>NC_064617.1:784249500-784869860 GCF_023898315.1 Schistocerca nitens
AAAATTACAAGTTCAAAACCAATGATGAATTTACTTCCTTCAGCTACTTGAAGTCTCAAACGTATTTCAGTGACATAACGGGCATTATAAGGTGGGTTTTATGTAATTCCGTCACGTTCTCAAACCCACGCATTTCTCAATACGGATGTAAAGCTTAGGAGGAAGTGACGGAATCGACTTGATTTCCTACTGTTCGTTAACGACATATATTGCACAGTAACGAAAATTTTTTCAATTTCTTTTCCGTTTTTATTAAAAATACATAGCCGTCAAATTTTTTACTCGCTCAAGACAAGTATTTAAGAGAAAGCATTAATATATCCGAATTCCATTACAACACAGAATCTCAGTCGCAAGTAGGTTACCATCGTGTCATCACCATCATAATCATCATCATCATCTTCAAAAGCCACTGCTGTATAAAAGCCTTCTAGTGCTTTTTCCGTAGATCAGAATCTAAAGTCATATGCATGGCTTCCCTTAAGTCGCTGTTCCCATCTATTTACCATTCATTCACCTGCTTACAGGTTTTGGGGTAATAATCGCGTCATCCACTCCAGTCTGTTCGCTGATGCATTTCACTGCCTTCCTTTCTGTTATAGAAGCATGTGCCTATGTTTCACTCAGGAAACCTTTTTCTTTGAATGGTTTCGGCAGTAAAAGTCCCATTTTTCACGGAAGTCAATGAATACTGATAATATATTTCAATTGGAAACTTTCCTTTTCTGACAAATCGATACTTGTCTTTGAAAACTATTTTGTTTACCTGATGTACTTAAAGTAAGTTTTACTTTATTATACATCATTTGTTATCCTGTAAATGTATACATTTCCCAAAATTGCCCGTAATACAGAAAGTCATGAATCTTCTTGTTACTTTGTCCTATTTCCTTCTCGTTATGTTGGTTAGACATTAATCTATACGTAATGAAATTAATTTTCAATTTAAGCAGAATTTAATCACCCTATAAGCCGCATCGGAGTAGTTTTGATTTTGGTACTGTCCTGGCCTAATTCATTTTTCAACTCGGGGATTTTGATTAGACTCAGAGAGACCAACGAAAATTTTACCAAAGGCGCACGTATTTATCAATTTGGTTATACTGATGTAATTGTTGACATCCTTCCATAAAGCACTGTTTCGCAAAGAAAAAAGTATCTAATAAGTTTCCACCACCATAAATGTAAACCATTTCATTTAATGGTTTTTGAGAAAATTAACCGTATGCTATCTCATTACTGTGTACCAAAGCAGTCTGATAAACCCACATAGCATAACAGAGTATACATTCATTGATACTATCATAGATAAACGTTCAAATTGTGTGTTCACTCCACTAGAACCTTAACAGAGTTTATAAATATTATCACAGTTATTGGTTGACATAACAGATGTTTGACATACTGTGAACCTCGATAAGTTACTTAGCTCTTCTGTCCGGAGGAATGTTGAAATTATACGGTGACAAATTCGTTGAAAATGGTAGCAACAGGATGTACGGATTGGACAGTACAGAATGTCCGAACGGGTCACCGTTCGAGATATAAATATATCGATCAAACGCAACGTTCTAACAGTATGTCTGTTTCAGTCAAGAAAAATCTTCTAAATTTGTCAGTCAGGAAAGGGAGCAGTTCTACAACTACAATAAATTCTCATTACATTTACGTTCATGTAGTAAGTGTGTTTTTCGTTATATTTAATTGCACATAGTAAGCATATTTTTCAGATAATAAAAGCAGTACTTGTCTATCGACCTCTTGAAGTCTGAATTAGTGACTCCCTTACTGACAGTTTGTTGGTGTATTCCTCTGCAGAATCCTATAATTCACTGTAGTCTGACGCCTTTTCTGCACAAGTCGTGTCTCTCCCGCATTATGACAATGTGCTCTATCAGCTGATCGCGACATCCAGCCTTTGCGGCTGATGCTTTCGCCCACATTCAGAACCTGAGTCTGATTCTGCTAGCTTCCTGAGCGTAGTTCCTAATACCACGTGCATACAGAAATTTCCATAGCGTTTCCGTTGAAGGCAATGCCATACCCAACTTTCTGTAATGTCTTGCTTCTTTATGCACGACGTCTCTCTGCCTCAGATCAGTAATTTGGGAATGCAGTGAACGTTAAGCTGGTGTCATTGGCTACGTGTAATTTTGCCGTTTACGTTGTTCCTTACACATTCTTAAATGTGATATGTTCCCTTTATTAACTGTAATGCATACGAACCTTATATAATGCCTGTTAATGTACGGTTTTCAGTATAGCTCTGTTTTTCCGGTGCTCCTGCTCAATATAACACGTGGAAGATAAAATTTTCAGAATAACGTTAATAAATTTTTATGTTATTATAACATTTCTTAGTACTTCAGGTAACGATACGACGCCATGGAAATATTTTTCTGCCTTGTAGACAATTGGCAGTAATATGAAAGAATTACCACTATTGTTGTGTTCCTTCATGTCAGGCAAGGTTGTTTAGTCACATGTGCAATCGATGTATGAAATATTTTTCTAACGTTAGTTTCCTTGTTGTTCTGGAGTCTTCCATCCTGTAGATATGTGTATAAAATTGGGCTCGGCGTTTTCTGATTTCGTCTGTTACTGTGTTGGTCTTCACATAGAGCTCGTTTTGTGGTCTCTTCATCGAAATTCCGTTTTTGTTGACTGCCCCGTAAATCGTCCTGAACATTTTTCTTTTCTGCTTTTCTATTTCCCAAACTTCTGAATGACCATCAATGTCCACGCAGCTGCGTAGATCGCTTCTGGAAAATCGCTGTTCTACTGTGCTTTAATTTTGCGTCTATCGAAACGCACTACTTGTTGTAAAGAGTCCATATTAGCTTGTAGGCCTTCTGGAGTTGGGTGTTTTTTTGTTCACTGGCGATTCGGTTTAACCCTGAGGACTTTATAGTTCTTTGCTTTAAAATTCATCCTCAGGACAACTATTCCAACCTATCAACTTCGACGATTCATAGACAGGTACTACTACAAGTTAATTTAGTAAAAATATTCCATATATTGATTTCGCATGTAATTCCCATAGCGTCGTATCGTTAGCTGAAGCACTGCTGCGTTTTTCTTCTTTGCTTCCTAAAAACTCTTCATCCTCTCTCAATGTTCCTTCTTCTGTTCTTCTGTCCATTTTTTACTAGTGATGTTCTTTCCTCAACCTTAACACTTGTGATTTTATTCCAGCACTTAGTGCGGTCTTCGAGATTTGTTATGTTCATCTGCTGCAGATCCCTCTGGATTTCATTCATCCATTCTGTGCCACCTTTACTCTTTGTTATGATAGTGAAAAGTTTCCTTGCTCTTGACGTAAAACTTCCGGGCTGATAAGCCGTGGTCGAAGTATACATCTCTCCTCTGACCTTTCGTCTCCGACTGCGGGAGACAGGTACAGCGGCGAACTGCGAAGAGAACTCGAGGATGCTCTGATTATATAGGTAGTACAGAGAGCGCCACTGTCGATCACGTGGCGCGGCTATGAGATTGTCTCTGGTACCGCCTATATAATCAGTGCTTCCTCGAGTTCTCTAAGGCTGTAGAGCAGCGTAGTAAGCTGCTGCCAGCCCGCCCCCTTCGGGGGGAATTGAAAATCAATAAAGAAAAAAAAAAGAGTTCTCTTCGCAGTTCGCCGCTGTACCTCCGAGGATGTCGCCCGCAGTCGGAGATGAAACGTCAGGGGAGAGTTTTATACTTCTACCACGGCCTATCAGCCCGGAAGTTTTAAGAGAAGGCAATACCGGCCGTGAAAGCTTACATTATATGATTAGTTTCCTTGTTGTTCTGGAGTCTTCCATCCTGTAGATATGTGTATAAAATTGGGCTCGGCGTTTTCTGATTTCGTCTGTTACTGTGTTGGTCTTCATATAGAGCTCGTTTTGTGGTCTCTTCATCGAAATTCCGTTTTTGTTGACTGCCCCGTAAATCGTCCTGAACATTTTTCTTTTCTGCTTTTCTATTTCCCAAACTTCTGAATGACCATCAATGTCCACGCAGCTGCGTAGATCGCTTCTGGAAAATCGCTGTTCTATTGTGCTTTAATTTTGCGTCTATCGAAACGCACTTCTTGTTGTAATGCGTCCATATTAGCTTGTAGGCCTTCTGGAGTTGGGTGATTTTTTGTTCACTGGCGATTCGGTTTAATCCTGAGGACTTTATAGTTTCTCCGAGGTGTATACAATGGCAGACTTGTGCAATTTTACCAGGTTTTGTGTGTAAAGGCGATTTATTTCCTGGCTGTTTTCCCATATATTTGGTTATTCCGTAAGATATCTGTAGGCCGATTTTTGTGAAATTTCATGTAGCTTTTCCATTCAGTCAGTCGCTTCTGTTCTGTTATTGGTGATAATTGCAGTTTCGTCAGCGAAAGCAAGGTGCTTGACATCAATTCGGTTCACTTTTTTGATATCAATTTGGATGCCCTTTACATGAGATCCCATTCAATGATGATCTTTTCTAGAACAATAGTGAAGCATTGGGGATAGTCCGTCCCCCTGTCGGACTCCAGTTTTCATTTCGAAGGATTCTGGTATTTCACCCATGAATTTCACTTTGGATGTTGTTCCTGTAAGTGTCTGTTCTGTGATTTTTCGTGTCTTTCGGTCGATCCCAAATTCTTCCATTATTTTGAACAGGGTTTCACTGTCCACAGAATCGTATGCTTTCCTGAAGTCGATGAATGTAATTACTGTATTTCTGCATTTCCCAGTTTGTAATATCGTCTTTAAGCTCAGGTCGTCTTTTATTGAATGCGACCTGGTATTCACCAATTAGTGGATATGCTTGGGATTCCATCCTGTTTAAAAGTGTTTTGAAAAGAGTTTTGTGCGCGACTGGGAGCAGGGAAATTCCTCTGTAATTGTTGATGTCTGTCTTTCCACCCTTTTTTGTAGCGAGTGAATTAAAGCGCATTTCCAGTTCTTTGATATTTCCTCCGTCATCCATATGTTTGATACTATTGATGTAGTTTCTGCATACGTATAGCATCGTTTAGTTTCCAGAATTCAGCAATGATCCCATCATCTCCTGGTGCTTTGTTACTTTCCGACTGTTTGACTATCTTCATAGTTTCTTCGAGATCCGGGGCATGTGAGTCTGGGTGTGTAAATACTCGAGAATATATATCATTTCGAATCTTCCTGGTTAGGAGAGCAACTGAACTGGAGTAATTATTTCTTCTTTCTCCTTCGTTCTTCCCAAATTCTCTTCATAGTAACACTGCGTTCTTACACACTCCCGACCATTTATTTCCCGTTCCTTTTTCGGTGTCTTTTGTTTAAGTTTACGTTCCTTCATGATATTTCTAAACTTATCTCGGTTGTTTATGTTGTGTGATTAATCTCTTCTTCCGTTTCAGTGATCAATTTTGTCTTATTTCTGTTAGTGTTTGCTACCTCAAATATTCACCCTGAGAGCCTATTGTTACTAGTAGTAATGATTTTTACATGAAATTTTATATTTCCCTATCTAAATAAATTTCTCCTAGCTCGATAGAGACCTCTTTATTAGCTATCAGACCAACCCTCTACATTTCAGAATTATTTAGTAGCACCATGTTTCAAAAACTTTCGTTCTCTTCTTGTACACACTGCTTATCGGCCACGTTTCTGTTCTATATAAACCTTTACTGAGTATAAATGCTTTCAGGGAAGACTTTGTCACCTCTATCTACATTGTCAAATTCAGATATCATTTCTTCCTAGTAAACCATTTAGTGTCTGCGAAACGCGATAGTAAACGCTTTGTTTATGTAGTTTCTCACAGAAGTTTCCTTCTTCTTGCCTTAGTTTTGAGATATATTGAGGGTGGAAGAAAAAGAGGGTGATTTAAGGAATATGCCTTTCAGATGTTAATTTTTCTCAAGAAAAATATATTTCCGCTTTCAATATCTCAATACAATAATGAAAACAATTATTCCTTTCTCTCGGTTCCTGTTCGACGTCGTGATAGTAAACAGTGATATTTCTATTGAAATGGCTTTTTTTCTGTTTAGATTTATGGTTTTCTGCCTGAGAAACGTTCTAACTAGGAGATTGAGGAAAAGAGATTATGAACAACAGAAATTCACAGCGCTCAAGTACTGCTTTGGAGCTGATACATAACAGAACTTGGTAAAGAAGCTATAATCCTTGACTTTCATTTCTTACCTATAAAATGACGGGTGTAGGAAAAGTTAATACATCCCTACAATAGAGATCGTTACAGCTTTCTCTTTATGACAAGACACGCGCAATAAGTGCGAATCCACGGAATGGTGTCTGGCAGCACGAGCGAAAGCTGTCTCTCGAAGGCGGCACATTTTGCAAATAATTAACTCTGGTGACGTGGCCAGAGGGCGGTAGAATGCCGCGACCGATGACGCACGGCCACCACAAAGCTCGCCCGTTCTTTTGTTGTGGCCACTCTGTCATCCAATTATATTTATCATTTCGGGATTCCGTTAAAGAAGCTGTGTCACAACATGGCAGCGCAGCGTTATCTATATACTCACTAGTTCTGCTCGTAAAGTGCACGAAACTTCCACTAAAGACTTTTGCTGTTTTGACTAGAAGATACGTAATTCTAAATACATAGCGTGCGCGTCTCTTGCATTATAATAGAGCTGCATGTTACAGACATCAAGGTATGTAAATCAAAATTTAGCATTTAGATGAGATACGTTTACTGTAGCGAAATGACGGTAAAACGGGTATCTCCCTCCTGTCCAGACCGTGTTACGTAACAAAACTATAGACTTTCCAAAATCTCTCCTCGATAATTTTGGCGTCAGTATATTAGCTTTTCAGGTTGCAACTACGTAAATAAATGTTCACAGCTGAATGCGTAAACGCCGTTCATTTGTAAATACCAAGTAATTAAACAGCGTCCTGTTATTTTGTAATTTGCTGCAAATTAATATCTGTAATCGACTATTGCAAAACCGATTAGTTTTAGCGGACCGACTCCATGCATCAGCTCTAGGTCCTTAGGTTGAACTGTCCCTCATTAGTGATACACTATATGACTTTGAACAGATAGCCTGTAGTATTTTTTAGTAGCTGAAATTACCAGACGCCTTCAACGAGTAATGCAACACATTGTCTTTTCCTGAAAGCCGGTAGGTTTTCTTCAGGGTTCCAGTAAACTATACAACTCCCCATCTTCTGATTGCGAAAATCTCTTTTTTACCATAATCTCCGTTCAGTGCGACTGTCTTACGCAACATTACTGGAGCGGCCTGTTACTAGTCGACGTCGGAGCCAACATGTTACTCATCAACAACCTCCCTGTCATCTGCGTGCTGCTTTCCGTAGACTGCATCCTTCATTGGGCCAAATGGATGGATGTCGGAATGTGTTCGATCCGTGCTGCTGGGGGGGATGAGGGAGAACAGTCCACTTAGGTTTTGTGGGCTCCTGCCGGCTGCGCAGTGTTGTGTGAGACCACGTGTTGTCTTACAGAAGAAAAAGTTTGTTTGCATTTCTGTGGCGACGAAGACGCAGAAGTCGTTACTTCATATTTCTGAAGGATAGCACGATATACTTCAGAGTTGGTCGTTGCACCGTGAGGAGGAAATCAAACAGAATAATCCTTTCACAATCCCAGAAGACCGTCGCCATAACTTTACGGTCTTTGATGTTTTCCTTCTAAGGGGAGTTGCTGTGGAGCTGCTTATCGCCTGTGCGATGCTCGACAAAAAATTGTTGCAATCGCTTAGTAACGCGCAAGCAATTCCGCACATATTGTCCTTACCTGCTCTTTATGGGCTTCTGTTAGGTGGCCAGGGACCCAGCGGGCACACGCCTTTGATTACCCCAATTGGTGGACGAGTGTGTCACGTGAGCAGCGAGGGGATTTTATTGTGATCCGTTGATCAACTTGAATGAGAGTGTCTGTTCGTGCAGGAGTCACACCTACGTTCGACTGGCCGACCACCAGGGGATCGGACAGGTCTGGGAGACCATGGTGCGATGATGACTCGCCACGCTTTCGCTCACTGCCATGTCTCCGTAGCCATTCTGCAACCGCCTATGAATAACTGCGACACACTGGTGTTCCGCCAAAAGGAATGCTTGGAGCGCACCTCTGCTACAGGCACCATTTTTAGGGCGACGTATAGCTCCTCCACCTGTCGGAACTACATCGGTT
This sequence comes from Schistocerca nitens, assembly GCF_023898315.1. Lineage (NCBI taxonomy): Eukaryota > Metazoa > Arthropoda > Insecta > Orthoptera > Acrididae > Schistocerca > Schistocerca nitens. The sequence continues at coordinate 784,257,634 of NC_064617.1, forward strand.
GAAGCGGGAATGTTTCACGCAGTCCGTCGACAAATTCCGCATTTTTTCAATCGTAACTCGCAGAGAAAAAAAATGTGTTCTCGTTACTTACTGGACGCCACCCTTACTTTCGGCAGTAACTTACGTCCGATACTTCAAACTAAACACGAACACCAAAAATTTAGTGACCTCCTGCCTCCACCGTGCTAGTACCGTGTAAAACCGCCTCTAGCGTTGATAATGGTCTCAATTAGCAAAGGAAGAGTCACCAAGTATATTCAGAAATTAATAAGCAGCTGAAGCCACCCACTGATGATTAGACCCCGTGGAGCTTCCAAATTGCTGGAATGTTGATTACTACGTTTTACCTGCTTTTAAGATTAAGCATCAACATTTTCTGTAGAACTAAGATCGGGTGCTTCAGCAGCTCAGTCGTGATATGACATGGTGACTTGAGTATTCGTCAAATCAAGAACGTATATAAGCCGCCCAGGGTAAACGGCTGTTGTCATCGTATAAGACACACATGTCCAAAGCAAACTCATCCCGCAGATTTAGGACAAAACACAGCATTTAGTCACCGAGAGGAAACAAATTTGTTGGCTCACCTGAGTGAGAGTGTCCAAGCAATTGCACGAAAAAGTCGTCGAAATACCAGAGAAGCACCTGCAGTCTAAACCATACCCTCCATTCTCTGCCTGTTAGACGCTCATTTGAAACGTCGCTGGACTCTTCGTCACGCTTAATTTTAAATGAGGCAAAAATGAGTATCGCTGGACCATGCTACGCATCTCCAGTTCCTGTGTCATTTGCCCCTTTAAGACGTGCAGCCATACATGCCGCTGTGAGCAATGGCTTTTTGCAAATATCCGGCTCCTGTCCATCCAACGAGTTCCCTTCACCTTCGGAGCCTCGTTGAAATGGACGTACATTTACTGATAGTAGCAGGTTCCTTCCCTGTCGTAGCGCGTTGCCATTCAGAAGGCGTGAGCCTCGTCTCCGAATCCTGTCGATTATGATCGTTCAACAACCACTATTCTTACGCCGTATTACGAGGACTATTCTTATATTAACTTTCGATCGGTGGTGAAATTAGAACCACCGTGAAGACATGAAGAAACTTTGCATGGATGGTTCCAGTATTCCAGTCAATAGCATCGCGTTCGCTCTTTTTAGTTCTGCACCGACAGCGAGCAAGTAAACATCCCTGCAAACTAATGTCTCCCGCCAAGCGTAAGTGCCTGCTGAGAGATTTCGCCTGATTTCATACAGGTCACGTAACTTAAGTTTCATGCACTTTCCCGTTTTCCTCTTTCCCAAGAGTTCTTGGGCGCACGGTGTAGTCCTGCAGCGTTTTCGATGGGAACTGTTTGGTCACCCACCACACAGCCCGGTCTTCCATCCATCTGATTTTCCTCTCTGTTCATATGAACTGTTGGCTATGAAGATATTATTTTGACACGGACAACGAGTTGTAGACCAAAGTGCAGAATTGGTCGAAAGCAGAGGTGGCTGCCCTCTATACTGAAGGTTGTGGAAACTTGATATGACGCTACGAGAAATGTCTATGTTGGAGTGGCGATCATGTAGAGAAATAGCTGGACAGTGTAGTTAACTGATGAAAATAAAAATAAAATAAAAAATGTGTCTTCGCGATGGTCTCCAATTCGCTACCGGTTGGATCTTAATAAACGGTTACCACACGTAGATGGCTAGGAGTGAAGTACTATTCCTTGTAGACACTCCGGACACTCCTCGCTGATGCGCAACGAACTGAACAACTTTGTTCATGGTGTGGTAGTGGCCAAGTATAAACCCCACAGTCCCATTCTGTGACTCTATCACCTATTTCATTGGAATGATTCCCTACAATTGACTAGCAAATTTTCGTAACTTTACTGCCATGACTTGACGACAAGAGTGGAAGGTCACGTGACAGTTCCGTACATGGTTCTTTATCATCTGCACCCCTGAAAAACGAGTTTCTTGCTTTTTCTAAGGGGTTACTGATACTTTGTTCGGTGAGCATAGAATCGGTTTTAGCGACATTCTACACAGAAGGGGGAAAATCGCAACACCCAACGATAATTAATGCAGAGTAAAGAAATTTCGGAAATACATTTGTCTAGGTAACATATTTAAGTGATTAACATTGCAGGATCACGAGTGAATGTAAGTGAAAGAAAAGTCATTGAAAATGTGACGGACTGGTACATTAATAACTGTTGTAGCCGCCAGAATGTTGAATGAAAGCATGAAAACGTGCATGCGAGCAGAATGTTAAATGTAAGCACGCAAAACGTGCGTGCATTGTCTTGTAAGGGTGGCGGATGTCCGTTTGTGTGATAGTGTTTCATGTCTCTTGCACAAGGTCGGTCAACACAGGGACGGGTAACGCCGGTTGTAGATGACCTTGGAGTTATTAAACGATGATCTCCCAAATGTGCTCGATTGGAGACAGATCTGGTGATTGACTAGGCCAAGGCAACATGTCGACACTCTGTAGAGCAACATGTAGACACTCTGCAGAGCGTGTAGAGCATAACTGTATGTGGGCGACCGTTATCCACTTGAAACACTCCCCCCCCCCTCCCCCCGCACCAACACGAATAGCAGCACAACAGGTCGAATCATTAGACTGACAGAATTATGTAGTTAGGGTGCGTAGGATAACCGCTAGATCATTATGCTGTCATACGACATCGCATCCCACACCATAACTCCAAGTATAGATCCAGTGTCTCCAGCGCGCTAATCGGTTGGTTGCAAGCTCTCGAACCAACTTCCTTCTAACCAACAATCGGTCATTACTGGCACCGAGATAAATTCAGCTTTCATCAAAATACACAAAGGACCTCCATCCGGCCCTCTAAGAGCACTCCCTTGACACCGTGGAGTTCATTGCGTACCTCAGGGCGTCTAGCACGGAGCTGTCTTTGAAGTAACCGACATGTAACAGTTCGCCGTTGTCACGGTGGTGTCAACTGCCGCTCAGATTGCTGCTGCAGATGCAGGTCGATGCGCCTGCCAAGTCTTCGCGCAATATCGCCGAAGGAATATTCAGCCTCTCAGTTTCTCCTAGCCGTATTACGCATTTTCACTCAAACTCAGTGAGGTGATGACAATGCCGCCTTGGTCACCTTAAAGGCATTCTTGACTGACATCTCACTACGTCCAACATCGCAGCTAAGTAATGCTCACGACCATTACAGCATGTATTAAAAGAAAACCAGATTTGCTTCCTTACAGTAATACTAGTACCATCCCTCTTATGCGACTGGCACGAAAGTTGAGAATACGTCATATTTCATATACAGAAATACGCTTACCAGATTTCGTTTATGTCGCAGAACTCCTTCTTGCATTTGTTTCGTCGATGTATTGATTCTCCGATTAATAATCCAGACTCTTACTTCTCTGATGTTTAACACAACTTGTATCTACTTCTTGTTTATTTGTGTCAAAGCTGGCAGGTTAGTATATTGTTCAAACTCTTAACAAAAATTTAGTCGCGCGCACGTCGTCCCCTGTTACTGCTCGTTTCTGTAGAATCGACTGCTACTTAAACACCACTACTATTTCTTTAATTTGTGTCAGTCTATTTGAAATGAGTATTTTAGCCCATTAAAGACACTGTGATTTAATTTCTGTCGTAATGTCTCAATTCTGATGCAGTTCTGTTAGTGATGCCTTCTTTTTAAGTCTGAACGTTGTTTCCACCATAATTGTTTTAATGTTTTCATTTACAGGCTGATTACCAAATTTGATTTACTTCGTTCATCCACCAATCGCCAAAGGTCAGGTGCCCTAGGAGTAAATTTTTCAATGCTATCAGAAGAACGAAAGGTGGTCTGGTTTATTCGATTCACACTCATTCCTTCAACCTTCTTTCAGGCTACGTATCTACAAACTTACTCAGAGCAGTTGAAAAAAAAAACTGTGATGTTGTAAAGTTTAATTGTCTAAATAATCTTTCACGTCTGGAAGTCCGTCTATCCGGAGGAAAATTAATGGAAGCAATTGCATTTACCACGTGCTTCAGAGCACTAACATAAAATGAATCACGGTCTTGTTTCTTAATGCTGTTTTCACACATTTTACTACAGATTAATCTAAACGGTCTGCAAAACATATCTAAATTAGACGAAGAGGCAATTCAAACACTTTGCGTTGGTCAGTAATATAGTTCAGAAGCGCCAAATCCTTCATTGCAACTCCCCTCCCCTCCCCCTCTATGAGGTACTACTTGTTGCCTGACTTGACACAAACCAATTTTTATGCTGATAGTGAAAGAAGGCGAATAGGTTCATAATTTTACACTTCTCTGCCATATTTCTTATGTTGTAGAACAACTACAATGTCACTCTTTTTTGTTGAAGTCTATTCCTTCACAATCACTCTGTAAATTATTTAGGAACTTTCTTTGATCTGCATTTCCTCCAACCTTAATTCTCAACTGACCATGATTCAGTGTATTGGAACTGTAGGACTTGCCAGTGAAATGGATCTGAAGTGAGGTAAGTCTTCATAAATGACCACCTTTTGGAACAGTGTTGCAGTAACCCCAACTGAAGAAAATGGTAGCAAAATCTATGAACACAGCATTAGATTTGTTTATGGCTTGCGTACAGTTCGTGAGGGTGCTTCTGTAGGTGCAGCTTTCTGTGGCTTGATGAATCTGCTAAATCCCCCAACTAAGTTTACAAAATACAATGAATTTATAGGGTCTAAAGTAGAAGACGTCTGTATAGATTCTATGAAGAAAGCTGTGGAAGAGGCAGTAAAACAAAAACAGTGGTAATAGGGACTTGACTGCAGCATTCGATGATACCTGGCATAAACGGGGACACAAATCTCTTCATGCCGTAGAATCAGCCACAAAATATGTGAGCATGGAAAGTTTTAGATGTGCAGTAATATCCAAAGACTGTAGGTGTCCACAAATATTCAAAGGTACACATGATAATAATTGCACAGCTAACTGTAGTGGAAGTGGTGGAGGAATGGAAGTGGCTTGTGTTGCTAGTTTATTTCAGAGTTTCGTTGCTTGTCATAAAGAGCGATATGTGAATTACCTCGGTGACGGTGATTCTAAAAGTTTGAAACATATTCAAGAACTGAAGCCCTATGGTGATGTGGTTGTTGTTGTTGTGGTCTTCAGTCGTGAGACTGGTTTGATGCAGCTCTCCATGCTACTCTATCCTGTGCAAGCTTCTTCGTCTCCCAGTACTTACTGCAACCTACATCCTTCTGAATCTGCTTGGTGTATTCATCTCTTGGTCTCCCTCTACGATTTTTACCCTCCACGGTGCCCTCCAATGCTAAATTTGTGATCCCTTGATGCCTCAGAACATGTCCTACCAACCGGTCCCTTCTTCTTGTCGAGTTGTGCCACAAACTCCTCTTCTTCCCAATTCTATTCAATACCTCCTCATTAGTTATGTGATCTACCCATCTAATTTTCAGCATTCTTCTCTAGCACCACATTTCGAAAGCTTCTATTCTCTTCTTGTCCAAACTATTTATCGTCCATGTTTCACTTCCATACATGGCTACACTCCATACAAATACTTTCAGAAATGACTTCCTGACACTTAAATCTATAATTGATGTTAACATATTTCTCTTCTTTAGAATCGCTTTCCTTGCCATTGCCAGTCTACATGTTATATCCTCTGTACTTCGACCATCATCAGTTATTTAACTCCCCCAAAGGCAAAACACCTTTACTACTTTAAGTGTCTCATTTGCTAATGTAATTCCTTCAGCATCACCCTTCTGAATTCGACTGCATTCCATTATCCTTGTTTTGCTTTTATTGATGTTCGTCTTATATCGTCCTTTCAAGACACTGTCCATTCCGTTCAACAGCTCTTCCAAGTCCTTTGCTGTCTCTGACAGAATTACAATGTCATCGGCGAACCTCAAAGTTTTTATTTCTTCTCCATGGATTTTAATACCTACTCCAAATTTTTCTTTTGTTTCCTTTACTGCTTGCTCAATGTACAGACTGAATAACATGATGTTATATAGCTGAAATTGGAGTGTATTGGACAAGTACAGAAACTAACGGGGTCAAGACTTCGGTGACTAAAAGCTTTATACAAGTAACAAAAACTCAGTGGTGGTAAACGGTTATACTTTTTCAACTAATGGTAGTCCCCATCACTTGTGTCCCAAAGGAGGAAACAGCTGGAGTAAGTACAACAAGAGATTGCTGAATGGTGTAGTGTGCACTCATTAACATAGTCTGGAAAATTGGAAATTGGTGGTAAGTTCTTATGGGACCAAACTGCTGAGGTCATCGTTCTCTAAGCTTACACACTACTTAACCTAACTTAAACTAACTTGCACTGAGGACAACACACACACGCGTGCCTGAGGGAGGACTCGAACCTCCGACGGAAGGAGCCGCGCGAACCGTGCAAGACGCCTAAGACCACGGTGCTACGCCACGCGGTAAACATGCTCTGCCTGATGCGGTAATGGAGATGATAAAATCCATTTTCAGAGACTTCGCAACCACATGACCTGCTGAAAAAATGATATGTTTATGGAAAAACTGAAACCTCCAATGAAAATATTTCATTCATGGCAATGTTATAAGATGCTAAGTATTTCGAAATATGGAAATGAAGATAGGTTTCAATGCGGTATGAACGATGCTTGCTTTGGATAAGCAACGTCTTCGAGCTGCTGACAGGGCTATAAATAGCCTATAAATACAAGCCAGAGCAAACATGAGGAGGAAAAAGAGGAAACTGGATGAGGAGTTTACAGAAGATGAAGATAATCCATCCTATGGACCTGGAATGCACTAAATACGTAATGCAAAAGTTTTATTTTTTCAAATAAATTACATGTTTTCTCAGGATCTACCAAACAAATTCCCTTCAAATTGTCAGGAAATGTTACAGAATCCATTCTAACTAACTTATCACATATTTTTTCCAAAATCCAGTATATTGTTGAATTAATAAACAAAAAATAGTAAAAGGTAATGAATTTTTTTTACAATGGAAAAAGCTTATATTTAACATCTGAATTAAAATTTTTAAAAATTCCTGTGTTAAGTTGCAGCTAATATTCCAATAAATAAGCGGTAACAATCCCTCCTACCCCCATGAACCATGGGCCTTGCCGTTGGTGGGGAGGCTTGCGTGCCTCAGCGGTATAGATGGCCGTACCATAGGTGCAACCACAATGGAGGGATATCTGTTGAGAGGCCAGACAAACGTGTGGTTCCTGAAGAGGGGCAGCAGCCTTTTCAGTAGTTGCAAGGGCAACAGTTTGGATGATTAACTGATCTGGCCTTGCAACACTAACCAAAACGGCCTTGCTGTGCTGGTACTGCGAACGGCTGAAAGCAAAGGGAAACTACAGCCGTAATTTTTCCCGAGGGCATGCAGCTTTACTGTATGGTTAAATGATGATGGCGTCCTCTTGGGTAAATTATTCTGGAGGTAAAATAGTCCCCCATTCGGATCTCCGGGCGGGGACTACTCAAGAGGACGTCGTTATCAGGAGAATGAAAACTGGCGTTCTACGGATCGGAGCGTGGAATATCAGATCCCTTAATGGGGCAGGTAGGTTACAAAATTTAAAAAGGGAAATGGATAGGTTGAAGTTAGATATAGTGGGAATTAGTGAAGTTCGGTGGCAGGAGGAACAAGACTTTTGGTCAGGTGAATACAGGGCTATAAACACAAAATCAAATAGGGGTAATGCAGGAGTAGGTTTAATAGTGAATAGGAACATAGGAATGCCAGTAAGCTACTACAAACAGCATAGTGAACGCATTATTGTGGCAAAGATGGTTACGTAGCCCACCGCTACTACAGTAGTAGAAGTTTATATGCCAACTAGCTCTGCAGATGACGAAGAAATTGAAGAAATGTATGATGAGATAAAAGAAATAATTCAGGTAGTGAAGGGAGACGAAAATTTAATAGTCATGGGTGACTGGAATTCGAGAGTAGGAAAAGGGAGAGAAGGAAACATAGTGGGTGAATATGGATTGGGGGACAGAAATGAAAGAGGAAGCCATCTGGTAGAATTTTGCGCAGAGCATAACTTAATCTAGGTTTAACTAGTTCTAAGTTCTAGGGGACTAATGACCTCAGCAGTTGAGTCACATAGTGCTCAGAGCCATTTGAACCATAACTTAATCATAGCTAGCACTTGGTTCAAGAAACGTAAAAGAAGGTTGTATACATGTAAGAATCATGGAGATACTAGAAGGTATCAGATAGGTTATATAATGCTAAGACAGAGATGTAGGAACCAGGTTTTAAATTGTAAGACATTTCCAGGGGCAGATGTGGACTCTGACTACAATCTATTGGTTATGAACTGTAGATTAAAACTGAAGAAACTGCAAAAAGGTGGGAATTTAAGGAAATGGGACCTGGGTAAACTGAAAGAACCAGAGATTGTACAGAGTTTCAGGTAGAGCATAAGGGAACAATTGACAGGAATGGGGGAAAGAAGTACAGTAGAAGAAAAATTGGTAGCTCTGAGGGATGAAATAGTGAAGGCAGCAGAGGATCAAGTAAGTAAAAAGACGAGGGCTAGTAGAAATCCTTGGGTAACATAAGAATTATTGAATTTAATTGATGAAAGGAGAAAATATAAAAACGCAGTAAATGAAGCAGGCAAAAAGGAATACAAACGTCTCAAAAATGAGATCGACAGGAAGTGCTAAATGGCTAAGCAGGGATGGCTGGAGGACAAATGTAAGGATGTAGAGGTTTATCTCACTAGGGGAAAGATAGATACTGCCTACAGGAAAATTAAAGAGACCTTTGGAGAGAAGAGAACCACTTGTATGAATATCAAGAGTTCAGATGGAAACCCAGTTCTAAGCAAAGAAGGGAAAGCAGAAAGGTGGAAGGAGTGTATAGAGGGTCTACACAAGGGCGATGTACTTGAGGACAATATTATGGAAATGGAAGAGGATAAAGATGAAATGGGAGATACGATACTGCGTGAAGAGTTTGACAGAGCACTGCAAGACCTGAGTCGAAACAAAGCCCCGGGAGTAGACGAAATTCCATTAGAACTACTGACGGCCTTGGGAGAGCCAGTCCTGACAAAACTCTACCATCTGGTAGGCAAGATGTATGAGACAGGCGAAATACCCTCAGACTTCAAGAAGAATATAATAATTCCAATCCCAAAGAAAGCAGCTGTTGACAGATATAAATTACCGAACTATCAGTTTAATAAGTCACAGCTGCAAAATAATAACGCGAATTCCTTACAGACGAATGGAAAAACTAGTAGAAGCCGACCTCGCGGAAGATCAATTTGGATTCCGCAGAAATGTTGGAACACGTGAGGCAATACTGACTCTACGACTTATCTTAGATAACAGATTAAGGAAAGGCAAACCTACATTTCTAGCATTTGTAGACTTAGAGAAAGCTTTTGACAATATTGACTGGAATACTCTCTTTCAAATTCTAAAGGTGGCAGGGGTAAAATACAGGGAGCAATAGGCTATTTACAATTTGTACAGAAACCAGATGGCAGTTATAAGAGTCGAGTGGCATGAAAGGGAAGCAGCGGTTGGGGTGGGAGTGAGACAGGGTTCTAGCCTCTCCCCGATGTTATTCAATCTGTATATTGAGCAATCAGTAAAGGAAACAAAAGAAAAATTTGGAGTAGGTATTAAAGTCCACGAAGAAGAAATAAAAAGGTTAATGTTCGCCGGTGACATTGTAATTCTGTCAAGGACAGCAAAGGACTTGGAAGAGCTGTTGAACGGAATGGACAGTGTCTTGAAAGGAGTATATATGATGAACATCAACAAAAACAAAAAGAGGATAATGGAATGTAGTCGAATGAAGTCGGGTGATGCTGAGGGAAGATTATTAGGAAATGAGACACTTAAAGTAGTAAAGGATATTTGCTATTTGGGGAGCAAAATAACTGACGATGGTCGAAGTAGAGAGGATATAAAATTTAGACTGGCAATGGCAAGGAAAGCGTTTCTGATGAAGACAAATTTTTTAACATCGAGGATAGATTTAAGTGTCAGTAAGTCGTTTCTGAAAGTATTAGTATGGAGTGTAGCCATGTATGGAAGTGAAACATGGACGATAAATAGTTTGGACAAGAAGAGAATAGAAGCTTTCGAAATGTGGTGCTACAGAAGAATGCTGAATGTTAGATGGCTAGATCACATAACTAATGAGGAGGTATTGAATATAATTGGGGAGAAGAGGAGTTTGTGGCGCAACTTGACAAGAAGTAGGGACCGGTTGGTAGGACATGTTCTGAGGCATCAAGGGATCACAAATTTAGCATTGGAGGGCAGCGTGGAGGGTAAAAATCGTAGAGGGAGACCAAGAGATGAATACGCTAAGCAGATTCAGAAGGATGTAGGTTGCAGTAAGTGCGGGGAGATGAAGAAGCTCGCACAGGACAGAGTAGCATAGAGAGCTGCATCAAACCAGTCTCAGAACTGAAGACAACAACAACAACAGCAATCCCTATTTTCTACTCAAATACTGTCTGAGGAAACGTATAATTTATAAGCGCTATTTTAACTTTGCAAAGTCAGGGCTTTTAGAGCCCCTTAAATCTTTGCCTCTTACGGTGCCCATTTCTCTCTTGGCCTTCCCAACCTTCTTTGGTCTAACGGATTGTAATTTCTAGCTTTGTTAGGCAGCCTGATACTATGCATTCGGAGATGTTCAGTTTATTTCTTTCTGTTGTCTTCAGTTTTGTTTCTTACGTTAAATATTTTAATTCCTTTTTGCGTCGTTGTTTCGTAATCTGTCTACTATGGTACAGTCTTAGAGAGCCCCTTTTTAGTTTCCTGGATCATACGAATACGAGGGGAGTGTTTAAGGAAATCAACCAGCTTTTCATCTGTTTCCTATTTACCCACCAGGAGAGACGTACCCGTTTCGTCTGCTTGTAGAGTAAATTCTGTGTGCAAGTTTGAAGAAATGTTGTAAATACACTCCTGGAAATGGAAAAAAGAACACATTGACACCGGTGTGTCAGACCCACCATACTTGCTCCGGACACTGCGAGAGGGCTGTACAAACAATGATCACACGCACGGCACAGCGGACACACCAGAAACCGCAGTGTTGGCCGTCGAATGGCGCTAGCTGCGCAGCATTTGTGCACCGCCGCCGTCAGTGTCAGCCAGTTTGCCGTGGCATACGGAGCTCCATCGCAGTCTTTAACACTGGTAGCATGCCGCGACAGCGCGGACGTGAACCGTATGTGCAGTTGACGGACTTTGAGCGAGGGCGTATAGTGGGCATGCGGGAGGTCGGGTGGACGTACCGCCGAATTGCTCAACACGTGGGGCGTGAGGTCTCCACAGTACATCAATGTTGTCGCCAGTGGTCGGTGGAAGGTGCACGTGCCCGTCGACCTGGGACCGGACCGCAGCGACGCACGGATGCACGCCAAGACCGTAGGATCCTACGCAGTGCCGTAGGGGACCGCACCGCCACTTCCCAGCAAATTAGGGACACCGTTGCTCCTGGGGTATCGGCAAGGACCATTCGCAACCGTCTCCATGAAGCTGGGTTACGGTCCCGCACACCGTTAGGCCGTCTTCCGCTCACGCCCCAACATCGTGCAGCCCGCCTCCAGTGGTGTCGCGACAGGCGTGAATGGAGGGACGAATGGAGACGTGTCGTCTTCAGCGATGAGAGTCGCTTCTGCCTTGGTGCCAATGATGGTCGTATGCGTGTTTGGCGCCGTGCAGGTGAGCGCCACAATCAGGACTGCATACGACCGAGGCACACAGGGCCAACACCCGGCATCATGGTGTGAGGAGCGATCTCCTACACTGGCCGTACACCACTGGTCATCGTCGAGGGGACACTGAATAGTGCACAGTACATCCAAACCGTCATCGAACCCATCGTTCTACCATTCCTAGACCGGCAAGGGAACTTGCTGTTCCAACAGGACAATGCACGTCCGCATGTATCCCGTGCCACCCAACGTGCTCTAGAAGGTGTAAGTCAACTAACCTGGCCAGCAAGATCTCCGGATCTGTCCCCCATTGAGCATGTTTGGGACTGGATGAAGCGTCGTCTCACGCGGTCTGCACGTCCAGCACGAACGCTGGTCCAACTGAGGCGCCAGGTGGAAATGGCATGGCAAGCCGTTCCACAGGACTACATCCAGCATCTCTACGATCGTCTCCATGGGAGAATAGCAGCCTGCATTGCTGCGAAAGGTGGATATACACTGTACTAGTGCCGACATTGTGCATGCTCTGTTGCCTGTGTCTATGTGCCTGTGGTTCTGTCAGTGTGATCATGTGATGTATCTGACCCCAGGAATGTGTCAATAAAGTTTCCCCTTCCTGGGACAATGAATTCACGGTGTTCTTATTTCAATTTCCAGGAGTGTAGTTGCCTAACGTTTATCTGAGACGGAACATCGGAACCAGCCCGGTGTAAGCCTAGCCGGGCCGCGCGGGATTAGCCGAGCGGTCTTGGGACTTGTAGAGTAAATTCTGTGTGCAAGTTTGAAGAAATGTTGTAAATAGTTGCCTAACGTGTATCTGAGACGTAACATCGGAACCAGCCCGGTATAAGCCTGGCCGGGCCGCGCCTGATTAGCCGAGTGGTCTGGGGCGGCGCAGTCATGGACTGTGCGGCTGGTCCCGGCGGTGGTTCGAGTCCTGCCTGGGGCATGGGTGTGTGTGTTTGTCATTAGGATAATTTAGGTTAAGTAGTGTGTAAGATTTCACACCCATTTGAACATTTTTGAACGCCTAGCGGAATGGGCAAACTGTTGGGAGCATTCGATCCAGGCTGGCGTACCTCCTCGTCCCCGAAGTTCTCGCGTTAAAACGCGCGGCTAACCTGGTACTCGTCGTGTTCTTACGTTATTGTCGTTTGTAAATGACCGGTGACTCATCTCGGCAGAATAATTTGGGAACAGTCATTACTTTAAAAGACTCCATTCGCGTTTCTTTTTTGGTATTTTGTTTCCAAATGTTGTTTCTTTCTTTTCTATGCCACTGTCATATTCGTATGGGATATCACATCACAGCTAATTAAGATAGCTGACCTCTTCTACTACATTGGTCACCACTATTTTTGTTCTTTTGAGGCGCTGCCGTTTGAACGTCACTGGCCTTCCATATCCTTTCCTTTGTTGTATTCATTCGCCTTTCAGTTTTTCCTTTTCGGTTTTTCTTGCTGGCTTGCCATCTGAGCTCGTGATATTTGTTGGTGTTCGTACTCGTAAATCTGCTTTTCGTTTCCGAAGCTCTCTTTTAATTCTCTTACAGGCATCATCTATCTTTCCCCTAGTTATGCTTCCTTCTACATCTCTGCATATCTCCTCTAGTCATATCTGCTTAGCCTTTTTGTACTTAATCCCAGTATCATTTTTTAGATGTCTGTATTCCTTTTTTCCTGATTCATGTTGGGTGTATTTTCTCATATTGCCAGTATCCTGCTTATCCACTGTGCCTCTTCCTTTGACTATTTGATCTTCTGCTGGCTTACTCATTGGCACGTTATTATAATCCTCTTCTTGTTACAGTAGGATGCCTAATGCTCGCATCGAAACTCTCTAATGTGTCTAGTTCCTTTAGTTTATCCACATGCCATCTGGTTAATTTTCTACTCTTGCAGTCTCCTCACTTTTAATCCGCTGTTCATAACAATTAAGTTACGTCAGATTCAATACCTGCCACTGGAAATATTTCGCGGTTTGAAATTTGGTTTCGAAGTCTGTCTTATCAGTATACAGGGTGTAATGGCTATAAATGCAAATACTTTTACATGCTACCTTAATATGTGCACGCGTCTGTGATTTCTCTCTGTATCGAACAGTCTTTCATGATTTACAACCCGATGCTATCTGCGTGGTCGTAACTGCATCACAAACTGAAATGCGCATGTCAGTAGAGATTAACCATCCTGCGTCCAAGCATACACACTTCAACACCTGCCCTGTTGCCCAGTGGAAAATAAGCAAGAGAAAGAAATGAAAGGGGAGGATGTGGACGTCTGATAGAATTTTGAACTGATTATTACAAAATGTACCTGTTGGTACTGTCCAAATGAAATACATAAGACTTATAATAGCTATAATTATTAGTCTGCAAGTGAGGTAAGTACTGATGTAATATTGGTCGGTAAACTATCCCCAGTCAACACTAGAGATATCTGCACTTACACCTCTTAAACTCTGTACACTCTATGTGAAACCATCGCATGTCTCCAGGCCTCTTTCATTGTTCTTAAACCAACCCTTAGTAATTCCTTTTCCCCAATCAAAGTTCTCCTACTGTTTTAGCTTCTATTCTTTTCCTTTCCATGGAAACGCTTTCTCCATTAAAATTCCATCGTTGTCTCCCTTACATATTTAAATTATTTATTTTATCTCATCCAACGCTGTTTGAACCTCTTCGTCATCAGCGCAGCTAATTTTCATAAAAATTTATCCTTCTGTGGCCGGTGTTCCCATTTTGGCTATTATACTACATTAAATATGCTGTTCATAGTAGTTTACCCGTATTCCTGTGTTATTTTTCGGTATTGACCTTCTTCTTCTTATTCTTCCTCTTCTTCTGCTTCGCTTCATGTATTAGAGAAATTTCCTGTTATTGTGCTCCATCTCTTGTATGGTCTTTGTACGTTTCTTCTTCCTTGTGCATTTATAACAGAAAGCATTTATCTGAAATCTTTCTCCACCAAATATGGTCTACATATTCCTTCTATTTCCTCCAAAATTTCCTTTATTTTCTTTCGTTTCATTTATATACTCCTAAATCTTTCTTCATACCTTCATCTCTTTTTCGATCTTCAGTTGTACAACTTTCCACTCTCCTTTACTGAGCCTGTATTCTACTTCCTTGGCGTCCTTTTGTTGCCCATGTGGCAGTTCCATGAGTAAGGCTTGGTGTTGTTATTGTATTGTCGAACTTCCGCTGCTTATCTTTCCTGGCGTCTTTCTCAAAACGTTAAATTTTGGTCCGCATCATGGTAATATTCGTAATTGACGGCGCAGTCTATATATTTAAAATGTTTTACTTGTTCCAAGATTTTATTATTCATGTCTATTTTAGGTCTTTCTGGTAGTCTGCCCTGAAATGCCATCACTTTCATTTTACGAACCGACATTGTTAGGTTGTAATACGAGACTATCTACTGCAACTTACAGGTTCCCAGCTGAAGTTAATCTTCATTTGCTGTAATCAGAGTTAGGTCATCTGCTTATAGAATTACATTTACTATAGTGTCACTACGTAAAAAACCTGATTTACTTCCAACATTTTCCATTTGTTGATAACTTCATATATTTAAAAGTAGTGGAGAAATACAACATCTTTGGCATATCACTTTGTATGTGTTCATTGACTTTGTTGTTGTATTTCCCATATCTGCAGCAATTTCGGTGATTGTGCACAGACTGTCAATAGCATCAATGGGGTGAGATGGATGACATTTAGCCAGCATATTTCATAGCATTTAGCTATTCACGTTATCGAATGCTTTTGGGAAATCGAGAGAAGCAAGGTAAGTTTTTATACTGAACTGTCATCTCTTTTCTATAACTTGTTGCAGTGTAAATTTATTGTCAACAGTTGATCGTAAACCTGATAATTATTTAGATAAGAGCTTTCCTTTTTTTTTTAAGTTTTACTTTCAGGATTTTGGCATGTAATTTATAGGCTGAATCCAGGAGGCTCCTACCTCGGTAGTTACTACATTTATTTTTGTTGCCCTTCTAAAGATAGGTATTACTTTGGGTATCAGCCAGTCGTCTTGTTTCTCAAACATTGATTAAATATGTGAAGAAGTCTTTGATGTAGGAATAACCCTCCATATTTCCGCAGTTGCATATTCATACCGTCTAAATCAGTGGTTGTCCTTGTTTTTGCAGCTCTTAGAGCTTCCGTCGGTTCTCTCATACCAGTATCAACCAGGCCTTTTGAGTCATTGGGTTGCGTTAACATCCGAATTAAAATATCATCACACCACAATTTTTTTTATAATGACTTATTCATTCGTCGCCTCCTACATTATTAATTAACATGTATACGATCATTTTCTAGTCTTTAAGTGATTTCATCACTTTACAAGTAATAGTCTGTCTGACAAATAAATCATGTTCTGTATTGTTAATAAAGCGTTCCCGTAATTCCGCATGCACTTTCCGAATTATGTATTTCGCATTATGTTTCATTTCATTATATTCATTACAGTTTTCATTTCTCTACGTTTCCTGTGTTTTATTTTACGACCGTGAATCTTATTACCTATGTCTGATAAGGCTGTTTTTAAGTTTTTCCACTCTTCTTTCAAGTCTTTTACCGTTTCTAAATTTTCTAATGTTTTTATCATGCGCTTGGAATACCTCTTGTGCTGCTGTCTTCTGAAAAGGAAGTTTTAAGAACATTTTCTTGCTTTTGATCGTTAACTGGTTTCTCTGTTTTTGCGTAGACATCAGTTATTGACACCAGCATGAAGTGATGTCTTCCGATATCCACTCCTCGACAAACTCTGGTATCTCTTGCCCGTCCAGAATATCCCTCATTTATGATTGTATAATCTATTATATTATATAACAGATTATATATATATATAAATATTATATATTATATATTAATATATTTTATTATCGTTTATATAATCTAATATGCTCTTGCTGACTGGGTAAATCTGTGTATGTATTTTTTCGTAAAGAAAATATTCTAATTTTTGAACGATTAATGATAGAAATATCTCTATGATTCCATTTACGTTACATATGTTTTTGACATACGTGGAATTGTTATATCTCCAATTCTAGGACTGAAATCTACTACAAGTAAACGGTCATTTTTATTGTATCTGTTTAAGATCACTTGTAACCGTTTTTAAAGACCCTGGAATCTTCAATGTTTCTTCATCTGATGCATAAGTTGTTATTATTGCTACGAGTTCCATTTGATCTCTAATTGTTTCTAGTACATATTCATAACCCGCTATCGGATCTTCCCATTTTCTATTAATACCTTGAAAGGTGGCTACACTGAGTCACACCGCCAGAGATTGCGCCAAAGAGTATTATTCCGCCGCCTCCACTGGCAGTGCTTGTTCAGAAGTTGTGGTGGTTATTGCTCGCTGAGAGGATGTTGATAGCTGCACTATTTGAGGCCATGTCGTGTGCAGTTGTTTTCATGGGTTAGACAGCAGATGTTGTTCGAATGGGGATGTTGTAATTGATCAGAGTGTACTTTTAGTCAATATATATGAAGGTAAAAACATTTTTTTATTTTTTTTTAATTTCCTAACTAACAATGCCTCTTGGTCACAGGTTCAGTTAACAAAGCATCTGGCTTGTGTTCATTTATTAGACTGTAATTCGGGTTTCTATGTGCAATTATAGTATTTCAGTTTTATTTAATTAATTCACTGTAAATGGAATTTAAAATATCTTGTCTTATTGAGGAAGAACCGTGCCAGATGTGTACGTTGAATCACCTTTACACACACAGAACAGTTACACTTGTGCCTTGTTGTTTCGTAGCTTTCATAGTTGCTGGGGACTTAATTAATTGTGTTAACGGAAATTTCCTTTCATTCTTTGTTGTTATTCTATGCAGTCAGATTGCGTACTAATACTAGTCAGGGCCAACCGGTTACGAGACTTCGTAGCCGGACATACAGCTACTAAAATTAAAAATATTTGCATTATAAATAATTAAGCTCCCATGCAAACTTAGACCTGCCCCTGCGTTATCCATGTTTCATGTGGTATTTATGATGTTCTACCGTCTTGACTGGATGTTCTGTTCCTCCTGCATTTTGGTTGCTATCTGTATTCCAGGGCCACACATGCCACACAAAATAGACAGGTTAAGGTGAATTGTATGCAAATCAAAGTACATTCACTTTCGATATCTTTGCACTCTTGTTTGTCTTCCGATTGTGGTGTGTAGCTCGGTTACAAAATTTCTCTTCAAGATTTATTCTCAAAGCATCTTGGTTCAGCATTTCGCGAAAGGCAAAACTTCATAACCAGTTTTATCTGTAGCGTCTAGGAGAAGCTGGCACCGCACCAACGACATAACCGTTACTCACTATGTTGATCACGCCACAGGACTATTTACGCTGATAGAATTTCATATTTACTCATGTTAAAAGGAAAGGAAAAAAGTCTTTGCATTCAAGCTGACACTCAATAATAGCTCCCCAAATGGAGTTAGCTGCCGAAAGTGAACATTTATTAGCCTGATAAGATTTTCTAAATTTGTCGTAGGTTCACATTTTAGTGAAGGTAATTCATTTCTTGAACGAAGTACGAACGTCTCAAGAAGGAAGGCTGTTGTACCATGGAACACTTTTCAGACTTTCGCCTCTAGCGTACCCTGTAATACAGGTTTATGTTATTTGCTTAATTCATTTTGTAATGCTAGCATTCATTTTATTACTACGGCAAAGTAAGGTTTTTCCAACGCGAAAACCTATTCCAGTGTAAAAAATTATCATCTGTTCACAATGAAAAGTGATGCAATCGAGAGAATCTCATCAGTGCCGTATTTAATAGTCTGTGTCCTGTATTATGGTTTTATTACCCATTAATAATATGTAAGTGGAGTCGAATTACGAGGAATATTATAAAAACTCAGTTACACGTCAACACTGAGAACATAAATTTTCATATTTAAGAAACAAAAATTTTTAAGAGATTAAAGAAACTCAGTTAATTTGCAAATATCACGTGCTCAATGGTTCACGACCTTTCATTTCAAGGTGCAAGATGGGACACACACGACAAAATATGGCTCACACAGTCCACACATTACGCAACTTATTTCAAAAATGTACGGAATTTTACTCACCATAGAACTCTGGAACTGAAGAATTAACAATATCCGCCGAATATCTTGAATAGCCTATACTACATAGAGCTTAAATATGTGGTAGGCGTAATATTTAAAAACGCTGCTCAAAACACAACCTCATGTTTCCTGACAACAAAAACAATAGAAAATAATGGAAGCTCTTTATGGTGGATTCTAGTGCGCACTCCTACGCGTGATTCTAAAATTGTCCACTAATTGACACACCGACCAAGACACATTATGCATTCCTAGGTACACTCTCCTGTAGGTACAACACCCTCCCATACTCTAAAGGCACTAACCACTTTTTCCGAGGGTATGAATAAAACAAACATTCATAAAAGACAATACTGCATCGCAATCTTAGTATCTCATTACACTGTATTATCTGTATTCTTATTTTGACTCATGCGGACGCAAATTAAGTAAGAGATTTTTGGTATCACTGTACGTGGCAGCTTTCAACGACTCAAAACTACATTATTGGCAATTAAAATTGCTACACCACGATGATGACGTGCTACAGACGCGAAATTTAACCGACAGGAAGAAGATGCTGTGAGATGCAAATGATTAGCTTTCCAGAGCATTCATACAAGGTTGGCGCCGGTGGCGACACCTACAATGGTGTTGACATGAGGAAAGTATCCAACCGATTTCTCATACACAAACAGCAATTGACCAGCGTTGCCTGGTGAAACGTCGTTGTGATGCCTCGTGTAAGGAGGAGAAATGCATACCATCACGTTTCCGACTTTGATAAAGGTCGGATTGTAGTCTATCGCGATTGCGGTTTATCGTATCGCGACATTGCTGCTCGCGTTGGTTCAAATGGTTCAAATGGCTCTGAGCACTATGGGACTCAACTGCTGAGGTCATTAGTCCCCTAGAACTTAGAACTAGTTAAACCTAAGGACATCACAAACATCCATGCCCGAGGCAGGATTCGAACCTGCGACCGTAGCGGTCTTGCGGTTCCAGACTGCAGCGCCTTTAACCGCACGGCCACTTCGGCCGGCCAGCTCGCGTTGTTCGAGATCCAATAACTGTTAGCAGAATATGGAATCGGTGGGTTCAGGAGGGTAATGCGGAACGCCGTGCTGCATCCCAACGGCCTCGTATCACTAGCAGTCGAAATGATAGGCATCTTATCCGCATGGCTGTAACGGATCTTGCAGCCACGTCTCGATCCCTGAGTCAATAGATGGGGACGTTTGCAAGACAACAACCATCTGCACGAACAGTTCGATGACGTTTGCAGCAGTATGGACTATCAGCTCGGAGACCATCGCTGTGGTTACCCTTGACGCTACATCACAGACAGGAGCGCCTGTGATGGTGTACTCAACAACGAACCTGGGTGCACGAATGGCAAAACGTCGTTTTTGCGGGTGAATCCAGCTTCTATTCACAGCATCGTGATGGTCGCATCCGTGTTTCGCGACATAGCGGTGAACGCACATTGGAAGTGTGTATTCGTCATCGCCATACTGGCGTATCACCCGGCGTGATGGTATGGGGTGCCATTGGTTACACGTCTCGGTCACCTCTTGTTCACATTGACGGCACTTTGAACAGTGGACGTTACATTTCAGATGTGTTACGACCCGTGGCCCTACCCTTCATTCGATCCCTGCGAAACCCTACATTTCAGCAGGATAATTCACGATCGCATGTTGCAGGCCTTTCTGGATACAGAAAATGTTCGACTGCTGCCCTGGCCAGCACATTCCCCAGATCCCACACCAACTGAAAACGTCTGGTCAATGGTGGCCGTGTAACTCGTTCGTCACAATACACCAGTCACTACTCTTGATGAATTGTGGTATCGTGTTGAAGCTGCATGGGCAGCTGTACCTGTACACGCCATCCAAGCTCTGATAGACACAGTGCCCAGGCGTATCACGGCCGTTATTACGGCCAGAGGTGGTTGTTCTGGGTACTGATTTCTCAAGATCTATGAACCCAAATTGCGTGAAAATGCAATCACATGTCAGTTTTAGTATAATATATTTGTCCAATGAATACCCGTTTATCATCTGCATTTCTTCCTGGTGTAGCAATTTTAATGTCCAGTAGTGTAGTTTTCTCAAGGAGCAGGCCTATTTTAAGTTTTCTGTGATTTCGTTTATACACAACAGGCCAATGAATAAATATTCTCCCCAGATAAGAAATTAACAGTGTTCTCTCTGTCGCGATGACTCCAGATTTTAAAATTATCTTTTATTGGACGAACTGTTCTGTTACATGAGTGCCGTTTAAGTGTCCAAGCTGCGTTTGAATTTTCGTATTCTATTCAAATACATTTACTCGTCACTTCCTATGCAGGAGAGGTAATATAAAGTCCATTCTACAAAATATCCCACTTTGTCACTGAAATGTGAGTTTGGACCTTCGCAATTATCTTCTTTGAATCGACCATATTGCTGTGTAATCAGACATTCTCAAAATTTGTGCAAGCACTTCTCACGGCACCAATTTTAATGCCCGAAGTACATGACAGTGCTGCTGCGTGTACACACATTAACAAAACATTATCCACAGTTTGGCAGCTTGAATGTAGATAAACACAGACATAATATGTATCGCAGTTATGCTGAACGAATAACACCAGAGCTGAAAATTGATTTCTCGACTGGCTCCAATTTGTTGCATTGGTGATAACTGGATTGGGTTCCTACATTGCGTACACCACAATTTCGTTGGAAATGGGAATCAAGTTAGGGTTAAGGATAGGTAAATGGAATTAGCTGTTTTCCTTTAACGGAATAGTCACGGTAATCTCCTTACGTGACATACGATAATATTGAAACTCTAAATATGGACCGAGATTTGAACACTATTCCTTCAGAATCAGAGCTATGGAATTGCTCAGAATGTGCATCGATTACAGTTTGATGCAGCTCTTAGCTCCGGGGAAGTCATGTAAACACTCACCAAAGTGAAACACGAACGGTTTTGAACCACCAGATAAGGAAGTCCAGTGTTTCCCTCGTAACGCCAGTGATGTCAGTGTGGCATTTAATGTATCGGGGTCATGATAACATGTATCAAGACCTGCATTTCAAAAAAAAAGAAAATGTGTTAATGTGGAATTAGAAAGAGACCTACCATCCTTTATCGATCTTTTTCGTCCAGTAGGCTGATGTCATATGTTAATACCATCAAAATACTTTTAGCAGTTCGTTCATGCCGCCTTCTCTGCAAAGAGCACATTGCTTCCAGAATCAACATAGATGTCATTCAATAAGGCCACCAATAAGTTTGCAGTCGAATGTTTGACTAAATTTTACAACATGTAGATCCCAGTCAGAACAGTCTGCAATGGCGAGAACACATAAAAAGAAATGTGGGAAACATTTGACAATTTCTGATATCCAACCACAGCTGTTATAAACAGTTCGTTACAAAACAAACATAATAGATTCTCATCACATGAGATTGAAACTTCCCCTTAGAACAATTATACAAGACTGTGCTTAAACTGTCACACAATATTTTTAGCGCAACGCAGTCTGACTTTCAATAATCCCTACAAAAGAATGGCCCTGACTAACATTAACCTATAACTTTCACAAATCACATAACTCACTAAAATCTTGGTTACTCGAACTACTGCAATACAGCGAGCGCCACTACTGCCAGCTAAATAAAAGATTCAAACTACGGAAGGCACTAACTACTGATACGCATAGTTAGCAAATGAAAGATTTTAATAGAGAACAAACAATGTATTTACCTTAATAGTCATCAAAAGTAATAATATATATAGGAGTTCATAACATCCATAAGAATATCATAATATCATAACATCCATAACAATATCAAAACTCCGCCATTTCTCTCCCCATATCCACCACTGCTGGCGGCTCACCTCGAACTGCGCAACGCTACGCGCTGTTAACATCCAGCTGCCGCTGCCCAACACTACAATGGCAGACAACAATGCAAACTAGCAACAGACTGCACACAGCACAGCCAGTGATTTTCATACAGAGCGCTACGTAACGTTGTCAATAAGAAAACATAAACAGCCTACTTACATAGCCCCCATGCTTCCCACAAAAAATTTTACAAATTGTTTTGGCCACTGGCCAGTACAGATTTGAAAAAGTTTTTCATAATTACAGTAAGAAAGATATCAAATGCACACACTTCTTGATACAATGTTGGCCAAAAGCCATAATTTTCTCACAGTCCATAAAGACAGTCCTGCTCATTCATCACAGTAGAATTGCAGTGTTTTTCTCAAAGTCTGAGCAGTAAAAGAAAATGCACACGGAAGTAGTGGATTTTCATGCAATCTTGAAGAAGTAGTGTTGTCCTTCCAACGGAAAGACAGTGCTGACTCTTGACATGCAGACAGGTATTGGTCCACAACAGAGCAAACCCACAGCAGAGTCAGTCGAAATTTTGAAGAGTATTGGTAGGTAGGTCATCACAGAGCAGACCCACTATAGTCCTGGTAGAGATTACGGTATTGGTGGTCCACCAGAGGCGCAGACCCACTGCAGTCCTTGTAGAGACGGCCAGCAGCCATCTGTTGCAAATGTGCAGGTGCACAATCACCATCGAAGAGTCTTGTGGACAATATAGCAAGTCCATAAACCACCACTTGTGCACTCACAAAGTTTTTTTAATTGTCCTTAGAACCAGCAATGCTGTTATCCAGTCCCTTGCTGAATTATTAACACACGTGCAAACACTAACAGTCCCTACTTCTCACATATTGTCCATATACTATGACCAACAGAAACGTGTGCAGTGAAATGGAACTTAATTTGATGACCTGCTGTCAATTACAATTTTATAACATAAGAATACAATTACAAAGGTACAAAATGCATCATTAAATAACATAACAATACAGATAACATTTGTAGTACAGGCCTTACAAAAGAATCGAAATAACATATACATCAGTGTTACAGGAATTATGACATGAGTACATACATAAAAGATCAGAATAACTTTCGAAACATCAACTTCACACATGAGCATTAAAACAGAACAGAGTAAATAATGTTTAAACATCTTTACAAAGTAAATAACATAGTATTAGAAAAATTCTACAACATAACAACATCAGCTAAACACATAAAGACAGGAAAAACACAAATACACAAGGGAACACAAACACATAGTGGGATAACACAATGGAAAGGACAGGGTTCGTTTTCAGTGTAACATTTGGTACTGCAGTTCAACCCAAAACTTCATTCCATATATCGTCCCTCTTATTTCAACATTTGCTCCAGCAAAAAAAAAAAAAAAAAAAAAAAAAAAAATCCTATCCAAGCATGCTTTCTGTATTCTGTTCACATCCTCTTTCAAAAATAGTTTTTCTCCACTGTGCACAACTTTTTTGGCTAAACCATTTTCTTATAGCTTCTCAATGCATTTCTTCTAATTCATCATAGTTAGTTTCTTATATAGTCTACCCCCTCTTAAGCTAACTTAAATCTACTGAGCTCAGATGCTAAACTAAGGGACGAGGCAATGCAGCAGTACAAAACAATTAACACAAACAGCAATGACAAAATATTCAAATTGGCCAAGCAAGCAGCAATATTACAACAAATATTATGCAATGAGCAGCAAACAAGAAAAATAAATCAGTAGTAAAACTGGCTTAACAGAGTAATGTAAAGTGAAATTTAGTAGTACTATGCCTGTCAAACAGCAGAAGCAAATGCAATAAATTATATCTAAACATGACAGAGCTCAAGCAGAAAAATATTACAGTAAAGACAACAATGCAGATAAGGGAAATGCCTATTCACATCTTAATATCTATGTTATTAAAGTGGTGCACCACAACCTATTCTACAAAATAAATTACCAAGTACTTGAAAAGAAAATTATGAATGCAGTTCCTGTAAAGGTAAATGTCTTTTTGTGCTCCCTCATTTTTTTGAAAAAATTATTATTTACTCGATCTGTAGACAGAAAATATTTATATTAGTACATCTATAAAATTTTATTTTAACCAATGCTGCAGTGCAGCTAGAAACTAGATATTAAACAAAATGACTAAATAAATACAGAAAGCAAGCCATATGGCATTTCTCTCAATTAGCAAGACAATAGCCGTGAAATGTTTCTCATTGTTTCATTAGGCATTTTAGTAAATATCATAAATTAAGAGCTCCACAGTATAATCATATGGTTTCAAGTTCGACCGTGTCGTTTTTTGCGATGCTTTCTACAAAGGTATGTCAATAGCAAGGATAATGGTCTGTTTTTTTTTTCACCTGTGCCTCTGAAAGGCACTCACTAATGACTTCTTTCCAGGCGACTGTCGCCCGTCTGAGTGCCCACGACGCATTACATGCAGGTGGTCACTTAACTTTCTTACGGAAATATTTATGACAGCAGTTTCCGCTACAGTGACAGTCTCATATAAAAATATTTCACAGGTCAAGAATTTGCGTTACAAGTGTGTAGAAACAAAATCCTATTGATATAACAGAGTCCAAAAAATTTTCGTCGGCATTGTAATACATTCACACATTTACATACATTTCATAACTCTTAAAGTACGATTCTTGGTTTCCAACAACCTGTTTCACAAACCAGAGTCCCTAACCACTACTCATTATTCCTTACCTTATTCATCGACACTTCTTCAATATTTCATCATAACAAATACGTAGCATAATCAAATTCCTCATATAGGATCAGTTTATTGATCATAAACATACCTCAGCAGCATAATACACATCGTCGTCATAAAAATAACATCATAACACCTCAGTCAAATCTCAAAAACGTCATAGCTTTCTGCAATAATTTAAAAACCTAAAAAAAATTCTCTGCTCATTTCAATAGTGTCATCTACCTCAAACGTACTTTAAATATCATGCTCCCTTACCAAATACATCATTCAAAGCTCTCATAGTATCACAATGGTTCCGAAAAAGTATGAACAGTTCACAAAGTACAGACAAAATACAATTTCGTAAGTGTGAAGTTATCCAACGGTGTAATTACGTAAACATCTGTCACTGCCGTAGTAAAAAAGTTTGTCTCTCTCAGTTAAATGATCCGATAGCTGTGTAATTCTGTGTTAGAGAAATAAGGTACCGATGTGTAAAGTTGTATAAGCAAATACCATATTAGCTAGGGCTTCTTGTGCTTGCCAAACACAAGGTACACAAAGTAGGCGTGTATCCCCCTGAGGAATAATGTAATTATACCCTCAGGTGTTACAGATTACAGCAATGGAATGAAATGTATCATGGAAAACTTTCTTTGTAATTCAAAAATCTTGAAAAATAAATGGCTGAAGTACAAAATTAATCTCTCAAATGCGTGTCCTGTAGCGCTAAATGTGCGTCTTGCTGTAAGATAATTCTGTGGAAGTGTCGTGGTTATCGTCCTCTGTAAGCAAAGTTCTGCTGAAGTCAATATACTTACCTCAACATAAACGAAAGTTAAATGCTTTGCGTATGGATACTGTAGTTATTATGTACCTTACCATGATCAAGAAAGCACTATAATGTAACGTATTGTTGTGCTACGAAAAAGGCTGTTCATTGTAGCTATACCACAAAAGTTACTACTAAAACATGTTTTACTTTCCAGAATAATACAGAAAAACTGTGCAGAAATAAAACAGAAACACTGCAAAAGCAACATTGTATATTGTCACTCATTAGTAGCGTCGTGATAAAATCGTGTAGCAGTCACAGAAACCAAATACTAAGTCATCTTTAATCTCACACAAACTACTTCAAATAAGGAATGTCTTTTCAAGTAAACCAAAATGTTGCATTAAAATCTCATTAGCGGTATATGTTGTAAGTATGTAAGCCTTATAGTCGTTACGTAATCGAGCAACTAACAAGCAAGAATGTACAAATAACAACATTATGTCATCTGTCCACTATAACAATGCATTCATAATTTCTGTTGAAATAAGTTCTCTTGGTTCTTGACTGGATATTTAACTTCAAATATTGTTGCATATTAACAGATTCTAAGTCTGACAAAGCCTACTAGCAATGTAAAGTGAAAAGTTATATGGCAAAGACAAAGTTAAAAAGCAGATTATCTTTCAATAAACGGTTTTACATGTGAAATGTGGTGTAAACCTTTACTCTTCCTAGTACGCAGAGTTTCAACTTTAACGCAATTATCATTTGGTATACGTCGGTAAAGAATACTGGAATTTTTCTCAAGGTTAGCGTGTATGCTATTTTTCCCTGAGCCAGCCGGCGCAGGTGGATGCCTGCGGTGCGAGTCATCGTCTGTTTCTTTGTTGGCGTGCGTCGTTATTGGGATTTGGAGACCTAACTTCTACAAATTCACCTTGTCGAGAGGACCCTGCTCTGTTTGAATCCCGCCAGTTCTGATGCACTTCAGGTCTGTCGTTACGATCATATCGTCTGTCGTCATGTCGGTAGATTACATAGTTTCGTTCTTGTTGGTCACGAGGTGGAGAGTTTCTCCCTGAATCGTAACTGCGCGCTGGACCGTTGCGTCTAAAGTTATACTGTCTCCCGTGATAATAATAGTTCTGGTTGCCAAATTGTCTGTTTCTATGATTGTCTCTGTCATATTCATTACTACGGAAATGCGATCTTTCTCTGTAACTATTACCCTGCCAGTGGTTGTCATATGGGTGGTGTCTGTTTGGTCACGATTTGCGTTGTAAGAATAGCCTTGTCGTATATTATTTCTGTCATCGCGGAATTGTGACGGATGTGATCTGTAATTGTTGTGCTCCTGTTTTCTCGTTCCCCGGTTGTCAGTGTCAATTTCCAGTTCTTGTAACAGTCCCTGAAAAGCTTCAATGTCGTCTTTGCAACGTCCTGCCAAAATAATATGTCGTAAATGTTCAGGTAATTTGATTAAGCAAATGCGGATGAGTTCTGAGGGGCTGTATGGGTTTGACAGGTACTGATTCTTGTGCAATATGTCTTCAAAATATTTCACAAGACTGGAAAATTCAGATTGTTCGAACTGTTTCATCATTATGATGCTATGTTTTACTCGGTCTTGTGTAGTTTGAGACCAATATGCTGAGAGGAAGGCACGGTAAAATTCTCCTTCACTGTGACATTCGTGAATGACTGATCGCATTCTTACAGCTGGTTCATTCTCTAAATAGCCACACATAAATTCTAATCTGTGCTCTAATGACCTGTTGGGAGGAAAACAATGAGAGAATTGATGGAACCATGCTTGTGGATGAATGTCGTTGCCAGAATTCTTAAATGTTTTGAATTTACGTGTAGTAATGAACAGCTTATAGTCAAAGTCATCATGTCGGCGAGTCGCATATCGGTCATTGTTACGTCGTTTCGGCGGTTCCATTTCAAAATTCGGTGCACCTTGCCAATTTCTTTCATAATTTCCGAAAATCGCTGTGTTATTATTTTGTGGTTGTTCCGTATTTCTATGTCCCTCTTCCCGTATTGGGGAGCGAGTGTCCTCTGAAATACGAAATTCTTGTATTACCTGTGTCAGCTGATCTTGTACTTCGCGGATTTCTCTTTGGTGTTGCGTATTAATTTGATTCTGATTTTGTTTGAATTTCCTAATTTGTTCGCCCTGTTCTGTGTCATTAAAGACTACCGGTTTTGTGTCATTCAGATTATCATCTACCTTCGTAGATAAATTGGTGAACTGATCCGAAAGTTCGGCTACTTTCTCCGATAGTGAACACATTTCCTCAGTGTGTTTTTCTGAACCAAGTTTCAGAGTGTCCATTTGTGTTGAAATCGAATCTAATGTGTCCTTTAAGATTTCTTGAGTTTTTGCAAGTTGCGTAACCGAATCGGTAGATGCAACTGAGTCAGTTTTAGCCCACATGGTCTCATGATTTTCATGAACAATGGTTTGCAGTTCTTTTATGGCTGCTTCGTGATTCTGTAATGCATTTTCATGCCGCGAAAAAATAGGTTGAAAATGCTCACAAATTTGTGTTTTTACGTCGTTACAGACTTTTTGACATTTCGATTCGATTTTGTGTAACTCAGTAGTTAAATCTTCACGTGTTTGTTCAAGTGTGGTGTGAAGATTTTGTTCCATTGCGTCTAACTGTTGCTGTGTTTGTCTCTGGTGTTGTTCCATTGTGTCTAACTTTTGAAGATTTTCTTCCATCGTGTCTAACTTTTGAAGATTTTGTTCCATAGTGTCTAACTGTGCTGTGTTTGTCTCAGATTTTATTTCATTTGCTGCATTAATTGCAGTAATAATGTATTAGTGTCTGGAATCTGTTCCTCTATGCATTTCGGCAGTGCATTTGCACCGGCAGCATTCACATTTTGACAAGCAGAAAATGTGTTTTGACTTATTTGAGAAAACGGTGAGGCCCCAAAACCTGAGTCTACAGTGTTTGCAAGACTGTGCCCTGTCATTTCGGATTCCTGAGGCGAGCTGTTGCCGACCGATCGATCGATAATGCTTCCATGTTCACTAATTGTTTCACTGTCTAGGCCATTATTTGCCGCCGGCTCCATTTCCCTATGCACAATTACCAAATTACTACTTTGAATGTCTATTAATTCATTACACAGTGGTGCTGGTAAGCTACGCTCGTCGTCACTATTATTTCTCAGTTTACTTTGGAGCCTAGTGTTACGTTTTTCACACGCCATTATTGTCACAATATTTCACACGATAGCACAGAAAAGCACAATTTGAAGAGCAAAAATAAGAAAACACATTAACATAGCACTGAAAATAATATCTAGTTAATCGCAAGCGCAGCTGCAAAATACTTGGTGCAAATCTACATGCATGCCACAACTGTTTTACTGTACAACAACGAAAGACTGCAACTACAAAGGAGATTCTCTCTACAATTACGCGCTAGCAATAAACAAAAGCTACACTAATTACACAAACTACAAGAAAAAATCGGATGATTCCAGTGAGGTGTCCTCGGCTAAGGGTCGACATATGAAACGTCCCCTTACAAAAATTATTGAATTACTGTGCTGATAAATCTCTTACATTATTTGTTTTTCAAACAGCTGAGCAAAACTGAACGTACTCAGACATTTCGCTCTTTACCTACTCTGATCAACACTACACTGACACACAATATTTTTAGCGCAACACAATCTGACTTTCAATAATCCCTACAAAAGAATGGCCCTGACTAACATTAACCTATACCTTTCACAGATCACTTACCTCACTAAAATATTGGTTACTCGAACTACTGCAATACAGCGAGCGCCACTACTGCCAGCTAAATAAAAGATTCAAACTACGGAAGGCACTAACTACTGATACGCATAGTTAGCAAATAAAAGATTTTAATAGAGAACAAACAATGTATTTACCTTAATAGTCATCAAAAGTAATAATATATATAGGAGTTCATAACATCCATAACAATATCATAATATCATAACATCCATAACAATATCAAAACTCCGCCATTTCTCTCCCCACATCCACCACTGCTGGCGGCTCACCTCCAACTGCGCAACGCTACGCGCTGTTAACATCCAGCTGCCGCTGCCCAACACTACAATGGCAGACAACAATGCAAACTAGCCACAGACTGCACACAGCACAGCCAGTGTTATTCATACAGAGCGCTACGTAACGTTGCCAATAAGAAAACATAAACAGCCTGCTTACAATATGATTCATATGATTATTATTTAGGAAGACGAGGGCACAGTCAGTATAACGAAACTACACAAGTAAACGGACAGCCATAAGTAAAACGAGAGAAAGAGTGAGAGAGAGAGAGAGCGAGATGCCGGCCTCGATCAGGTATTTCTTATGCAAGTGAAAGTTCATTAGTATACCACTTCTGAGGTGGTTCTACAAAACGTATTTCATACGTCAAAAAATAGTTACACCGTCCAGAATGTAGTGCAATTGTGTTGTAGTTGTGATTGTTGCTTTAC
Source organism: Schistocerca nitens (assembly GCF_023898315.1). Lineage (NCBI taxonomy): Eukaryota > Metazoa > Arthropoda > Insecta > Orthoptera > Acrididae > Schistocerca > Schistocerca nitens. The sequence continues at coordinate 784,288,327 of NC_064617.1, forward strand.
TGATCGGAAGGTCATCACAGACGTTGTTCGTAAACATACTTGCAGTGGCCATGAGAGGTACCTAAGCGTAGAATACCGCACTCGAATGGATTGCAGCGTTTCATTTGAAAGTAAAGCACCGCTGTAGGGGCATTACAGACGTCTGTGGAACAGTAGAGTGGACATCTAACCAGCCACGAAGGACAATCGCTATCAATGATGGGTCCGCATCATCACCTTCCGTACGGAAGGCTTGTCAGCTAGGGGAGTTGCTCGACGTGTGCGCAAGAGTCGAAGTGATGTGGTGCGTACATGCAGTCTGTACCAGTTGACAGGTAGTGTGAGGACCTACATGACATAAGCCGTCCACGTCCGACAGGTACACAGGGCGATCGACATCTACGACTTCTGAGTGAAAGGAACCGTGGGCTGAGTGTTCCAGAAGCTATTTCGGAGAGGCTTCATGATGTCATGTCTCGAATCACAGATTTAAGGAAAGACTGCATGAAGCAAATCTCCACTCCTGACGATCATGACGAACACTACACAGTACACCACAGCACCAAGGACTCCGTTAGAGATGGCCAAGAAATCATGCAAGATGGACGCCCCAGGATTGGCTTCCGATGTTCTTTAGAGACGAAACTCGAATCTCTTCGTACCCTGCCAGTAACAGATAACGAGTTTGGAGACTAACTGGTAACATCAAATGTCTCGAACACTGTGTCCCACATGTGAAATAAGGTGCCATGTGGTGTGGCGCTACGTGGGACCAATGTACACCTTTCACGTTTGTTGAGAACAGTGTCACTGCCCTACGGTACATCCGAGTATTATTTGCAGCAAAACTTTCGGTTAGCATTTGAAAGCTAACCGACACGCAAAGCCTGTGTCGAAATTGCTCCGAATTTTGCATCGTGCACCCAAGAGCGAAAAATTGATTTTTCTAGAGGAGTTGGAGTCTGTAAAGTAATCCCATGTAGCTATAGATGTAAGTTTCAGTTACCGAGAGATTATCAAGACTCAGACGTTTTGTGATTCAATGGTGATAATTTTTCAAATGAAGCTGAGTGCTGCCATAACTCTCCTCACCAAGATTTTATTTTGATTCTATATCCTATATTTTACATTTGGCTTATGTAAATTTTTATATGTATTTATGTCTGGTTTCTATAGGATCTGTAATGTCTTTGTACTTCTTATGTTCATCTTATTTTTACTTCTGGTGCCAACAGATGGCTTCATGTGTTGGATATTTTATTCCTTAAGTATTGTTTTTAGTTTTATTACTTATTTTAAATCTATTGATCGTCAGCATTGATCTTAACGACCACTATAAGTCTTACGTTATTCTTATGCGTTGTACTTTCGAACAAGTAACCGCCGCATGGAGAAATTTCCGTTCTCTGAGTTGGCACGTTCCTGCCTGCCAGTTTCACGAAGCGTCCGCATATGCGGTCATGCATTCACGGACGCTATAACTGATATTCCAATATTTACGTGTCTAGATTAGAAGTATGGCCCTATCGTAGCATAGCTGAATGCCTGCTCCGAAGATAAGCATCGCTGTCTCTTCACGGTTCCACTACGACTGACTTGTCGTTGATAATCTGGGGCAATGCTCCTTTCTTTTCCTTTAAGTTTTTTCACGCTTGCATGTTAGGTGCATAACAAAAGTATTGGGTATTTATGACTAATGCATTATGCGCATTTCGTAAACGTAAGTCTCCCTTGTCTTTAGTGTTTTCTCTTTAGTATTTTTAAAAGGTTCTACCACTTCCTCATGCTAGATAGGACCATACTCCTAATCTGTTTTTACGCATTTCTCCCATGTAAAAACCCTGAAATTGCCTCAAAAAGGAGAAACGCATCAATAGAACTTCTGCTGTCATTGTAACCCACACTGTTTTTTTTCTCTTGAAAATGTAGCACTGTTGCTGCACCATGACAACAGAGTCGAAGGATTTATTATTTCCATTATTTTGTTTCTACAGACGTTGTTGTGAAACCGGGTGTATCAAAACGAGTATTAGGTTATGGCGTTTCTTACATTCAACTTATAAGTGTAATAATACATCAAATGAAAGAGCAACTCAGTTTTGTTTGTATACCTGAGCGCGTCCGCGACGACGAGGAGTGACCGAGAAATGTACTAAACGAGTGAGTTTTTCACGCGTAGTTCAAAGAAATCAGTTCGGAAGCCCATTCGCGAATTGGCAGTTCTAATGACGTCTGTGCGGAGACTTTGAAACAAAAGCTGACAATTGCGTTCTTATCGTTTACAGTTGTTACAAGCTCTAAAGACTACAGTCTACGATTTACGTGCCGGCTTTGCAAACGAAATGTTAGTGCGTGAGATGAAGACTTTCTCGATAGTGTCGTCTTCAATGATGCACCGACATTTTACGTAAGTGGAAATGTTAACACGCATAAAGTGCAATTCTTGGGAGGTCAGCAAATCCCCACGAGACTCCCCTAAATTGAATGCTTTTTGTGAAGGGTCTCAGCGGTAAGTTTATAGGGATTTCGTTTTCGACTGAGCCACTGTAACTGGTGTTTCTTACGTTAGTGTTTGAGAACTGTGGTTCTTTCCACAACTGGAAGTAGCTCAACTACAGAACTTTATTTGGCAGCAAGATGGTGCGCCGCTTCACTGGCATAACACAGCACGCGACTGGTTTTGTTCCCGACCGCTGGTTTGTCCCCAAGAGGCTGGAAGACAGAGCTTGTTCCTCATTGCCTCCAATCTCAACCGATCCGGTGACACGTATTTTTTGCCTCTGAGGATCGAGAAAAGATCATGCGTACCATCTGAGCTACCCAACTTATGAAATGAGATTCAAGACGTTGTTGCTACAATTACGCCACACACATTGGTCAAGGTTTACGAAGAACTCGCCTTTCCACTGAAGGTTTTCCGTATAACGAGTAGTGCTCACATTGAAAACTTGTAAGAAGAAGCGACTGATTTGCTGTTCCATTTAAGGTGTTATTTACCATTTTAAGTTGAATGTAATAAATGTTACAAAGCTTCGAAACTCCGACATTCATTCTGAAACACCAAGCATTCGGCAGTGCTACACAGTCTTTTCAGCTGCCCAGTAAAACGTAAAGTCTTTATAACTGTTCCTACAATGCCATCACTAATACAGATGTTTCCGCCGGCGGTTCCAATTTCAGTAACAGTCCTTGTGGGTATACTGCCACTTCACATTACAAAATATTTAAAATACTAGTTAAACAGATGGTTGGGCAGAGTTGCAGTGGCGTCCTCTCAGAACCCTGCGGGTTTCACACGTGCTAAGCCGTAACCCGTCCAGTTCGAAAACTTCAATTTTTCCCTGTCGTCTCTAGTCCAATGTCCAACACCCTCAGCCACATGTCAGAGTGCTTTAAACCGTACCTCGTAACACTACTTTCTTTGTTCGTATGGATGTGTGGCGAATGTAAAAGACACGATTTAATGATATAACAGTCACCCTCGCTTAACATAAGGTGTGGGATATGTCCAGGTCACACTGACGTATCGATCAGTGAACACATATACTTTAACACTTCCACATCTCTTACTGGGCCTAATTCAAAATCCAAATCCTCACCCTGTCTACTTTTAACAACAAGATTCACTTTAGTCCCCATTGTTAAAGAGCATCTGCTAATTTTCTCATTTTATACAGTGCATCATCCTTATTCAGAGCCATAAATAATCGTCAGCAAACAGTAATGAATGTAGGCTTTGATGCTGTACTGTCACACCCAAACTTTTGCACTTTTTATTCCAGTCAGCAAGAACATCTTCTAAATACATCTTAAATAATGTTGGTCACATAGATCATCCTTGACTTAAACTTTCACTCGTTTTGGAACTATCTGATATCTTACAGCTAACCTTCATAACTGTGTCGCATTGGTGATAAATTCTTTTCACGCATTGTATTAATGCACCATCCACTCCAACCTTTTTCAGCGCGGTCAATATTCTTCTTGGCACAGGATTATGCTTCTTTTGTAATTAGACAAATTCTAAATGGAGATCTTGATTTTTTGCGATCATTTTCCGCCACATCTGACGTACACGAAAGACATTATCAACACAGATATTTCCCGCAGTAAAACCAAACTGTTCTTGCGATACAACAACGTGCCCAGTCTTTTCAAATCTGACCTTTGCTACATTACCGAGCAAACTACTCACCGAAATCGTTACAATTATTCCTCTGTAATTTATCTGATCTCTCCTGCTCTCTATCTTATGTATGGCTGTAATGTGTATCTTACATTAGTGGGGCACTTTATCTCCTTGAAGCACTTCATCATGAGTTACTAGTGCTGCTACCAATTCAGTTCCCCTGTATTTCAATAACTGCAGTACCACACGTCCAGAACCGGCTGCCTTCAAATTTTTTGATTTTTCAAGGGCCTCATGAACTTAAATCTCCGCTTCATTCTGGTGCTCTCGAAACTCTTCCCTACCCCTGCAAGAAGTACTTTAAAACGTCTCTTTCACTCAAAAATGGCGATCGTTCTAGCTCCTCCTCTAATTTTAGACGTAACTCTCATTTGACTATAAATTGAGAAGTTTCTGATCCCGTGTTGTATGCAAGTAAAGATCCTACGCCACACTGAGTTGTAATTATCTGCTAGTCTTTAATGCTCAACTGTAGGAAATGCCAGCCATTGATTTACAGGGCATTGTGTTTAAGCACTGCAGCAGTTTCTAGTTTTCAAACTCTTAGTTGTGAAACTTACAGAGGCTTGGTAATGATAACCATCCTGGAGGTCATACACCATCCGGGAAAATCAAGTGCTTCGTTTGTTCTGTGTCTGTTAGTTGGAAAGAAAGGACGAAAGTCTTAAATATATGTTCCCATAAACTGAAGTTTGTTAACACCCAGACAAACAATCAGATAGTCAATAACTCTCCTCCTTGGTTTACTTTTTTCTTTACACTCGTTCGGCATTAGCCCGTAACTTCTCATTTCATCAGTAAAATGCGAAAAATAAAGATTGTGAAATACTGTTTGCGAGGTTAGTCACTGTGTAGAGAAAATTTGTGAGAGAAGGACGCACCGTGGTAATTCCCTATCGTCAACATCATTAATATTAGTTTGGATAGCTTCTTTCAGTTTGTCCACAAATCATCAAAGCATTTTTCCCTGCAAACGTTGTGAGTACCCTGCAGAAATATTGAGCCGTGCTGCTTCTTTAGTCGCCCATAATTGCGAAAGTGTTGCCAGCGCAGGGTTTTGTGCGCGAGCTGACATCTAGATGGGATTCGTATCGGGCTGGATGGCCAAATCATTCGCTCTAATTGTAGAGAATGTTCTTCAAAATAATCGCAAACAGTTGTGGTCCGGTGATACGGCGCATTGTCATCCATATAAATTCCATTGTTGTTGGGAACATGAAGTCTATGAATGGTTGCAAATGGTCTCCAAGTGGCTGAACATAGCCATTTCTAGTCAATGACCAGTTTAGTTTGACCAGCGGATCCAGTTAATTCCATGTAAACACAGCCTACAGTGCCTTGTTGGCAACATGGATATAAGTTTTTATGGGATCTGCGCAAAACTCGAACTATTTCATCAGTTCTTACCAGCTGAACTTTGGATTCGTCTGACCTGGACACTGTTTCCCAGACTGTGGTCCAACCTATACGTATGGTCACGAGCCCAAGAGCTGGTCACGAGCTGCAGGCGAAGTCTTTGCTTTTAGCACAGGAACTCGCGTCAGTCGTCTGCTACCATAGCGCATTAACGACAAATTTCCCTGCACTATTCCAAAGGATACGTTCGCCGTACGTGCCACATTTATTTCCGCAGTTATTTCATGCAGTGTTGTTTGTCTGTTAGCACTAACAACGCTACATATAACGCCTTCTCTCGATCGTTATGCTAAGGCCGTCGGCCATTGCGTTGTCCATGGTGAGACATAATTCGCGAAATTTAGTAGACTTGGTACACTATTGTCATTGTGGATTTCGGAATATTGAATTCCCTAACGATTTCCGAAATGGAATGTTCCGTGCTTCTAGATCCAACTACCATTCCTCCTTCAGAGTCTGTAATTCCAGTCGTTCAGCCATAATCAAATAATGTTCAAATGTGATTGAAATCTTATGGGACCTAACTGCTAAGTTCATCAGTCCCTAAGCTTAGACACTACTTAACCTAAATTATCCTAAGGACAAACACACACACCCATGCGCGAGGGAGGACTCGAACCTCCGCCGGGACCAGCCGCACAGTCCACGACTGCAGCGCCCCAGGCCGCTCGGCGAATCCCGCGCGGCAAGCCATAATCACGTCGGGATCTTTCACACGAATCACCTGAGCGAAGAGCACAGCTCCGCCAGCACGCTTCACAATCCTCCATCTGTAAATGTGCATATCGTTGTCCAGTGTCTTTTGTCACCTCTAATTTTCGCGTATCTCTCATTTGTTGTGGTGCATTTGATTACTAAAACAGATCCCATTGACGCTCTGATGAATTTTGTCCACAGCATAGTACGTCACCCACCGGCCAGCGTCCGTGGCACGGTGGACGCTTCGACCAACCCTTAGATTGGATAACGACGTATCCGGTTACGATCGTCGACCTGGTGTATTCATCCGACACATTTCTATTGATTTATAGTTGAACGTCGGTGATGCCAATCTGCCGAAATTTTAATTGACGCTGTGCTTACAATACGGGAACACGTTCGGACCGTCTGCGGCGGAGCCCCAGGGTAGAAATGTGTGCTGAACGGAATACTCCGAAGAATCGGTGCCTGCGTCAACAATGTACTCTGCCGTCAGATATGCCACATATCTCTGTCCATCCTGTCTTACAGTGAGGGCTATTTAGTCGTGGTTTCACAGTCTTTCAGGCAATTTCCGTAGATGCCCACGACAATGGCACGCGAACACCAACAATTTTAATCTAGAAATAATCAGAGGTAAGTATCTAAATAAGTTAAAGTGACAAGATATGGTAACATACCACATTAGATATATAAGATAAAGTCAGAATTTTTAGACGTGGCCGTTTCGTCTAACATGGGGTTACGACCACCGAGAGCTCGATAACCCTCAGTAGCATATAAAGCAATGCAAGATGTGGTTTATAATAGTCACTTAGAGAGCAATAAAAAGTGAATCTCAGTCGTGATGCACGTATATTACACTAACAGAAAAAAATCGCAATATCAAGATGTTCGACATAAATGAAAGTTGGTAGGCGTTTTTCTACATCTGGAACATTATGTCCATTCAAACTTCACGCCAGTACCTTAAGACGATGCAGATCAGGTTTGTTAAAAGTGCACACTATAATGGCCGTGAGCGTCAGTTTTCTTTGAGACTGGACGTGGTGAGTTGATGCTAGTAAGAATGCCTTTAAAGTGATAAAGACGCCATTACTAACACCTCACTGAGTTTGGACGAGGTCGTGTAACAGGGATGCGAGAAAACGAGTGCTGCTTCTGCTATATTGCAGAAATACTTGGCAGGAATGAAGCCGGCAGCGGTCGTACGAGAATGTACGGTCGCAAGAAAACGGGAATCTGAATGGGTACTTCGCAGTACCGATGTTGAAGACCATTTATGAACTGCATTCCAGACAACGATTTCTACAAGGATAACCCCCATCCATGTACCGCTGTTGTAGCCCAACGTGCTCTACAGTGCGTCCACATGTTGCCTTGGCCTGTTCGATCACGAGATGTGTCTGCAATCGAGAACGTATGAGACATCATCTGACAACTCCAGCGTTATCCACAGCCAGCATTAACCGTTCAGACTAGGAGTAACTTACATGGTACTCCATTCCAAAAACTGACACCCGGCATGTGTACAACAGAACGCATGCACGTTTGCAAGCTTCCATTCAACCTCCTGGCGGTTACAACAGTTATTCACATACCAGCATTCACATTTGCAACAGCTTATCTTGTACTCCGATTTTGTAATGTTAAACAATATTGGACCTTGCCGTCGGTGGGGAGGCTACCGTGCCTCAGCGATACGGATAGCCGTACCGTAGGTGCAACCACAACGGAGGGGTATCTGTTGAGAGGCCAGACAAACGTGTGGTTCCTGAAGAGGGGCAGCAGCCTTTTCAGTAGTTGCAGAGGCAACAGTCTGGATGATTGACTGATCTGGCCTTGCAAAACTAACCAAAACAGCCTTGCTGTGCTGGTACTGCGAACGGCTGAAAGCAACGTAAAACTACGGCCGTAATTATTCCGGATGGCATGCAGCCTTACTGTATGGTTTAATGATGATAGCCGACCTCGGGGAAGATCAGTTTGGATTCCGTAGAAATATTGGAACACGGGAGGCAATACTGACCCAACGACTTATCTTAGAAGCTAGATTAAGGAAAGTCAAACCTACATTTCTAGCATTTGTTGACTTAGAGAAAGCTTTTGACAATGCTGACTGGAATACTCTCTTTCAAATTCTGAAGGTGGCAGGGGTAAAATACAGGGAGCGAAAGGCTAATTACAATTTGTACAGAAATCAGATGGCAGTTATAAGAGTCGAGGGACATGAAAGGGAAGCAGAGGTTGGGAAGGGAGTGATACAGGGTTGTAGCCTCTCCCCGATGTTATTCAGTCTGTATATTGAGCAAGCAGTGAAGGAAACAAAAGAAAAATTCGGAGTAGGCATTAAAATCCATGGAGAAGAAACAAAAACTTTGAGGTTCGCCGATGACATTGTAATTCTGTCAGAGACAGCAAAGGACTTGGAAGAGCAGTTGAATGGAATGGATAGTGTCTTGGAAGGAGGATATAAGATGAACATCAACAAAAGCAAAACGACGATAATGAAATGTAGTCGAATCAAGTCGGGTGATGCTGAGGGTATTAGATTATGGAATGAGACACTTAAATTAGTAAAGGAGTTTTGCTGTTTGGGGAGCAAAATAACTGATGATGGTCGAAGTAGAGAGGATATAAAAGTAGACTGGCAATGACAAAGGAAGCGTTTCTGAAGAAGAGAAATTTGTTATCATAGAGTATAAATTTAAGTGTCAGGAAGTCGTCTCTGAAAGTATTTGTATGGAGTGGCCATGTATGTGAGTGAAACATGGACGATAAATAGTTTGGACAAGAAGAGAATAGAAGCTTTGGAAATGTGGTGCTACAGAAGAATGCTGAAGATTAGGTGGGTAGATCACATAACTAATGAGGAGGTATTGAATAGGATTGGAGAGAAGAGGAGTTTGTGGCACAACTTGACTAGAAGAAGGAATCGGTTGGTAGGACATGTTCCGAGGCATCAAGGGATCACCAATTTAGTATTGGAGGGCAGTGTGGAGGGTAAAAATCGTAGAGGGAGACCAAGAGATGAATACACCAAGCAGATTCAGAAGGATGTAGGTTGCAGTAGTTACTGGGAGATGAAGAAGCTTGCACAGGATAGAGTAGCATGGAGAACTTTATCAAACCAGTCTCAGGACTGAAGACCACAACAACAACAAACAATTAAATGCGTTACAAAGAAAAGTATTCCCAAAATTTCATTACTCCACATCAATTTTTTTCCAGCATTGTATTCTAAGGTCAGCACTCTAAGGAGAATCTCTCTGGAAAATGAATTGGCTCCTGGGGAAAGGAAGGGGGAAAGGAAGGAAGAAAAATAATATCTCATAGTGAGTCGATGACGAAGTTATTAAACACTGAACGCGAATAAAAATTGGGTAAGTGTGGGGAAGGAAATTATTCCGATCGTCGTCTTGGTAGTCTCCTTTATCGTGTTAGAAGGAAAAATCCGCAGAATATATACATTTAATGGCAGTGCAAGGAATACAATCCTGAACCCCCTAACTGATATCACTTTATCACCAATGCGCTACCTTGCTCCTTTTGACACCAGGTGTGTTGTTTGGGATCATGATACCGATAGAGCCGTGAAAATTTTGTAAATGTTTATAAATTTGGCGGTTATATCGATCGATATCGTCATGTAGGATGGAATTATACATTATTACGTTGAGTAAGGCCGTAAATAAGCGTAAGGTTGTTTAATTCCGTGGATACACACACGCATAGATCCATCTGAAAACGCATGATAGTGTGAGACCAGTAAAAGACATACCATCAACTTAACCGCCTCGGCTTTTCACGTACGATGCACGATAACGCTTTACAGCTGCCCATTGCGAGCGTAAACGAACAGTAAGCCGTACAGCAAAAGATCCGCCGTTGACCTGCAATCCTTTTACAGGTGCTCCTGTGCCGCCTGCTAATCGCTCCAGCCAGTGAATAGCCGTGAACGTCCAACTAGTGGCACCCGTCAGTGGTGTGTTCCACATTCGTTAAGCCTTTAGCGTACGGGTGCCGATGTTATCACCCTTTGATGGCTGTAGTAGTGGCAGACAAATTACTGGACCAAAATCTGACGTACTTACCTTTTGACTGGAAATATTGGTCCTTGGTGCCCATTGTAAGTATTAAGCGTCATTATCTGATCGTTCCTGTGTGGTTAGAGATTGTTATTACTGTTATTCATCGCATGGCATAAAAAGTATACACAAATGCAGGGCACAAAACATTATACACTGACGAACTTTAAGTAAAATTAAAACCTATTACGTAAAAAAAGCAGTGGTGAGTCAGCATGTTGATCTGCAATTCGGATTCTTACCATTGAACAAGCCCAATAATCTTCAATCCACATCGTTTTAATTAACAACTGTAAGACATCTCCATACGCAGATTAAACCACCAATCCAGGTAAGCACTGCCATAGTACAAAACCCAAACCCATGCTGATCGCCAGACAATTATTTTAACAAGTCAGCAGTGCTCGTTTATACTGGGACATCTTGTGCTGCCGCACTGCCCTCCACCACTTGACTTCAGGCTGCCTGCGCAGTCCGGCCCTTTACGACTCCCGATGGCACCACCACGAGGAGAGGATAATTCGACGACGTGGTTTACTTCTGCGTGGAACAAAGCTTAATTCCCCTGATTCCGTTAAGAAATAAGTAAACAGCTGTAAAGCAGTATTCTAATGATTCCATAAGACAAATGAATTTGATTAGTGTCTTGTATCACCCCTGGACATCATATTCAGTTATTCACATTCTAAGAGTTCTGCATACGACCATTTTCCGAGAGCCAACGTCTAGAGTTGTCCCACATCATTGTCTTATCTCCCTCTGATTAAGAGGTATTTACTCTTTCCTTCTTTTATCAGAAATCCAGTCTTGTTAGCTATATTCACTGGTGTTACATTCATTTGTGTCACCTTCTCTCTAAATCTGATAATAAGCCCACATTCCCAGAAATGAGAATCACATATGTTTTCAGCCCCAATACTTCTTCCAGTAAACTTCCGTGGGGGTTTTTCTCACAATCTTTTCCAGTCCTAAATTACCTACTTGCCTCAGAGCTGTAGTTTGGTCATAATTCTATAGTAATTCTTTACTAAGGTTCACTTCACCTTCTTCACAGATCAGGCAGATCCGTAACTGTTTAATATATGAAGACCCTTTCACAGTTACTACAGCCAAATGCCTTATCGCAATCAACGGCCAATGCAGGCAAATCCTCATATGGCAGCACGTCTTTTCAACAAGATACCACGTTATATAATCTACAGTGGATTGTGCCTTCCATAATCCAACCTGGTAAAAGAAAGGTAAAGTCTGTCCACAGGCCCTGTCGGCCCGTCTGTACCCACCAGCTACCGTGACACCCTACACCAATAGCATCGTTGGATGCGGTATGGAGGAGCGTGGTTTCATCACACCTTTCTCCTGGGCGTTGTCAGTTTTTTTGATGTGGAGCCGTTACTAATCGGTGAAGTAGCTTCTCAACTGGCCGTACGAGACTCAGTGCAGCCGCCCACCAAGGTTCAAATGGTTCAAATGGCTCTGAGCACTATAGGACTCAACTGCTGAAGTCATTAGTCCCCTAGAACTTAGAACTAGTTAAACCTAACTAACCTAAGGACATCACAAACATCCATGCCCGAGGCAAGATTCGAACCTGCGACCGTAGCGGTCTTGCGGTTCCAGACTGCAGCGCCTTTAACCGCACGGCCACTTCGGCCGGCCGCCCACCAAGGAAAACTCCCTACAGTACCGGAAATAAATCCCGGGTTCTTCGACTGGCAGTCAGATACGCCTACCACTCACCTATGGAGGTGCACTCATCGCAGGAAATCGCATTTAATTTCCTCAGATACAACTTTTGTAATTGTTTTCGAGAACTCAGCAATCAGTGCAGTCTTCCTGTTCTCCGGGATCTCATCCGTAGTCCAAATCATTTCAGTGGAGAAATCTTTTGAAGCATTCTCCTCTCTTTTGCATAACTTCCATCTGATTTCCATTCTACATTGGGTTTTAGGTTTCAATTAGTCACTATATCCATTTCTCAATGTTTTTAAGATCACGTTGTGTACATTCTGGATTGGAAATACGAACAGCTTCTTAGATTTTCACCGTTTGACAAATATCTGAAACAGTCTCTCCATCTATCAGCTATGTTACTGTCATTAGTCCATATTACTCTAACATTAGTCTTGATATAAATCAGGCGCGGTGTATTTCCGTTCATATGCAACTACGTCCCTTGCAACACGATTCATTTCATTCAAATCAGGCGGCTTCTTATGGATTTTGGGTGAGGGTGAGTCGGCAGTCGGTGTCTAGTCTATTACAAACATACGTGGAAAACTGATTGATTACATTGTAAAGTCTTTCTTACTGCCACCTATCGCTTATTAACACTGTGACCACTATGTCTCTCATACATCTGAACTGCTGTTATCGACTTGGTCATAGTTTGTCAAAAATTTTACGTTTCAGCTGTTGAATTTTGGACTCTTTGGTCAGTTTTATCCGTTATTCTTATGTGTTGTAGTATTCTGCAAGCATATGGGCCTGCTTTATACATTCACAAAATAATGTCGTGGAATAATATCTTATGTCACTGAATGCGAAACACACTGTTGTTATCCGATGAGGTGTTTTCCCGTGCACCCATCGTTATAACTCGTGCTGGAGAATTTCGAATGATTCCTGAAAATCTGATAGCAATTTGGGGGATTGTTCCGACATAGCTGTAAACATACGCCATAAATTGCGAGGTAGCCAGAACCAGGTGCTGCTAACGCAGCGTATCGATTGTTATAACCAGAATCAAATGCTGTCATCGCAGCGTATCTATTGTTAATCCGCCCGTGCGTGGCCCTGCCTATGTGTCACAGCGACGAAGAGTAGAAGTTCACATCCTACCGCATCACTACTTATGTGAATTACACGAATACCAGAGCACTATATCCATGATTATGTATGACACTTTACATGTGAATTAATAGGAACGTCTAGGAACGAATGTTTTAGGCTGCTTAGCTGCATGGCACGCCATTCACCTAGTACCAATAAATAGTAAACAACTATTGTAGTAGACACTGGTAATTACAAGCAGTACTTTCAGTTAACGTTTTATGGCTATAAAGTGACAACACGCCAGTGCACGATAAAATTTATTGTAGTACTTTAAATGATCTATCTCAGCATGATTTTTAAGACACTGAATTTCTAAAGAACAGCCGACGAAAAACATGTAATTTGAGATGCTTAATTTATAAGTGAGTAAATCATTCTTTTACACCAACATCGATGCATGATTACGTTACGTAGGACACAGATTATCTAATAAGACAATTACCAGATTATCTAAAGCATATCGAGAGTGAAGCAGTCTGTGATGTAGTGATCCCAGCAGAAAAGCAAGATGACCTTCATAAAGGAATATACTTGCCGAAAGAAGTTAGTGAAAATGTAACATGGAACTTTCAAAGGAAAAAACTAAAGACAGTGGCCTTCATGGGGAAAGAACCAAACAGAACCAAAACAGTGATAGATCAGAAGATTTCAGAGCAAATAAACCATTTCAATTACATCGAATGTGAAATGACATAAGGCTACAGCAGAGATATTGAAATTAAGCTTAGTAAAATCAGCCAGGTATGCGGAACAATTAACAGAAGCATAAAAACAAAACCAGGAAGGACATTCATATTAAATTTTACAAAACTGTTGAAATTCCCACTCTGCTCTATGGAAGACCTGCATGATTACCCAGAAGCAAGAAAGCCGGATTCATGCACAAGAAATGAAATTCCTTAGAGGTGTTACAGGTTGCACAAGGGAAGACAGGCTAAGAAATCAAGAATTAGAGGAGAACTGCAAATCTGTAGCCTCAATGATAAAATTCGAGATTACAGAAGAAAATGGAACTAACATCTACAAAGTATGGAGAGTGAGAGACTTCCCTTACAGGCAAGAAACTGTAGGTGCCAAAGGAGAAGAGATAGAAGAATACCGACAGGGATGGGTACCGTCATGGGCAATTCCTGGTTAATACTTGAAGAGAAGTCCGCCCCCGGTAGCTGAGTGGTCAGCGCGACGGAATGTCAATTCTAAGGGCCTGGGTTCTATTCCTGGCTGGGTCGGAGATTTTTTTCCCCTCAGGGACTGGGTGTTGTGTTGTCCTCCTCATCATCATAATTTCATCCCCATCGACGCCCAAGCCGCCGAAGTGGCGGCAAACCGAAAGACTTTCACCGGGCGAACGGTCTGCCCAACGGGAGGCCCTAGTCACACGACATACACATTACCTGAAGAGAAGATGAAGATGAACTAAGGTCCCACATTCACAATCTAATAAACTTTTAAAGGTGGAAAAATGTTTTTAAGTCACATGTGTTTTCCTTCGGCGGTACTGTTTTAACTTATATTTACTTATAGAAAAATACCCTTACAAACCGCAGGTATTGGAATATAAAATAAGGTTTGGTTATAGAATTATTTCGCTTTCTCCCCTCTGTGTGCTAACTATCTCGTCCCTTTATTTTATTCACTTCGTAATATATCTGTTTCTAATATTTTTATGGCTCCGTAATAAACATATTTCCGCTACAAACTTTTCTATTACAAAACTTTTCCATAGTTTTTCGCTGCAAGAAACGTACCCTAATTGATAACGATTATATAATTTTGTTTCATGTGATCTTCCGTGCGGCAGTGGTGTAGACGGCCGCACCGTACGTGCAACGACAACGGAAGGGTATCTATTAAACCAGATAAACGTGTGGTCCCTGTAGAGTGGCAGCAGCCTTTTCAATAGTTCCCCGAGCAATAGGATGATTGACTGACCTCACCTTGTAACATAAGCCAATATGGCCTTGCTGTTGTGGTACTGCGAACAGCTGAAAGAAAGGGAAATCTGCAGCCGTAATTTTTCCCGAGAATGAGGTAAAGTAGTCTCCTCACTCTGGTCTCCAGCAGGGGATACTGAGTAGGATGTTATTGTCAGGATTGAAAGAAAACAAAAGAGAACTTGTGACACTACAACGCAGTCCTTGCTATGAATTTTTTCGTTTACTTAACACATGAAACTGTTTGTATACGATATATTATCTAGTGTAAATATGTATTGTAAATACTGTGTTTAAATCATGTAATATTTAACACTGGCAAGTTAGGGCATATTTAGTTAACGTTAAAGTCAGAGAGATTGTTTTGTCGTGCCGCTGGGCGTGGGACCGCGAATTTAAGCATTAAAGAAGTCAGTCAGCAATGAAATTAAAAAGTAAAGAGAGGAATTGTATGACGCGGTTAGCAGTAGGCTGACAGACGATGTCAATTTAATACGTAATGATCTGAAGGAAAACGTAGACCAGGAAATAAATGTCGTCACTGACGAACAAGCGAAAATCCGAAGCGAACTAGATCGGTCAGTGAGGAGCTTGAAGGGGTAGATCGTGAACGTTCAGGATGAAACAGGAATTAAATTAAAGGAGACGGTAATAGCAATTAATACGGAAGTACAGGATAAAACGCGATCGTTAGAGTTCAGCGTGAACCACAAACTCGTAGAGTTTAAAAATACAGGAGTAGAGAGTTTGAGGTCCGAAACCAATAGATTCAAAGAGCAAGTGAAAAGCTTAGAAAATGTAAAAAATTTGATAACAACGTTCGCATTGTGTGGGGCACACCCTAGCCATGTGACTTTTGAAATCAAGAAATTCTATCCGAAAGGAGGGGTCCACCCCGTTATATTCATGGACGCGTGCAGGAAAATAATTCCGTCCGCGTTACCCGAAGAAGACAGGATTAGAATTGCGAGAAGTAAATTAATCGGAGACGCGAGTAGCTGGGCCGTCCATGTAACGGATAATTGTAGAACATTGCAGGAATTCCTAATGAAGTCGAAGATAAATTCTGGTCCGCGGATAAGCAGGACGAAGTTTTGCAAGAATTTATGCAAACTTCTCCTTACCGGCCAAGCAAAGATACAAACATGAAGTCATACTGTGAAGACTGATTCAAAAAAGTCGATTTCGTTCAGGGACGGATGTCGGAAAAAAGTATGCTGACGATACTACGTGGAAAATTACCGTGGAGTGTCCGAGGCTACTTAATGGATGAAAATAGTAAAACAGCCTTTTTGAATAAAGTTGGTGTCATTGACGCGTGGTACCGAGTCGGTGACAGTCGGTTCCAAGGCGGTCATAATAATCAGAGCGGGAACAATTATAACAGTCACCAAATTAACGAAAGACGTAATGAATATGACGTGAGATTCACTCGAGTTGACCGAGGTAGGAGAGGAAGGGGTGGTCGCGCGCGGGGAAGCCACAACGGGCAACGTTTTGATCACCGTTGTCCGGAAAACGAACAGCCGCAACAGTGACGGGGCAGACTGGTGCGGGTGGCGGCCCGCGGCCCCGACCAAACAAACAATGCAACTGTTTGAGCGGCGAGAACACAGACAAACGCGAGCGAGTTTACGTAAGAAAGCAAGCAAAAATATGAAAAACAAACAGAGGGTAATGATGTGAGTATACGGGCTGTGTCGCCTGCGGTATTTTTTTTTTATAGTAAACAAGGCTAGGAGCGTTGTCGAAGCGAAACAATGTGCGGCGCGTACGGAAAGTCGGGGGCGCCGGCGAGAGGTCAGTGTTCGGTCGAAAAGGCGCATGTTGATGAAGTGAAGCCATTAGGCAATGAAGGGGGATGGCTATTACAAATGAGCAAAATGTATGAAGGTGTAGAAGAATAGAAAAGGAATAGAAAAATAGTTTTTAGTGGAGGATGAAGGCAAAGGGTGAAGAGTAGCAAGGAGGCGAGCGACCTTAAAGAGACTGCGTGGAAGAAACGAAATTAATAAGAATAAAATGGGTAATGGTGATGAGATAATTTACGTTAGTAATGATGAAGGGCCACGTGACGTGCGGGTAGGTGAAAGTAGTAGGAATGCCATTTCCGAGTCAGCCGAATTCGATGGATCTTACCTAATTGATGAGCTCCGTTCACTGCCGACCGAAGGTGCAATTTCTGACAGCGCGATGAGTTTGGTGCGCGGAACAAGCGATTACAGCGTATACGATGTCAAAGCAGATGTCATATACCCAGGTAATTATATTAGTGAGAGTAAACCCGCCAAACAGTTCAATAAATATGACGTAAAGCATTTTTTGTGTCAAACGAAAGAAGGTAGTATGGAAAGAACCAAAAAACGCCCAGATAAAATAATTGAGAGAAACGAAACTTTATGGAGCGATTTCGAAATTGAAAAACATTTATTATGGGAAGAGAAAAGTAAGGAAGTAAAAACATGTGACTTTTGAAATCAAGAAATTCTATCCGAAAGGAGGGGTCCACCCCGTTATATTCATGGACGCGTGCAGGAAAATAATTCCGTCCGCGTTACACGAAGAAGACAGGATTAGAATTGCGAGAAGTAAATTAATCGGAGACGCGAGTAGCTGGGCCGTCCATGTAACGGATAGTTGTAGAACATTGCAGGAATTCCTAATGACGTCGAAGATAAATTCTGGTCCGCGGATAAGCATACCTAGTAAAGTATACGGTATGGAAGTTCAAGTTTTGATTGATAGTGGCAGCCAGATTAGTGTAATCTCGTAGTCATTTTACGAACGGATTAAGGCCGTAACGGAGGTGGTAGAAATGCCTGTTAAGGGAGTAAAAGTGATAGGTGCTACATGTGTCTCTAGCAAACCAATTTAGACGCAGGTTCTGATGCAATTTTGTATTAAGGATGTTGCGATAGAACGTGACTTTTTAGTAGTGTCGCAATTAGGCACAGAGATGATTGTAAGCATGGATTGTATGACGAAGTATAAAGTGATTATAGGTAGTGACAGAAAGATTACTATGTGTTCGGTAGGAGAGTTTAATTTAGAAATGAGTTTTGATGATGCTAACCAGGAAATTGACATTAACGAGACGAGACTGAACACAATTCCATTACCAATGAATGAAGGTCTGAGTGGAGGGTGAGAGTGTTATCATGATAGCAATATAAACATGATATCCCCACCTGACGAAGACTTTGCAGCGATCGTCGAAAATATTTCGGGAGTCACTAACGAACAGAAAAATCAGTTATATGACATTTTACTTAACAACAAAGAAGTATTCTCGGATAAACCAGGTCGCGTGTGGGATTATGAATATAAGATCGATACGATTCACCACGAGCCGTTTCTTGGTCCGGTTTATCAGGTGCCGATAGCTCGGAGGGAAGCGGTGCAGAAAGAAGGAAACCGCATGGAGGAATGGGGCATTATTAACTGACATTTTACGAATATTTACCTTGCCGTTGGTGGGGAGGCTTGCGTGCCTCAGCCATACAGATAGCCGTACCGTAGGTGCAACCACAACGGAGGAGTATCTGGTGAGAGGCCAGACAAACGTGTGGTTCCTGAAGAGGGGCAGCAGCCTTTTCAGTAGTTGCCGGGCCACCAGTCGGGATGATAGTCTGATCTGGCCTTCTAACACTAACCACAACAGCCTTGCAGTGCTGGTACTGCGGACGGTTGAAAGCAAGGGGAAACTACAGCCGTAACTTTTCCCGAGGACATGCAGCTTTACTATATGGTTAATGATGATGGCGTCCTCTTGGGTAAAATATTCCGGAGGTAAAATAGTCCCCCATTCGGATCTCCTGGCGGGGACTACTCAAGAGAACGTCGTTATCAGGAGAATGAAAACTGGCGTTCTACGGATCGAAGCGTGGAATGTCATCTCCCTTAATCGGGCAGGTGGGTTAGAAAATTTAAAAATGGATAGGTTAAAGTTAGATATAGTGGGAATTAGTGAAGTTCGGTGGCAGGAGGAACAAGACTTTTGGTCAGGCGAATACAGGGTTATAAATACAAAATCAAATAGGGGTAATGCAGGAGTAGGTTTAATAATGAATAGAAAAATAGGAATGCGGGTAAGCTACTACAAATAGCATAGTGAACGCATTATTGTGGCCAAGATAGACACGAAGCCCACGCCTACTACAGTAGTACAACTTTATATCACAACTATCTCTGCAGATGACGAAGAAATTGAAGAAATGTAAGACAAAATTAAAGAAATTATTCAGATAGTGAAGGGAGAAGAAAATTTAATAGTCATGGGTGACTGGAATTCGGTAGTAGGAAAAGGGAGAGAAGGAAACGTAGTAGGTGACTATGGATTGGGGCTAAGAAATGAAAGAGGAGCCGCCTGGTAGAATTTTGCACAGAGCACAACTTAATCATAGCTTACACTTGGTTCAAAAATCATAAAAGAAGGTTGTATACATGGAAGAAGCCTGGAGGTACTGACATATTTCAGATAGATTATATAATGGTAAGACAGAGATTTAGGAACCAGGTTTTAAATTGTAAGACATTTCCAGGGGCAGATGTGGACTCTGGCCACAATGTATTGGTTATGAACTGTAGATTAAAACTGAAGAAACTGCAAAAAAGTGGGAAGTTAAGAAGATGGGATCTGGATAAACTGACTAAACCAGAGGTTGTTCAGTGTTTCAGGGAGAGCGTATGGGAACAAATGGCAGGAATGGGGGAAAGAAATACAGTAGAAGAAGAATGGATAGATTTGAGAGATGAAGTAGTGAAGGCAGCAGAGGATGAAGTAGGTAAGAAGACGAGGGCTAGTAGAAATCCGTGGGTAGCAGAAGAAATATTGTATTTAATTGATGAAAGGAGAAAATATAAAAATGCAGTAAATGAAGCAGGCAAAAAGGAATACAAACGTCTCAAAAATGAGATCGACAGGTAGTGCAAAATGGCTAAGCAGGGATGGCTAGAGGGCAAATGTAATGATGTAGAGGCACATATCACAAAGATTAAGATAGATACTGCCTACAGGAAAATTAAAGAGACCTTTGGAGAAAAGAGAACCACTTGTATGAATATTAAGAGCTCATATAGAAACCCGGTTCTAAGCAAAGAAGGGAAACCAGGAAGGTGGAAAGTGTATATAGAGGATCTATACAAGGGCGATGTACTTGAGGACAATATTATGTAAATGGAAGAGGATGTAGATGAAGATGAAATGGGAGATATGATACTGCGTGTACAGTTTGACAGAGCACTGAAAGACCTGAGTCGAAACAAGGCCCTGGGAGTAGACAACATTCCACTAGAACTACTGACGGCCTTGGGAGAGCCAGTCCCGACAAAACTCTACTATCTGGTGAGCAAGTTGTATGAGACAAGCGAAATACCCTCAGACTTCAAGAAGAATATAATAATTCCAATCGCAAAGAAAGCAGGTGTTGACAGATGTGAAAATTACCGAACTATCAGTTTAATAAGTCACGGCTGCAAAATACTAACGCGAATTCTTTACAGACGAATGGAAAAACTATTAGAAGCCGACCTACGGGAAGATCAGTTTGGACTCCGTACAAATATTGGAACACGTGAGGCAATACTGACCCTACGACTTATCTTATAAGCTAGATTAAGGAAAGGCAAACCTACATTTCTAGCATTTGTAGACTTAGAGAAAGCTTTTGACAATGTTGACTGGAATACTCTCTTTCAAATTCTGAAGGTGGCAGGGGTAAAATATATGGAGCGAAAGGCTATTTACAATTTGTATAGAAACCAAATGTCAGTTATAAGAGTTGAGGGGCATGAAAGGGAAGCAGTGGTTGGGAAGAGAGTGAGACTGGGTTGTAGCCTCTCCCCAATCTTATTCAATCTGTATATTGAGCAAGCAGTGAAGGAAACAAAAGAAAAATTCGGAGTAGGTATTAAAATCCATGCAGAAGAAATAAAAACTTTGAGGTTCGCCAGCCGGCCGCGGTGGTCTCGCGGTTCTAGGCACGCAGTCCAGAACCGCGCGAGTGCTACGGTCGCAGGTTCGAATCCTGCCTCGGGTATGGATGTGTGTGATGTCCTTAGGTTAGTTAGGTTTAAGTAGTTCTAAGTTCTAGGGGACTGATGACCACAGCTGTTAAGTCCCATAGTGCTCAGAGCCATTTGAACCATTTTGAGGTTCGCCGATGACATTGTAATTCTGTCAGAGACAGCAAAGGACTTGGAAGAGCAGTTGAATGGAATGGATAGTGTCTTGGAAGGAGGATATAAGATGAACATCAACAAAAGCAAAACGACGATAATGAAATGTAGTCGAATCAAGTCGGGTGATGCTGAGGGTATTAGATTATGGAATGAGACACTTAAAGTAGTAAAGGAGTGTTGCTGTTTGGGGAGCGAAATAACTGATGATGGTCGAAGTAGAGAGGATATAAAATGTAGACTGGCAATGGCAAGGAAAGCGTTTCTGAAGAAGAGAAATTTGTTAACATCGAGTATAGATTTAAGTGTCAGGAAGTCGTTTCTGAAAGTATTTGTACGGAGTGTAGCCATGTGTGGAAGTGAAACATGGACGATAAATAGTTTGGACAAGAATAGAATAGAAGCTTTCGAAATGTGGTGCTACAGAAGTGTGCTGAAGATTAGATGGGTGGATCACATAACTAATGAGGAGGTGTTGAATAGGATTGGCGAGAAGAGAAGTGTGTGCCACAACTTGACTAGAAGAAGGAATAGGTTGGTAGGACATGTTCTGAGGCATCAAGGGATCACTAATTTAGTATTGGAGGGCAGCGTGGAGGGTAAAAATCGTAGAGGGAGACCAAGAGATGAATACACCAAGCAGATTCAGAAGGATGTAGGTTGCAGTAGGTACTGGGAGATGAAGAAGCTTGCACAGGATAGAGTAGCATGGAGAGCTGCATCAAACCAGTCTCAGGACTGAAGACCACAACAACAACAACAACAACATATGTTGGAGGTCTTAATATTGCAGAAAATATAAAAAGGGACATAGATGTGTGGAAGTTAGGTATAGGGGAATTAGCGACGTTTGGTGACAAGAGGAACAGGCCTTTCGTTCAGGTGAATATAGAGTTATAAATGTAAAATCAAATAGCGGTAACGTAAGAGTAGATGTAGTACCATTACTAAAAACACGAATGAGGATAAACTACTGAGAAAGCATCATCGTAGCCAAGGTAGAGGTGGAGCCAACACCTACTCCAGTAGTACAAGTTCATATGACAACTATCTCCGAAGAAGATGAAGAGGTTGAAGAAATGTGTGTTGAGATAAAAGAGATTATTCGGATATTTAAGGTAGAGGGACTAGAATTCGGTTGTAGGGTGAGGACTGGGAGATAGGAATGAAAAAGGTAGCCGCCTGGTACAATTTTGCACGAAGTGTAATTTAATCGTCGCTAACACTTGGCTTCATAATCATGAAACAAGGCTGTATACGTGGAAGAGACCTCGAGACACCGGCTATAATGGAAATAACTGTTGCTGACTGCAGACTTTATGAAACTTCCTGGTAGATGAAAACTGCGTGCCGGACCGAGACCCGAGTTCGAGTCTAGGTCTGGCATACAGTTTTAATGTGCCAGGAAGTTTCATATCAGCGCACACTCC
The DNA here is from genome assembly GCF_023898315.1 of Schistocerca nitens. Taxonomy (NCBI): domain Eukaryota; kingdom Metazoa; phylum Arthropoda; class Insecta; order Orthoptera; family Acrididae; genus Schistocerca; species Schistocerca nitens. The sequence continues at coordinate 784,311,074 of NC_064617.1, forward strand.
ACTGCAGAGCGAAAATCTCATTCTGCAGACGGTGTGCTCTAAACATTAAGTAAGTATTTACGTCATTTGCTGGATAATAAATATAGCTATTACAAATTGCATGTTTTAGGTTGATTCGTATCTCCTGGTACATGTCACAAGGCCATACCATTAATGCATGTTTCCCGTGGGCAGTAGGTGAGCTGCTGAAGTGCGAACGCGTGGTCGCCAAACGGGTAGTCTATACTGCCAGGAATAGTCCACTTTGTGGTGTAGTGCGACTAGACAGGAAACATATGGTCGTAAAGTTTATGACGTGTTTGTGGGAAATCTGTTCGACTCAAAAAAAGAAACAACCAGCACACTGATATGTGTACGTAATAAGTTACCACAAATAAAGATAATAGCACCTATGTCCTTTAAACCCAATGTAATGGTAAGACAGAGATTTAGGAACTAGATTTTAAACTGTAAGACATTTCCAGGATGACATGTGAACTCTGAACACGATTTATTGTTTATCAACAGTAAAACTGATGCAATTTACAAACTGATAGGAAATTAAGGAGGTGGGACCTGAGTTAGTTGAAAGCACCAAAGTTTGCTGAGAGTTTCAGAGGGAGCATTTGGCAAAGACTCACTACAACAGGGGAAAAGAATACAGTAGAAGAAGAATTGGCAACTCTGAGAGATGAAATAGAGAAGGCAGCAGAGGATCAAATAGGTTAAGGAGCAAGATCTACTAGAAATCACAGGAGATATTGAGTTTATTGATGGAAGGAGAAAATATAAAAATGCAGCAAATGAAGCACATGAAAGGGAATTTTCTCGTTTTTGGAGTCATCAATCTTCTGACTGGTTTGTTGCAGCCCGCCATGAATTCCTCTTCTGTGTCAACCTCTTCATCTCAGAGAAGAACTTGAAACCACGTCCTCAATCATTTGTGGCTGTATTCCAATCTCCGTCTTCCTCCACAGTTTTTAACCTCTACAGCGCCCTCTAATAAGATGGAAGTATTGATATTGATTAACAACAGTCGTACAATACATTTGGAGGAACACATCGCCATTTGATTCATTTATTGTTTATTTAAGTACAACCAAGGTTTTATAATATTTTATTTCATGTCTTTAACATATGATCAACTTTGAGTTTGACGACATGTTAATTGCCTGCAATACATGTTACAGACATAAAATCAAATACTTGAAAATGGCATAAAATGCCAAAACCTGGGTTGTACTTCAATAAACAATAAAACAGTCAAATGGCAATGTGATCCTTCAAAAAAAAAAAAAAAAACTGATGTGCTACCATCTTGTCCCTTCAGCTTGTCAGTGTTTACCACACATTCCTTCCCCTACCTTCCCTTACAGATTCTGCGGAGAACCTCACCATTCCTTACCTTATCAGTCCTCTTCATTTTCAACTTTCTTCTCTGACACTGCATCTGAAACGCTACGATTCTTTTGTGCTCCGTCTTTCCCACAGTCCATGTTCTTCTACCATACACCCCTGTATTCCAAATATATGTTCGCAGAAATTTTTTCGTCACATTAAGACCTATGTTTGATACCAGTAGATCTCTGTTAGACGGGAATGCTCTTTTTGCCAGTGCTAATGTGCTTTTTACGTCCTCCTCGCTACGTTCGTCATGGGTTATTTTGCTGGCTAGGCAGCAAAATTCCTTAATTTCATTTACTTCGTCGTTGCCTGTCCTGATGTTAAGTTTGTTCTGCTTCTCGTTACTTTCGCCTTTCTTCGATTTACTCTCAGTCCATATTCTTTACTCATTGCTGAATTAGCCGTTAGGTATCCTTGTATACTTCCGCTGTTTTTACATAAAACGACTTCGGTATGAATACTTGAACTGCTGATCTCAATTTTGGTCTGATGTGGATCCTGATAACAACCTTGTCACTGAACTGTTCACAGTAAATCACTCTCTGCCCTACCTTCTTATTCATAACGACACTATACTCGTCTGAGCAGAAATCCTTATCTTCTTTCCATTTCACTTCACCGTCGTCCACTATATCTAGATAGAATCTCATTATTTCCCTTTTTAGATTTTATAGCTTCTCTACTACGTTCAAACATCTGGCATTGCACGCCCCGCCCCGTAGAAGGTTACCCTTCCGTTGGTTATTCAATCTTCCTCTCGTAGTCACGTTCCCCTTAGCAGACCCTGTGCGGAAATTCGAATGGGGGACTAGTCCGGAATCTTTTTCCATCGTGACACTTTTTCAATTACAGGCCACATGTCCTGGATGCACATTATGTGGCTTTAACACTTGGTTTCTATTTCCTTCTGCATCCTCATGTAATTGATTGTTCCGCATTTTAGTGGTAGTTTCTTACTTCAAAGACAAGAAAGCGCCATGAAAGTCTGCCCTTTCCTTCACCCTCCTTGCCGAGGCCGTTGGCGGAACGTGGAGGACTTCTTGCGACGGATGCCTTACGTCACAATTGCAGATGATTTTTATTCAAAATTTTAGCAGCTGCAAAATTCTAACCCAGAACTCCGAGTGTTTGGATTACTAGTCACGCTACACCCTTTTTTTTTCTTTCTTTAATCTCATTTTGTTCGTTTTAGTTCGTTGCATCTGCTCGGGGCGGACGTCGTAAGGCATCCGTTCAAGTTCGTTGTTGATCGATTAACTCAGTTTTTTTTTATTACAGAGGGCAGTTATCTCTCTGACCGAACACGCAGAGCTACCGTGCCGGCCCCTAGATCACAGATACGCCACTAAAATTATAATAAAATACGAGTATAACTATCGGTGATACCTCTCAGATACACTGTTGATTGTCTCTGCATTTACACTTACACGACCCTTCCAGCCGTAGTATTGATCTAGAGATATGAATGACCTATTCGAGTCTCGGTCGGGCACACAGTTTTAATCTGCCAGGAAGTTTCATATCAGCGCACACTCCGCTGCAGAGTGAAAATCTCATTCTGGAAACATCCCCCAGGCTGTGGCTAAGCCATGTCTCCGCAATATCCTTTCTTTCAGGAGTGCTAGTTCTGCTTGGTTCGCAGGAGAGCTTCTGTAAAGTTTGGAAGGTAGGAGACGAGGTACTGGCAGAAGTAAAGCTGTGAGTACCGGGCGTGAGTCGTGCTTCGGTAGCTCAGTTGGCCAGCCGGCACGGTAGCTCAGCGTGTTCGGTCAGAGGGTTAGCAGCCCTCTGTAATAAAAAAACTGAGCTAATCGATCAACAACGAACTTAAACGGATGTCTTACGATGTCCGCCCCGAGCAGATGCAACGAACGAAAGTGAACAAAATGAGAATTAAAAAAAAAAAAAAAGTTGGTAGAGCACTTGCCCGCGAAAGGCAAAGGTCCCGAGTTCGAGTCTCGGTCGGGCACACAGTTTTAATCTGCCAGGAAGTTTCATATCAGCGCACACTCCGCTGCAGAGTGAAAATCTCATTCTGGAAACATCCCCCAGGCTGTGGCTAAGCCATGTCTCCGCAATATCTTTTCTTTCAGGAGTGCTAGTTCTGCATGGTTCGCAGGAGAGCTTCTGTAAAGTTTGGAAGGTAGGAGACGAGGTACTGGCAGAAGTAAAGCTGTGAGTACCGGGCGTGAGTCGTGCTTCGGTAGCTCAGTTGGTAGAGCACTTGCCCGCGGAAGGCAAAGGTCCCGAGTTCGAGTCTCGGTCGGGCACACAGTTTTAATCTGCCAGGAAGTTTCATATCAGCGCACACTCCGCTGCAGAGTGAAAATCTCATTCTGGAAAATCCCCCAGGCTGTGGCTAAGCCATGTCTCCGCAATATCCTTTCTTTCAGGAGTGCTAGTTCTGCTTGGTTCGCAGGAGAGCTTCTGTAAAGTTTGGAAGGTAGGAGACGAGGTACTGGCAGAAGTAAAGCTGTGAGTACCGGGCGTGAGTCGTGCTTCGGTAGCTCAGTTGGTAGAGCACTTGCCCGCGAAAGGTAAAGGTCCCGAGTTCGAGTCTCGGTCGGGCACACAGTTTTAATCTGCCAAGAAGTTTCATATCAGCGCACACTCCGCTGCAGAGTGAAAATCTCATTCTGTATTCTTCTTTAGTTAACCATCATGACTTTTACATTGCATGTGTGTCCCAATTTTTTCTTCTAACCTCACGATCCTACCGTTATATTTAAATGTATCGTTACTGCTGAATAGCATCATTGCGGAATGGTTTGTAGTGTCAATAAGGAAAAACAAATGTGTCGCTCTAGTGTATACTTGTTTATTTATTTCTGTTCCCTCTGCCAATACGATATATTGAGAAGTATACATTGTTTCAAAATTCACGTGTTGTATTATTTATGAACACATAATTTCGCGCATTTTTTCATATACGTATGGAAAACGACCAAGCCTTATTATCTCTTCATTACACATTGACTTGCAATCATATAATCGCTTTAGTGTTTGTAGAACGAGTGTTATGGGTTAATTAAACAGTCTTCTGTCCTTTCCTTTGTCTGATAATCACGTATATACCATTCAGGGGTTATACGTGTTATGGTGCTTTTGAAATCTGAACACAGAGGCGTTTTATTGCATTTGGAGTGAAACGTCACCACAATGACGTGGAATCAAATAGCATCGACAGCGCCATGCAACTGGAATGAAATTACTGATGGCTTCGAACAGGAAAACTCACGCCCACCGCTAAATTTCGCCAGCTGCAATTATCGCTTTCAAAGCGCTAAGTCGGTATTTCGGCAAAGAGGTATTAGGCGAATAGAAGTAGTCAAAGCCTTCGAATATGTGGAGACCAGCATTCTGCTTAGATTAAATTACCTCGCTCCTTTGAGTATTTTTGCTCAAATTAGCAGTTTCCTTCAACATTGCGATTTATCCAAATAAACTACACCATGTCAGTCGCACATAATATATATCACAAGTTTTCAAGAAATCATCATGATGTTCGCAAAATCATTATTTTTGAAATATTTACTTTTAATGTACATGTTTCTGTCTTGGGGATCATCATCAGTCCATTATATGTATTTGAGATGCAAGTAACATTCTATTTAGAGAGAATCGGGAACAAAAAAGACGTGAATGCTAATAACATGTAAAGTAAAAGTTATAATAATGTACAAAAAGCTTTACACCATAGGATGAACCAACATACCTATATCAAGACACACAGTCGTCGAATGCTAAATAACGCAGGAACACTATGCGTTAAGCAGGTGAACCTCCACCCATCACCTACTGAATTATGATGGAAGGAGCCTATAATGCTAATACGACGATAATGTATTAAAAAGCACAGAATGTACTGTCTAGGAGCATTACAAAAGAAGAAGAATAAAATAGCAGGTTAAAATAATTCGACATTACCAGCTGTATGCATTTGTATATTTTCAAACGAAAACCGTTAAAATTACATGGACAACCAATAAGAAGAGTTACAGGAACCGTAACTGCAACGTGATGGTAAACGGTGGAAGCAACAAAAAAATCGTGGAAGCGTGATTGATGCAGAGATAAAAGCAGAGGACGCTCTCAGTGGTCATGGAGAACGGCGACGTGGACCTTGTCGATAGATCGCGTCTGTGGTAAGCCAGACGACAAGCCAAAGTTATATCGTTGACGAACGCCGTCGGTCACCGTGGAGACAGAAACATCAATCACTCGGCAAGTGTCTGTAAACTGAGGTGCTTCTGAAATTACTTCATATCTGTCGATTCCATTCCGTTAAGTATGAATTTGCAGAATTTATCTGCAAGGAAGCCCTGAATTCAGTCATAAATCTAATTATATACTCGGTAAACTTGTATTCTGATCATTAAACAAAGGTGGAGATCTGCGTCAAATGCCTTCCTGAAGTCAACTTCGGCGCCTTTGTCTAAGGCGCTTTGAATCTTTTTGGCCTTTACACAACTCGAGCCAATCGCTATTGCTCGTGATTGAATGTGAGTTCTGTAGAAAATCAAACGAAAATAATAATGTACATCTTCGCTTTAACTCAATAATGTTTTATTAGATGTTCTGAGGCGTATTATCATAAATCAATAATACTTGCATTGCGCCCACGCAGGCAGTAAAAGTGTTATAAGGTGTTCTCTCACGATCGTCGTGCTTGGAGATAGGTATATGAAGAAAATTCTCCCTGCATCTACTATAACTAAGTTATTACAGTCTAGAAAGAATAACTACGTCCAAAAGCAAAATATTAAAAGTCAAAAAGATTGACGTGCGTTATAGTTAATAGACAGAATCTAAGAGTGCTGCTACGGTACTCAAATTCTTCAGCACTTGCCTAATATAAGGAAACAGTTCAGTGATAGAAATTTAAAGGGATACTAAAAATGTCAGTCTGGAAACTACTTCGAATCTACTTTGCTCTTATATAGCGTCAAATACTACTAAACTAGGTAACATACTTTTATTGCGTAAACTGATCTACAAACCGTCGGTATTTGATCAGCATGAAAAATATAGTTAATAATCTGCGCCTTAAAAACTAAAGGTATTACAGAGAGGTAGGATATTATGGAAATAGGACCTGGATAAGTTGAAAGAACCAGTCGTTGTGGGGAATTTTAGAGTAAGGATTAGGCAATGTTTAGCAAGAACAGAGAAAGAATAACAGTAGAAGACGATTGGCTAGCTTTGAGAGATGAAATGGTGAAGGCAGCAAAGGACCAAATAGGTGAAAAGAGAAGCCTAAGCAGAAATACTTGGATCGTACGGAAGACATTGAACTTAACTGATCAAAGAAGAAGATATAAAAATGCAGTAAATAAATCAGGCGAAAAGAAATACAAACATCTAATAATTGAGACTGACAGGAAGTGCAGAACGTCTGTGCAAGGTTGGCTAGACGACAAACGTAAGGATTTCGAAGCATATATCACTAGCGGAAAGATAAATAGGGCCGGAAGGAGAAAAGAGAAACAGCTGTATGAACGTCAGGAGCGGAGATGGAAGTTCAGTCCTAATCGAGAAGGAAAGCTGAAAGGTGGAAGGCCTATAGAGAGGGTCTGCAGAAGGGAGATGAATTTGTGGCCAATATTATAGAAACAGAAAAGGACTTTGATGAGGATGAGCTGGGAGACATGATACTGCGAGAAGAATTTGACAAAGCACTGGAAGGCCTAAATCGAAACAAAGCCCCGAGTAGATGACTTTCTGTCAGAACTACTCATAGCCTTGGGAGAGCCAGTCAGTACAAAACTCTTTCATCTAGTGTGCAAGATTTATGACACAGGTGAAATACCCTCAGATTTAAAGAAAAAGTTAAAGTGGCAATTCCAAAGAAAGCAAGTGCTGTGAAATTACCGAACTATCCGTTTAAAAAGTCTTGGTTGCAAAATACTAACACGAATTCTTTACTGTAGACTGGAAAAACTGGTGAAAGCCGATCTCGGGAAGATCAGTTAGGATTTCGGAGGAATATAGGTGCACCCAACACCTTCTCACAAGAGATAGATGAAGGAACGGCTAAACTAAGTTTATAGCATTTGTAGACCTAGGGAAAGCGTTTGACATTGTTGACTGGAGTACCCTCTTTCAAATTCTAAACGTAGGGTAAAATACAGGAAGCGAAAGGCTATTTACAAGTTGCACAAAAACCAGACGGCAGTTATAAGAATCGAGGGGCATGAAAGCAGTGGTTGAGAAGGGAGTGAGGCAGGGTTGTGGCCTATCGCGATGTTATTCAATCTGTATATTGAGCAAGCAGTGAAGAAAACAGAAGGAAAATTTGGAGTAGGAATTAAAGTCTAGGGAGGAGAAATAAAAGCTTTGAGGTTTGCCGATGACAATGGAATGTTGTCAGAGACAGCAAAGGACTTGGTATAACAGTGGACCGGAATGGTCAGCGTCTTGTAAAGAGGATATAAGACGAAATCAACAAAAGCAAACTGAAGGTAATGGAATGTAGTAGAATTAAATCAGGTAGTTTGGAGGGAATTAAATTAGGAAATGAGACACTGAAAGTTATAGATATGTTTTGTTATTTGGGCAGCATGGAGAGCTGCATCAAACCAGCCTTAGGAATGAAGACCCCAACGACAATATTCTGCAGCCTTAATCCTTCCATGTCTTTTAAATATATCGTTTAAGATAACTCACGAAGCACGTAACTAACTTTGATATAACTACCCAAATGAGCTGAAACATGAAATATCAATTTTGTGAAACAGTAATGCCTACTCAGGACACCGGTTTTCACTGATACGCAGTTGTTGGATAGTTGTAGATTATTCTGCGGATAACTTACTAGGTTGATAATACTTGGAAACCTCTGTCCTTTTTTTATACTGAAAGAATATGCGATTATATATATATATAATTTCCACACTTATCACTTTGCTTTCTCGTTTCTTCCTTCAATGTTGTGTTCCAACTTTGAGCGATCTAATAACAGAAGGGTACCGGCTAAGCGCCACGCAATTACCTGCCGGCTCATCGAATCTAAATCATGCAGTATGACAGAAAAGGCAATATCTTTCTAAATATTGCATGGCAGCTACCCGTATTGGCAGCAATATGGATATGGAACTAAGAGCTTCAGGGATCCTCGACGTGCAGGTAGAATACTGAGGCACATACACAACGTTTTCTTTGAAAAAGGTATAATGGTTCCAGAATGAAGAAACAATATACGACGATAGTTTTGAAAATAATGGAGAGTACGCTGTCGCATCTAGTAAGCGTTTCATGAAAGATAGTCACAGAACAATGTGTTGAATGTGTAATTAAAGCTTATGGCATTTCTTCATAAGCTTTAGAACAGGAGTCTGTAGGTGATCGAGAAATTTCGATATAGAGCTGAATACTTTAGCTGTCAGTTTTTCAAACAGCCCACGGCCTTCAGTTCATAAGCAAACACCCGCGATCTGGGTGCCACGGCTGTTATGTTCATCGAATTCTCTGTGTTGATTTAAACTGTATTTTTTAAATTGTCAAACATTTGCTGCCTCCAGTCTGATTTTTTATTTGTTTATTATATCCTACGCATGAGGCATTTCGGGAAATTATTTCCGTTATCACAATCGCTTATATTATTTATTAATTGTAGTGCTTTCTGACTGACAACCATTTTATAATCGATTAAATTAAGGCTTGATCTGTTAACCTGCAAGGGTGCCTCTACAGGTACCCTAACACGCGAGCACGCTTCGAGGCATGCGAATATCGTTCTTTTTCTAGGAAAATTCTTCTGGTCAACGGCTGTCGTCGTCAGATGTGTGCTCTGTACGTCGTACAGGTTTCAACCAGGGTGAAGGAAGAGTCAGTGATGGGAACATGCCGAGCATAGACACGTATTGTCTGTGAGAAACGCGACGACTGTTCTTTTTTTTTAATCGTCAGTCTCGTGACTGGTTTGTCACGGCCCACCACGAACTCCTCTCCTGTACCAAACTTTTCATCTCACAGCAGCACTCGCAACCTACGACCTCCATTATTTGCTGGAGTATTCCAATCCCTGTCTTCCTCTACGGTTTCTGCCCTCTACAGCTCCATCTAGTACCATGAGAAGGGATAAACAGTTTAGTGTTGGAGGGAAATGTGTATGTGTGTGTGTGGGAAGGGGGGGAGGGGAGATGTCTTAACAGATGTCCTATGATTCAGTACCTTCTCCTTGTCAGTGTTTTCCACCTATTATTTTCTCTCTGATTCTGAGCAGAACCTCCACAACCTTACCTTATCAATCCATCAAATTATCAACATTAGTCTTTAGCACCACATCTCAAATGCGTCGATTCTCTTCTGTTCCGGTTTTCCCTCAGTCCACTTTTCACTACCATAAAACGCTGTGCTCCAAACTTAAATTCTCGGAAATTTATGCTCAAATTAAGGCCTATGTTTGTTGCTAGTAGACTTCTGCTTTTGATGTCCTCCTCACTCCATCCGTCATTGGTTATTTTGCTGCCTAGGTAGCACAGTTCCTCAACTTCATCTAATGTGTATCAATCATGATGTTAACTTTTCTCATTTCTGCTACTTATCATTACTTTTGTCTTTCTTCGATTTACTTTCAAGCCATATTCTGTACTCATTACTCAGTCCATTCATCAGATCATATAATTCATTGTGACTTTTACTCAGGATAGCAATATCATCAGCCAATCGTGTCACTGATATCCTTTCACCTTGAATTTTAATTCCACTACTGAACCTTTTTTATATTTCCGTTATGGCTTCTTCAGTGTACAGATTGAACAGTAGGGGAGAAAGACTATACCCCTGAATTACACCCTTTTTAATACGACCACTTCGTTCTTCGCCGTCCACTCTCATGATTCCCTTTTTACTTTATTCATATTGTATATTACCCGTTCCTCCCTATAGCACACCCCTACTTATTCACAATTTCGAACATCTTGCTCCATTTTACATTGTCGAATGCCTTTTTCCGAGTCGACGAATCCTATGAAAGTGTCTTTATTTTCCTTGGTCTTGCCTCCATTATCAACCGCAATGTCAGAATTGCCTCTCTGGCGCCTCTACCCTTCCTAAGGCCAAACTGTCCCTCATGTAACACATCCTCAGTTTTCTGTTCCATTGTGCCATATATTATTTTTGTCAGCAACTTGGCTGCATAAGCTGTTAAGCTTATTTTGCAATAGTTCTCGCATTTGCCTGCTATTTCAGTGTTAGAACTGTATGCTGTATGGATGATGTTTTCCCGAAATCTAGACTCATACAATCTACACCCGAACGTAGATAGTCATTTTTTTGCCACTTGCTGGATGTATTTTAAAAATTCAGATGGAATGTTATCTATCCCTTCTGTCCTATTTCATCTTAAGTCCTCCAAAGCTCTTTTAAATTCGGATTCTAATACTGGGTCCCCTATCTCTTCTAAATCGACTCCTGTTTCTTGTTCTATCCCATCAGACCAATCTTCATCCCTCATTGAGCCCTTCGATGTACTCTTTCCACGTATTCTTTCTATCCTACACTTTTAACAGTAGAGTTCTCGTTGCGATCTTAATGTTTCCACCTTTGGCTTTAATTTTACCGAATGTTGTTTTGGTTTACCTATACGTTGAGTCATTCGCTTCCTACAATCATTTCTTTTTCGATTCCTTCACACTTTTCCTGCAACAATTTCGTCTTAGAATCCCTGAATTTCCAATATATTTCATTCCTGAGCGACTTGTATTTGCAATACAGGAGAATTCTCCTTAACAGTTTTTACTTCCTTCTTTCATCGATTAGCTGTAGTATTTCTTCTGTTAACCATGGTTTCTTTACAGCTACCTTCTTTGTACCTATGTTTTTCTTTCCAATTTCTGTGATCGCCCTTTTTAGAGAAGTCAGTTCCTCTTCAAATGTACTGCTTACTGAGCTGTTGGTTATTCCTGTATCCATAGCATTATCAGAGAAGTTCAGACGGATCTCATCATTCCTTAGTATCTCCGTATCCCACTTCTTTGCGTATTGATTCAAAAAATGGTTCAAATGGCCCTGAGCACTATGGGACTTAACATCTATGGTCATCAGTCCCCTGGAACTTAGATCTACTTAAACCTAACTAACCTAAGGACAGCAGACAACACCCAGTCATCACGAGGCAGAGAAAATCCCTGACCCCGACGGGAATCGAACCCGGGAACCCGGGCGTGGGAAGCGAGAACGCTACCGCACGACCACGAGATGCGGACCGTATTGATTCTTCATGACTATTCTCTTAAGCTTCAACCTATTCTTCATCATAACAAAATTTAGATATGAGTCTATATCTGCTCCTGGTTACGCCTTACAATCCAATATCCGATTTCTGAATCGCTACCTGACCATAATGTAATCTAACTGAAATCATGCTATATCGCCGGGCCTTTCCCAAGTACACCTCCTCCTCTTGTGATTCATGAACAAAGTATCAGCCACTCCTTGCTGAAATTTATTACAGAACTCAATTAGTCTTTGTCCTCTCTCATTCTTGTCCCAAGGCCATATTCTGCTGTATCCTTTTCTTCTATTCCTTCCCCTACAACTGCATTCCGGTCCCCCATTACTATTAGATTTATATCTCCCTTTACATAGTGTATTACCCTTCAACATCCTCATATACTTTCTCTATCTCTTCATCTTTAGTTTGTGACGTTGGCCCGTATACCTGAACTATCTTTGTCCTTGTTGGTTTGCTGTAATTTCTGATAAGAAATGTTCACAGTAACACACTCTCTTCCCTACCTTCCCACTTTTAACGAATCCTACTCCCGCTATACAATTTCCTGCTGCTGTTGATATTACCCTACACTCATCTGACCAGAAAATCTTCTCTCCACCTCACTTTACTAACCCCTACCATATCTAGACTGAGCCTTTGCATTTCCCTTTTCAGATTTTCTAGCTACCCTGCCACTTTCAAGCTTCTGACATTCAACGCCCCGACCCGTAGAACGCTATCCGTTCGTTGGTTTTTCAGTATTTTTCTTACGATCATCTCCTCCGTGGATGTCTCCTAACGGAGATCCGAATGGGGGACTATACCAGAATCTTTTGCCAATGGAGAGATCATCATGACACTTCTTCAGCTACAGGCCGCGTGTCGTGTGGATACACGTTATGTGCCTTTAATGCAGTGTTTTCCATCGATGACTACCGAACATAAATAATTGCAGTGAATTATCGAGGAGTGTTGTGTAGTAACAAGAATGTTGGTTACTCCATGATGGTGTTATTTATTAAGGAAGTGCACCTAAGGGCAAGACTTGGGGAAGTGTGCAAGTCTAAGATTGCATGAGACAGAAATATTTTTCATTTAATGAATTATAACACACAAGCGTAACATTACACAACCCACGTGATCATTTTGTGAACAGTTCTCAGCAATACTACCCTACTGTAGGAAGTTAAGAACGCGTTGGATAATAGGTACACAATAAGAACAATTTAGCATTCGTGCGTAATCTCTACTTAATTTGCCTGAATTCCGAATTTTAGACCTAAATTAATGTGTCATGGTTTAAAAGGCCTAACGTAGTTCGTACAAGAAGATCATCGGCTGTGATGAGCACTTCACCTCTACTGGCGTCTCATATGTGTACGCGGAGACATACAGGATAGGCGTGATTAACTCACATCTGTAAATTGTATATAACTTTTTGAGTACGTAACTAGTTTAGTTGAAAAAAAATGTTCTCTAAAATGACAGACTTTATTACATTATACATCATTAATGTTATTGCAGATATCAGAGACAGGCGATGGCGCTACGTTAAAGCTTGCATGAGCGGGTTCAGGCTGCATCCCTATGTGAAGTATGGTGATCCGTGGTACAACCATACAGATGGTGGCGAATGTTAAACGACCTCGTGCCTCGATAGATGCAAAGAACATTAGCAGTTGCCACTGAAAGCTAGTGGGAACAGATTCCGTATCAGATGTTAGGAGAAGCGATCTTCTCTCATCACCCAGGACGGACGAAAATGTTTCTGGAATTCAGAACACGTTCTCTCAAAGTCCCCGGAAATCACAAAGGCAGGCATCTCACTGAGGTAGTTTAAACCAATACAAAATTCTGAAGAAAAGGGGCCATTTTCGGTAATAGAAAGCACATTACTGCCAGGTATCATCGCAGGAAGACTGTGATCGTCGGTTGGAATATGGGAAAATGATGCTTTCTTGGTATGGAGACTGGTCCCACACTTCCTGTAATATCCTACTGTGAGGTGAAGCCGTGTTTCATGTTGGGGGGGGGGGGGGGGGAGGGTGTTAATCAGCACAGTTGTTACTTATTGAGCAGCAAATGACCCGACGCTGATTGTTCAACAAAGCCAATATCAACCCAAATATCATAAAGTGGTGCAGCATGATTTCAACGAAAGGTGTGGGTCGATGTGTCATTCAGTACACACTTAACGCAGAGCGGTACCTTGATATGCTTGAAGATTATGTTCGGGGTACTGAGTCCACATGGGACAATTACAATGACCTAATCTTAATGTAAGATGGGGCGCAGCCTCACTTCGCATGTCCTGTCAGCCAGTGACTCGACATCTATTTCCCAGGAGGCTGGTTGGGACATCGTGGGCAACTGAATTGTTAGCAAGGAATCCTAACTCATTGGTGTTTTCTTCTCTGCGGGTGGGTGAAAGAGAAAGGTTATCGCACAAAATCAAAAACCTCTTAATGAGTTGGAGGAGCGAATTCACCACGTTATGGGAAAGTATGCACAATTATCTGCAGAAATCTTTCGCCAACATCCACATCCGTTTGTGGACACTAGTGGATAATGGTGCTGCTTATGTTGAATTTTAGCAGTGCATAACAAATCTACCAGTAAGGAACAAAATATTTGTTTTTCCTGAAATCTAGTTAAGAGAGAAAAAGTCATAACCAATTTTTAATATGGCAGCTAATTCTCGCCCACCCTGTGATGATCAGAGAGCCACATGACAAGGAGACACTCCGTTTACACGGTACGAAGTTTCGTCGCTCAGAAGCATCCCTTGGTCTATTATTTCCGATGTGATAGTGAAGTTTTTTCAAAGACATCATGTTTACGCCAGTGACTGTTGAACTTTTTATTTCCATTATTGCAATTTCGGCCTTAGGCCATTATCAAGTGCAGATGTTTTGGCTTTAGGCTTTGTCAACTTTATACAGGCTGACACATTTATACGTCGTTGTCATTTGCTGTTATGACGCCATATAATTGTGTCAGCCTGTATAAAGTTGACATGGTTTAAAGCCAAAACATCTGAACTAGATAATGGCCTAAGGCCGAAATTGTAATAGTGGAAATAAAAAGTTCACTGACGTAAACACTACGTCTTTCAAAAAAATTTCACATAATTGTGAATCCCAGTTATGAAAAGTTTATAGTGAAGTGTAAAAGTGAAGGGACACACACAGCACAAAAGCGTACAGGCCTACCTCGTCTGGTGACTGACAGACATTTATCCTGACCATCACACAAGAATTCCAAAATGCATCACGTTGCACTGCATGTACTATGACAGTTAGGCGGGAGGTAAGAAAACTTGGTTTTCATGGTGGAGCGGCTGCTCATAAGCCTCACATCTCTCAGGTAAATAGCAAACGACGCCTCGCTTGATATACATCGGACGATTAAACAGTGGAAAAACGTTATGTGGAGTAACGAATCACGGTATACAATGTGGCGATCCCATGGCAGCGTGTGTGTATGACGAACGCCCAGTGAACGTCATCTGCCAACTTGTGTAGTGCCAACAGTAAAATTTGGTGGTGTTATATTGTAGTCGTGTTTTTCATGGAGAATGCTTGCACCTCTTGTAGTTTGGCGTGGCACCATCACAGTACAGGCCCACACTGATGTTTTTAGCACATTCTTGCTTCCCACTGTAGTTCATTTCGGGGATGGCGACTGAATATTTCAACACGATCGAGCACCTGTTCATAATGCACGGCTTATGGAGGAGTGGTTGCACGACAATAACATCCCTGTAATGGACTGGCCTGCACAGAGTTCTGACCTGACTCCTACAGAATACCTTTCCGTTGTTTTGGAACGCCGACTACGTACCAGGCCTCCCCGACCGACATCGATACCTCTCCTCGGTGCAGCACTCCGTGAAGAATGGGCTGTCATTCCCCAGGAAATCTTCCAGTACCTGATTGAACGTATGCCTGCGAGAGTGGAATCTGTCATCAAGACTAAGGGTGGGCCGAAACCATATTGGATTCCAGCATTCACATAGTGTATGTGCTCTCCACCTGCATAAGATAGTGGCCACATGGCAGTTGGAAATCGAATGGACAGTGTTTGACTCCACCACTGCACTAAACCAAGGTACTTGCGACAGTTTAGACTGTAAATTGTCATTTTAAATACACTGTACTGACCTAAGCAGATGATACGTTCAAGGAAAAATATTGTACCTAAACAGATTGGATAAACACACAAGGGCAGCAACTACAGTACAGTATATGTTGAGCACTGGGTGGATTAAGAACAGGAGTCACAAAATATAAAGTAAATACAGTTATGTGGGTTACCCTGAAGTTAACCAATGCGATTATATAGAATTACAGACGATTGAACATTTGCTCATCTCTCAAAGGATGGAATTCTTTGCACAGCGGAAGATCTATTTTCATGTTGTGGCCAGGCAGTCAAAGCAGAGTTTTGGAAGAAGAGAGATTAGGTGTTCTGTTCCGGGTACGGAAAGTGAGTATATCTAGTAGTAGTGTCGTTTGCGAATTAGAGCTTCGGCAAACTGTGGTACACACTGTAAGGCTGCGGGCTATGTAGCAAGGCGGTAGCCTGAGAACACAGTAGATTTTGTACTTACTTACAAAACCATTCCCTTGCATAACTAAGCCAACATTAGGCTCTGTATCACATAAGTAAGTGGTGCTATTGGCAGCCCCGCTAATGAAATTGTTGTAAGTATGACACAGAGCGTCTCAGAAGTATGAACTTGCTCCGCACATATATCTGATAGTTTTAAAATTTAGTTTCTTCTTTTCACATTGCGTTCACTCTAGAAGTATGCTGAAGGTAAATATACACAGATATTTATTTAAATAATTTGTTCATACAGACGTTACAATCTGCCCAACCACATGCACTACATATTTACTAGTTTGAGTAAACAGAAGCAATGAACTACCTCATCAATTGACAACCATGACGGTTGTCCATTAACCAGAGTGTTATTTCGCAAACGTCTAGCAGGATGCCGAACAGTGCTACATGTCTATCCCCTACAGTATAGAATAATTTGAACACATTACCTGCGACCGTATGTAATGAGAAAACCTGGTCTCGTAACGTCTTCTTTTTTGTCTTTCTTTAGATCCATAATTCCGTAATATTGACAGCTTATATAGTGACGTAAGGCAAGGACATATTACAGAGGGGAAAAGTTTATCGACACCAGACGCGACTACTAGTCTGATAAAGTTCCCATTTTGCCTGGCGCTTACATGTGTTGCAAACATAATTTAAGAGAATATTGACAACACTTACCACCGTTATTTTAAATACAAAAATACCTCTATGACAAGTATTAACCGTAAAGTTTAGAAGTCATCAGAATAGTTAAGAATTATTTGCACAGATAAATTAATCAGCCTTTACATATACGAGAGACGATTCCATTCCTCGAATACAAACGGTTATTATTATTCCATATAATATTTACGAATAAGTGTTTATGATCGTTGTAACACATTCCATACTAATATGTCCAGCGGTATCCTAAACCTGGTCTGTAAAAGTTTTACAACCCCCCCCCCCCCCCCCCCTGTTGTAAATCCTTATTTTCAAAGTTGCTTCTTGTTTTAGCAAAACATGTATTCCTTCAGGAAATCCCTTTCTTATTGCTCTTGGAATCTCCTTCTGTGGAAGAGACAGCTTTATCACGTGTTCCAAGTAATGTTTCACTCTGCAAATATTTGTTCGTTTGTAGTCATTTATGTCACTTCCTTAACTGTTATAGGTATTATTCCGAAGAGGTTCTTCACGGCTTGAGTCTCCTGTTCATCCGAAACTTTTTGATAAGAGCCATACACTTCTCAGTTTCACATAATTTTCACAAAATATTCCAGAATACTACTCACTTTTTAATCCTTACAATATTGTAACAGTAGTGAAGAACCATGGATTTCAACTTCAACCAGCCCGTCTCCCGTATTTGTACATATCTCTTAACACCATATTTGGAACATAACCTTCACTTGTCACTACCTTCTGCTTCATTGGTACTTGTTCTTAGATGAGACACAGTTAGTTACTATTATTTCTCCTACCTAAGGTCCACCCCTCTTATTGAATGTTACATCTCATGGTTGGTTTAAATGTTAAATCTCCCGCCTCGGTTATTGCAGACTTTCTGCCGTTATTTCTCGATTTGAATGTAACGTTTCAGGTTCCGTCGGTTTAGCTTGCCTCGTTAAAAAGCTCTCTTGAGCTCTTAATGGACTCCTGAGCCTACAAAAAGATCTCGTACAATACCACTGGGCAGTAATTTATTGCAGTAATTTATTCCTCTCAAATTTTCGGTCGCTGCACACGTCAAGTGGCTGAAATCTAACTCAATTATGTGATATTACGTAGTTAAGATATCGAAGCTTTTCTCTCTGCTTCACTACATGAATCATGTCCTAGCGTCCACTGTTTACCTGCTATCGTATCCTGTATTACTTCAGCCCATCTCGCTTCCACATGTATTAGCGAATGACGCATACTGACATGGATTTGTGTACATATTTTACGCAGGTCAATGTCGGGTGCATCTTGAAGTCGACTTAGAGCTAAATACCGGTGTTCACAGACTGCACTTTACCAAGCAACTTAGTAATCCTTTTTAAGTGCCAAGAAGACCAAACTAAAACGTGGGGTCCGTCTGGCACCTTATGGCTTTTAGCCCATCTTGCCGTCCACTGAGGAATGGTAACGATTCGCTTATACCCACAAAAGAGAAAGGGATCTAATATATCTGATTGTACTGCAGTGTGTCTGCTTTTCAATTTTTGTTCACTATGATCTTAGTAGTTCCCAGAGAAAGCAATAAATATAATGAGAAACACATTTCGAAGAAAATGAAGCCCTAGTTCACAGCTCCACTCACACAATAAGCCGATTACAAGTTGTTAACATAACTCAGATATGATCACGTCGTATAAATGATTTAAAATGTACATAAAGAAAAGAAACATTTAGAGAAAACTGTAAGCAATGAAGACAATTCTCAAATGTGTGACGATTCTTCTTCTTCTTCAGTAGCTCTACACGGTCCAATTACATTAATGTGACCACCTATCAGAAGCCTTTTGCAGCGCACACTACTGCGAAAAGTGCAGGAAGACATGTCATCATTTCGAGGAAAATCAAGCAGCATGTAGCAGTTGGCATGGTCCTCAAGGATAGATAAGTATATGTGCTAATCCATAATACCTTCCAGACTGACGGGATGACCCACATTCCCCAGATATAGCGCTTCCTCCTCCAACCTGGACCCTTTGCTCAGACGTTTCACACGCTACACGCCAACGGCCATCTGTCCGATGGACCTTAAGACGTGATTCATCTGAGAAGGCCACCTGTCGCAATTCAGTGGGACGTGCAGCTGAGGTACTGGTCTGCCAATCCCAGGCTTCGTCGCCGATGAAGAGCAGTCAGCATGGGCCCGTGAACCAGGCGCCTGCTGCGGATCCCATACGTAGCAACGTTAGCTGATCGGTCAGTGAGGTGACTCTGTTGGCAGCTGTTCAGTTCACCTGGGCGATATGTTGGTCAACAGTCGCACGACTGTCCGCCCTGTCATCTACGGCCCATCGCGCACCACTGTTGCCTAGGGGCCGGTTTTGGATAGCGACATTTTGCCGTCCACGGTATGCTTTAACACGGCCGAACGCGAACAGTTTACAGATATAGCAGTTTCGGAAAGGCAAGGCTTCCACCCGTGGACAGAAAGACAATGAGCTTGCCGTTTTGAACGTCAGATAAACCACCCCGTCTCCACATTACAATGACTGGATTGTTTTCTGCGTTACTCCGACACGCTTTACTCTCGAGTGCTAGAGCTCCCACCTGCGTCTGTGAGTGATCATTGCACATTGGCGTCGAATGTATGCAGCGGTCACATTAAGGGGACTGGTCCGTGAATACCAGGGGAAACATTGAAAAAATTATCTGTTTCCTAAACAGTGTAACTCAATGAATAAAATTTGTAAGCCCATATAACGCTTACCATCTTTTAAGACAACTTTTGGGAACATTTTCATGTATGAACCACATCTTTATCTCTCACACTTTTTTAACTATGTTCTTTTTTATTCCATGTGAAATAGACCATGCTAATTATTTATGTATATCTTAAGTACACATTATTCAAAATAAATTCAAAGTAGAAGGTTTACTTTTTCTGTAAGTTCTTTACACTATTATCTGTAAAACAGACTACTGAAAAGATGGTGGTGGTATCAATTGTGGTACAAAAAATTTTAAGTAGGTTATCAAAAGTTTTGAAAATGAATTCACGGTTTTTCTTCCAAAAAGCATTTTATTTTCAAAGTTCAGCCACAAGAGCAATCTACTTTAAGACAGTAAACAAAATTTCAGTTCTCCTTCTTTAACAGTTTTTAGCTAAAGTGTACCAGAACATGAAATAATTTAACTTTCGGAAAATTCAAGTTAAAGTTAAACCTTGCTTTACCTATTAAAACTGCATGGCACTATTGCATTCCACGTCCATATTCACATTTTTCCTTGTGTTTCTCTTCTTCCCCTCTCTTTTTCACACTTCTTATTCTTGCTTCTTTAGTGGCTTTCAACTTGGTTTTTCTGTTTCGAAGATTGTACTTCAGTCAACAGCTATTAGATCTCTATGCATATGTGGTCTACCAGACACTCCCATCTGTTCCATAACATTAAGCCTTGACACTGCACCATCACTGAAACATAGAACAGAATCCAGCATACCCTCTTTGAAAGTGTTTCATCCTACTACAACAGGTTTGGGAATCCGTTCCTATACAGAATTGTTGAAACTTTCATTGGATTTTGAGTCATACCATGTAAACATTTCTCTAATAATTTAGTGTCACTAAGATCTTTATATATAGCTTTTAGAACTTCCATTATAGCAAATGGCAAAGAATGTTTATTGTTGTAGGTCTCACCTTGAGTAACAGCCCTCTGGTAGCCACACCATGAATCACTGCTAGGTGACGACATGGGTTGTCATTTGCGGAGGATTTATGAAAGAAGGTAGCCAATTTTGCCTTTTCATTCCCTCAGGGTCGTTTTTATTTTGTCTTATGAGTTGTCAATAATAATACTTCAACCTGCCTATTTCTTCGTCTGTAAGCCGACCACATCCACTAATTCACTTACTTTCAGCTAATTTCTTTCCCTTCAATTTCCTCTTAGAGTTCCTTTATTTTGTTTCTAACCTTTTTTGGACATGTCCAACACATTCCATTTTCTTCAATTTTTGTGTCTGCGTAAGATACGGATTTACAAATGTTTTGGTACCCTTTTGAGACTCCATCTCCTGGTAAGGAGTATAAATCACCACGTCACACCTTATTACTTCAATGACCACAGAAATATGTTCACAACATCTTCAGATTCCATCCCTCCACTTTAACCACTAAAATGAATGATTTTCAGTTCCGCTAGTACAGTAATGACAGTACTTAGTAATACATTCCACATCAGTGACTTTACCATTCTCCAAGAAGGTAGCTCTGTCTCTACGACATTTAGGGAACTATAGCCCCTTCGTTGCAGGATGCATTCAGGGCTGCAGACGTACATGTATTGCTGTCATTCATGTCTACACTTTTCTAAACAGCATTTTTCATACTATCATTTTCTACTTCTTCTAAAGTCTGTAGAATAATTTTATTGTACATGTCTAACCTCGTAGTGGGACTTAAGTCTCTAAGAGCACAGAACATTTGTGCACTTCATTACCTTTTGCCTATACACCTCATAGCATAAGCAAGTTTAATATTTGTTATACACTCTCTGTTTGGTTAGGCCACAAGTATAACCACATTCGCTTAAATCATTTTCACTACAGACCACTCTTAATTTTGATGGACAGCCTCTTCTAGCACGTATTTCCTCAACTACCTCCACACAAATGTTGCACATTCCTTACACTGGCATTCTTTATTTGTTAATTCTCGTAGAGCAGAGTGTTCAACAGTAATATAACCTAAATCAATAGTTGGCGTATCAATATTAATCAGCATTAATACTGTCAAGCCCATTGTCCAAATATATCAGTTTTAGCTTCGAAGCACCTGGAATAGCTGAAGCTGATTCAAGTGTTGTATCAATTTGTATTTCAGTATTAGCAGAGTTAATCCGTTTGGTGATCCGATGTCTATGAAATGTAACGTTGTTTAAAACCGAACTTCTTAATTCTTCCCACCGCTTTCAAGTGGAATAAGAAACTCGTGCACACAATAAGAAACTCGCGCACACAGTAACCAAAGCTGCGCGGGATTGTGAAGCGCATTGGTGGAGCTGTCCTCTTCGCTCAGGTGATTCATGTGAAAGATCCCGACGTGATTATGGCTGGCCGCGTGAGATTCGCCCAGCGGTCTAGGGCGCTGCAGTCGTGGACTGTGCGGCTGGTCCCGGCGAAGGTTCGAGTCCTCCCTCGGGCACGGGTGTGTGTGTTTGTCCTTAGGATAATTTAGGTTAAGTACTGTGTAAGCTTAGGGACTGGTGACCTTAGCAGTTAAATCCCATAAGATTTCACACACACACACAACACACAACAATGAGTAAGCTGTAAACCAAATATTCACACCAAAACAACAGTAAACAATGACTAAACTCTCTGTATAAGCAAACGATAAGCTATTATAAAGTTTTCGCAGATTATCCAGCTTAAAGGACTATAAAGTCATACGTACGAAACAAATGAGAGCAAAACTTCATTTTTCTGACTGTGTGCCGTGAGGTGGTCGTGGTGCGTGCAGCCTGTTTTAAATTTCTCTAACTTTGGTACTTTCTGTGGTCCATTTTCCAGGAAGTAAACTTTTTCTCGTTGAGAAAGTTACACAGAATGTTGTTAGACAAAAATTAAAAAGTCGATTTTTTGACAGTTATTCAGGTACAGGCCCATGTTGCACTTCCATATGTGGCTACACTCCATACAAATACTTTCAGAAACGACTTCCTGACACTTAAATCTATACTCAATGTTAACGAATTTCTGTTCTTCAGAAACCCTTTCCTTGCCATTGCCAATCTACATTTTATATCCTCTCTACTTCGACCCTCATCAGTTATTTTGCTCCCCAAATAGCAAAACTCAATTACTACTTTAGGTGTCTCATTTCCTAATCTAACTCCCTCAGCATCACCCGACTGAATTCGACTACATTCCATTATCCTCGTTTTGCTTTTGTTGATGTTCATCTTATATCCTCCTTTCAAGACGCTGTCCATTCCGTTCTGTTGTTCTTCCAAGTCCTTTGCTGTCTCTGACAGAATTACAAAGTCATCGGCGAACCTCAAAGATTTTATTTCTTCTCCACGGGTTTTAATACCTACTCCGTATTTTTCTATTGTTTCCTTTACTGCTTCTCAATATACAGATTGAATAACATTGGGGAGAGGCTACAACCCTGTCTCACTCTCTTCCCAACCACTGCTTCCCTTTCATGCCCCTCAACACTTATAACTGACATTTGGTTTCTATACAAATTGTAAATAGCCTTTCGCTCCCTATATTTTACCCCTGCCACCTTCAGAATTTGAAAGAGAGTATTCCACTCAACATTGTCAAAAGATTTCTCCAAGTCTACAAATGCTAGAAACGTAGGTTTGCCTTTCCTTAACCTTTTTTCTAAGGTCAGTATTGCCTCACGTATCCAACATTTCTACGGAATCCAAACTGATCTTCCCCGAGGTCGGCTTCTACCAGTTTTTCCATTCGTCTGTAAGGAATTCGCGTTAGTATTTTGCAGCTGTGGCTTATGAAACTGATAGTACGGTAATTTTCACATCTGTCAACACCTGCTTTCTAGGGGATTGGAATTATTATATTCTTCTTGAAGTGTGAGGGTATTTCGCCTGTCTAATACATCTTGCTCACCAGATGGTAGAGTTTTGTCAGGACTGGCTCTCCCAAGGCTGTCAGTACTTGTAATGGAATGTTGTATACACCTGGGGCCGTGTTTCGTCTTAGGTCTAGCATTGCTTTGTCAAACTCTTCACGCAGTATCATATCTCCCATTTCATCTTCATCTACATCCTCTTCCATTTCCATAATGTTGTCCTCATGAACATCGCCCTTGTATAGACCCTCTATATACTCCTTCCACCTTTCTGCTTTCCATTCTTTGCTTAGAACTGGGTTTCCATCTGAGCTCTCTTTTCTTCGAAGGTCTCTTTAATTTTCCTGTAGGCAGTATCTATCTTACCCCTAGTGAGATAAGCCTCTACATCCTTACATTTATCCTCTAGACATCCCTGCTTAGCCATTTTGCACTTCCTGTCGATTTCATTTTTGAGACGTTTGTATTCCTTTTTGTCTGCTTCATTTACTGCATTTTTATATTTTCTCCTTTCGTCAATTAAATGCAATATTTATTCTGTTACCCAAGGATTTCTACTAGCCCTCGTCTTTCTACTTACTTGATCCTCTGCTGCCTTCACTATTTCATCTCTCAGAGCTAACCATTCTTCTTCTAATGTATTCCTTTCCCCAATTGTTGTCAATTGTTCCCTTATGCTCTTCCTGAAACTCTGTACAACCCCTGGTTTAGTCAGTTTATCCAAGTCCCATCTCCTTAAATTCCCACCTTTTTGCAGTTTCTTCAGTTTTAATCTACAGTTCATAACCAATAGATTGTGGTCCGAGTCCACATCTGCCCCTGGAAAAGTCTCACAATTTAAAACCTGGTTCCTAAATCTATGTTTTACCATTATATAATCTACCTGATACCTTCTAGTATCTAGGATTCTTCCATGCATAAGACATTCTTTTATGATTCTTGAACCAAGTTTTGGCTATGATTAAGTTATGCTCTGTGCAAAATTCTACCAGACGGCTTCCTCTTTCATTTCTTACCCCCAATCCATATTCACCCACTATGTTTCCTTCTCTCCCTTTCCCTACTCTCGAATTCCAATCACCCATGACTATTAAATTTTCGTCTCCCTTCACTACCTGAATAATTTCATTCATCTCATCATACATTTAATCAATTTATTGGTCATCTGCAGAGATAGTTGGCATATAAACTTGTACTACTGTAGTAGGCATGGGCTTCGTGTCTATCTTGGCCACAATGATTCGTTCACTACGCTGTTTGAAGTAGCTTACCCGCACTCCTATTGTTTTTATTCATTATCAAACCTACTCCTGCATTACCCCTATTTGATTTTGTATTTATAACCCTGTATTCAACTGACCAAAAGTCTTGTTCCTCCTGCCACCGAACGTCACTAATTCGCACTATATCTAACTTTAAACTATCCGTTTCCCTATTTAAATTTTCTAACCTACCTGCCCGAGTAAGGGATCTGACATTCCACGCTCCGACCCGTAGGACGCCAGTTTTCTTTCTCCTTAAAACGACGTCCTTCTGAGTAGTCCCCGCCCGGAGATCCGAATGGGGGACTATTTTACCTCCGGAACAGTTTACACAAGAGGACATCATCATCATTTAACCAAACAGTAAAGCTGCTTGCCCGGAGGAATAATTACGGCTGTAGTTTCCCCTTGCTTTCAGCCGTTCGCAGTATCAGCACGGCAAGGCCGTTTTGGTTAGTGTTACAAGGCCAGATCAGTCAATCATCGAGACTGTTGCCCCCTGCAACTACTGAAAAGGCTGCTGCCCCTCTCGAGGAACCACATGATTTTTCAGGCCTCTCAACAGATACCCCTCCGTTGTGGTTGCACCTACGATACGGCCATCTGTATCGTTGAGGCACACAAGCCTCCCCACCAACGGCGTGGTCCATGGTTCATTTGGTTGGGGGGGGGGGAGGGCGTTGTACGTTATCTACCAATTTAATCTCTTTTGAGCACGACATAATTTTCACGGGGAATGCAAATTTAATGTTCTGCCGATATTGTCAGAGACGGCAAATGACTTAAAGATCAGGCGGATGGAATGAATAGAGCTTGAAAAGTAAAATTAGGGAAATGGATAATAGTAGAATTAAGTCTTGTGGTGTGACTTTTCACGCTTTCCCGACGGATCTGATGCAAATACGCTTCTCGGGTTTGCCGCCGGATCGTATTGTGTAAATCCCACAATATTTCTTCGATGCAACTGCTCGACATCATCAGGTGGTGGGAGCTGCTGCTGTCACTGCTGCAAGGCGCGAATGATGATAATCGCGCGGCGGCGTCGGAATTGATCATGACGGGAACAGGCAATACGCGTGCGCGGGAGGACGCTCATAGTTGGAGGAAGCGACGCTCCTAGTGCCCCCTACTGGGAGCTGCAGAAAGGCCATCCGCGCGTGCGCTATGGGCAATAACTGTGCTGCCGGACGTTCCTGCGGTTAAAGTCTGAACTAAATCTCAGCTACGCGTTGCGTCACTTGAGGAAACGGAAGTTCTTGTTTTCCCTGTTTTTGATTAAATGGCAGCCAGTGCTGGATTCCAGGCGGCGCTCAGTTGAAAACCTGCGTCCCTGTTTATAAGATTGTCCGCCGTGCGAATATGTATGGCCTCCTTAATAACACAGCCCCAGAAAGACGACGCAGGGGATAAAATTTCCGTCTGTTCGTAAAGCATACGATGTCCCGTGTCCAGGCAATGTTCCGCTGCAGCAGATTTATCAGGTTTCTCCAGGCGTGTATGACGATGATGTTCGACGCAACGTTCTTGCACGGTTCGGCATGTCTGTCCAATATAAGATTTTCCACATTGGCATGGGATTTTGTACACGCCACGTATTCTGAGGCCAAGGTCGTCTTTGATAGAGCACAATAAATTCCTCAGTTCTGCTGGTGGCCGAGAAACACACTTGACGTCGTGATTTTTGAGGATTCTTTCTATTCTCGAAGACATGCCGCCAAAATAAGGGCAATAACGCTGCTGCAGTGGGTGCCTCCGCATCTTCATTTACATCCCTGCCTCGAGTTTGCTTGGAACGGAATGCATGGCATATCTGCCTTTCGGAATAGCCATTCTGTTGGAATACCGTTCTCAGGTATTGTAGCTCACCAGGTAGACTATCGGCATCTCAGACTACATGTGCTCTATGCACCAAAGAGCATAGGACACTACCACGTTGCGCAGGATGATGGCAACTTGTGGCCTGCAAATATAGCTCTGTATGAGTTGATTTGCGATAGACGCTGTGTCCCAGTGTGCCGTCAGCTGTTCTTCTGACTAAGACGTCCAGGAATGGTAAGAGGCCATCCTTTTCCACTTCCATAGTGAACTGTATATTGGGATGTAGCGAGTTCAGATGTCCGAGAAACACAGGTAATGTCTCTACTCCGTGGGGCCACACCACAAAGGTATCGCCTACATACCGCCAAATATAAGAAGGTTTGAGACTTGCCGACTGCAGTTCTTTTTCCTTAAAGTATTCCATAAAATAGTTGTCCACCATGGGAGACAGAGGACTTCTCATGGCGACACCGTCCACTTGTTCAAAATACTGGTCATTGAACAAGAAATAAGTTGAGGTAAGCACATGTTTAAATAACGCCACAATGTCTCTCTCAAACTGGCTGCTGTTACGCTCTGGGTCCTGCAGAGGTACTTTCGTAAACAAAGATAAAACGTTAAAACTAACTAAAATATCAGACGCTTGTAACTCAAGTGTCTTCAGGCGTCCTACGAAGACCTCTGAATTCCGGATATGGTGATCACACTTGCCTGTGAGAGGTCCCAACTGTGTAGTAAGATACTTGGCCCGAAAATTAGTAGGAGCTCCGACGTTGCTCACTATTGGGCGAAGAGGTGTTCCATCCTTGTGAATCTTCGGTAGGCCGTACAGTCTTGGGGGAACTGCAGCCTGTTGGCGTAGGCCTTTGGTCACTTTAGAAACAGTACAACTCTTCTTGAGAAGATCTACTGTTTTTCTCTGTATTTTGCCAGTGGGATCCTCTCTTAGCTTCCGATAGGCAGGATCGTCGAGCAGTGCCTCCATCTTGCTGTTGTATTCAACTCGTGAGAGAAGGACGGTGGCGTTCCCCTTGTCGGCAGGTAAAATGACGAGTCTTTGTCTGCTCTCAAGTCTCGCAGGACCTTCCTTTCTGCTGAGCTGATGTTGTACTTGCTCGGTGGGGGTCGTGTTAAAATTCGACAGGTGTCCCTCCTGATCTCTTCTGCAACGTCACTGGGAAGCTTCAAAATTGCCTATTCTATGCCAGCTATGACATCTCGTATTGGAGCTGTCCGTGGTGTTGGTGCATAGTTCAAAACTTTCTCGAGCACTGCAACAGCTGCGTCGTCCAGGATTCTACCCGTGAGATTAAACACGGTGCGGTGACGTGGTGCATTCCCTTCTTGCTGTTGGGCCTCGAGACGAGAATACTTGGACATTTGGCGGACCTTGGCTTATTGTTTTGACCAGTCTGATAGCGCCTAGGTAGCGCTATCTATCCAATCGAATGATAACGCTGAAAGTTTCGAAGAGATTTTCAGATGCAGTGATAGCAGTTTTGTGGACACCATCTGTCGCGCCTTGCAGCAGTGACAGCAGCAGCTACCACCACCTGATGATGTCGAGCAGTTGCAAACCCGAGAAGCGTATTTGCAAGTCTGGTGATGTTGAGCAAATAATATTCACGGAAAAGAAGCTGAAAATGGTAGATAAGTATCTGGGCAACGCAACACCTGATAATTGTAGGTGTACAGAAAATATTCATAATGTGGACTGGCGAACAGCATAAATGCTGCCCGAGTGAAGAGAAACTTGGTAACATGCAGCACAAATTCAATTGTTAGTTAATCTTAGTTAATCTCTTCTGAAAGTATTTTGTGGGTGTAGCTTTCTTGAAAGTGAAACGCCGAAGATAAACAATACACATATAGAGAAAAACAGTTTTTTGACATGTGGTGTTACAGAAGAATCGTTTCTTGCACAACAGAGTACTGCACCATTAGGATCCAAAAAGCTCCTCGTTAAAATGAGATTTTTCAAGTGGTGATGGGGGGGGGGGGGTTGAGGACTGGGCATCCTATAGTAATCCTACAGTGAAGGGTCAAAATTTGAATGTTACGCACTTCCTCCAGCCTCGGTAAATTGAATAAATCGGTCTGTTGTTATGCACTAGGCGTGATCTAGGATGGACCTCAGGTACCTTATAAAAGTATCATTTGTTCATGGGCAGTTCCTGAGAACACCCCGGAAAAACATAATTTTCTGATACGAGTAGTACCCATCATGGGAGGTGCTACGTCCATAATTTGCATTCAAGCAGACCGTCAAAATTTTTTCACGTGTTCTTAAAATGATATTCTCAGGGATTTTCCAAATATATTTCGATGTCGCTTTCCGTAACCGAGATTCACCGGTTAAAGTTTCCATAATTATGCAGAAAACCTCACCGTGGGCCGCAAGTATCTAAATAACTACAGACAGCAAAAGACTCAAATTTTAACTTTGCATTCCTTAGACATCCATCTACAAACGGCGAATTTGTCGTTTTCGAATGTCTGTGCCCACTGTTGGGCACCAAATGTACAAACTGTGGAGATGGCCACTTCAATCATTTCTTTCGTGGCAAATGGTTAACTTTCACCATATGTTCTCAATATGAAGTTCTTGGAAAGCTTGAAACTTTTTCGATATTATCACCCGTTACCGAGATCCGGAGGGTCATAATTACGGTACGTACGGACGTAAAATATGCATTTAATATCCGCTCTGAAGTGCAGACGTAGTTTTAATTGACGTAGTGAACACAGCAGATAGGTTCTAGGACCATCGCAGGGGCTCTTAGCTCACCAAAATACGATTTATTCAACATCTGTCACCACTAAAACTTTTGACGTGCTGTATCTGTTTAATCGCCCCTTCAGGCATATACAAATATGCCCAAAGGTATACTACCGTGACAAAAAAAAAATGCCAAAGTAGATTGCAAATTCAGTAAAATATTTCTAAACCCATTCTTACTCTTTTATTATACCTACTTATTTGTTGCTTATATGTGTCGAAGTATATAAATATGTCGGAAAATGTCAATAAAGTATCAAAACCCTACCATCCTATGGAATTCGTCTTATATAAGGAATAGAAAAGAAGGGAACCAGCGGGAAAATGACACTGTCGGAGCACGAAAACAGTCAGTATGTTCGTCTTTAAAAGACAGACAAAAAGTGAGGATCATCTGACTCAATCCTCACTCCGCCTTCCTCAACAAATATTTTTATATGTGAATACATTCTTGCTTTATTTAGTGATAGTGGAAGAGAGAAGAGACAGTGCCAGTGGAAGAGAAAGAGATATGGACAATGATGATGGGACAGAACAAGTGGCAATGAAAGAAAAAGTGGGATACTTGAAGACAATAACAATTGGAACCAAACAGAGGAAATTTTGATGGTCAGAGAGAAGCAGTGGCAGCAAAAGAGAAAAAGAGATTGGTGGAGAAGGAAGCAGTGGGAGCAAAAGATGAGTGGAGACCATACGTGGGATTGGGACGTCTGATCCTCCCAGACCTGTGAACTTTAACACGTAGGTGTACGGGATGGTGCATTTTGGAATTTTTGATCCTCTGAGATCTTTTAGAGATAATGGTAGTGGGATAGAAAGGCAGAAGGAGTCAGTGTAAGTGAGAGAGGAGACTGTGACAGTGGGATGCACAGTAAATCAATGGGAGAAAAAGGACACAGTGAGAGTGAGACATATATAGACAGGGGGAGTGAGAGGTAGACACTATGATGGTTTAACTACGAAGAGAGACTGGCTAAAACAGATTTAGAACGTTCTGTGTTAAAAGAGAGCAAATATGTCCGTACGACAAAATTTTTGGTGACGAATGTGGAATGAGGATAGAGGCAACTGATTGCCCATTTTTCTGTCAGAGTCTAAAGCGGAACATATTCGCCTTTTTTGTTGCTTGGACAGAAGCACTTTTCCTCTGGCACTGAACTGAATGAAATCATTTTGGGTGTTAGGCCGCGGCATTAGAAACTTTAAGGCAACTAAAATGCCGACACTTCCACCAACTTTGCACGGGTCCTCCTCCGAACGAATAACTACTGGTTCTGGTGATGATTTTCTTCTTTTGGTTGTCAGATGGCTGCCGGTGTAACAGTATGGTATACAAGAGGACTATTTGAAACAAAGACTGTCAAGTAGGAGTGGCTCTACGGCACGCATTTGTCTGCGCTGCTCTGCTGAGTGTCGTAGGCAACAGTGAATCGGCGGCTTGTATCTGCAAGTAGTGTATCCTGCAGGGTGACACTGACACCTCACAACAATCTTCTGTGCCCGCTTGCTCATACTGTTCAATCCAGCCGCTGGCTGGCTAACATCCATGCGACCAGGTGGACTAATATCTTTGGCAACCAGGCTGTTTCGTAACTGTTCTCCAAGTTAATGATTTTTAATTATTTCGATAGCCTCCTTTATTTTCAGTTTCTGCATCCACTGCTCCCGTAGATCCAACGAGATTCTTACAAAATTAATAGAGCGGCCACAGTCCTGATTGTGTCCAGTTTGCTCAAAACGTGAAGTAATTCACGGAAAACGTATGCGTAAGCAAAAATGTTTGAATGAATAAATTGTCACGATGAGAACAAGAAAAAGTTAAAGCATCTATTACACGTATCTCATAATTAGCTGACGTACCGTGCGGCATTTCTTTAGAAATCGAAACAGTCCTAGGTCCGTGTTTCAATTTCAATTAGTCCTGAAAAATGGAAATGAGTGTACGGCATTGTGGGCCGGGAGTCCCCCATTCGGGGATGTTTGGCCGCCGAGGGCAAGTACTTATTGCATTCGACGCCACATTGGGCGACTTGCTCGTCGGAGATGGGGATGCAATGATGATGAGGACAACACCCAGTCCCTGAGCAAAGAAAATCTCCTGCCCTTGCCGAGAATCGAACCCAGGCCCTTGGCGTGGCATTCCGTCGCGCTGACCACGCAGCTGACAGGGGCGTACTCAGTTAGTTCTAAAAAGGCCAAAGTAAATGAAAATGAGTATGCTCTTGTAAAAAGATTTGACAACATTAATTTATGTCGTAGCAAATGTTCAAACTGACCTCCGTTTTCAGCCTGGCATAGCGCCGTAAGTTATCAACTGTGACTCCTAGTTTCTAACTCGAATTCCTTCATTTGTTGTTGCGTTTCTGCCCAATCCTTTTGGACAAATTGTTTGTCCGCGCCGTGTATAAGAACTTTGTTAGCAAGGGTAGATCGAGTAAGTAACGAAGAGCCGCTGAACCATATTGGGCAGACAAGAGCTGAATCGTGCAGCTTGACTAAAACAAAGGACATCGTGAGACATCACGGAGTAGTTAATATGGAAATGGAGAAATGAGCCTCTGTTGTGGATTAATACCAAGGACTTAACACAGCAAACATGATGGATGCAGGGTTCAGCAGAAATGCTGATATGAAAATACTTGCACAAAATGGAGAATTGCAGCAGACCCGTACCCAACCTATTCAAATAAGTTAACATATTAGGAGTACCTATAACACTAGACATGGAATAAACGGGAAATACGAGACATAAACTTATTTGATAGCGAATGCAAATTTTAATTAAATGCAAGAAACTATTTTAACTAAATAAGCACTATTTTAAAAACTGCATTTTTTAAACGATTTATTCTTTATTCTTGTACTTTTTAAACGTTTTCATTTTTGGGCACTTTATTTTCTGTGCTTAATTTCTTCCATTGTGTTAAGTTTCGGAAGTATTTACGATTTTTCACTTATTTACATTTTATTATTGTTATAATCCGTCGAAAATACATGAACGTCTACATTATTACTGTGTAACTCACAATTATGTGCGTGGCAGAGGGTTTATCGAACTACATATCAGCTACATTACCGTTCCACTCTCGAACAGCGAGCGGGAAAAACGAACTCTTAAACCTTCCAGTACGAGCTCTGATTTTTCTTATTTTATTGTAATGATCATTTTTCCTTATGTTGGTAGGAGCCAACAAAATATTTTCACCCTCTGAGGAGAAGGCTGGTACCTGAAATTTCATGAGATGGTCCTGGCGCAGCGAAAAACGCCTGTGTTCTAATGACTGCCATGCCAAATCGTGTATCATATCCGTGGCACTCTCTCCACTATTTCAGTATAATACAAAACGAGCTTTCCTTTTTTTAACTTTTTCGGTGTCGTCCATCAATCCTATCCGATGCGCATACAACAACGCACAGCAGGACTCCAAAAAAGGTTGGACAATCGTAATGAAAGCAGTCTCTTGAGCAGACCTGTTGTATTTTCAAAGTGTCCTGCAAATAAATCGTAGTCTTTGGTTTGCATTCCCCACAACATTTCCTGTGTGATCGTTCCAATTTAAGTGATTCATAACTGTAATCCCTAAGTGTTACGTTGAGTTTACAGCATTTGTATTTGTGTGATACTGCTGTGTAACTGAAATTTAGCGGATTCCTTTTAGGGCTCCAATATTTATGGCTTCACGTGGTAATATAGATAATTTTGTCTGCAAATTCGATCCAGAACAAAATAATGTGTTCTTTTTAATAAATCTGCTGTTTTGTTTGTTGTTTGATGTTTTTAATTTTTGTTTCTTAAGTCGCATCATTGTCTCAATGATTCCTTTAATTCATTCCCTAGGGATTTTTCCTCTAGTCTTCCAACCTTCAGTAACATCGGATTGTCTTGTATTTATTTTACTCCCTTAATTTTATCACACAATATAGTTGTCATCTACCAATGCAAACCCTGTAAAAATCCTTTATCCTTTTACAATTTTGTCTGCCAAGTATATGTAAGTAATTGCTTTAGTTAATTTCTGTTATCATTACGTGACGTGGTGCGTTTTTTCGTTGTATTTCAGGGACGAGTGCTGAAAGGCACAAATTATACCGCGTAGTTTCTTGCTCCGTTTGTCCTTTGATCTGCAAAGTGAGGCGCTTGCGTTGGCGTGTAACGCATAATTAGTGCTCCAATTAGTTTGAAACGAAAATTATGAACGCACATGGATTTCCTGCTTGGCTGCGCAGTCCCATGCTTAACTAATATTATATTGCGCGGAAATTAAAAGCCCTACAGCATGTGAATTTGTATCGCAAACAGCTTAATAATTATTACGCTAAAAAAGTTATTGTTTTCACGGATGTGGTTCCTAACGATATAATTATTAGAGAGAAGTCGCTTTAGGGAAGCGCGTATTCAGCCATACGTGTTGTCGTTGTGGTCTGGTTTTCAGTCCGAAAATTGGTTTGATGCAACTCTGTATACTAATATATCGTCATCTCCGAGTAACTACTGCTAACTAAATCCTACTGAATCTGAGTACTGTGTTCATGTCTTCGTCTCCCTCTACGATTCTTACCCCCCACACTACCCTCCAGTACTAAATTGGTGATCCATTGGTGTCTCAGAATGTGTCCTACCAACCGATCCCTTCTTCTAGTCAGCTTGTGTCACAAATTTCTTTTCTACTCAGTTCTATTCAGTACCTCATTACTTAAGTGATCTGCCCATCTAATCCTCAGCATGCTTCTGTAGCACAATATTTGAAAAGTTTCTATTCCTTTCTTGTCTAAACTATTATCGTCCATGTTTCATACATGGCTACACTCCACACAAATACTTGCAGGAAAGACTTCCTGACCCTAAAATCCGTACTCGATGATAATAAATTTATCTTCTTCAAAAACGCTTTTCTTGTCATTACCAGTCTACATTTTATACCCTCTCTTGTCCGACCATCATCAATAATTTTGTTGCCCAAATAGCAAAACACATCTACTACTTTCAGTGTCTCATTTCCTAATCGAATTCTCTCAGCATCACTTGATTTAAATCGACTAATTCCATTATATTCGTTTTGCTTTTGTTGAGTTCGTCTAATACCCCCCTTTCGAGACGCTGTCCATTCCGTTCTGTTGTTCTTCCAAGTCCTTTGCTGTCTCTGACAGAATCGCAGTGTCATCGGCAAATATCAAAGCTTTTGTTTTTCTCCCTGGACTTTAATTCCTATGTCAAATTCTCCTTTTGTTTACTTTACTGTTTATCCGATATACAGATTGAATAACATTGGGGATAAGGTACAATCCTGTCTCACTCCCTCCTCAACCACTTCTCCCCTTTCATGCCCCTCGACTCTTACACCTACCATCTGGTTTCGGACAAATTGTAGATAGCTTTTCCCTCCCTGTATTTTAGCCCTGCCACTTTTATAATTTCGAAGAGTATTCCAGTCGACAAATTCAGAAGTTTTCTTTAAGTCTACAAATGTTACAAACGAAGGTTTCTCTTTTGTTAACTATTCAATGAGAAGTCGTAGGCGCCACCTCACGCACTGCGCGCCCCCTCCCGCCGGAGGTTCGAGTCCTCCCTCGGGCATGAGTGTGTGTGTGTTGTTCTTAGCATAAGTTAGTTTCAGTTAGCTTGAGTAGCGTGCATGTCTAGGGACCGATGACCTAAGCAGTTTAATCCTATAGGAATTCACACACATTTTAACACATTTGAAAAGTCGTAGGATGCGCCCGTATTTCTACGGAATCCAAACTAATCCTCCACGAGGTGGGCTTCTATCAGTTTTTCCATTCTTCTGTAAGGAATTCGTGTTAGTTTTTTCCAGAAGTGGCTTATGAAACTGATAGTTCAGTAATTTTCACACCTGTCAGTAACTGCTTTAATTGGAATGATTATAATGTTCTTGAAGTCGAAAGGTATTTCGCCTGTATCACCAGATGGGAGAAATTTGTCACAGCTTGCTCTTCCAAGGCTGTCAGTAGCTCTAACGGAATGATGTCTACAGCCGTGGCCTTGTTTCGACTTAGGTCTTTCGGTGCTCTGTCAAATTCTTTACGCAGTATCCATTTCACATTCATCGACGTCCTCTTCCATTTCCATAATATTACCCCCAAGTATATCTCTCTTGTGTAGACCCTCTATATACTGCTTTCATCTTTCTGTTTTCGGCCGGCCGAAGTGGCCGTGCCGTTCTAGGCGCTGCAGTCTGGAGCCGAGCGACCGCTACGGTCGCAGGTTCGAATTCTGCCTCGGGCATGGATGTGTGTGATGTCCTTAGGTTAGTTTGGTTTAATTAGTTCTAAGTTCTAGGCGACTGAGGACCTCAGAAGTTAAGTCGCATAGTGCTCAGAGCCATTTGAACCATTTCTGTTTTCCCTTCTTTCCTTAGGACTTTTATATTTGTGGTAATTTTCTCTGGCGACTGTTACAGTATTAGCTTTCAGTTGTACGACTGATTTTAGACAGCTCTCGCCGATAAACGATTCTGTTCAAGCTCCTTCATTGCGTGACCACTGCCCTCCACATCCGATTAAACTTTCTGACTGTGGGAAAAATGTGGTGACCCTCCACTCACTTTATCCCTCACACAATCTTTCATTATCAGCTTGATAATGACGACACAGATAATCTCAGTCACTACTCTCTTCGGCCTCTGCTACTGCTCGAATTTGCGAAATTACAGAAGTTGACTGATATCACTTGAATAACTGCTGGAATCCTATTTGGTATTCAGCGTTGTGTTTGGACTCTAATTGCGGTTTTTCAGTGTCTGATGGTAGTCATAACTGAATAATCACATATGATGCTACGTTGTAGTAACACATATCCCATTAATTAAAAACGTCCTGTGCACTTCGGTGAAAGCTGAATGGCGCTAGCTGCAGTAGTTTCTTGTCATTAATCATGTCACATTTTCCGTAGCTTTTAGATCATCAACAGCCCGTCAGCACCAAAATGATTACTAATCTTGTCTTTTAAGTACTCCTTCTGTATGCATAAAATTTATACCTTGCCTGACATCCACTGTTAACTATGCCATTTTTTTCTTTTACACATCGTCAAATTCTGTTCATATTTTATTTAGAAGTCAGAAATATGACTTGAAAATGTACGTGAAATTGCGGCGGGGACTTCGCACTGTTGAACTCTACGTAAGCAGATCTGTAATGACGGTCAACTGAAAAACAGACACGAGGAAAAAAAGTAACAAAACTGCTTTTTTTTTCACAGGTAAGCGCCATAACTGTTACTAATCCACTGTAAAACGAGACTGTGTGTGCCTTCATAAGAAAGAGCAATTGCCTAAGCAACCATGATTGTACCCAGGTGTGCACCCTCTTTGCCCATAGCAGAACGATCGTAACGATTGTCTTTCTTCATGGCTCTAAAAACATAGTAATCGCATCGCGAGAAATCGGAACTGTCTGTAGGATGCGTTAAGGCTGCAAAGTGAAACTTCTGCAGGCTCTCGAGCTCCAGGAAAGTCACGATGACATTTTTCTTCAATTGCAAGGATCCCCTGCATGTTGATTTTCTGCAACACAGAGCCATAATTAACGCACATCGCTACAATGATCCTTTGCAAAAATTGAAGCGTGTCAGAAAGTGGAAAGGCCCAGGAATATTGATGGACGGCGCACTCTGTTGCAGGAAAATGCCCGCCCACATGTCGCCAAGGCTGTTTCGATTGCGCTGCAGAAGTTTCGCTGGGTATCCCTAACACACACAGTCCCGATATCGCCTCATGCGATTTCCATATTTTGGAACAAGATCACGTCTGAGTAGAACCATTGTTCCGTAGGCAAACGCACACTTTTATCCATGAAGGCACTGATCGTCTTGTCCCATAGTGGGATAAATGTATTAACAAAAAATGGTTCAAATGGCTCTGAGCACTATGGGACTCAACTGCTGAGGTCATTAGTCCCCTAGAACTTAGAACTAGTTAAACCTAACTAACCTAAGGACATCACAAACATCCATGCCCGAGGCAGGATTCGAACCTGCGACCGTAGCGGTCTTGCGGTTCCAGGCTGCAGCGCCTTTAACCGCACGGCCACTTCGGCCGGCCCAAATGTATTAACAGTTGTGGTGATAATTTGAGAAATAATAAACAATCTAATTACAATACTTTTTTTCCATGTTCTTCGTTTTCATTTGAATGCCCCATACATGTATTCTCGTGGAAATACAGAACATTTGCGTTTCATTAGAGACTTTTCATTAGTCCAGTGAGTGTTAACGTTATCAGGCTGCTTCAGGACGGATGCATGTGTGACGAGATATCGACACATACCGTACTTCTTACAGGTGATGATAGACCGTGTGGTACTCTACAGAGCGAGTGTGATTTAATCTAAACAGATGTAGAAGTTGTATCTATTTATAGACGAGTCTAGAGTTTTCCTCGACAGCTGTTATGCTGTATGGCATCAGCATTATTCTGGAGAGCTGTGAACGTACTATTGTGTATTGAATGTAACTGAAATGAGAGATTCGGGTGTGCTGATGTTAACGAAACAGGGTAATTTAACGTATAGAAATGAAAGCTATTTTACAAATAAACTATTTTCAGAATAACGAAATTGAGAAATTATTGATAAGATTTTCTTGTAACAAGTGATCTTTTAGAGATATAAAGAATAATAAGTCCACCTGTATAGATCTCTAGAAGAACGTTTCTCCTGGCTTCTATCGGGATTTATGCCACGTTATGCATGACCAGAAGATAGCAAACTAAAATAACGTCTAGTCTAACAATATCATTACTAGCACAATGTGATTTCATAACACTACTTAGTTATTGTATATTTGTAATATTGTGAAGCCTGCCTTCTTGGGTAAGTATTACTTTTAGCTACGCAGCCGTAGACCCCTTACAATAAATCCCTAAACCAGGCAGTCATAAAATTGAGTCCACATCGCTCCTTGTCATATACCTGCCCACGAAGTTCTGGAGCTAAGCATAGTCTGTTGTAGTTCTTGTCCTTCATAGATACTTTGATCGTGAGCAGATAAAAGGACAGCAAAGCCTTTTGGGAGGTTAAGCACATTACATCCCGCTTTTATACGAAATGGGAAGAGGCCAGCAATTATTGAAAGAAAATATACGCCTATGGACCAAAAATTTATGATCTCTGCCAGCCTATAGACTCACTGCCCCTTGTGGCTGAGTGCACCAGCCTTCGTTAAAAAGCAATTAACCAAGGTCCTGCTATCACAGTTAAATGCAAACTGCATTTAAAATTTCTCTGCGGTGAACCATCTTTGGTGACCGGTCAGCAAACCGTCGTACGCCAACTGTACATTTGACCGCAGTAAGCTCCATGTATTGCAAGGGAAGGCGCCCTATGGATGCAGAGGTGTTTATAGAAGTGCACTTGGCCATGAATTATCACACAGCCACGTACACAAGTAAGTTTTGTAGACAATCGCTGACGAGTGACGTCTTTGTCACTTGCTCTTACTTTCCTCAACAAGCTGAAGTATGTCTGTGCCTCGCAACTAGCCTGTCCGTTTATGTTTAGCAAAACAAGAAAGAAAAGAAGACCACCAAATTTTGGGAAGTGCGAAATCGCTATACTCCTCGAATTAGTCGGTGCTAATGCATCAGTTCTTGATAACAAAATATCTGACAGCTGCAGTATAAAAGAAGATATGTACACCGACTCGTTTCGCTCATAGCCTTTTAGTTTTTTCCGTTCAGTTCAAATCCCGGCATCATTTAAATATAAAACTTTTGCAGCATATTCTAATTGTCTCATCTGTCATTTTTATCAAAGGTGCACGGCTCCTTATTTCTAACTACACACACCAAACAAAAAAATCAACTTTTCACTTTAAACAAAATATCTTCATAACAGATTTTTTATAAAAGATTGTTAATCAAGACTGCATATTTGAACTAAACTGGAATTTTAATTATTTTTCTTTTCTTTTACTTTATGTTTCACGTAAATGCTCATGCAACATGCTACTTTATTTAAAAATTTTCAGCTGTCCACATCGAGGTATTTCAACAACACCTGTCGGCAGCTGAGGTTGTCAGTCATCATTTATTCCTGGGAAAAGCTGCACGGTCATCAGCAATAACTGTTCTTTCGAGAACAAGTTACTGTCTTCGTATATATAATTTAAATAGACATAGAATCGAACCCCACCGAACAAAGCGAGCAATCACTCTACCACAGAGCCACGATGCTTGTTGGGAAAAAAATACCATACTGAGCATACTAAACATAGTCGGAATACTCAGAAGACGACATTGTCGAGAATTTTTGGGAGTTGCATTGATATTCTTTGGGCCAGGTATATTTGATTTGACTTTCACGAACCACAAATGTAAAAACTGTCGCGAAATCCATTTGTTAGTTAAAAACCGCCAATGTGTTCACACGTGGAGGCACAATTGAAATGTACTCCTGGCAAGTTTGATTCATAAATTAATAAACTTTCTGGGTTCATCCTACGCATTGAGTACAGTATACGATGTCTTGAGTCTGTCTCAGTACATCGAAGCGCCCCACCATTTGAACCTACCCACATAAAACCCTGGTCATATCGAGAAAAGTCGGACGTGAGACACGGCCAAATTAAACCAGAGTCTACTCCTTCGCTTAACTTTGACCGCGGTCGGTGGACTGGAATTTAGCGTTTAACAGGATTAAGTGCCGACTACACCGCGGTTAACTTTTGATCGAGTTTGGTGCACTCCACCGCCGGTAGCGTTGCTGGCACATGACACGGTAAGGAAGGTATGCACTAAGAAGCCAGCACATTATGAGCACTGTCCACCGCGACACTGGATGCCGCCCGCTGGCGCTGCGGTTATGTGACGCGGTGACAGAAGTATGTAAGCGAAACAGACACGGGCGAGGGATCACCCTGCCGTATGTGCGGGCTCATAACGGGGAAATCCATTGAGATAAGCGTTCGGCAAAGGGCACATTATTCTTACGCAGAGCATGTGAAAGATTATCTCGAAAACGGCGAAGCTGGTCGAATGTTCGCGAGCTACTATCGTGCACGTCTACGGAAAGAGGTAGGACAGTGAAATTACCACTATGCGCTAAACGGTTGGGTGTTTACAAGTCTTCACAGAATGCGGAGTTTGGAGGCTTGTCTTCTCTGTAAAGTTAGCACAGATGGTGATGTGTGGAATCTCTGGCGAAAGAGCACAATGCTGATGCGCGCTCAGGTGTTTCGGAGCAAGCCGCTCATCGCACATTGTTGAACATGAAGCTTCGCAGCAGACCACCCCTACGTGTTCACACGTTGACCCAACATCGCCAATTACGATTGCAGCGGACGCGGGATCATTCGGGATTCGACCGTTTACGCTAGGTGGATGATCGTCTCCATAAACGCCGTCATCGAGCTGAACGCGACTCGAAACGTGCAGCCTGTCATTGACGCAGGACTATGGGAGCAGTATTATGCTACGGGAAACATTCTCCTGCGCTTAGTTGGTTGGTTGATTTTGGGGAGGAGACCAAACAGCGAGGTCATCGGTCCCGTCACATTAGGGGAGAATGGGGAAGGAAATCGGCCGTGCCCTTTCATGGGAACCATTCCGGCATTTGCTTGAAGCTATTTAGGGACGACACGAGAAACCTAAATCAGGATGGCCTCACGCGGGTTTTAACCGTCGTCCTCCCTAATTCGAGTCCAGTATGCCAACCACCGTCACACCTGGCTCGGTGTCCAGCGCTTGCATGGGACATGTGGTAGTAACCGAAGACACGTTGTTACGTGCGAACCAACTACATCTCTTCATGCTTAATATCTTCCCCGACTGCGATGTCATCTTTCAGCAGTATAATTGCCCGTGTATCGGAGCCATAACCATGTTACAGTGGTTTTGGGTAGCATTATAGTGAAGTCACGTTGATGTCTCTACGACCAGATTCGGCTGACTACAATCCTGTGGAACCCATCTGGGTCGCTGTCGGGTGCCATCACCATGTACGTAAATCAGCCGCCCGTTATTTACGCGAATTACATGACCTGTACCTCAACATCTAATGCCACACATCTCCACAAATCTACCAACAAATTATCGAATCCTTGTTGCTCTGAATCAGTGGTGTACGAGCATTTCGTTCCAAAGACGGACAGATAAGCTATTAAGAAAGGGATCGTAATGTTTGGCTCAGCAGTGCATGACGGAGGAATCATTCTAGCGGCGATAAGACCACAAATGGGGCAACCCACTGGCATAGTCGTATTAGACAAGGGACTGACTGTCATGGTCCGGCGTCCAGAAAAAATCATCTTATAAACGGTGAAGCTGGTCGGCCGTTCACTTGATCATATCATGTTGGAAGGACGGTAAAACTACGAGTAGGCCACAAGGAGTAAGACGTCCGAGCCTCATCACAGAATGTGGAGATCGAAGGAGGCGATCTATGGCAAAACTGACAACAGAGTACAATGCTGATGCAGGCACTAATATTTCGGAGCATACCCTTTAAAGAATTTTGTTGAACATTGGGCATCGCATCATACGGGTCACAAATGTTCCTATGTTGGCCCAACGACGTGATAAATTAGGACTGTAGTTGGTACGAGACCACCAGTGTCGGATCGTGGATCGGTGGAAACCTGTCGCCTGATCGGATGATTCGTGTTTCTTGTTATTCTGGGTGAATAGTAGTGTGCGAGAACACCGTCATCCAGGCGATAGATGCACTAACCCGCCGATGCAGGCGTGGTGCCAGTATTGTGCTATAGCAGACATTCGGGTAGGTTATGTTAATCGAAGGCACTGCCTGCTGTGGACGCTGTGATAATTATTGCGAATGTATCTTTTCCGAACCTAACAGGTTGTTACCACTGGTGAAATACAAGAATACGCAGAATTGCTTTCAAGTAATACTACAGGAGATAAAGTTATATTACTTAAAGTCATAAAAACAGAGACTGTTATTTTGTAGGCTTTTTGCCTTTCTAGATGATTGAAGCGAAAGTAATTCTCTGTTACTTTCAAGAAACTTTAATATACCTGAATTCTGTATACATTAGCCACTATTATTTACCTGAGTTCGTTTCAAGCCAAAGTTACTGAATACCATCTACTCTGTGTGACTATGTTAAGACGGCTTTGAAATAAGCAAAGAGATTCATTCATTATAGCCCATTTAAAAGTATCGAACTCCTCGAGTGAATAATGAACAAAGCGTGTCCTCATTTGCAGACACTGAAATTAATATAGGTCGAAAATGCCGACCGGCATGCAATTCCACACAAACGTCAGCTAACACAGTTACTAATGACGAAAGTATTTATTTAAATGGACACTCTGGATGCTCAAAATTATTTGAATCGAAATAGGAATTCTTTTATGCTGTTATAATTGAAACAGAACAGCTCACACTTACAGGACAGTTCCATGTATCAAGTTGAAACGTCAAAGAGAGAGAGAGTGTCTCCTACAGAAGCCTAAATCATTTTAAACCATTACAGGAATAATAATCTTGGTGCGACAGTAACAATTACATTAAAGCTTCCATCTGGATCAGGCTACATTGCTTTGATGTATGTTAATGTTATTTTTGGCACTTTGCCAACATCTCAAACACGCTACGTCTCTTATTTGACATACATAATTGCAAAACTGGCTTCAAATTCTGAAAGGAGCTCCGCGCGGACCACCTGCATTCCTTCATGCTTATCTCTTTCCTCGTGTCGATGACATCTTCCAACAGCATGCTCTGCCACAGGGGCGGAACAGTGCTACAGTGCTGTGAGCAGCACGACAGTTTTCA
Organism: Schistocerca nitens; assembly: GCF_023898315.1. Lineage (NCBI taxonomy): Eukaryota > Metazoa > Arthropoda > Insecta > Orthoptera > Acrididae > Schistocerca > Schistocerca nitens. The sequence continues at coordinate 784,354,139 of NC_064617.1, forward strand.
CGTCTTGGTTGTAAAATGTGCCTGGACAAAGAAGGGACGCTGTCAGGCACCATCTCCGCATGCTCTAACCGATGATCCGTAATGTACAGGAAATAATCAACCGGTGCCGAAGCACAACCAAGGGCTTGTCTATTTCATGCCACGTAGGTTCACTTTCATACCGCGTTCAAGACCTGGACCAATACGCTATTGAGCAGATGGTCATGACTTTTTGGTTCGTGTGTGCATATATGAAGCCAGAGGACCGATGGAATCCGCTTACAGTGACATTTTAGAACTCAGGTGAAATTCAACGAATTCTGTGAGTGAAAGGAAATAAACGATGAACTGGAGAAAAATAATGTCGTTCTAGGAGCAACAGCCTCCATCATTTGCGGAATAACTCAGCACTTTTGAAACATTATGCAAATCAGAAACGTTACAAAAACTAAATTATGTTATGATAGGTCGCAGACGATCTGCATTGTCGTCCTCATTCATTTGCGGAAGCACGTGCCAGTTCTTAACAACGATGCAAAATTTACGAGAACAGTTGACTCAGTCGGTACAAATAAAGGGAGACTACATACACCTGAATTTATCTGAAGGGTATGTCGGTCATCACTGATCGGCATAATCGTGTGCATTGAACTGATGATCATTGCCCGTTCCCAGAAAATTCGATTATTTTCTGTAAACAGCATAAGGCAAACACGATCCGTTTGAAAATGATACAGTTGGTATCCTACACCATCTATCCATAATCCAGACTTGGGTCCCTTTCGTAATCTTGACGTCCTCTACCACTAATTGAACCATACTCTTTCATTTACTGTACCTGAGTTTATTCACGTGAGTCTACTGACGCACCTTCGGTGACAGCAAGGCCCATTTTCTTATTCTTTGGAGCTGCTCTGTAGCTGCTCCTGCATCGCGTATGGTGCATTAAAATTAGATGCTCAACGCTCACTCCTCCTACATATTCCGAGCTCCTCATGGCAATCACAAATCCTACACAATGGTTGTAGGTAGGAAATAAGAAGTGGATTATGGCGTCGTAGATAATTAAGCAGTTTCAGTACTCATTTCTGTAACAAACTTATTACAGCGTCTGTGGTCCCCTAGGAGAGACTCAGAACTATTGCACTCTCGGAACAGATCAGGACGGTTCGTACTATCCCCGTACTGTATGTGATTTTCCGCTGCAACTGTTCACATTTATTTTAGCAAGACGCCCCGAATCTTCCAGCACTTTTCAGTGGAAACCGTTGAGTGACAGTATTCATGTGTTGCCAGTGGCTGCTGGCTTTTTACATTCACACGAGTTGAATGAAACTATCTTTTCGCAATTACAGACACTTATCATTGGTTCTCTGGATTTTGTAACCTCAGAGTATAATTTGAATCTGGTCAGAGAGAGTGATATTTAATGATCGTACACAGGTCAAGCAATATGGTTGATTTACAGTGTAAGCTCTGGATAAAATATTGATTCTAAGAAGTGTCACATTTCTTGCATGACGTATTCTTCTGTTTCAATACCTGTGAAAGCCCTCAGTAGAAAAATATTTTAAAATTTTCAGTCTCGACTGTTTTTCAGAAATATTCAATCTGTTACATCTTGCACAACTGCACAATTACGGGCTTACGGGTCATTTTCTGGCCTGAGATGAACAGCAGAGGTGGAAAACTTCGAAATGCCAATTAACAAATATATGGCTCTCGTGGTTGAAGTGAGGGAAATATTCTGTAGTAACTCCTTTGCCTATTCGTCATGAAAATAATATCACTGACAAGGAGACATACCTTTTCTTTAGTTTGTGAAGAATTAACTACCTAATCGTATATGCCGAAAACACTTGTAAATTATTCAGACACTGATTATTTTCTGGCCTTCCAATATTAGTTCATAAGGTGTGGAAGTTTCTCATTGCATTCTGTATGTGCTGCCAAAAGGGGCTGTCCATAGAGTACCACATGTTAAAATAGGATTTGGCCACCCCCGTTAAGGCAACCTAATTCTTTCCTGTACACTGGAACGATAATTCTTTTTTCCGTCATGTCCAAGAACGTTGGCCGTACGCTCTCCTCTTCATTAAAGCTTAATTATCGGTCGAGGGTACAACGTCCTAAACTACATTAGCTGTTCCTGGCAGCAGGGGTGTGGCAGAGAGCAGATGAGGAGACTGCGTGAGGTACTACAGGGACACGAGAAATTCTTCCCCGAAGTATCGAAATTCGCCCACTAATTTGACACTCACGACCAACATCACATTGCATGGTATTCTAACACAGCTCGGTCGTTAACTACTAAACGTTGCCCAGTGATTTTTCTTCTTTTTTCCATGCCCAGTGATTTTTGTTCCTTTTTCTATCTGTGTACTTCATTGTGTTGCCATGCGACGTTGGTTGAACGAGAAGGCAAAGACTAATTTTCAGAGCTATGCGAGGAGATGGTGAGATGTGTATTTTGTGTCCTTCTTGTTTCCACTAGATTTCTGCGTAAACTGCGTGTTGTTTGTGTCTTGTAAATAAATGTGAGGGCTCCTTGTACAGCATTGTTCTTGCTTCATTGTACATGACAAATGAGTGGAATAGACACCTGCTTTTGAAAATCGGTTCCTACAGATTAACATTGCTCTCCGAAACACGGAGCACCATCAGCAGTATGATATGCCATAACGAAACAAATATTGTGCTTTTATATAGATGTAAGATAATTGCATACTCTTGTGACCAGCGGCAGATTGCCACGTACTCCACTGTAGACAAATACTGGTGATGCATGTCTCATATTGGGTAAAAATCTCGACTACAGAAGCAAGGTTTATTCGTAGTATACCACCAAACGTTCTAGCAATTGTTCAAATAGTAACAAAATTTCGATGTCAGTTTACTACCTTTATTATAATTTGTAAGATAGTCTCATACAATGTTTCATCTGTCTGGTTTCTTCCCTCATATCTGAGGATGAAAAATAACACACTTTCACTTCCAACAACATTTTTTTTTAGTTACAGTCTGGTAGAGGGTTTTTACACTTTCACCAGGTACAGTAAAGATATTATTGGGCAAGAAACCAACCTTATAACGTAAAAAATTACCAATGCTTATAATCTTTGTTCATTTCATAACACAAGAAATGACGAACATTGTACGTATCACTTGTTTTAAGGATCAAATAGAGTGTTGTACAATTATACAGGGAAAGACGTTGAGAGTGGATAAATTGCGGTGTAAATAGTGACCACTAAACGAGGGACACGTTGCAGTAGAAACATCACATGGATCCAAACTGCCAGTGCAACATACACAATGACGCAGGACCATTATGGTTACTGCTTCGGCACTACAATACAGGCAGCAAATTTACGCAATACAGTTTTAAACTAATAAAAGTGTAAGTACACCTGACATTAAACTGCAGCGTGGAAAATGAACACAGGCAATAATAAAAGTTATGTAAAAAGGAGGCTTAGATATTATAATGGCTCTGGGTCAGTTTCTGCACGTTCCGTATACCGTATTACCTTATACCGTATTACTATAACCAGTACATTATCTAATTGTAACCATTCTGTACCGCTTTAGCATTTTTAGTTCTCTATGGTGGTTTTTAATATTGAAATACATACTCATTAAAACTAAGTTTACTTTACCTCTCACACCTTGCCTTCGTTTGACTGTGGAATCAGCCATTTATTACGCAGAATACATAGGTAGTGAGACTAAGGAAAAATAGATTCCGGATACATCGCTGGAGAGAATGTTGCAAGACCAAACCGACGAGAGTCATCGGGTATCCTGATGCACTGAGATGCTGTCACGTAATTCGCTTCTAGCAGACCTTCCGCTGTTAGTGGAAGGAACGTTCCATCCACAGTTTAAGCCCGGGAAGAGCCTGCTTTGATGTGGTCCTCCATAAATACGAGCACATCTACTGTGTCAAACTCTTCATCTCACAGTAGCACGTGCACTCTACGTCCTCAGTTATTTGTTGGATATGTTCCAATCTCTGTCCGTTCTAGATATATCCTTATCCCTGTCTTTCTCCACGATTCTTATCCTCTGCAGCTCCCTCTAGTTCCATCGATATTACTCCCTATGTCGTAACACATGTCCGGTCATTCTGTCCCACCATCTTGTCAGTGTTATCCATATGCTCCCTTCTCCGATTCTGAGCAGAGCCTCCTCATTCCTTATGTTATCATTCCACCTAATTCTCAACGCTCGTCTGTAGACCACATATCAAATACTTCTATTTCTCTTCTCTTCCTGTTTTCCTACGTTCCATGATTCACTACCATGCTATACTGTGCTCCACACACATATTATCCGAAATTTTTCCTCAAACTAATAGACATCTTTTGGACACGAATGACTTCTTTGCCTGTGCTAGTATGCTCGTAATGTCCTTCTTGCTTTGTCCGCCATCGGTTATTTTGCTTCCAAGTTAGAAGTATTCTATAATTTCGTGTACTTCATGGTCACAAATTTTGATATAAAACTTCTCACCATTCTCGTTCCTGTTATTTCTCATTACTTTTGTCTTTCTTCGGTTTATTCTCAACCCACATTCTGTACTCATTAGACTGTTCATGCCATTCAACAGATCCTGAAATTCTTGTTCACTCCACTGGCGGTAGCAATGTCCTCAGCGAATCTCATCATTGATATCCCTTCATTCTTAATCTTTCTCGTATGTCCGCCATTTTCAACGACTTTCTCTACCTCATCGTCGGACGTTATCCGTATGCCGCGTCGTACTTTTGTACGTATCCGGCGAATTAAGTCACGGAGAAGCCACGAAATCACGGAACTTCCGCAACCTAGCAAAACTGTGTCGATATCTGTGATGGCGAATCTTGAATGGCGACGCCGATTCAGTTGGTGGAGGATAAATTAGCTTATTTGTCTGTAGACTATCATCATTTGGTATTAATTTCCATAAATGCAAAAGATGTAACCGCTGTCCTGGCACAAGCATATTCTCATATCAACATTCTTGATGTCAGAATCCCAGAAGGTAGAACGATGCGATAAGATTTTCGTTCCATAAAACACACTCGAATATTTTTTACGAGGTTGCGTTCAGCAAGATCAGGCATAGGTGAATTTATAAAACAGTAGATTTAACTGAATTTTTAAATATATATATATATGTAGCTGATTTTTTAAATTTACACTTACCTGATTTTTCTCAGCTGAATTGTAAATGCAGTAACAACTAGAAATTTAAATCTCTTTGTACGATTTCAGAACGCTTCACGGAGCTCCGACGCCACATTAAATATAGCGATTTGGACAAAATACACACATCAAAGAAAGTTTTGCATTGCTCGTGTTTCCAGAGCTCCTGAAGACAGACGTTGACTGAGGATATTGTATCGCAGACAAGGTCCCTTTGACTGTTCAGAGATGTCACTAAAGACGGCCAAAGATGTAAACAATCATGCATGAGCAGCGCTTATTAGAAGGAGCGGGTCCGACAGCCAATCAGTTCCAGTCACTCCACCAGGAAGGAGGTACACGGCTCGTGTCGTCTGTAGTTCAGTCATGCCTAGGCCATCAATACCGCGGTTCGATCGCGTCCGCATTGTTACTTTGTGCCAGGAAGGGCTCTCAACAAGGGAAGTGTCCAGGCGTTCTGCAGAGAACCAAACTTACGTTGTTCGAACATGGAGGAGATACAGAGAGACAAGAACTGTCGATGACATACCTCGCACAGGGCGCCCAAGGGCTACAATTGCAGTGGATAACCGCTACCTACCGATTATGGCTCGGAGGAACCCTGACAACAATGCCGCCATGTTGAATAATGCTTTTCGTGCAGCCACAGGACGTCGTGTTACGACTCAAACTCTGCGCAGTATGCTGCATGATGTGCAACTTCACTCCCAACGTCCATGGCGAGGTCAATCTTTGCAAACACAACGCCGTGCAGCGTGGTACAGATGGGACCAGCAACATACCAAATGGACCGCTCAGGAGTGGCATCACGTTCTCTTCACCGATGAGTGTCACATATGCCCTCGGCCAGACAATGGTTTAGAGGTAACACTGTCCCGCGAGCGCAACAAGGTGGAGGTTCCCTGATCTTTCGCGGTGGCGTTATGTGGGGCCGACGTACGCCGCTGGCGGTCATGCAAGGCACCGTAACGGCTGTACGTTACGTGAATGCCATCCTCCGACCGATAGTGCAACCATATCGGCAGCATGTTGGCGAGGCATTCATGTTCATGGACGACAATTCGCGCCCCCATCGTGCACATCTTGTGAACGACTGCGTTCAGGATTACAACTTAGCTGCACTAGAGTGGCCAGCATGATCTCCATACATGAACCCTATCGAACATGCCTGGGATAGCTTGAAAAGGGCAGTATATGGACGACGTTACCCACCAACCACTCTGATGGATGTACGCCGAATAGCCGTTGAGGAGTGGGACAATCTTCACCCACAGTGCCTTGATGAACTTGTGGATAGTGTGCCACGAAGAATACAGGCATGCATCAGTGCAAGCGGACGTGCTACTGGGTACTAGAGGTAACGGTGTGTACAGCAATGTCGACCACCATCTCTGAAGATCTCGCTGTATGGTGGTACAACATGCAATGTGTGGTTTTCAGGAGCAATAACAAAGGAAGGAAATGATGTTAATTTTGATCTCTATTGCAATGTTCTGCACAGGTTCCGGAACTCGCGCAACTGATGTGGTGCAAAACTTCATTGATGTGTGTATATTGGTGCATGTAAATGGCACTCGATGCTGAAGAACTAAACGAAATCAGCTGTTACGCACGTTCCAAGAGCATAGAATCAGTATCTCTACTAGTAATTATTCATTTAGTTACAGACTCAAATATTGCAAATTACGTAGGCTGTATTAATGCCTTAAAACGTAGGTGAACAGTATTGCGTTTTACACAAAAATTCTCTTTTCAAAAATATATTTTGCTGTTGCTGAATACAAAGCTTTCGTAAAATATTCACAGGTATCCATGCAATCTCTGCTAGCGAATGCAAGCGCCGTGAATTCCTAATACCTCCATGACCTGCTACATACAGAAGTCCGCACGACCTAATGGCTCGACAGTTCTATCTTGACAACGATGAAAGAGTAAGTTGTTGAAAGCTTGTCTTTATAAACAAATACGTCTTGCAAGGAAACATTTGGCCAAGAATGTCATCTCGAAAATCTATGTTTTTATAGCATAAAAATAGCCTGTGTGTTCCACAACAGAACCAGACGTCATCAACGCCGGACTTAGTTTCGTTTTGGGTATCTTCCTGAATCTCACTGTAACGCCTTTGCCGTGATCGGAGTGTGGATGGAACATACATGAGGGCAGCATTTTGGTGACATGAAGTGACATGAAGTGACATGAAGTGAGATATGCCTTCCACCTCGCTCACTCTCAGGTCCGCTGAACACCCTCGTATCAACCGGTCGATAAGTACATCCGCCACCTGTTGCTCTCTGCTCTCTATATTATTCGCCAGCTGGGGCTCTGCGGGGCGCAGCTGAAAATCTGCCGGTTGTAATCTCCACTGTCCACCAGCGCTGTGCCCAGTCGGCGACTCACAGTAATTAGTTAGTCGGATGAGGTATATAGATGACTCTAGGGTCTTTGTGTCCTGCTTGCGCTCGGTAACATTGTAAGATGGCCAATCTCTGATAGTGTAAGCAGGTGATGTGAATTCCTGACATCACCATGGCATAAATCGGTCAATCGCAAATGGAAATATGAAGATACGTAATTAATGTTTGTACTCTTCGCACATATCTATTATCATGGTAAACATCGGTATTCCTGCTGCACAAACTGTAGGACGCTCCTAGAGATGTCAACATAAATTTGTGCAGTTAAACCGTGCCAACTGCAGAAACGTAGCATCTGCGCCGTATGGATCAAGATGACTCTTAAAGCCACTTATCACGATGGGCGTGTACCGCTGAAACATCTCCCAAATGTGGTGATGTGGGCTCGTTGTAACAGACCGACTATTCATGTGGGTGAGGCAACTGCACATGTTCGGAACACACCTTGCATGACTTATAGCAACGTCCATTCAGCCGAAGATATTGCACGGCCTTGTGCCCGTTTATAGCTCTAATCCTGTCTGTAGTAAGGTTCACTACACATAGGCTATTTGGCTATTGACAGGGCATGCTCTGGAAAGTGGATGGGAGAACGTAACACGTAATTCTCAACCGGCCCATGTGACCGGTGGTTTAAGAAGGGCATGTGGCGCCAAACTGAACGTATACCATATTGCATAATGTTACAATTCCCATATACCTATCTGGATGCCTCCCAGTAACCCAATATCATGACTGAGATTTGGCGCATTTCTGAACGGGATCAGTAAGCTAAACCGATTTCAGTGGGAAGTGGTTTCACCACCGCCAAAAAAGACGAGGATCCAGACATCATAGCGCGAGGTAATACTGAGTATTTTTAGGCTGTCATGAGTTGATGCTAAATGTTACGCTCATAAGGGACGATACAGAATCACAGAATAAGTCTGAGGCCATCGGATACTAGGTGCTGGCACTCAGAGGCCAGTCACGTAGCGTTGGTCGTGGTAGACAGCAGGTAGCTCGCAGAAGGACTCCGATGGCGATGGTGTCCAGGACGGTACATCTGTTGCAACTGCCTAAATACTCGTACACTCGAGGCGGACGAGTGTAGCACAGACTACCTGCGGCCACGCGAGGTCATGGAGGTATTAGTGACATGATAGCCGCAACTCCTAATGGCGAGGTGGACACGTACGGAGCCGCCATCGGCCATTCGTTTCACTGGCCTGTTTGCTGTTACGTCCTGATGCAGCACGTGTGCACGTGTGTCACGTTGGAGGATGAATATGGAGACTGACTCCAAAGTTCTTGGTCACAGTTTTTCGAGGTGATAATTAAATGTATGGAATTGCTGTTCGCACAGCTTTGGTGACCACAGCCGCTTTGAGCGCCTGTACCATCTTCGGCTGGGCTTCTGAGAGGAGCCTACGCAGACAGGAGCGGAGCGCATGCAGACAAACGGCAGCGCGAGAGAGGAGGAGGGCGCTGCGCTTTCGGAGGCTGCGGGAATTTACTGGGCCGTTAGGGAAATCGCGGAGCTGCACAACTCGGCATCAATTTCTCCGGCTTTCGCGGCGTCGCTTCTGAAGTCGACGCCGTGGCAGCAGGCTCCGGTCCCTGCGTTTAATAGCAGCAGCGGGAGCTGTTGACGTCGACGTCCCTTTGCGACACTTTGGCGTGCAGCCGAACTTCAAACGGCGGACGGTGCTGAGCCAATGTAGTTGAGTACGAACCAACTGCAGATGTAGAAATTACCTACTGCTGTGCAAGTCTTCTGCAATATTTGCATGACACCATGAAATCTTTTCCAAAGACTGGCTGAGTGATCACACCCAGAATTCTCTCCAGTAATACGAAACTTAACATTTAACAGCCAAGATGTACTAATTAGACAGAGTTATATTCTCTCGATCCGTGTACGAGATTTCTCGGTTCCAATTTGTTCCAAAAAGCTGCGCTCCAAAATGTTATTTTTCAGGGGGTCAATCTCATGCTCTGTTGATTGCGAAGACAAAAATGATATGATCGTGTGGCATTGTTGTCCGGGAAGCCCCTTCCGGGGAAATTCGACTGTCTGGTGCAAGTCTTATTTCAGTAGACGTCACAATGGGTGACTTGCTCGTCGGTGACGATAAGAGGCCATTTGTTTTGGATAGTCCTTGTGCTGCCGAACGGATATACTGTAGCTACTCTACTGTACAGGGTCAAATTTTAAATATTACATCCTCCGGCACAGACACACTGAGAAAATCAGAGGAAACTTTTGCATTTTGTGGGCCTTAGACGGCCTACAAAAGCACCACTTGTTCATGGGCATATATACAGGGTGTTGCACTAAATGTGTTTGCCTCTGTAAGTTACGAAGTAACAAGCGACGGAAATATTTATTGCGGTAGGTCACCTTAAGAAACGTTACACTGTCTGCGGAGCTATGAACAAAGTTTATTGTGTTATTATCCAAAGAGTAACAGCAAAACTATACAATTTTTTAAATGGAACAATAGCTGTTTCTACACTCCTGGAAATGGAAAAAAGAACACATTGACACCGGTGTGTCAGACCCACCATACTTGCTCCGGACACTGCGAGAGGTCTGTACAAGCAATGATCACACGCACGGCACAGCGGACACACCAGGAACCGCGGTGTTGGCCGTCGAATGGCGCTAGCTGCGCAGCATTTGTGCACCGCCGCCGTCAGTGTCAGCCAGTTTGCCGTGGCATACGGAGCTCCATCGCAGTCTTTAACACTGGTAGCATGCCGCGACAGCGTGGACGTGAACCGTATGTGCAGTTGACGGGCTTTGAGCGAGGGCGTATAGTGGGCATGCTGGAGGCCGGGTGGACGTACCGCCGAATTGCTCAACACGTGGGACGTGAGGTCTCCACAGTACATCGATGTTGTCGCCAGTGGTCGGCGGAAGATGCACGTGCCCGTCGACCTGGGACCGGACCGCAGCGACGCACGGATGCACGCCAAGACCGTAGGATCCTACGCAGTGCCGTAGGGGACCGCACCGCCACTTCCCAGCAAATTAGGGACACTGTTGCTCCTGGGGTATCGGCGAGGACCATTCGCAACCGTCTCCATGAAGCTGGGCTACGGTCCCGCACACCGTTAGGCCGTCTTCCGCTCACGCCCCAACATCGTGCAGCCCGCCTCCAGTGGTGTCGCGACAGGCGTGAATGGAGGGACGAATGGAGACGTGTCGTCTTCAGCGATGAGAGTCGCTTCTGCCTTGGTGCCAATGATGGTCGTATGCGTGTTTGGTGCCGTGCAGGTGAGCGCCACAATCAGGACTGCATACGACCGAGGCACACAGGGCCAACACCCGGCATCATGGTGTGGGGAGCGATCTCCTACACTGGCCGTACACCACTGGTGATCGTCGAGGGGACACTGAATAGTGCACGATACATCCAAACCGTCATCGAACCCATCGTTCTACCATTCCTAGACCGGCAAGGGAACTTGCTGTTCCAACAGGACAATGCACGTCCGCATGTATCCCGTGCCACCCAACGTGCTCTAGAAGGTGTAAGTCAACTACCCTGGCCAGCAAGATCTCCGGATCTGTCCCCCATTGAGCATGTTTGGGACTGGATGAAGCGTCGTCTCACGCGGTCTGCACGTCCAGCACGAACGCTGGTCCAACTGAGGCGCCAGGTGGAAATGGCATGGCAAGCCGTTCCACAGGACTACATCCAGCATCTCTACGATCGTCTCCATGGGAGAATAGCAGCCTGCATTGCTGCGAAAGGTGGATATACACTGTACTAGTGCCGACATTGTGCATGCTCTGTTGCCTGTGTCTATGTGCCTGTGGTTCTGTCAGTGTGATCATGTGATGTATCTGACCCCAGGAATGTGTCAATAAAGTTTCCCCTTCCTGGGACAATGAATTCACGGTGTTCTTATTTCAATTTCCAGGAGTGTATCTTGCACTGGAATCAGTAACACCAGCTGTGTATACATCAATTTAAGTTACATTCCTATCACTTTTAGTTTGCGGGCTACATCCCTTCAAAGTTTCAGGGGCAGATACCACACACGCCGCACATAAAGCAATGCGGCTTCTAAATGTGGTGCGGCTGAGTTATAACGTCGCCGGTGTCACGGAGCGAGAAGCTTCCTCGATGCGTTGTTAGACTGCCGACTGTCGCCGCACACGGCCTTATACCCACAGTTCGAGCCATAAAAACAAACGGGGGTTAATATACCACAGTCACTGATATTCGATGAATATGGCATACACGAACAAAAACAACGACTTCGTTAAACAGGCAGCTTGGTAATGCACCGAAGTAACACACGAAGAACTGCAAGAAGTGAGGAGGCGGTAGTGTTTCTTTTAGCTGCAGTGCACCACGATCCTCATGTCAGCTTACGAGCCGTTGCTGCAGTGGCTGGAGTCAGTCTCACATCTGTGTGGCGTACAGTACACGGCCCCAGGTTTCACCCGTACCGCCTTCCACTGATGCAGGAGCTCAATGGGAACGAATTCCGTGCGAGAGTTACATTCTGTGAATGGGCCATGCGTAATTTAACACTGGAGTCTTTACAAGGTGTTATGTTCTCCGACGAGTCCACGTTCACAAATTATGGTGCAGTGAAACAAATGGCTCTGAGCACTATGGGACTCAACTGCTGTGGTCATAAGTCCCCTAGAACTTAGAACTACTTAAACCTAACTAACCTAAGGACATCACACACATCCATGCCCGAGGCAGGATTCGAACCTGCGACCGTAGCGGTCGTGCGGTTCCAGACTGTAGCGCCTTTAACCGCTCGGCCACTCCGGCCGGCTGCAGTGTATCGCCATAACGCGCACTACTTGGCCGCAGACAATCTTCGATGGGTACGACCTGTCGACCGTCAACGTAGGTGGTCTATAAATGTATTGTATGGAATCCTTGGTGTTGAAATCATCTGTCCACACTACTTCCCAGGTACACTTACAGGTGAGTTATATCGCGTGTTTATAGTCGACAATTTGGGTGGTCTCCTAGAACATGTGTGTCTACACATGTGAGTCCATATGTGGATGCAGCACGATGGTCACCCAGCCCATTCAGCTCCTGCTGTTGTGGAAGAACTAAACAACAGGTTAGCAGGGAGGTGGTTTGTGCGCCATGGTCCGCATTCATGGCCCGCAAGATCGCCAGATTTAACACCATTAGATTTCTTTTTGTGGGGATATCTAAAGGATTGTGTTTATGTCACCAAGCCCACATACCCAGATGATCTAGAATGGCGCATCGAGGACGCATGTTGCTCCGTGACAACGGCGATGTTACATCTCGTCCGTAGATCCATTAGAAGGCGCATTGCATTGTGCAGTCAGGAACATGGACACACATTTGAACATCTGATTTAAATCAACTTCCCATCACACAGCCATGTATTGTGTACAGCGTGTGGTATCTGCCCCTGAAACTTTGAAGGGTTGTAGCTCCCAAACTAAAAGTGATAGGAATGTAATTTAAATTGACGTATGCACTGCTGGAGTTACTGATTCCACTGCATGACAGAAACAACTATTGTTCCATTAAAAAAATTGTACCTTTTTGCTGTAGCTCTTTGGATAATAACACAATAAACTATGTTCATAGCTCCGCAGTCAGTGTAACGTTTCTTATAGTGACCTAGAGCAATAAATATTTCCGGCGCCTGTTACTTCGTAACTTACATTTAGTGAAACACCCTGTACATATGTCTGTCTGTCTGTGTGTGTGTGTGTGTGTGTGTGTGTGTGTGTGTGTGTGTGTCGAAGTTCATAAATTGCCTGTCAAAATAAATTGATTGACGTACATAACAAATTTTACAAATTTCAGCACATGCTGCTGTAAAAGGAAAAGGGGAACCAGTTGGAAAATACTCGTGTCGCAGCAGAAAAAGGTGACTATGCACCTCTTTAAATGACTCTGACAACAACTGGTAAACCACGTGCCTCAATTCTCATTCCTCCTTCAACAGCAAAAATATTGGCAAGCAAATATAGTCACGATTTTTTGTTGAATTCTTGTTGGTGGTCACACAATTCCTAATTCAACTGTTGGGGCTTGTCTTCCACTAAAAAAGGCGCGAAGGAATGATATAAAAAATAATACCTCTGACGCAATGAATAACATTATCCCCCACCATACTCCAATAGATACGAAGGCTGTATATAATTTGGTTCCTCACTTTCCTGTCAGATTTTTTTAAAGAGGACCATATTCGCCTTTTTTGTGCTCTGGCAGGAGCATTCTTGAGCTGGTAACGTAATGATAGCGATTAGTTAAAGGCAATAATACAGTCCTTGAGGTTGTTCTATGTTTACCACAATCCCTCCACCCTCAGGTATCATTTCCTGCCAGTGGCGCCAGATGTATTTAACGATAGATCTAATATTTATGCACTATCAGATCAAAAATGTACGCATATCTGTTAGTGGACTTCTGTATGAGGTTATCTCTTTTCGCCCTTGTGACAGCTAGAACTGTGCTGGGGACACTTTCAATTAGGTGTCAATGTCTGCTCAAGAGCAGAAACCAGGGAAGTAGAGGAGTCCTGTCCCAGACTCCTACAGTCATCGGAAGAGAGCTGGGTGGGACGCGGCGGTGAGAACCCAGCTATGCTAGACAGTGATTAGAAATAATTTACCATAACACATTTATTAAACAGCAGTACAGAATTACCGTCCAAAGCGATGCACCAGACGGGCAGAGTGGCGGTCTCGTCAGCAGAAAATGGTTAGTATGTGCTCAAGTTCTGGTTCCACTAGCGGTTACGTCATGGGACGGCGAGCAATCTACGCACGACGGCGGCCTCGAGCTCCATATTTCAAACACCAAAGCACTCTCGTTTATGTCTTAGATTTGCTCTCAGAAGTCACACCTCAGGTCCACCTGAAGTACTCGCTGACTTGCAGAGGTCGGCTCTCAGCCTCTCTGCAGGAGAAAGGAGCCGGCAGACGGTATTGGCCTCAGGAACGGAACGAACAGTAGCAGTGGTCCTCCCTCCTGAAGGCAGATTGTGGGCAGCATCCTGGTCACGCAGATCAAGCCTGCAGCAGACAATTAAAACATACAACATGTTGTATGTTTCAGTTATGTGTTATTTTAGTTGTGACATGCTGGTGTTCCCCGCCACGTTTTATTTGGCACAACATCACTGTGTGGCTTTCAGTATTGCAACAAACATGTACAACTAATATCGTTACAAGACCCTATTTGCCGAAACTGGTCATAGTAATAAAAAGGCTTGCTAGCCAACTTGGTAAACTTGATTCTTCTAGAATAATATAAATTTCAGATAGCTCCCAAACTGACTCGAAGTCAACCATATCTAATCAGACATTTGTTAAGAAGGATGAGGTGTGCACTGCGGCCGTGACATCATGTGTCCTGATTTTTCCTCGCCGTCAGCTCTTTAAGTGACTTGACTATCGCAGCTTCACCTTTCAGAGGTACAGCTTATTACTTATTGTTATGTTGTGCCTAGACTTCGTTACAACACTCTGCTTGCTTTGTCGTTGCCCCTAGCGGACTTTCGCATCTGCCGCAACTCGCTCATCGTTTCCCGTTACTTGGTAGTCTACTAGTTCCACTGGTTGTTGACGCAGGCAGGCTGGCTACCGGGAGCTGGCGAGATAGAATTTGGGCGAATTTTTAGTGTTCACCTGAGCTACTATCCTGAGGCGTAACAGAAGGTAGTCACGTCGGCGTGGAGCGAAAATGATCTCCTCCCAGAGGTCTTTCAGTGGGTTCATCTCAAGTCTACGGGCAGGTGAGTCGATCTCGGGAATATTACTGTACACAAACCACTGCTTCAAAGGTTGTGACTTATGACAGAGGGCATTGTCAAGCTGGTACAGTCATTCTCCGAACTGGCTCAAATGGCTCTGAGCACTATACGACTTAACGTCTGAGGTCATCAGTCGCCTAGAACTTAGAACTAATTAAACCTAACTAACCTAAAGACATCACACACATCCATGACCGAGGCAGGATTCGAACCTGCGACCGTACATTCTCCGAACTGTTGCTCTACTCTAAGCAATGCACGCTGATGTAGAATGTGTAAGCTTAGGCTTCGGCGGTCGTTGTCACACTCAATCAAATTCTTCTGGATATGTAACAGAATTCTCATTGTCTAAATTTCTCCGACGTTTCGGACACTGTGGCATATGGTCTTCCTCAGGGTGTTTTGGCTGACTGCTGACAGTGAAATGTTTTGGTTCTTATACAGGCTGAACATAAATCAAACGACTAAGTACAGGAACGCATTCCTGGCTGGAAATGGAGGAAAAGAGGTCTTATGA
The DNA here is from genome assembly GCF_023898315.1 of Schistocerca nitens. NCBI lineage: Eukaryota > Metazoa > Arthropoda > Insecta > Orthoptera > Acrididae > Schistocerca > Schistocerca nitens. Next base: position 784,370,009 of record NC_064617.1, read on the forward strand.
ACATGTTTCCATAAACACATCGATGCCACGGTAGATGGCGCTGACGAGTGACAGTTCCTCTGAACACGTACCGCGTATTCCTTGTGTGTTGCAGGCTGTATGACTGACGCAGCGTATTGTAAGTGGCAGAATGGTCCGGTATTCATGTCTGGAACAAGCCGAGACGGTGTCTGTGTACAGCCAAGCAGATGGAAACGGTCGAGAAGCATCACGGCTGTACCAAAACAACAGACACCACCCACATCTCACAACATTTCACGTCCTTTTCAGGCGTTTGTGTGATCATGGGTCCTTTTAGACAGACGAACGTGTAGGATGTTCTACGGCATATTGAGACGAATCCTAATGCAAGATCCAAGCGTGTGGCCCGCCAACTTACTGTAAGCCAATGTACGATTATTAGTATCCTGCATTACAGCCGCTATTATCCCTAACACTTGCTACCACAGAGGTCACTTTGAACATGTGTTGTGACGTGGATGCAGTACGGCTCTGTATTGTGTTACGGGACGATTTGTTGTCGTTGCATGCAAAGCGTCTATTTGACACATATTCATAGGATCTTTTTTCCTCCATTGCCAGTCAGGCAGCCGTTCCTGCAGCTTTCCCGTTTTATTGCCGTTCACCCTGTGTACTGGCGGAAGAGACTGTTACCGTAATCTAATAGGGTATCGAGGATGAGGGGGAGGGATGTTCGACGTCCTTTATCGGTCTTTGCATTTCTTTTCACTAATGTAAATAGAGGTTCTTGATTGGTATTTTCTGCATTGTAGCTACAATTAAGAACGTCCATTTCCACCAACAGAAGGAAATGATGCAAAGGCCAAGAAAGGATGTCTGTATAATGTATTCATATTCTTTCACACTTTTCTTCAACACAACAAGAGGACCGTACCTTAACTATGAAAAACATCCACATACCGTAACGTCACCTTCTCTGTACTTCACTGTTGGCATTGCATTTGTCTATCCCAAATCTATCCATCGAATTTCCATAGGTGATAGCGTAATTCATCACTTCAGTTCATTCATTTCTAGTCATCCACTGTTCTCGACCATAGCACCCCGCTTCCTTATCTCCCTAAGCATAATGATTTTGCTAGGGGGACTACTGCTAGCATGTTGCAACTCATGATGGATTCCTTTGAATTAATGCGATTTATTACAAATGCCCTTCGCAACGCTTGACGATCCCTATCTGCCTGGGCTTGGTTTAGCTGTTATTATTCCTTTGTGTTTTCTCCTTATAGTCAGATCATCTACATTCGACTTCGTCAGTTTTAGAAAGATTCAAAATATACACGATATATTTGTTACGCAGATGACATACGACTAATTCGTGTTCGTGGTCAGTGAGCAATCCTGACCGACCCATTCAGCTCGTACTGTTTGCCTAATGACAACGAAGCTCTGCCCGCCTTCTTCTGTACCGACGGGTCCGTCTCTCGTGGTGAATACCGCTTTGCTAGGGATGTCCGGATACTTCTGACGAGAGAGTGTATTAGAGGTTTGGAGCGAGTTTTGCAGAATATTTCATGAGTGTTGAAAGAGAAAATATTTATTCTGGATTACTTCATCAGCAGCTAATTACGCAAATGAATACAACACCTGACGCTAGATCGGAAGGCTGCGGAGGCTACCTAGAAGGGCCGTTGTCAATGGGCTGCCAGTAAACAAACATTATACCTGCAGGCGGTAGCTAGCCCCTTGCCTATCTCCTACGCTGCGGGCGCAGCGGCCGCTTCATTACTCGGATCCGACGCAGGTCCCTCAGACTCCCTCATTCCACAACTCACCGCAAAATTCCCAAAGTTTGTTTTCCAACCCCGTACAAGAACTTAGATTCCCACCCCATTTCTAACAAAGAAGAACTGTGGTCAGATTCTTCGCGAATGGCGGAGATCACGATTGTTGCCCGCAAGTCCCAACCGTTCTAACGATAACAGTACTCCCTTCTTTTATTTATTTCTCTTCTACTTTTGGTTGCAACTGATACCAAGCCCATTTTAGGCCTTTAAGTAGGATTTAGCCCTCTTTAATATCTCTGCGGTTAAGACCTTTCAGCCCGCATCTCGTGGTCGTGCGGTAGCGTTCTCGCTTCCCACGCCCGGGTTCCCGGGTTCGATTCCCGGCGGGGTCAGGGATTTTCTCTGCCTCGTGATGGCTGGGTGTTGTGTGATGTCCTTAGGTTAGTTAGGTTTAAGTAGTTCTAAGTTCTAGGGGACTGATGACCATAGATGTTAAGTCCCATAGTGCTCAGAGCCATTTGAGCCATTTAAGACCTTTCAACTCGACTCCAACTCATTAATATTCCGGGTGAGGTTCACGTTTTTGACGCTTAATGTGTTTGAAAATGCTGTAAATGTGTTTACTTCTCGTTAAATTCCAACAATAGTATCATAATGTGAATAGGCACAAATAACATACGGGTCGCGTAAGCCAAAAATCATCCTAAAAGCAGTATCTTATAAATTCCGGTACGTGGCGGTTTCATTATGCAGATGTTTATATGGATGACTTCCTTAGCTTTTTTTATTCTTCTAGCTGTCTACCATCCATAACCATAACACACTCTGGCTTATATAACTTGATTTTACTGGCTGCGTAGAAGTCTCGCACTTGCGTTGGTGAATAAGGTATATCACCAACGCATTTCGCAGACATCATTAACCAAGTAGGATCTTTTTTCAATTTGTTTATTCACCGAAAGGTTAGCTGCATTCATCCAGAGATATTTTAATTGTCCTCTGCCTCACTGATGTATTTACACCGTTAGTATTTATCGTCAAACATCTCGTGAAAGGATAACAAATACTTCATACCTGCAATATTAATTGTCATTTATTGTGAAGGAAAACGCAGTGCGCAGTTGATAAAATATTTCAACCGGCGGAAGTAACCTACCAGCTCGCAGGCAACTCCATGTTCATCTGCAACAAAGGTTCACATAACGTCGAAGAAAAGTCTTATTTCTTTCATTAACGTCAAACTTTCATCTTAGTTTGAAAGTGTACGGCACATTCCCTCCAACGAAATCCTCCCCTTTACTACGAAACTTTGTACCAGGAGCCTTGCTTCCTGTACCTCGCAAAACATGCAATATCTTAGCGTTGAAACGACTCTTTTGCCTTGGGTGGAAAACTACTGAAGAGTGCACCCCAGCGTTAGAACGAGCCGGGTTCGCGGAGAGTATCAAGAAATATTCAAATTTCAGATAGTTATTCACGCTTGACGAGAGAGTGGTAATAATGCTAATTTCAACTCAAAGACTTGTTTCAAAAATAATGAGCACAGGTTATCGTAATTATTGTTGGGACATTGGAATAAAGACTGGTGGTTATAACTTCTTATTCATTTACTTGTTATCAATTTTGTTCGTGTTTTTCATTGAGAGAGTGTTTTTCAGTGAGTTACGTATAGAACGTCGCTGTATGAGGACATTTTTCTGGATATGTTGTGTTACTCTTGTCGTTTTGCAGGTATAAGTGGCCTTTGTGCGCTGTATGTAGTCGCAGAAATTATGTTGACAAATCTTCAAAAATGGCTCTGAGCACTATGGGACTTAACATCTGTGGTCATCAGTCCCCTAGAACTTAGAACTACTTAAACCTAACTAACCTAATGACATCACACACATCCATGCCCGAGGCAGGATTCGAACCTGCGACCGTATCAGTCGCGCGGTTCCGACGAATCTTCACTGAGACTTATTCATTACATCAAATTGTGGTCGAGGAACATCTTCCATTCTGTCACTGGCTAAGGAAATCCTCATTTAACTCCTCTCTAATATTTCACGACCACAGAGGGGTAGTTCGTGAAATATTTTGGTTTTTCCGTTCACTTTCCTGCTGTACGTCACTCTCCAAGAATCTTCCAAAACAAATCCATATGTCGGAGATGACAGACCATTCATAGACACTGCTGACAATCATGACTGTGAGATGTCAGCAAGCAGCATCAAAATACCGTCAGTTGATTGCATCTCTTCGGTGGTCTCCTGTTTGTGTTGCTTGTTGTTGTGGTCTTCAGTCCTGAGACTGGTTTGATGCAGCTCTCCATGCTACTCTATCCTGTGCAAGCTTCTTCATCTCCCAGTACCTACTGCAACCTACATCCTTCTGAATTTGCTTAGTGTATTGATCTCTTGGTCTCCCTCTACGATTTTTACCCTCCACGCTGCCCTCCAATGCTAAATTTGTGATCCCTTGATGCCTCAGGACATGTCCTACCAACTGATCCCTTCTTCTAGTCAAGTTGTGCCACAAACTTCTCTTCTCCCCAGTCCTATTCAGTCCCTCATTAGTCACGTGATCTACCCACCTTATCTTCAGCATTCTTCTGTAGCACCACATTTCGAAAGCTTCTATTCTCTTCTTGTCCAAACTAGTTATCGTCCATGTTTCACTTCCATACATGGCTACACTCCATACAAATACTTTCAGAAACGACTTCCTGACACTTAAATCTATACTCGATGTTAACAAATTTCTCTTCTTCAGAAACGATTTCCTTGCCATTGCCAGTCTAAATTTTATATCCTCTCTACTTCGACCATCATCAGTTATTTTACTCCCTAAACAGCAAAACTCCTTTACTACTTTAAGTGTCTCATTTCCTAATCTAATTCCCTCAGCATCACCAGATTTAATTTGACTACATTCCATTATCGTCGTTTTGCTTTTGTTGATGTTCATCTTATATCCTCCTTTCAAGACACTGTCCATTCCGTTCAACTGCTCTTCCAAGTCCATTGCTGTATCTGATAGAATTACAATGTCATCGGCAAACCTCAAAGTTTTTACTTCTTCTCCATGAATTTTAATACCTACTCCGAATTTTTCTTTTGTTTCCTTTACTGCTTGCTCAATATACAGATTGAATAACATCTGGGAGAGGCTACAACCCTGTCTCACTCCTTTCCCAACCACTGCTTCCCTTTCATGCCCCTCGACTCTTATAACTGCCATCTGGTTTCTGTACAAATTGTAAATAGCCTTCCGCTCCCTGTATTTTACCCCTGCCACCTTCAGAATTTGAAAGAGAGTATTCCAGTTAACATTGTCAAAAGCTTTCTCTGAGTCTACAAATGCTAGAAACGTAGGTTTGCCTTTTCTTAATCTAGCTTCTAAGATAAGTCGTAAGGTTAGTATTGCCTCACGTCTTCCAACATTTCTACGGGTGTGTTGCTTATATCAACATAAACGGGATTCAGACATGCTACGGGAGAAATGAAAAAGTGTTTTTGGATTTACACCCAACGGACTGGCTATAACGAGGAAGTTATACTTGTTTATTTACTTCACATTGTTTAAATAAGTGGAATTTATCAAGTCAGACTTCTAGGTGCCCAGTTGCCCTACCTATTATTGATATTGTGTTGCCATCGGCTTGACACCGCTTTCACTGCGTTGAGTGTAGATACATACATGTGGAATACCTTAAATTTATTCATAATTAAGTAAAAAGTAAATATCTTGTAGAAAGTGAAGTTATCTTTCATCATGTTCATTATTTGTTTAAAAATGTAAATGAAGATTTTTACTCTACACATACGTGACATCAGCAACTAATATGGTCAGTTATCATTTCCTGACAGTACACTTACACGTAATGACTAAAAGAGCAACGACTTCTCAGCCGATACCATTTTTAGTGGTGAACGCACAGTATGGTGTTACATTGACTGTATAATCATGATTTCTTGTTGTTAATGTATATTTTAAAATATATTTCGTATTCTTATACTTCAGTTACCATTCGCAACGCATTACATTTCCGAATCCCTTTTGGAAGGTAGAATACTTTTCTTCAGCTAGTGTGAACCACCATTATGAATTACAGTAACACAGAATTTCCGTATTGTGCAATATGCAATCTTGAATGTTAAGTTTGTTCGTGGATATGACATTCAGTTGAATATTTCCCAGGCAATAACAATTCCTCTTCTGTTCTGTGTTGAACTGTGTGTTCCGTTCCCTGCGCCATCTCTCTGCATTATCACGGACATAGTACCCATTAGTGCAGCCTAATCTGCAATTCGTTTGTTTGCTTCGCATTACCCCCACAGCTGTTCACTGTGTGTGCCTATTGCAACGCAACTTCCCTGATTTCCGTGCACAGCGCCCAACATTTTCTGGATTTCGGCCACACCGTCCGGGCATCCAGATTTTGATTTCTCGTGATTTACCTAAATCGCTCCAGGAAAATGGCGGGGTAGTTGCTTTGAAACAGCACGACCTATTTCCTTCCCCATCTTTGACACAATCAGAAACTGACTTCGGATCTAATGATATCGAAGTCGACGGGACGTTAAACACAATTTTTCTTGTGTTTCTTCCTTCGGCCACACTACCCGAAACAACAGAGAGCTTATTGACAGCTTCAAGGAAATCATCACCGATATTAAATCTTGAGTCACGGACTGGATATCCTACTTGAAATATGATACTTTTAGAACTACAAGGCACGTTAAAAATAACCGATAAGCGAAACAGAAATAACAGAGGATACAAAAAATTTTTAACCATCAATACAATCCCATTTGTAGTTATGTCATATGATGACATGGAGACCGTGGCTGTTATTTGAAGACAAATGTTGATGGTGTTGTGACAGCCACCAGACCAGGCGCAAAGCTTTGTGTCGTGCAATCATCAAGGGTACACAAGTGGGTCTTCGGCTCCGAGGGCCCATATCGATGATGTTTCGCTGAATGATTTACACGCTGACACATGTTGATGGCCCAGCACTGAATTCTACAGCAATTGGCGGAAGCGATGCATTACTGTCAGGCTGAATGATTCTCTTCAATCGTCGTTGATCCCATTCGTGCACGATCTTTTTCCGTACCCAGGGATGTCGGAAACTGATGTTTTACCGGATTTCACATATTCACGGTACACTCGCGAAATGGTCGTAAGGAAAAAGCCCCACTTCATCGCTACATCGGAGATGCTGTGTCGCATCGCTCGTGCGAAAACTATAACACCATGTTCAAACTCGCTTAAATCTTGATAACTTGTCCCTGTAGCAGCAGTAACCGATCTAACAACTGCACCAGACATAGTTGTCGTATATAGGCGTAGCCGACCGCATTGCCGTGTTTTGCCTGTTTACTCGTCTCTGTATTTGAATACGTACGACTATGCTCGAGTCCTCCCTCGGGCATGGGTGTGTGTGTGTTTGTCCTTAGGATGATTTATGTTAAGTAGTGTGTCAGCTTAGGAACTGATGAAGTTAGCAGTTATGTCCCATAAGATTTCACATACATTTGAACATTTGAACATTTCAACTGTATTTCTGAACATTTATTGTCTAACGGCCGGTTTTTGTTTCTTCGATTATCTCCTGGTTGGCTAGTTAACGTTTCAGTAACATTAATTACAGCTGTGGGCCTAAGATGATCAAGATTATTTTCTTTTATGTTAGACCAAAACATATTTTATTCGTTTGTGTTGAAAACCAAATGAAACGCATTTAATATCACTCCAACTCCCGATTTACCGTTCTGTGTAACAGAGATCAGTCAAATTATAAATTAAGCGAATCAGTATACGATCGCTGGTGACTGAAACTGTTTTATTCAGACCTAATTCAGACAGGTAATGTGATACCGATTTATGTGGGTAGTTGATGATAATGCAACAGAGGATATTATTTGCTGTAAAATTGAAGTTCCTTTCTTACATGCATCATGAAGACGAGTGTTTGAATGCATTCCCGTTGATGGAGAGTTTAGGACGATTTGTTGCCAATGAGATTACAACCATTGCATTCATTACATTTTCGTGTAGAACATGGTTAGGAGCCATCCCTAAATTACGTCGCACAATAAGGAGGTGGAAGTAGGTTAACATAGTGTGACGTCGTGTGACATGGGCGGCTGGAGGCGTCTTAAGTTGCTTGGCGTTACATGTATAACTCTGTATGATTACAACTCTGAACTTCCACCCTAACGAAAAACTTAAAATATTTCAAAGTCAACAGGGAATATATGTTTCAGGAAATTCGCAACACTGATCTGCATTAGAACAATTTATTAATTTGCTACCGGTACCTGTTTCGGCCATTGACCACAATCTGACACAAAAGAAATTGGTCAATTTCCTGTTGTGTGCGTATGAGAAAGGTTCTTGATGTGTTAAAATGAGTTGTTGTTCTGTTTTATCATTCGTGAAACTGACAGCTAATACGATTGTATGTTTCAGCATGGTTAACATGTGCTCTGCAGTAGCCAATTTTTCGTGCTGGATGATGGTAAGCGACCGAAACCGGTAGCAAATTAATAAATCGTTCTAATGCAACCAAGAGTCACGAATTTCATGAAATGTTTTCTTGGCAGTTGCCCATTCATGCAACCACAGAGGACGTGAACATTACCTGTTTGTAAATCTTGTTTATTACGCTTTTTCCTAGCCAATTTTTAGTATTGCATACAGCTACCATATTCAAACAGTTTTATTTCAGGTTAGGGGTGAGGCATTCCACCACCACTCCACATTACACAAACCCTCCTTCAACCCTTCTTGCGGCACCAATTGCATTCCTCCACGAGATCTTACATATTGGTGTGAGACGTTGAAATGATTGCTGTATGCCTTCAACTTCGCCAAACACGGGGCACATTGGGTGGCTCCAGTGGACTTATGTACGCGCTTTGGCCGAATTCATCCCTATCTAATTTATGGTGTATCGACGACCTACTGTGTATTTTTTTAAGATATCTCTTGACAGTAATGAGGGGAAGCAGCCCATAAGCAGGAAGACAACAACATTAATAAGGGACGACATTAGTATGGAGTCGCGGTAGAGAATCGAATCATTATGCGAGGTTTAACAACTCTGGAGGAAATCTGAGAGGGAAGGAACTTTAGTAAACTTTTCGCACCCCTTTTCTGGGCATACAGGATAGGGGATTTTCTGAGTTATCAGTGTTCTGACGGATCTGATACTGGGTGTTACGAATTCTCTTCGTATTGCATAGAAGCATTTCTGATCCAATGTAAAATTGCTAAGTGGGTTGAAGACGTTTGCTCACCCAGTCGTCGATAAGTCTTGTACGGCAACAGAAGATATAATAATGAAATCTGAAGTTTTCAATTCTGATATAAAAAAAAACCTTTAACGCGGCATTGGTCGTCACAAGCACTCCCATATGGAGCATCTAGAAATAGACATCCTTGGTGCTGAGAAACAACCCAAATAGCAGAAAACAAATAAGCCGCTAGGTCCGAATGGAATCCAAATTCGGATTTATTGGGAGCACTCTTCAGTAATGACGCCTTAATTAGCTTGTATTTATCGCGTATCTCTCAAACAGACACGCAGTGCCAAGCGAATTGAAAAGGCGCTGGTGACTCCCGTACATCAGAATGGAAAAAGAAAAGACCTGCAAAATTATATTAATTTCGTTGACATCCGGTTGCTGCAAAATTCTTGAGCTAATTTAAAAAAAATTCAGTGAGACATAAAAGAAATTCGGTCCATAAATCAGTGGATGGAAGGTGGGGTAAAGACAAACATAAAACAAAAGGAGAAACGAACTAAACTGTGGATGGAAATACATACAAAGTATGAATAAGTGGAAATATCATTAAAGGCTTAGAAAAAAAGGTAATGAACACAATTAAGAGAAATTTCTAATGTTCCGGTCTTCAGTGTAATCTTCTGAGATCTGTATTCCACTGACTCACGCATTCACCTGACTATAATCCACTAACTTTATTAGGATTTCATTAGAAATTTTCTTCAGATGTCCCCAGAGAAAGAAGATGTGAGGGTTAAAGCAAAGGAATAAAGACGATGCCATATAAAGGTATACGGGGCTCGATGTGTTACGTAATAAAACAGGAAATTCTATCCTCGATCTGTTCCTCCAGCCTCTCTCTTCAGTAAGTGGAATCTTTCCAGAAACATTATAAATTACGCTAATTATTAAGGATAAAGTTCATTGATAACTAAAACCTAATTCACTGTTATATAAAAACTTGCAAATGCACTCACAATATTACAGTCTATACAACGTATACGGTACACTAGCGTCTCCGAAGCTTTGACGTGTTAATAACGAAACATAATGGCGACTAAATACTTGTTAACCAGTACTTCTTTTTTTCCGGCTCATAAACCAACTGACACAGTTTTCAAAGAGAGGTAGTAATTTATGTGCACACATTTTGTTAAGCATCTCACAAATACAGCTTTCCAAATGCGAAACAAATTCCAAAGTAATGAAAAAAATACCTGGATTCCAGTGAGAACGAAACGAAGGATTTCTATTTGTTTATTTAAACATTCAGGGATAAGGGAATTAATTTGTCGTCAGTTGGTTACGCCAGTTTTTCCACACATTTTTCCTCCTCTTAGAAAAACAAATATATAAAACCGATTAAAATTATATATTCTCTAATGAAATTTAGCTGGAATCTGTCACTCCATTAACGTACGTATGTTTGGCGAAAGTGAAATCGTTTCCCTCGAACGCTGCCTGTAATGAAACAAAAGTGAGCTTTGCTTTTAATCTCTGACGGAACTAACATCGTTGCCGCGAAATCAGCCAAGTGGAATGACACAGAAAGGAAATCGAAAATCATTTTCAATATAGTAGCAACGACTGAATTTTAATTTTCATCACAATATCTCACGACACAGATGCATAGATTTTTGTGTTTTTTACCGGCCTTTGTTAAGTAGTATCCTGATTGATACATCGCTAACTGGTGCTGAAAGCGTTATGCTGCCAATGATGACAATCTTGTTCGTATAATTTTTCTTCGGAACATCAAATTTCGTATCATTTTGCTTAATTTCATTAATTGATGGTTCATTTCGAACGGCTGAAGTTTATTACTCCTGTATGAACTTGTGCTCCAACACTAACCACTGTTGGCGAAACACTGAACAATAATTCAGCTTTATATCCAGAATGAAACGTCCACTCTCAATCTGAGTGTGCGGTAAGTCACGTTTTCACTATCTGACCAAAAGCATCCGGATACCTGCTCTCTCTCTCTCTCTTTCTCTCTCTCTCTCCCTCCACGAATTCTTCTTCTATGTCAACCTTTTCATCTCACATCAGCACTTGCAACCTACGTCCTAAATTATTTACTGGTTCAATACAATTCTCTGTCTTCCTCTGTGGTTTCCAGCCTTCTACAGCTCTCTAGTACCATGGAAGTCATTTCCTGTAGTCTTAACACATGTCCTATCATCATGTCCCTTCTTCTTGTCAATGTTTCTAACATATATGTTTCCTCAACGATTTTGCGGAGACCTAAATTTCAACATTCTTCCACCACATCTGAAATGATTCTATTCCCTTCTCTATCTGATTTTCCACAGTCCGTGTCTCATTGCCATAAAATGCGCTGCCACAAACGCACATACACGGAACTTTATTCCCTAATTAAGATCTATGTTTGGTACTAGTAGACTTCTCTAGGCCCAGAGTTCCCTTTCTGCCAGTCCTAGTCTGCTTTCTATGTCCCACTGGCTTCCTCCTTAATTACCTTTCTTCCCAGGCAGCAGAATTCATTAACTCCATCTGCTCCGTGATCACGGGTTCCAATATCAAGTTTCTCGCTGTTTTCATTACTGCTACTTCGTATTTCGTCTTTCTTAGATTTACTCTCAATCCGTATTCTGTTAAAAAAACTGCTTGTTCCATTCAAATAATACTGTAATTCCTCTTTACCTTTATCGAGGATAATAATGTCATTAGCGAATCTTAACAATGATATCCTTTCAACTTGAATTTTAATCACAGTCTTGAACATCTCTTTTATTTCCACCGTTGCTTCCTCTGCGTATAGGTTTAACAGTACAGGCGAAAGACTACATCTTGTATCGTTCTAAATCGTAGCCCTTCGTTCTAGGTCTTCCACTATTATTCTTCGCTCTTGGTTCTTGTACATATTGTACATTAATGAGATAGGAATTATCGGAAAAAACCTAATATCGTATCGGAGCTCCTTTGGCCGATGTAGTGCACCAGCTCGATGTGAGATTGACTCAAGAAGTCGTAAGTCCCCTGCAGTAATACGGAGCCGCACTGCCTCTGTAGCCGCCCATAACTGCGAAAGGGTTGCTGGTGCAGCATGTTGCGCACGAACTGACCTCACGGTTACGTCCCATAAATGTTTGGTAGGTTTAATTTTGGGCGTTCCGAGTGGCTAAATTATTCCCGTGAATTGCCCACAATGCTCTTCAAACCAATCACGGACAATTGTGGCGCCGTGACAGGACGCATTGTCATCCATAAAAATACCGTCGTTGTTAGGGAAAAGGCAGGCCATGAATGGCTGTAAAATATCTCCAAGTTGTCGATGATGACCATTTCAAGTCAATGATAGTCTCAAGTGGACCAGAGTACACAGTCTATTCCACGTAAGTACAATCCACACTATTAAGAAGCTACCAAACGCCTGTACAGTGTCCTATTGAAGATTTGCGCCCATGGGTCCGTGAGGACTGCATCAAACTCGAACCCTACCTCACCTCTTAACAGCTAAAATCTGGTCACTGTTATCCAGTAATCAAGTCGATATGGTCATGCTACCAGGAGAGGCGCTGCAGGCGATGTCAAGCTGTTACCAAAGGCACCTGTGTCGCTCCTCTGCTGCCATCACCCATTAACGTCAAATTTCCTCGTACTGTCCTAACGGATACGTTGGTAGTGCGTCCTAAATCGATATCTGACTACCAAATGGTATAGCAAACCCGATCACATTCATACACATTCGTTTCCAGTCATCCAACATCCAGTGGAATCGCTGATTTAAACGTCTCGAGCGTCGCTTAGCATTGACAACAGAAGTGTATGACTTATGAGGAGCTGCTCGAACATTACATTTCACTGCTTTTATCTCCCTAAGAACATTTTGATAGCTGTATTGCTGGTAGCATTTCGAAATTCAACAGTGATTCCTTATACTGATGTAATGCGTTGTCTTACATCCACTCTCCGAAATGATGAGTCGTTCCTGGCTGTTAGTACCTGAGGTGTGCCTAGTCTTAGCTGTGGCTGTTCCTTCGAGTTTCCACTTGACAGACACCAGTAACAGTCGTCTCGGGTAGCTTCAGAAGAGAAGAAATGTCCGTATGGATTAGCTACAGGTGACATCCAATGACTAGTACGCGTTCCAAGTCACTGATTTCTCCTAAACGGCACAGTCTGCATTTAGTTCTTCTCTATTGACAGCATAAACCTCAATGTCTCCTATGATAGTTACGGGTCCACTTCTCGTGACATTTAGTAGCCAATTTCGCACGACATGAAGTCGTCAGCATACTTTTGATCAATGTGTATCCTTAGAATATTTGTTTGAAGAGTGTCTCAGCTTCCTATACACTTCCCTTTGGCATTGATTGGCAGGTTGTCGACATACAAGAAGTCATTCGCGTAATTTGGTGTTGGTTGATGAGTGGTACATAAATTCAATGAGAGGATGGGTCATGACTATTCTAACCGAGCTCTTTCCAGCAACGACACACAATCGTCTGTGATATATCCATTCCTGCGCCTACCGAAATCTGTTGTGCGTGAATGGTCGCTTAAAGTGGAGCATTAATAGACTGAAGAACTTGCAGCAACACATATAATTTACGGTGCAGCATGATGGACTGACTGGAGAGAGCAAATTTCCGTAAAATGTGTCTCCGTAATTAGAACGTTTGACACACATGTAATGCATGGTACTGAAACATGGACTGTGGGAAAACCGGAGTGAAGAAAATCGAAGCATTTGAGATGAATTGCTACAGACGAATATTGAAAATTAGGTGGACTGATAAGGTAAGGAATGAAAAGGTTCTGCGCAGAACGTCATAGACATTGACTAGAAAAAGAGATAGGATGATAGAACATCTTTTAGGCCATCAGGGGTAACTTCCATGGTACTAGAGTGGGCTGTAAAGGGTAAAAAATGTAGAAGACAGAGCGTGGAATATGTCCTGCAAGTAATTGAAGAGGTTGGTTGTAAGTGATACGCTAAAATGATGAGGTTTGCACAGGAGAGGAATTCGTGGCGGGCTGCATCAAGGCAATCTGACAGCTGATGACTCCGTGGATCTGTCCCTGACTGAAAATGTGTGTGGTCAGCCGGCGGGTCAACTCCGTCCTACGCCAGTTTTCATAGTATCAAGGCCCAGCTACATCAGTTATGGGCTATCTTGCCGCAGGAGAGGGTACAACGACCTTGTGACACCTTTGCAGTGTCAGTGGAAACAGGCTGAAACAACCTACTGGGAGGCTCTTGTTTAGTTCAGACTCGATTTTGTAATCATCCAAATAATATCATATGGCTTCTCAACCAGTTAAGTTTCATTTCCTTCTCTTTTACTCTTCTGTATGATTCACTTTTTTTGTTAGGCGGTGTATAGTTATAAAAATCTATGAATATTTGTGTGTATACTTAAGACATCTTCTACCGTGCGACTGCTACGGTCGTAGGTTCGAATACTGCCTCCGGCATGGATGTGTGTGATATCCTTAGGTTAGTTAGGTTTAAGTAGTTCTAAGTTCTAGGGGACTGATGACCACAGCAGTTGAGTCCCATAGTGCTCAGAGCCATTTGACATCATCATCTAATCCACAGGATCAATTTCAAGGCAACTTGGTACACATATCACTTACTATATGTAAGAAGCACTGGGCAGTTAGGAACCAACTTCCTCCCGTAGGTGAGGTGGAATGGAGGAGACAAAAGATCACAACCAATGAACGTTGAGATCACTTTCATCTATTTTTTTATGTACATAGCCCATTATTGGTATAGTTATTTGCAAAAATATCTACTGGCTATCTGCAGCTGCACTTGCAAGTCACCAATTTTGTTATGATGACTGATGGTGAGTAAGTAAGCTATTGTAGGTGTAATAACGTCAGCTGCCCTCACATGTCTGTTTGTTCGAGTAAGCCTTTGATGTGCTACTCCTCCATACTCCCACTCCAATCACCAACTGTTCCATCGTGCTGTTGAAGTAGCTATAGATTATACTTAGTGCGCATTATTCACCAAACGTAATAGTTCTAACATGATTTGTGTTCAATGGTGTAAAAAAATGTTCCACTCCTTACTTCAGCGTCGTAGGGGCCGAATATTTTACTGTTGGTTCTCCGTGGGGTTCAAGCTAATTCAATATCGAATTTCATTGAAATCTGTTCTGCAGTTTACTCGTGAAAATGTGACAGACCAAGTTATTATCTCAATTAATAATGTTGATAAGGAAGATGGTCTGAAAGATATTAAAGATTGTGTAAGTACTGTGTTCATTACGTTAAATAGTACTACAAAGCACATATCTATCAGCAAAAGAATTTTCAAAAATGAAATAATGTTGAAAAGGCAAAGATAAAATAAATTTTTATAATAGTAAATATTTGTTCCTAACTGGCGTAATACTCTTCAAGTAAATAAATATCCCTATTTGAAGCAACATATGTTCTTCCTTAGGGTTAACGCTAGTTCCACGTCAGATTCCATCAACACAGATCTAGCAGTTTGGTCGTAAAAAGGGCACAGATAGAGCTACTTTCGCATTTATGACATTAGCTTGGAACTATGGATTTGCGCAGGTAACATTCCTCTACCACCCTTGGGTTTCTTGAGATTGAAATGCCGTGATATGTAAAATGTATTTTATATTAGTGTCGGATATATAGTTTTCGGGGTTGCTAGGTTCATTACTGAAAGTGACGATGACGTTTCCCCCTTGGGGAAGGAGTGGGTGAGGGTGTCAAGACAATGATACATCAGCGTATCTATGGAAGACCTGAAACAATTGCTACAAAAATTGGCACATTGCTGCCCAATAGAAAATTATTGTGACAGCAAGACACCCTAGGACTCAAATGCCTGGGTGTGTGGGAGAACAGAGTGACATATAGGAATGTCCGCACGCTGAGTCTTTCCTAGTGTGCAATCGCAGAGACGCGGGAATAAAAGTGTATGCTCAAAAATTAGTGGAAATAATCCACTTAAGCATGCGCAGTCATGTTTCCACACGTTGCTTCATTGCGCAAGCAGTCTGTTGTGTATCCGTTTATTTTCCACGGTCGTTTGTGCTGCCTTTATTGTGACGAAAAGGTGACAGAAAAAGAAAACGCAAAGCAAATTGAGGGTACGAGATACAAAGTTCCGGCGAATTATTATTAGCAGATTTCAGATGATCATAGTGATATTTAAAATTTTCTGCTGGGAAAAATGCGGGGCTAAGGCTGGAAACTCTTAACTGACGTTTTATATGACTCTGAAATATATATTTTGCATTTGAAAACAAAGCGTTTTAGTGATTATCCCAATCACTGAGAAATACTTAACAGAGTTTCTTAGTATTCATATGACGGTTAATTCACTTTTCAATACGTCATTTTTATTTTTTTTATAAAAAAGTGTTTATGTAACGTTAAGCATGAAAGATTCTATATAGATTAACATCCTAGCCCGACAAATTCGGGAATATCACAGTCCCATGAATCACTGGAGTTCCAGTTCTGTACTTTCTGTACCATAACTGTTTTACATTTTAATTTCTACTACTATTTCGTTGGGAAAAATTTCTAACTTTTTCCATACTCATAAAATATCCTCTAAAATTGTTTCTGAAATGAATGATATTTCGACAAGGCCGCACTATCTGTACAGATTGAACAAAAGAACCCGATTCACTTCATTACACGTGCACCTTCACGTCATGGTCATCGGAATTATGCACGGAAGGTGAATGTCGAAAGCGTCAAAACTCATACTCCAATAGAAATCCAATAACTGTGTTGTAGCAGATTCAGGATATGAAAAGGTGGTCCCTTATTAAACGTGGTCCTAAACTGCAGTCCCCATTAGAAGAGTGCAATTAGCACATAGAAGGTATCCGTCAGGTGGGTGAAACCATAGTTCATGCAGATCACCAATAAAACTGTGCTAATACAGCGATAGACCTATGTTGGTTTTTGAAGAATTGTTTTGTAATTTCTATTCAGCAACAATGCAACACTTTTGCTGTGTTTGCCCTACCGACGAAATAGTGTGTTCTGTCAAGGAGCTAATATACCCCATGCCAGGCTCCTCAATTGTTCTGCGATTAAGACACAATGACATGAACATTAGTCCACCGTTTTCGTATACACGAATTTGAAATTTGTACGCTTCTGTTTTATTACTTCCAGATTCATGCTATACCTTACAAGTGAAGTGATCGAAGATGTTTATCCAGTACTTGTCGCTTAATATTTTATTCAAATCATGTTCTGAAGTGTACTTCAATATGACTTCTCTTTGCCCGTAATCATCTATAAATTTCAATGTGCGTTCTTTGGGGCAACAGAAATTATTGTACATAAACGACCTGAGAGCATAACCTCAACATACCATACAACACAACACACGTGGTCTCCAGTTACTTATCGTTTGCTAATCAGCGCAAGAGCTTCCACCTACCCAGGAATCAAAGCGAAATTTCGCACAACCTGAATTTAGAGGAAATTACGCGTGCAAAAATGCACATGCGTGGCTGCACTGTTGGAAATGGCGCATACGCAACGTTGAACAGATAAAAAGCATCGTGTGATAACGTCTTAAAGGCATAAGGAACTCCTGGAGCACTTTCACCCTAATTGTGTCTATATATATGACTCAATATAAGTGAAACGTGAGCACGCAGCAAATACCTACTGTCAAATAACATAGTGTGGAGAATATCAATGGAGCGTTAATGAAACACTCATCATAAACAGCGTGTGCATGCAGTGATGCCAAATGACTAAATATTTTTAATATACACTCCTGGAAATGGAAAAAAGAACACATTGACACCGGTGTGTCAGACCCACCATACTTGCTCCGGACACTGCGAGAGGGCTGTACAAGCAATGATCACACGCACGGCACAGCGGACACACCAGGAACCGCGGTGTTGGCCGTCGAATGGCGCTAGCTGCGCAGCATTTGTGCACCGCCGCCGTCAGTGTCAGCCAGTTTGCCGTGGCATACGGAGCCCCATCGCAGTCTTTAACACTGGTAGCATGCCGCGACAGCGTGGACGTGAACCATATGTGCAGTTGACGGACTTTGAGCGAGGGCGTATAGTGGGCATGCGGGAGGCCGGGTGGACGTACCGCCGAATTGCTCAACACGTGGGGCGTGAGGTCTCCACAGTACATCGATGTTGTCGCCAGTGGTCGGCGGAAGGTGCACGTGCCCGTCGACCTGGGACCGGACCGCAGCGACGCACGGATGCACGCCAAGACCGTAGGATCCTACGCAGTGCCGTAGGGGACCGCACCGCCACTTCCCAGCAAATTAGGGACACTGTTGCTCCTGGGGTATCGGCGAGGACCATTCGCAACAGTCTCCATGAAGCTGGGCTGCGGTCCCGCACACCGTTAGGCCGTCTTCCGCTCACGCCCCAACATCGTGCAGCCCGCCTCCAGTGGTGTCGCGACAGGCGTGAATGGAGGGACGAATCGAGACGTGTCGTCTTCAGCGATGAGAGTCGCTTCTGCCTTGGTGCCAATGATGGTCGTATGCGTGTTTGGCGGCGTGCAGGTGAGCGCCACAATCAGGACTGCATACGACCGAGGCACACAGGGCCAACACCCGGCATCATGGTGTGGGGAGCGATCTCCTACACTGGCCGTACACCACTGGTGATCGTCGAGGGGACACTGAATAGTGCACGGTACATCCAAACCGTCATCGAACCCATCGTTCTACCATTCCTAGACCGGAAAGGGAACTTGCTGTTCCAACAGGAAAATGCACGTCCGCATGTATCCCGTGCCACCCAACGTGCTCTAGAAGGTGTAAGTCAACTACCCTGGCCAGCAAGATCTCCGGATCTGTCCCCCATTGAGCATGTTTGGGACTGGATGAAGCGTCGTCTCACGCGGTCTGCACGTCCAGCACGAACGCTGGTCCAACTGAGGCGCCAGGTGGAAATGGCATGGCAAGCCGTTCCACAGGACTACATCCAGCATCTCTACGATCGTCTCCATGGGAGAATAGCAGCCTGCATTGCTGCGAAAGGTGGATATACACTGTACTAGTGCCGACATTGTGCATGTTCTGTTGCCTGTGTCCATGTGCCTGTGGTTCTGTCAGTGTGATCATGTGATGTATCTGACCCCAGGAATGTGTCAATAAAGTTTCCCCTTCCTGGGACAATGAATTCACGGTGTTCTTATTTCAATTTCCAGGAGTGTATGAGTCTATGAAGTAGGACTAAAGATGAATTCTTTGTATAAAAGGTAGTAGTACTGGGGTGAATACAGAACTGTCGTGGTAGGCACGCCGTTATTATTCAAAGCTGCGAGGGTGTAAATTTGCATCAGGGAGCTGATTAATCACGCTGTTACCCATGACACTTTATCGACGTTTTTTTAAATATTGGGAGCCGCATACCACGCAGTTCAGTCTAAAATATAGTGCCACTGTCTTTCGTGTGGTATGTCACAATTTTGGTAACTTCAACTGTGTCTTAATGTTTGGTAATCAATGTTATTGTTACGTCCCTAGAGATACCGACGGATTTTTAAATATCTTGACGCAGATACTCACAGCCGATAAAACATAAAAATATCTGGTATTTGATGTAAATATAAACAATGTTACAATTACATAAAAACATCAAGATCTTCTGTCATAGACCAAGAGATGTGATCACGTTCCCTACTGCATTCTTATCGTTGCACAAGTAAATTTTTCTCACTGATCACTTTAGATTTGTCACAGAATAGATTTATAACACGCACCACATGTTTTGATACATACAAAGTGCGTACAAACATGTGGGTGTCAAAGATGCTATGATATATCGCAACATTATAAACATGTCCCATGATTGGAAAAATATCATATTTTCACTTATGCAACTATGAAAACAAAAACAACAAACCGACATTTCACGTAAGTCACATCCATTGCAAATCTGTAACGCAACCACCTGTTTGGCGTGCTTACAATTATGAATTATTTATATTTTAGGACAATTAATCTGTGAAAAAACGCACCACACGTAATGAAAGCATGAAAACCGTCTGAATATGAATTGTAATGATTCGAAATCGGTAATGGTACCTTTTGGATAAAGGAACTGAAAATAAATTTGTGGCTGGTTGCTGTCTCAACAACACCAACAATATCCATTGACAACATTATAAAATCCTAGTAAATTGTCAGTGAAAGCTTTGTTGAATCCATCAAAGCTTTTTAATCGAACACTTTAATATCGTGGACGAAATCTGATGCAGGCAGCTGTCCATTTCATCTGTGCTGGTTGCTCACGCTACTCCAAATCGGAAATGTCTCATTAGGACGAATCTTTTTAATAGTGCCAGGTAACCTGTACCGCAAGCTTTTCTTCCACACTGTTCGTCTCCTGCCTTAGAAATATGGAACACACTCAACACTACATTCAGCGAATGATGAGAAAACTGTTGTTGCTAAATCTAAGCTCCTACTATTAAACTCATAGCGACGGTCGCAATATTTTTGACAATATTTTCCGTCGACGTTTCCTGTCGATCGACCCAAACAATTTTCTTTTCGTCCCGAAAAACGTTAAATAAGTTATACAAAATCGCTGATTTCGTTTTCCGTTCCGCATCTCATGTATTAAAGTTGCATGCATCTCCGTCGTCACTTGTCACTGCTGCAGAAGATCTTTATGTTTTTTTTGTAATTGTAAGATTGTTTATATTTACTTCAAATACCAGATATTTTTATGTTTAATCGACTGTGAGTATCTGCGTCAAGATATTTAAAAATCCGTCGGTATCTCCAGGGACGTAACAATAACATTGATTACCAAACATTAAGACACAGTTGAAGTTACCAAAATTGTGACATAATACCACACAAAAGACTGTGGCACTATTTGTTAGACTGAACTGCATGGTATGCGGCTCCCAATACTTAAAAAAACGTCGATAAAGTGTCATGGGTAACAGCGTGATTAATCAGCTCCCTGATGCAAATTTACACCCTCGCAGCTTTGAATAATAACGGCGTGCCTACCACGACAGTTCTGTATTCACCTCAGTACTACTACCTTTTATACACAGAATTCATCGTTAGTCCTACTTCATAGACTCATATATTAAAAATATTTAGTCATTTGGCATCACTGCATGCACACGCTGTTTATGATGAGTGTTTCATTAACGCTCCATTGATATTCTCCACACTATGTTATTTGACAGTAGGTATTTGCTGCGTGCTCACGTTTCACTTATATTGAGTCATATATATAGACACAATTAGGGTGAAAGTGCTCCAGGAGTTCCTTATGCCTTTAAGACGTTATCACACGATGCTTTTTATCTGTTCAACGTTGCGTATGCGCCATTTCCAACAGTGCAGCCACGCATGTGCATTTTTGCACGCGTAATTTCTTCTAAATTGAAGTTGTGCGAAATTTCGCTTTGATTCCTCGGTAGGTGGAAGCTCTTGCGCTGATTAGCAAACGATAAGTAACTGGAAGCCGAGTGTGTTTTGTTGTATGGCATGTTGAGGTTATGCTCTCAGGTCGTTTATGTACAATAATTTCTGTTGTCCCAAAGAACGCTCATTGAAATTTATAGATGATTACAGGCAAAGAGAAGTCATATGGAACTACACTTCAGAACATTATTAGAATAAAATATTAAGCATCAGGTACAGGATAAACGTCTTCTATCATTTTACTTGTAAGGTATAGCATAAATCTGGAAGTAATAAAACAGAAGCGTACAAATTTCCAATTCGTGTATACGAAAACTGTGGACTAATGTTCATGTCATTGTGTCTTAATCGCAGAACAATTGAGGAGCCTGGCATGGGGTATGTTAGCTCCTTGGCAGAACACACTATTTCGTAGGTAGGGCAAACACAGCAAAAGTGTTGCATTGTTGCTGAATAGAAATTACAAAACAATTCTTCAAAAACCAACATAGCTCTATCGCTGTATTAGCACAGTTTTATTGGTGATCTGCATGAACTATGGTTTCACCCACCTGACGGATACCTTCTATGTGCTAACTGCACTCTTCTAATGGGGACTGCAGTTTAGGACCACGTTTAATAAGGGGCCACCTTTTCATATCCTGAATCTGTTACAACACAGTTTTTGAATTTCTATTGGAGTATGAGTTTTGACGCTTTCGATATTCACCTTACGTGCATGACCATGACCTGAAGGTCTACGTGTACTGATGTGAATCTGGTTGTTTTGTGCAATGTGTACAGATAATGCAGCCTTGTAGAATTTTCATTCGTTTCCAAAAGAATTTTAGAGGATATTTTATGAGTATGGAAAAATTTGGAAATTTTTTCCAAAGAAAAAGTTCTAGAGATTGAAATGTAGGACAGCTATGATACAGAAAGTACAGAACTGGGACTCCAGTGATTCATGGATCTATGACGTACTAAAAAGTGAATTAACCGTCATATGAGTACTAAGGAACTCCGTTAAGTATTTCTCAGTAAGCCGGCCGAAGTGGCCGTGCGGTTAAAGGCGCTGCAGTCAGGAACCGCAAGATCGGTACGGTCGCAGGTTCGAATCCTGCCTCGGGCATGGATGTTTGTGATGTCCGTAGGTTAGTTAGGTTTAACTAGTTGTAAGTTCTAGGGCACTAATGACCGCAGAAGTTGAGTCCCAAAGTGCTCAGTGCCATTTGAACCATTTCTCAGTAATAGGGATAATCACTGAAACACTTTGGTTTGAAGTGCTAAATAAATAGTTCAGATTCATATGAAACGTCAGTTACGAGTTTCCAGCCTTAGCCCCGCATTTTTCCCAGCAGAAAATTTTAAATATCCTATGACCATCTGAAATGTGCTAATAATACTTCGCCGACACTTTGTATCTCGTACCCTCAATCTGCTTTGTGTTTTCTTTTTCTGTCACCTTTTCGTCATAATAAAGGCAGCACAAACGACCGAGCAAAATAAACGGATACACAACAGACTGCTTGCGCAATGAAGCAACATATGGAAACATGACTGCGCATGCTTAAGTGGATTATTTCCACTAATTTTTGTGCATACACTTATTCCCGCGCCTCTGCGATTGCGCACTAGGAAAAACTCAGCGTGTGGACATTCCTTTATGTCACTCTGTTCTCCCACACACCCAGGCATTTGAGTCCTAGGGTGTCTTGCTGTCACAATAATTTTCTATTGGGCAGCAATGTGCCAATTTTTGTAGCAATTGTTTCAGGTCTTCCATAGATACGCTGATGTATCATTGTCTTGACACCCTCACCCACTCCTTCCCCAAGGGGGAAACGTCATCGTCACTTTCAGTAATGAACCTAGCAACCCCGAAAACTATATATCCGACACTAATATAAAATACATTTTACATATCACGGCATTTCAATCTCAAGAAACCCAAGGGTGGTAGAGGAATGTTACCTGCGCAAATCCATAGTTCCAAGCTAATGTCATAGATGCGAAAGTAGCTCTATCTGTGCCCTTTTTACGACCAAACTGCTAGATCTGTGTTGATGGAATCTGACGTGGAACTAGCGTTAACCCTAAGGAAGAACATATGTTGCTTCAAATAGGGATATTTATTTACTTGAAGAGTATTACGCCAGTTAGGAACAAATATTTACTATTATAAAAATTTATTTTATCTTTGCCTTTTCAACATTATTTCATTTTTGAAAATTCTTTTGCTGATAGATATGTGCTTTGTAGTACTATTTAACGTAATGAACACAATACTTACACAATCTTAAATATCTTTCAGACCATCTTCCTTATCAACATTATTAATTGAGGTAATAACTTGGTCTGTCACATTTTCACGAGTAAACCGCAGAACAGATTTCGATGAAATTCGATATTGAAATAGCTTGAACCCCAAGGAGAACCAACAGTAAAATATTCGGCCCCTACGACGCTGAAGTAAGGAATGGAACATTTTTCTACACCATTGAACACAAATCATGATAGAACTATTACGTTTGTTGAATAATGCGCACTATATATAATCTATAGCTATTTCAACAGCACGATGGAACAGTTGGTGATTGGAGTGGGAGTATGGAGGAGTAGCACATCAAAGGCTTACTCGAACAAACAGACATGTGAGGGCATCTGACGTTATTACACATACAATAGCTTACTTACTCACCATCAGTCATCATAACAAAATTGGTGACATGCAAGTGCAGCTGCAGATTGCAAGTAGTTATATTTGCAAATAACTATACCAATAATGGGCTATGTACATAAAAAAATAGATGAAAGTGATCTCAACGTTCATTGGTTGTGATCTTTTGTCTCCTCCATTCCACCTCACCTACGGGAGGAAGTTGGTTCCTAACTGCCCAGTGCTTCTTACATATAGTAAGTGATATGTGTACCAAGATGCGCTGAAATTGATCCAGTGGATTAGAAAATTATGTCTTAAATACACACACTAATATTCATAGATTTTTATAACTATACACCGCCTAACAAAAAAGTGAATCATACAGAAGAGTAAAAGAAAAGGAAATAAAACTTAACTGGTTGAGAAGCCATGTGATATTGTTTGGGTGATTACAAAATCGAGTCAGAACTAAACAAGAGCCTCCCAGTAGGTTGTTGCAGCCTGTTTGCACTGACAAGGTCGTCACAAGGTCGTTGTACCCTCTCCTGCGGCAAGATAGCCCATAACTGATGTAGCTGGGCCTTGATACTATGAAAACTGGCGTAGGACGGAGTTGACCCGCCGGCTGACCACACACATTTTCAGTCAGGGACAGATCCACGGAGTCATCAGCTGTCCGATTGCCTTGATGCAGCCCGCCACGAATTCCTCTCCTGTGCCAACCTCTTCATTTTAGCGTATCACCTACAACCTACCTCTTCAATTACTTGCAGAACATATTCCATGGTCTGTCTTCTTCTACAATTTTTACCCTTTACAGCCCACTCTAGTACTATGGAAGTTAGCCCTGATGGCCTAAAAGATGTTCTATCATCCTATCGCTTTCTCTAGTCAATCTTTACGAGGTTCTGCGCAGAACCTTTTCATTCCTTACCTTATCAGTCCACCTAACTTTCAATATTCGTCTGTAGCAATTCATCTCAAATGCTTCGATTTTCTTCACCTCGGTTTTCCCACAGTCCATGTTTCAGTACCATGCATTACATGTGTGTCAAACGTTCTAATTACGGAGACACATTTTACGGAAATTTGCTCTCTCCAGGCAGTCCATCACGCTGCACCGTAAATTATATGTGTTGCTGCAAGTTCTTCAGTCTATTAATGCTCCACTTTAAGCGACCATTCAAGAACTACAGATTTCGGTAGGCGCAGGAATGGATATATCACAACGATTGTGTGTCGTTGCTGGGAAGAGCTCGGTTAGGATAGAGTCTTGACCCATCTTCTCATTGAATTTATGTACCACTCATCAACCAACACCAAATTACGCGACTGACTTCTTGTATGTCGACGACCTGCCAATCAATGCCAAAGGGAAGTGTCTAGGAGGCTGAGACACTCTTCAAACAAATATTCTAAGGATACACATTGATCAAAAGTATGCTGACGACTTCATGTCGTGTGAAATTGGCTACTAGATGTCACGAGAAGTGGACCCGTAACTATTATAGGAGACATTGAGGTTTATGCTGTCAATAGAGAAGAACTAAATGCAGACTGTGCCGTTTAGGAGAAATCAGTGACTTGGAACGCGTACTAGTCATTGGATGTCACCTGTAGCTAATCCATACGGACATTTCTTCTCTTCTGAAGCTACCCAAGACGACTGTTACTGGTGTCTGTCAAGTGGAAACTCGAAGGAACAGCCACAGCTAAGACTAGGCACACCTCAGGTACTAACAGCCAGGAACGACTCATCATTTCGGAGAGTGGATGTAAGACAACGCATGACATCAGTGTAAGGAATCACTACAGAATTTAGAAATGCTACCAGCAATACAGCTATCAAAATGTTCTTAGGGAGATAAAAGCAGTGAAATGTAATGTTCGAGCAGCTCCTCATAAGTCATACATCTCTGTTGTCAATGCTAAGCGACGCTCGAGATGTTAAAATCAGCGATTCCACTGGAAGTTGGATGACTGGAAACGAATGTGTATGAATGTGATGGGGATTGCTATACAATCTGACAGTCAGTTGAACGGGTTTGGGTCTGGCGAATGCCTTTGAGCGTTAATGTCCATCAAACAATGAAGTACAGAGGAGGTGGTGAGACGGTGTGGGGGTGTATTTCGTCGTCAGGGTGTGATCGCCTTAATGCGCTTAAAAAAACGCTATTTCGCCAGATTATGAAAACATCTTACAGCTCGGTGTACTGGGTACAGTAGAGGAACACTATCAGCAGTTCAGGCATACATGCCGATGTCGCATGCAGTAGGTGAAGTTATAGAGAAAATATATGAGAATATTTAAAGAGTAATTCAGTACGGAAAGAGAGATTAAAATATAATAGTCATGGGGGATCGGAATGCGGCTGAATGGGAAGGAATAGCAGAAATGGTTACAGCAGAGCATAAGCTTGCTAGCAGGAATGAGAGAGGAGGAAGACTTATTTAGTTCTGCAATAAATTTCAGATGGTAATAGCGAATTACCTGTTTAAGAATCCAAAGAGGATGAGGTATACTTGGAAAAGGCCGGCAGATACGGGAAATTTTCAGTTATACTACATCGTGGTTAGACAGAGATTTGGAAATCCGATATTTGTGAGGCGTACCTAAGAATAGATATAGATTCAGATCACAATTTGATAATGATGTGGAGTACGCAGCTGCTAAGGAAATGCGATACGTATCTGCTAAGGAATGAAGAGATACGCTTGAAGTTCTCTGAGTCTATAGATAATGCGATAAAGAATATACAAATCTTTAACATAATGCAGCACGTCAGCAACCGTATATGTATAGAAATAAACAATTTTTACAGCCTTCAGTTGCAAGGTGTTTATTTCGATAAAGAATATCTCAGTAGGCAGTTCAGTTGAAGAGGAATGGACGTTTCTAAAAAGGTGCGTAGGTACGTGTAAAATAACCGTGTGGGAAACACGGTTAGCAGAAGAAATATTTCAACAAATCAACGAATGAAGAAAGTACAAAAATACTCAAGGAAATTCAGAAACAGAAATACATGTCACTTAGGAATGCATTAAATAAGAACGGCAGTGAATCTAAGGCGAAATGGCTACTTGAAATATATAAAGAAATCGAAAGGAAATGACTGGTGTCAGGAATGGCTCAGCATAGAGCCAAATCAACCTTCAGGAAAATTAAAAACGAAGGTTGCAACATTAGGACTACAGCGGGATTACTTCTGTTAAATGACTGGAGGATTCGCTCGATGACTTGTTAGAAGAAGAAACAGAAGTCCATAGGAATTCTGTATTAGAATAAGAATTCAGAAGAGCTTTGGAAGACTTAAAATCAAATAAGGCAGAAAGGATGGATAAAGCTTTGTCGGAATTTCTAAAACCTTTGCGGGAAGTGACAGCGAAAAGATTATTCACGTTGGTGTATATAACATATGAGACTAGCGATATACTATCAGACTTCAGGAAAAACATATCCACACAATTCCGAAGATTGCAAAAGCCGACAAGTGCAAGAATTATCGCGGAATCACCTACACAACTCCTGCAACAAAGTTTCTGACAAGAATAATATACAACAAAAGAATGGAAATATAAATTTGGGATATTTTAGATGACGATCAGTTTGGCTTTAGGAAAGGTAAAGGCGCCAGAGAGGCAGTTCGGACTTCGCGGTAGATAATGGAAACAAGATTTTAGAGAAAATAAGACATGTTCAGGGGTTTTGTCGATCTGGAAAAAGCGTTTGATAATGTCAAATGATACAAGATATTCGAAATCCCGAGAAAAATAGGGGTTAGCTATAGGAAAAGACGGGTAATTCCCAACGAGGTGCCTATCGTGGGATAGCGATACGCACATATGCAGATCGAGTTAGTATAGCGTGCACAAAATATAAAACGCTAGAGTATTTAAGCAGCTATTATTTGAACTCATGTGGTTCACGTAAAATGATTTCGGACATAATTATGACCGCACGACGAAATTAAAAGATCTTTAAGGTGGATTGGTAGTTAGAGAGAGACGCGTGGGATCATTTGGATATCGTTATGGAAATCAAAATTGCGAGATCCACAGTGTCAAGAATGTTCCTAGATTAACACATTTCAGGCATTGCCTCACACCGTGGACTATGTAGTGGCCGACAGGATTCACTTAACGACCAAGAACAGCGATGTTTGCGTAGAGTTATGAGTGCATGTAATAACGGCAGAAATCGATTTAGGACGCCCTACGAACTTATCCGTTAGGACAGTGCGGGGAAATGTGACGTTAATGGGCAATGGCAGCAGAGGAGCGACACAAGTGCCTTTGGTAACAGCTTGACATCGCCTGCAGCGCCTCTCTTGGTCGCATGACCATATCGACTGAAGCCTAGGTTACTGGATAACAGTGACCAGATTTTAACTGTTAAGAGGCGAGGTAGGGTTCGAGTGTGGTGCAGACCGGATGAAGCCATGGACCTAAATTGTCAACAGGAACTGCGCTGACTTGTGGTAGCATCTTAATAGTGTGGATCGTATTTACGCGGTAGAGACAGTGTCCGCTGATCCTACTGAGCCAATCATTGACTGGAAATGGTCATCATCGACTACTTGGAGATATTTCACAGCCATTCATGGCCTCCCTTTTCCCTAACAACGATGCTATTTTTATGGATGACAATGCGTCCTGTCACCGCGCCACAATTGTCGGCGAATGGTTTGAAGAGCATTGTGGCCAATTCACGGTGATAATTTAGCCACTCGGATCGCCCTAAATTAAACCTACCAAACATTTATGGGACGTAACCGTGAGGTCAGTTCGTGCGCAACATGCTGCAGCAGCAACTCTTTCGCAGTTATGGACGGCTACAGAGGCAGTGCGGCTCCGTATTACTGCAGGGGGCTTACAACGACGTCTTGAGTCGATGTCACGTCTAATTCATGCACTATGTCGGCCAAAGAGGGTCCGATACGATATTAGGAGGCATCTGATGATTTCTTCCACATTACTGTACAATATGTACGAGAACCAAGAGCGAAGAATAAGACTGGAATACCTAGAAGGAAGGGTTAAAAATTTAGTCTTTCGGTGGTAATGTTAAAGATATACGCCGAAGAAGAAACGGCGAAAATAAAACAGATTTTTCAGAGTGGGATTAAGATTCAAGGTGAAAGTATATCAATTCTAAGATTCGCTAATAACATTGTTATCCTCAGTAAAAGTGAAGAAGAATTCCACGATATGTTGAATGGAACAACGTACTGTAAACAGAATATGGATTGAGAGTAAATCTAAGGAAGACGAAATACGAAGTACCAGAAATGAAAACAGGGAAAAACCTAATATTTTAACCCGTGATCACAAAGCAGATGGAGTTAAGGAATTTTGATGCCTAGGAAAGAAAGGTAATCAATGACGGACCGAGCAAGTGGGACATAAAAATCAGAGTAGGACTGGCAGAAAGAGCACTCCTGGCCTAGAGAAGTCTACTAGTATCAAACATAGGTCTTAAGTTAGGGAATAAATTACCGTGTATGTGCGTTTGGGGCAGCGCACTTTATGGCAATGAGACACGGACTGTGGGGAAACCGATAGAGAAGGGAATAGAATCATTTCTGATGTGGTGGAAGAATGTTGAAATTTAGGTCTCCGCAAAATCGGTGAGGAAACATATATGTTAGAAACATTGACAAGAAGAAGGGACATGATGATAGGACATGTGTTAAGACTATAGGAAATGACTTCCATGTTACTAGAGAGCTGTAGAAGGCTGGAAACCTTAGAGGAAGACAGAGACTTGTATTCAACCCGTAAATAATTTAGGACGTAGGTTGCAAGTGCTAATGTGAGATGAAAAGATTGATACAGAGGAAGAATTCGTGGTGGGCCGCACCAAGCCAGTCAGAAGACTGATGACAAAGAAAGAAAAAGAAAAGATGCAGAGAGAGAGAGAGGGAGAGAGAGAGAAAGCAGGTATCCGGATGCTTTTGGTCAGATAGTGTAAACGTGATTTACTGCACACTTAGGTTGAGAGTGTCTAACAACCCTACCACAACAAAGGTCAAAATTTTAATAACGATTGTGGTGTTGCTCACGCTGCTAGATACTGCATTATCGGGCAACAACAGTCATATTATGTGGCAGGTGTCATTAGAGCACAGTTAATAGTCATTTCATGTAATAATGAAAAAATTAGGCACTCATCTTTTGTGTTTCCCACGCTGGCCTCGTCGTAAAATCATGGCTTAATCGTTGAAAATCCAGGTGGTTATGATTCCAAGCTCGGATGCAAAGAGGCCTAAGTTTTATTCTGCTATATTCAAAAGTTTTGTGGATGCGCTTCTCTTACCATTCTTGGAGATTAAACCTTTCAAAGTTAGCACAATGGTGATGGAAAAAAATAATCAGTACTCCGAATTTAAGTTACACTTCCTTTTAACTGCTTTTATTGCAATATCACGTATCAATCAAAACATCACTTCACAATACAAAACATACATGAAAACATCTTCCTCACATTTTATAAGCCCGTAAACCTTTATACGTAGCCCTCTTTATTGCTTCGCTTTAACGCTCACATCTTCTTTCTCTATGGACAGCTGAACACCATTTCTAAAGGAATCCTAATACGATTAGTGGAATATATTCAAGTGAATGCGTGGGTCAGTGGAATACAGATCTCAGGAGGTTACGCTGAAGCCAGGAACTTCAGAAATTTCTCGTAATTGCGTCTATTACCTTTTGCCTAAGCCTTTAATGATAGTGTCCATTTATTCATACTTTGTGTCTTTCCAACATGACGTCCAAGACTTGACCTTTTCAAGGTCCGGCTCTCTAACAACTTAACAACCAACTAACTATCGCTTACGAGCCTAAAATCAGAGTTACAGGTACGTCAAAGATCATAGTGACAAAAGAAAGAATACACATAAGAATAATATCATTGCAATATAAATATATCGATGTATCAAAAGTGAGATCAAATCTGAATGTTGTCTCAGAAATATGTTAACTAATTTACAGAAACAGTAAAATATTACTGGTATCGAGAGGTTCAGGTGAGGTGCCGTAATGTTTGCGTAATTCAAGTACCATTACAAGTGGACGTTTCTTTCTGGATATAACACTGAATTATTGTTCAGTGTTTCACCAACAGTGGTTAGTGTTGAAGCACAAGTTCAGACAGGAAAAATAAACTACAGCCGTTGGAAATGAGCCATCAATTAAAGAATTAAGAAAAATGATAAGGAATTTGGTGTTACGAAGAAAAATTAAATGACCAAGATTGCCATCATTGGCAATATAACGGTTTCTTCACCTGTTAGTGATATATCCATCAGGATACTACTTAACAATGAACAGTAAAAGAAAACAAAAAACTATAAATATGATTATTGAGATATTTTGATTAAAATTAAAATTCAGTTGTAGCAACTATATTGAAAATGATTTTCGATTTCCTTCCAGTGTCATTCCGCTTGGCTGATTTGGCGGCGACGATGATAGTTCCGTAACAGATTAAAGGCAAAGCTCACTTTTATTTCATTACGAGGCAGCGTCGAGGGCAACGATTTCACTTTTCCCAAATATACATTCGTTGTCTAATGGAGTGACAGTTTCCAGCTAAATTTCATTAGACAATATATAATTTTATACGGCTTTAATTTTTTATAGATTTTTTTTTCTGAGAGGAGGAAAAATGTGTGAAAAAACTGGTGTAACCAACCGAAAAACATTAATTCGCTTATCCCTGAATATTTAAATAAACAAATAGAAATCCTTCGTTTCGTTCTCACTGGAATTCCAGGTATTTTCTCATTACTTTTGAATTCGTTTCGCATGCCGAAAGCTGTTTTTGTGAGCAGCGTAACAAAATGCCACCACATAAATTACTACCTCTCTTTGATATCGGTGTCAGTGGTTTATGAGCAGGAAAAAGAGTAGTATTGGGTAACAAGTTTTTAGTCGCCATTATGTTTCGCGACTAACACGTGAAAGCTTCGGCGACGCTAGTGTACCGTATACGTTGTATAGACTGTAATATTGTGAATGCATTTGCAAGTTTTTATACAACAGTGAATTAGGTTTTAGTTATCAATGAACTTCATCCTTAGTAAACAGCGTAATTTATAATGTTTCTGGAAAGATTCCACTTACTGAAGAGAGAGGCTGGAGGAACAGATTGACGATAGAAATTCATGTTTTATTACGTAACACATTGACGTCCGTAAACCTTTATACGTAGCCCTTTTTATTGCTTTACTATAACGCTCACATCTTCTTTCTCTATGGACAGCTGAACACCATTTCTAAAGAAGTCCTAATACGATTAGTGGAATATATTCAAGTGAGTGCGTGGGTCAGTGGAATACAGATCTCAGGAGGTTACGCTGAAGCCAGGAACTTCAGAAATTTCTCGTAATTGCGTCTATTACCTTTTGCCTAAGGCTTGAATGATTGTGCCCATTTATTCATACTTTGTATGTATTTCCATCCACAGTTTAGTTCATTTCTCCTTTTGTTTTACGTTTCTTTGTACCCCACCTTCCATCCACTGATTTATGGCCTGAATTTATTTTTTCTACCACGGAAATTATATTTTTTTAAATTATGTCCAAGAATTATGCAGCAACCGGATGTCATCGAAATTAATATAAAATTTGCGAGTCTGTTCTTTTACCATTCTTACGTAATGGAATCGCCGGCGCCTTTTCAATTCTCTTGGGACTTTGCGTGTCTGGTTGAGAGATACGCGATAAGTGCAAGCTAATTAAGGCGTCATTGTTGAAGAGGGCTCCCAATGAACCTGAATTATGACTCCACTCAGACCTAGCGACTTATTTGTTTTCTGCTATTTCTGTTGTTTCTCGGCACCAAGGATCTCTCTTTCTAGATCCTCCATATGGGAGTGCGTGTGACGATCAGTCCTGCGTGAATATTTTTTTTTTTTTTTTTGAAAAAATCAGAATTTAATCTTCAGTTTTCATTATTATATCTTCTATTGCGTACAATACTTTCGGCGAGCGGGCGAAAAAACGTCTTCGACCCATTTAGCAATTTTACATTGGACCAGAATTGCTTCTAGGCAAGATGAAGAGAAATTCGTAGCGCACCGCGTCAGATACGTCAGAAGGCTGATAACTCAGAAAACCCCCTATCCGGTATGCCCAGAACAGGGATGCGAGATGTTTACGAAAGTGCCCACAATTTTAGAACATATGCTACACATTATCCAAGCGATATGTATGTTCCAGCTGGGAATTAAGCTTGACATTTCCTTGCTGCTGCAGTTTTCTTCAAAAGAACTGTTATTTGAGTTATATAGTAAATAATTTGATAAGTACCCCGAAACCGTGGTAAGAGCTTCCCTGTCTGCTTTTCCCTAGAGTTGTTAAACCTCGCAAAACGTTTCAATTCTCTACCGAGAATCTATATTAATGTCTTGCCTTATTAAAGTTGTTGTCTTCCTGCCTATGGGATGCTTAATTTTTTCCCCTGGTCCGATTTCATTTCCCCTCATTATTCTCAAGAGATATCTTAAAAAAATACACAGTAGATCGTCGGTAGACCATAAATTAGATAGGGGTGAACTCGGCCAAAGCGCGAACATAAGCCCACTGGAGCGACCCAATATGCCCTGTGTTTGGCGAAGCTGAAGGCATACAGCAACCGTTTCAACGTCTCACACCAATAGGTAAGATCTCGTGGCGGAATGCGATTGGTGCCGCAAGAAGGACTGAAGAAGGGTTTGGGTAATCTGGAGTGGTGGTGGGATGCCTCACCCCTAACTCGAAATAAAACTGCTTGAATATGGTAACATTATACAATATTAAAAATTGGCTAGGACAAAACGTATTAAACAGGCATTACAAACAAGGAATGTCTACCTCGTCTGTGGTTGAATGAATGGCTGACCACCATCCGGCACAAAAATTCGCTACTGCAGATCACATGTTAACCAAACTGAAACATACAATCGTATTAACTGTCAGTTTCACGAATGATAAGACAGAAACACAACATATTGTAACACATCAACAACCTTTCTCATACCCACACATCAGGCAATTGACCAATTTTTCGTGCCAGATGGTGGTCAATGGCCGAAACAGGTACCGATAGCAAATTAATAAATTGTTCAAATGCAGCCCAGTGTCGCGAATTTCCTGAAACATATGTCCTATGCTGACTTGGTAATATTTTAAGTTTTTCGTTAGGGTTGAAATTTAGAGTTGTAATCATACAGAGTTATACATGTAACGTCAAGAAACTTACGACACTTCCCGCCACCTATGTCACACGACGTCACACTATGTTAACCCACTTCCACCCCCTTAACGTGCGACGTAATTTAGGGATGGCTCCTAACCATGCTCTACACGAAATGTAATGAATGCCAAGGCTGTAATTTTATGCGCATAGCTCGTTGGCGACAAATCGTCCTAAATCCTCAATCAACGGGAATGCACTCAATCGCTCGTCTACATTATGCATGTAACAAAGCAACTTCAATTTTACAGCAAATAATATTCTCTATTGCATTATTATCAACCACTAACATAATTCGATATCACATTACCCGTCTCAATTAGGTCTGAATAAAACAATTCCAGTCACCAGCGATTGTATACTGATTCTTTAATTTTTAATGCGACTTAACTCTGTTACACACAGAACTGTAAATCGAGAGCTGGAGTGATATCAAATGTGTTTCATTTGGTTTTCAGTACAAACGAATAAAATATGTTCCGGTTTAACATAAAAGAAAATAATCTTGATCATCTTAGGCCCACAGTTGACATTAATGTAAATTCTGCAGTTGGTTATTCTTCTCCATTTCCATTACAGTTACAGTTGCAGCTTATATTAGCCATTTTGACTTAGACACACACACACTATATATGCAGTTACTACTTATATTAGTCAGTTTGACTTACTTACTCACACACACACACACACACACACACACACACACACACAAAGACACACACACACACACACACACACACACACACACACACATACGCGCGCGCACGTGTGTGTGTGTGTGTGTGTGTGTGTGTGTGTCTTTGTGTGTGTGTGTGTGTGTGTGTGTGTGTGTGTGTGTGTGTGTGTGTGTGTGTGTGTGTGAGAAACTGGTATAGGCATACGTATTCAAATACAGAGATGAGTAAAAAGGCAGAACACGGCACTGCGGTCAGAAACGCCTATATGCGACACTATGTCTGGTGCAGTTGTTAGGTAGCTTACTGCTGCTACAATGGCAAGTTATCAAGATTGAAGTGAGTTTGGACATGGCGTTATAGTTTGTGCACGAGCGATGCGACACGGAATCTTCGAGGTAGCGATGAAGTGGGGCTTTTCCCTTACGACCATTTCGCGAGTGTACCGTGAATATGGGAAATCCGATAAATCATCGGTTTTCGACATCGCTGCGTACGGAAATAGAAAGTGCACGAATGGGATCAACGACGATTGAAGAGAATCAGTCAGCCTGACAGTAATGCATCGCTTCCGCCAATTGCTGTAGAACTCAGTGCTGGGCCATCAACAAGTTCAGGGTGTGTACCCTTGATGATCGCACGACACAAACCTTTGCACCTTGTCTATGCCTGTGAACATCCACGTTGGATTGTTGAGATTGGAAACATGTTGCCTGGTCGGACAACTCTCGTGTCAGATTGTGTCGTGCGGATGGACGTTTACGGGTATGGAGTCAACCTCGTGAATTCATGGACCTGCATGGCAGCAGGGAACTGTTCAAGCTGCCGGAGGCTCTTTAATGGTGTAGGGGGTGTGCAGTTGGAGTGAGAGTCACATATACGTCTATATGTGTCCCTGACAGGTGACACATACGTAAGAATGTTTGATCATTTGCATCCATTCATGTCCATTGTGCATTACGACGGTCTTGGGCAATTCCAGCAGGTCAATGCGTCTCCTCGCACCTCCAGAATCGCCCCAGAGTTTCTCTAGGAATACTCTTATGAGTTGAAACACTATCGCTAGCCACCAAACTCCTCAGACATGAACATTTTTGGGTATATCTGAGATGGTTTGCAACGTACTGTTCATAAGAAATCTCCATCGCCTCTTACGAATTTATGGACAGACAACCCTGCAGGATTCATGGTGTCAGTTCCCTCCAGCACTTCTTCAGACATTAGGGAAGTTCATGCCACGTCATGTTGTGGCACTTCTGTGCGCAAGCGGGGGCCCTACGCTATTTTAGACAAGTGCACTATTTTCTTTGGCTTTTCAGTACACACACATACGGTGTTCAAAAAAATGTCGAATCCTTTGAGAGGAGGTAGTGCTCATCGAAACAAGATAAATACGTCCAACAAACATGCGTCTAGAAATGCATGCTTTTCGAGATAATTTTTATATTATTTATAGGAAGGGCCGCGCGACGCTTGATTGACGATCGTTGCACTGGCCCTCCGTCAAATGGGCGGGCAAGATATTATGATGTCTTGCTCACTGTACTCTACCTACCATTAGGTGGTCAGCAGTCACTTTTGTGGCTCGAGTAGTGTTGTAGGCTGTGTTAGTGTGTTATTATACGGTACTGTCAACACTGAGTAAGTATCGTGCGGTTTTACCTTCTTGCAAACGCGGATTCACTTATGTGCTTACAGTTATTGCGCTGTTTGTACGTACAAATGGTACAACATTTACAGTTTCTCTCTTCCAACGTTTGTCAGTAATGGAAGCCTACCACAGGACAATTGAAATGGCGGATATGATATCCCGCTATTGTTTAGCAAATGGACGTAGCCTGCAAGACCATGCCCTCTACATTGAAAAATATCCACAGTTCTGAATGCCGTGTTATACGCTGTTCAGCAGACTTTTTCAGTGTCTGAGGGTCACAGGCACACTTGCACCTCTGAAGACCGATAGAGGAAGACCCGCACAATTCGCTCGCCTGGCATGGAGGAGTGTGTGCAATGTTCGATGAAAGAAACCCCTGAGATCAGTTAGCGACGATTAGTGGCAACAGAAGGCGTGTCCCACTCTCTTTTCTGGGAGGTACATCAAGAACAATTTCTGTACCTTATCATCTACCTTGCATTCAGGCCCTAAGGCCACAGGACCATCATGGTAGACAGCGGTTCTGTCAACGTCTGTTGCAGAAATGTGCCGCAGATCCATTGCTGATATTCAAGATTTTATTTGCCAATGAGGTAGGGTTCACAAAATGTGGTGTTGTGTATTTACATAACCAGAATGTATGGGCACATGTAAATTCCCAAGAACTTCAGGAAAGAGGGCGTCAGCACTGATTCTCAATCAACGTATGTACAGGCTTACTTGTCGATGGGTTCATAGGGCCATACGTGCTACCACAAAGGTTAACAGGGACACATTATCTGCATTTCCTCATTAATTCTTTGCAAACTTTGCTGGAGGCTGTTCCATTGCAGTAACAAATAAAAATGTGGTTCATGCATAATGGCGCACAAGCACACTTTCATCACAATTTACGTGAGTATCTAACGCAGACATTTAAGAACTGCTGGATTGGTAGGTGGAGAGGGAGAGGGGAGGGGGGCGGCAATCCCTGTCCTGCTCGTTGCCAAACGTCAATCCACTAGATTTTTGGTTATAGGGGAGACTTGAAGAAACAAGCCTACGCCAAGCCAATCAATAGTGTGCCGACAAGATTGCGACGCCTCTTCTTAGCATGCCAGCTGGTACCAGGTGCACTTAAAAGCGTGCATCATTCCTTACTCTGGAGGGCAGAAGGGTGCAATTTCTTGGAAGGACGCCACGTCCAACAACTCCTGTAAATACCAGCTTATCGCAAAACGTATGCATTTCCGGACCTGTGTTTACTGGACTTATTTTCCATTGGAGGTAATGGTACTCATCGAAACAATAAAAATTAGGTGTAACTCAAAGTTTACGACACCCACCCCTCCCACCCCCCCTCCACACACACACATTATATATATATATATATATATATATATATATATATATATATATATATATATATATATATATATATAAAACCATCTTGTAGGGCCCCAGTGAACGCAGAAATACCGCAACACGACGTGGCATGGACTCACCTAATGTCTGAAGTTGTGGTGAAGGGAACTGACACCATGAATCCTGCAGGACTGTTCAAAAATCCGTAAGAGTTCGAGGGGTTGGAGATCTCTTATCAACAACACGTTGCAAGCCATCTCAGATATGCTCAATAACGTTCATGGCTGAGGAGTTTGGTGGTCAGCGATAGTGTTTCAACTCATAAGAGTATTCCTGGAGAAACTATGTAGCGAATCTGGACGTGTGAGGTAACACATCGTCCTTCTGGAATTGCCCAAGACCGTCGGAATGCACAGTGGACATGAATGTACGCATATGATCATACAGGATGGTCCCATACGTGTCATCTGTCAAAGTTGTATCTAGACGTATCAGGGGTATCATATCACTCCAACTACACAGACCCCACACCATTAAGAGCCCCCACCAGTTTGAACAGTCCGCTGCTGACACGCAGGGTCCATGGAATCGTTCGAATGGCTCGAATGGCTCTGAGCACTATGGGACTTAACATCTGTGGTCATCAGTCCCCTACAACTTAGAACTACTTAAACCTAACTAACCTAAGGACATCACACACATCCATGCCCGAGGCAGGATTCGAACCTGCGACCGTAGCGGTCACGCGGTTCCAAACTGAAGCGCCTAGAACCAGACGGCCACACCGGCCGGCCGCAGGGTCCATGGATTTATGAGGTTGTATCCATTGCCAATCGGCAGTTTGAAACAAGACTCGTCCGACCAGCAACATGTGTCCAGTCATGAAGAGTTCAATGTCGGTATTGGCGGGTCCAGGCGAGGCACAAAGATTTAGGTCGTGAGTCATCAAGGGTAGACGAGTGGACCTTCGGCTCCGAAAGACCGTATCGATGATGGTCCGTTGAATGGTTCGCATGCTGGCACTTGTTGATGGTGCAGCATTGAAATCAGCAGCAATTAGCGGAAGCGTTGCACTTCTGTCACGTTGATCGATTCTCTTTAGTCGTCATTGATCCCGTTCTTGCAGGATCTTTTTCCGGCCGTAACGATGTCTAGATCTGATGTTTTACCGGATTCCTGATATTCACAGTACACCCGTGAAATGGTCGTAATGGAAAGCCCCATTCCACCGCTTTCTAGGAGATGCTGTGTACCATCGCTCGTGCGCCGACTTTAACACCACTTTCGAACTCAGATTACTGTAGGAGCAGTAACCGATCTGACAACTGCGCCAGACACTTATTTCCCCATAGAGGCGTCGCCGACCGCAGCGCCTTATTCTGGGTGTTTTATCTCTGTATTTGAATACGCTTGCCCATACCAGTTTCCTTGGAACTTTAGTATATTTACCTAATCAATTAGCGTGTGAATAGGACTCTGCCTCTCTGAAAATTAATTGTCCTGGCATTGTAACTGATGATGCCTAAACTGCGTTGTCAATAATGTTTCGGTAAAGTACGAAATGCATAAATCGCACTTGCTACGCAAAGATAAGCGAAATAACCCCTTAGGGGCAAAAATCGAACGTGTCTAACTGTATAAGGGTTTCCACCATATCTCCGAGTCTGCGAAATCCATTGACCTGTCACGTGAACTGGAAGGTGTTGTAATATCGCCAGTATGCAATTATTTCAATTATAGAACTTAGATTAACAAAAATGGTTCAAATGGCTCTGAGCACTATGGGACATAACTTCGGAGGTCATCAGTCCCCTAGAACTTAGAACTACTTAAACCTAACTAACCTAAGGACATCACACACATCAATGCCCGAGGCAGGATTCGAACCTGCGACCGTAGCGGTCGCGCGGTTCCAGACTGTAGCGCCTTAACCGCTTGGCCACCCCGGCCGGCTTAGATTAACACGCAGAGAAAAGATGTGGGTGAGAAATGCATACTTACACAAAAACGTTGGCACAGCGTAAGCAGATCATAATAAGTAGAGTATGAATGTAACGCCGTTGCGTCTAATAGTGATGGTAGCCAAGTAATTCTATTATAAGTAAAACAAATTCGCTTTCGAATACCATCATTATCGTTATTATGTTCTAGAGCTTGTAACCGGCCTCCCCCAAAAAATTTTGCTCATGCATCATTTCAGAAGTTTAGTTTACCGTGACTGGACATGAGTAAGTGATTGTTACTATATATTACACGCGTCTTTGCAATTCTACCTCTGTTACCTAGCGCGATGAAGTGACTCTTTACTTGACAGATATTAAAAATTTATTTGGAATAATGTTGCTTTGAAAAGATAAGAGTGCATGCCATTTTAGTTAGTTTGCTTACTCTCTCGTAAGTAAAACACTTCGTAACAATACCTAGAGGCAGTCATGTTCCTATAAACAACTAATTTTGTTCCACTGTTACAATGAAGTTTGCTATTGCTACTTAACTTTCCAAATAGTGTTGCAGGTTACTGCAGTTGACGAAAGCCTTTATAATTGTTCATCTGTACTAGTAACTGTTGTTGAATGACACAACCAGCGACAAATGCATTTTGAATGTTTTATTTACATAACCGGTTTAGGGCTACCATGCTCATCTACAGATCACTAGAAATTTCAGTTACACAGATCTTTTGAGCAACATGATGTCGTCTGCTCCTACACTGGACAAGAATATTCGAATATTTACTATCACTACGGACTACTTCATCTGACTTAAACTAACTTACGCTAAGGACAACACACCCACCCATACCCGAGGGAGGACTCGAACTTCCGACGGCGGGGGGAGCCGCACGAGCCGTGACAGGACCTCCCCAGACCGCACGTCTACCTCGCGTGGCCACGGTAATGTGCCTGCCCTTATTTACATACAACGTGAAACAGTTATATTCAGATACTTAAGTTCCAGTAGATTATGTACGTGAATACAATTGTCTCAGACCGTACCTAAATAACTGCCTGCACTCCAGCGTCTTTTTATTAATGAAACAATTAATAAAGTGGTATTAAATATTCAAATACCCTCTCGCAGGTTAGGGGCAGATGACATGCTGTTGATCAAAACATCTATGTAACTGAAAGCACCAGCGATTTGGAGACGGGAATGGTAGACGTAAGCCGGCTTTGGCAGTAAAATAAAACATTAAAAACGGAGTTGTGGTTGGTTGCGTCAAAATAACACAGACTGACCGTGTGTGGAACTATGCGCACCCTCCATGAATAAATCGAATAAACTATACAATGGGCCGTATCAATAGACGGAACACGTCCAAATTCATATTTCATCACATCAGCTAACTGTCTAAATAATTTTTGGCTCCAGTCAACTTTGTGAGATCGTTTCGGGTGAAACACCAAAAACGGTTCAGTTCTCGCATTCTGCAGCGTGGCCGGTAGCACTTGGGCACTTTGAACGCGACACCGAGACAATGACCCCCTCCGGAAAAAGGACACTTTCATATCAGAAAATTCCAAAGAACCAGCGATGCATAGAGGGTATCGCTCACTATGTCAGTTCATAATCGACAATAGTACATTTTGCGCACTTGTGCACGCGTGGTGTAGGGGCGCCGGCACAGTAGCTCAGTGTGTTCGGACAGAGCGTTAACTGTCTCTGTAGTAAAAAATATATAAAATAAAAAAATTGAGTGAACAGATCAACAATGAGTTTCAAAAGATGTCAGTGGACATCCACCGCGAACAAATGCAACGCACAATAGCAAACGAAATGAAAGGTAAAAAAAGTGGTAGCGTCTTTGATTAGTAATCAAACCGTTTTCGGTTCTGGGTTCGAATCCCGCCACTGCTTAAATTTTGATTAATAATCATCATTTGCGACCGAAGACTTCCGGCATAAGAAGTCACCCACATTCTGCCAATGGCCTTATCAACGAGGGCGGAGGAGCGAACAGAGGTTCAGGGCACTCTCTTGTCCTAGGGGAGGGTAACTTCCTCTAAAGGTGGAAGATCGGCAGTGACCAACGGCATGAGGATGTACAAGGCAATGGAAACCACTGCATTAAAGACACGTAACGTGTATCCACAGGACATGTGTCATGATGATCTCTCCATTGGCAAAAGATTCCGGCGTAGTCCCCAATTTGTATCTCTGGGAGGGGACTGCCAAGTGGGAGGTTACCATGA
The DNA here is from genome assembly GCF_023898315.1 of Schistocerca nitens. NCBI lineage: Eukaryota > Metazoa > Arthropoda > Insecta > Orthoptera > Acrididae > Schistocerca > Schistocerca nitens. The sequence goes on from NC_064617.1 coordinate 784,412,191, forward strand.
GAAAAAGATTGAATAATCAAAGAAAGGATAACGTTTTCCGAGTCGGGGAATGAAATGTCAGAAGCTTGAACGTGGTAGGGAAACTAGAAAATTTGACAAGGGACATGCAAAGACTCAATCTAGATATCGTAGGGGACAGTGTAGTGAAGTGGAAAGATAAGGATTTCTGGTCAGGTGAGTAAAGGGTAATATCAACAGCCGGCCGCTGGTGGCCGAGCGGTTCTGGCGCTACAGTCTGGAACCGCGCGACCGCTACGGTCGCAGGTTCGAATCCTGCCTCGGCCATGGATGTGTGTGTTGTCCTTAGGTTAGTTAGGTTTAAGTAGTTCTAAGTTCTAGGGGACTTATGACCTCAGCAGTTGAGTCCCACAGTGCTCAGAGCCATTTTTTATCAACAGCAGCAGAACGTGGAAAAACTGGATTACGATTCGTTATGAATAGGAGGATAGAGCTGAGAGTGTGTTACTGTGGACAGTTCAGTGACAGGGTTGTTCTTATCAGAATCGACAGCAAAGCAACACCGACAACGATAGTTCAGGTAAACATGCCGACGTCTTAAGCGGAAGCTGAAGAGACAGAGAAATTATAATAAGAAATTGAAAACTCCGCCCGAAGAGACCATGAATGCCCAACGGTACCACCGACCGCCATGTCATTATCAGCCCACAGGCGTCACTGGATGCGCATATAGAGGGGCATGTGGTGAGCACACCGCTCTCCCAGCCGTATGTCAGTTCGAGACTGGAGCCGCTATTTCTCAATCAAGTAGCTCCTCAGTTTGCCTCACAAGGGCTGAGTGGACACCGTTTGCTAACGGCGCTCGGCAGACCGGATGGTCTCCCATTCAAGTGCTAGCCCACCCCGACAGCGCTTGACTTCGGTGATCCGACGGGAATAGGTGTTAGCACTGTGGCAAGGCCGTTGGCCAGAACGTAAGGGGAGATGAAAATCTAATACTCATCGGAGAACGCAGATGTAGGGAAAGGAGTAGAAAAAAGGTTACAAGGGAATATGTGCTTGGGACAAGGAATGAGACTGGAGAAAGACTAATTGAGCTCTGTAACAAATTTCAGCTAGTAATCGCAAGAATCACAAGAGGAGGAGGTATAGTTGGAAAAGGCCGGGTGATAGAGCTAGTTTTCAGTCACGTTACATCATGGTCAGTCAGAAATTCTGAAATCAGATACTAGATTGTAAGGCGTACCCAGAAGCAGATATAGACTCAGATCCTAATTTAGTAGTGATGAAGAGTAGGCTGAAGTTTAAGACGTCAGGAAGAATCAATATGCAAAGAGGTGGGATATAGAAGTACTAAGGAATGACGAGATACTCTAGATGCTCTCTAATACTATACACACAACAATAAGGAATAGCTCAATAGGTAGTACAGATGAAGAGCAATGGACATCTCTATAAATGGCCATAACATAAGTTCCAATGAAAAACATAGGTACAAAGAAGGTAACTGCGAAGAAACCGTGGGTAACAGAAGAAATATTTCAGTTGATCGATGAAAGGAAGAAGCACGAAAATATTCAGGGAATCTCAGGAATACAGAAATACAGGTCGCTGAGTAATGAAATAAATAGGAAGTGCAGATAAGAAGAAATGGCTATAGGAAAAACGTAAAGAAATCAAAAAACAAATGATTTTTGGAAGGAAAGACTCAGCATACAGGAATATCAAAACACTTTCGGTGTCACTAAAAGCACGGGTGGCAACATTAAGAGTGCGACACGAATTCCGGCACTAAATGCAGAGGAGAGAGCGGATAGGGGGAAGATTACATTGAAAGCCTCTATGAGGAGGAAGATTTGTCTGATATGATAGAAGAAGGAAAAGGAGTCGATTTAGAAGAGATAGGGGATCCAGGACTAGAATCAGAATTTAAGAGAGCTTTGGAGGACTTAAGATCAAATAAGGCAGAAGGGATAAATAACATTCCATCAGAATTTGTAAAGTCATTGGGAAAAGTGGCAAAAAACGACTATTCACGTTGGTGTGTCGAATGTATGAGTCTGGCGACATACCACCTGACTTTCAGAAAAATATCATCCACACAATTCCGAAGACTGCAAGAGTTGACAAGTGAGGGTATTACTGCACAATCAGCTTAACAGCTCACGCACATAAGTTGCTCATAAGAATAATACACAGAAGAATGAAAAAGAAAATTATGGGTATGCTAGATGACGACTAGTTTGTCATTAGAAAAAGGAAATGCACGTGAGAAACAATTCTGACGTAGCGGTTGATAATGGAAGGAAGATAAAAGAAGAATCAAGACATGTTCATAGGATTTGTCGACCTGGAAAAAGCACTAAACAATGTAAACTAGTGCAAGATGTTCAAAATTCTGAGACAAATGCCGATAAGCTGTAGCGAGGGATGGGTATTATACAATACGTACAAGACCCAAGAGGGAATAATAAGAATGGACGACTAAGAAAGAAGTGCCCGGATTAAAACGGTGTAAGACAGGAATGCAGTCTTTCCCTCCTGCTGTTCAAACCGTACATCGAAGAAGCAATGATGGAAATAAAAGAACGGTTCAGGAGTGAAATTAAAATTCAAGGTGAAGAGATATAAATGGTACTATTCGCTGATGACATTCTTATTCTGAGTGAAAGTGAAGAAGAATTACATGATCTACTGAACGGAATGGACATTCTAATGAGTACAGAATATGGCTTGAGAACAAATCGAAGAAAGACGAAAGTAATGAGAAGTAGCAGAAAAGAGGTCAGCGAGAATCTTAACATCGGAATTGATGGTCACGAAGTAGATGAAGTTAAGGAATTCTGCTACCTAGGCAGATAAATAACCAATAACGGATGGAGCAAGGAGGAAATCAAAAGCAGATTAGCAATGGCAAAAAGGCCATTCCTGGGCAATAGAAGTCTACCAATAGCAAATATAGCCTTAATATGAGGAAGAAATTTCTGAAAATTATGTCTGGAGTACAGCATTGTATAATAATGAAACATGGACTATGGGAAAGCCGGAACAGAGGAGAATCAAAGTATTTGAGATGTGGTTCTACAGACGAATGCTGAAAATTAGGTGGACTGATAAGGTAAGGAATGAGGTGGTTCTGCGCAGAATCGGAGGGGAAAGGGGTATGTGGAAAACTTTGATAAGGAGTAGGGACAGGATGATACCACATCTGTTTACACTAGAACTATCGGACTTCACCGTACCCCTAGTAGTAGCATGAGGGTCATTCTCGACCCCCCGTAGGTAACCTCCATTTCATTCGTATTTGGATGGTGGTTTGCGTGTCGCCGTGCTGAAAATACATTCAGGAAGGCTGTAAAGTGTAACCGAAGAATGGTTTGGTCTCTACAATGAATAGTATACTGTCGAACATAAATTTTAAGAAACGCCCTTCTTTAATTTTAAATTTTACAAAATAAATTCAATTCTTTCATCAATCATCATTAAAACAAGTAAATAAAACAATGTTACAATGTATTTCTTTATAAAAGGGTTGATGCAGAACCAGAACGTATTGTCTCTTTGTGTACCAATAGAATTTTTACTTTTACAGACAAATTAAGTACCGAGTATTTCTGAAAGATTCTAAAACGCAGCAGGTGACTAAAATCCTCTTCGTGTTTTCTTGCTAACTGCAATCGAGGAATTAAAACTTACGAACAAATAACTGCAGTCTATAATCATAAACACTAGGTAATATTTAGGAACGAGGACTTGACAGAATTGACTTGGGCTCACAGTTCAGACGCTCGACAAGACTTTTTCCTTGCCAACTTCTGCACACATACTTCTTGCACTTGTTACTCCTCTTTGTTATTTTGTTGTTTTTGCATGAAACCTGGATTTGACAACACCTTCTATGTCCATATTGGCCAGCGCCGGTATCGAGCGCCTGCAAGAGGTGGTTGGCTCCTCTCTGCAGTTTGTACAGGGCAGGAAGCTCATTTGCTACTCTGAGGATAAAGACGTAGAGAGAAATCTTACAGGCAGTAAGTTTTATGAGCGTTGATCATAGCAAGGTCAATAATATTGTAAGAGACGTGCACGGGCCATCGGTGGGAGCTTGCTCACACACTGTAGTGTTCAGCCTTTTGGTCAACTATGTTGACTCCACACCTAGTTTCATTACAAAACTTCACTGTTTGTGGAAGTTCCTTCTCAGCATTCTCATTCACCTGACATCCAGCATGCATGTTACTCAGAATAAGGATTCTTTCTCCTTTTTTCCCTTGGTATGCTGTCAGAAGATTGTCGCCTGATTTGTGTGTTGCATACAATGCGTCGTCTCCACTTCACGCCGTAAGAGGAACCTCTTTGAGTGATCTCCGAAGAGCGCAAACTAAACTTGTTCCTTTTTGTTTATGCTCACCCGCCAGTTTGACGAAGGTGAAAATGTTGTCAGTCGTGATGTTGCCTAAGGGCGAAGCGCCTAACATCTGCTGTCGTGTACGAGAACTATTAGCAGTGTCCCAGAAAGCAGTGTGGGAAGATGGGATGGCCCAGCTTGCCCGCTGTATAATATGTTACTCTGTAGCTTCCTTGTGTCACTCCTTAGTCCTGCATGTCTCCAGTCCCTAGAAAAAAAGTGGAATGCCGCGCGGATATGTAGTATCGCCCGACCTCCGAATTCTTCCTGTTTCACGTTCTTTTTGACCCAAAGTGTCGTTTCTAACATCTCGTGAATGACGTCGAGGCACGCTCAGAAACTATTTAGTGTCTGAATATCGGTGTTACTGATATCGAATTGCATTAAAATGTTTGTGGGTCAAAAATGACCCACATGTTACTACTGGTATAGCAGGTAACTTTTTCATACTTCTAGGTGGGCTAGGGCGATGAAATTCAGGTGAATTGTACAACCCCATAAATGATGAAAAGTCACGGGAGCGTTTGGTCCTGGGATGATTATGGACGGGGGTAGGGTCCTCGAACAACCCTCGTGGATCGAAAATGACACAAGTGGTATTTCTAGTGCTAAGGCATGACAGAATGGCTTCCATGGTACTAGAGGGAGCGGTAGAGGGCAACGACTGCAGAGGAAGACAGAGATTGGAATACATCCAGCAAATAACTGAGGACGTAAGTTGAGAGTTGCAAGTGCTACTCTGAGATGAAGAGGTTCACACAGGAGAGGTATTCGTGGAGGGCCGCATTAAAACCAATCGGAAGACTGATGATCCACAAAAAAAAAGATAGTACCACTTACAATCTGATGCCAACAAATAACGGCGAGGTACATAATTGAAGCAAGTTGATTATGATAGCCTGGTTTACCTTGACTTTAAAAACAATAATCGAAGTCAATAGTCTGAAGTCAAAGCCATTCCCTTAGACTGTTGAATCCTTTTCTAATAGTTAACTATCAAACGCATCGCCTGGTATGAGCAGATCTTGGTAACAGTACAGGACACATCATACTGCCTATATTGCCACTCTGGCCTGAAGTGTCGCGGATTGATTCCCGGCGGGGTCAGGGATTTTCTCTGCCTCGTGATGACTGGGTGTTGTGTGATGTCCTTAGGTTAGTTAGGTTTAAGTAGTTCTAGGTTCTAGGGGACTTATGACCATAGATGTTGAGTCCCATAGTGCTCAGAGCCATTTGAACCATATTTTTTGTCGCGGATTGTAAGCGCGTACGTCTTCCAGTGATGTAAACCAACCTTCGGTAGACAGCACTCCACTAAAACGACATTTTCGATCCCAGCATACCACAGCGGGTACATCTGTTATATGATATCTTTACATCAACGTTTCAAACTGATCCAGCTGGGGAATTATTTTTTCGCGTGTGATCGACATCGCATTCATTGGATGCAAAGATATTCGAATGAATGGTGTATCATAGAACCATATGTGCCCCTATCAAACGATTCGTCTCACCTTTCGCATTGAATCTTTTAGAGGCGTATTGAAAAACCTTGAGCAAACTGGCCAGCAGGAGGTTTAAACCCTGACTCTCCTAAACACTTCGAGAGTTCTCAAAGTAGCGCTTTTCTGCTTAGGAACCAGTTCACGTACCTTCGTTGAAGTGTATCGTTAATACGTTGCTGTGACTCAACGGTTGCAATTCATTATGATCAGTACCAACTTAAGGCAGCCGACGATTTATCGTATTTGATTGTTCAGGCAAACGAGTTTGCATCTTTACATGAAGCTCGGAGATACACCTGCACGAGACAGGAACTGGAATGGACTTCAAAACCGGACAGGTCTCAGCAGATGAAACACACCGACTTATCCGACAACATTCCATCTGCCTAGTACCCATCACGGCGTTGATATCCATTTGACCATTTTTTGCGTTGTTGCATGCTACATAATTTCACGACTCATTTGAGAACTCTATGAAATAGTATTGTTTCTATGCCTTCTTATAGGAATCAGGAAGTACGTTTCTCGTTAGCTTGTGCTGTCATGAAATTCTTTTTCTTCGATGGTATTAAGTTGATGAAGGTTCATACGTTTCCTCCACTTAACAGTCTTCAAGTGCTAGGCTGATAAATGCAAACCTGTCCGTACAATTCCTAAGGGTGGTAAAAACATGAAAATATATCTGAATTGCAACCACAGATGAAAATAACACAATGCATAATTGAACGATCTGTGTTAAAACATCTATGACATGGCAAATGCCGCATGCATAACACTAGGAGGCTAATTGTACATTTTACGTCTAGGACGTCTATAAGAAAGATATGTGCAAAATGCTTGCGAAGGTCGTTGAAGGCTTACTAAATTAAATATTATCGGCACTTTCACAGCAATTTTAGGATCAGCCGTGGAGAACTCTCTCTAAAAAAATCTTTTCCGTGGATAAGAAACGTGGTCCACCAATCCACGTAATGTACGAAAAGCATAGTAGAAGGTGGGAGATAGTGTCCTTGCACTGAAACTTTATAAATCGGATTAATTTGTGAGAAGTCTCAGTTTCATGAAATACTAAAGCGATTATTCTCACGGCTTACTTCTCAGGTGCTGGAAAAATAGTATTGCTTAGCTTGCTAGGCGTAAAATAATATCCGTCGAATCCTACAGAAATCTTAATTATGTACGTAAAAACATTAAAAAACCAGAACAAAGACCCGGATTGTTAAAGAGAAAAATCATTTACCCAAATATCACAAGGCAAAGAACACTGTTTTCACACATGAAGTGGCCCCTCTGCCAATCTTTTCTAGTGAACCGCCCTATTGTGTAGTAACAATCCGCCTATCTGCGAGCTCATTAATTTCTAATGACAAGACCCGGCCTACTTGTCTCCAACAGAACTTGGCGTCTTATTACTAAATACTATTTGAACTGCATTACAATAGCTTTAATTCCACAGCTTCTTGCGGGCAAACTTGTGAATGTTTTCTTTTCTTCTTTTAGCTTTTAGGAAAAGTGTTGGCGGAGCTAATCACGGCACTGTGGTTCGTCATTGTCCTGCAAGCTCCCTTAGTTCTGGTTCTTCACGACTTTTTTCAAACTCAAGTACAAAGGAACGAGCCAGGGCCTTTACGCAAGAGAGAAAAAAAAACAAAAGAAAAGAGAGACTACGAGGGTCTATTGAAGAAAGAGAGAGAGCGAGAGAGAGAGAGAGAGAGAGAGAGAAACCCAGAACCTCTTAAGCTATTGAACTAGGAATGAGAAAATAAAGTAAGCAAGTCACAATAACATTGTGTAATCGTAACCAAAGAAAGCTCACAAAGGAGTTCGCAAACTATATCAATGCCATATTTTGTTTGTTCTGCTAGGGGTTTGAGGATCTTCGACGAACTTGGCTTATTGTTAATTACCATACTTATCACGCTGCGAATAGTTTTTCACCTTCCTGTTCTCTTTTATCTGAGGCCTTAATAGCTGCAAGGCTGTTCATTTAGAAAACGTTTCTGAAGGTAATTACGAGATTGGTAGTTTTTCCTATGTTTTGGAGTCGGAGTGGAGTCGAAAACGCACTGGTAGGTCTGGTTTGCTGGTCATCTCACATGACGATCAACATCACATTAGATGTTGAGATTGGATGTCTATAATTCAGTAATGTGAATAGATAAACAATACAAAGACGGACATCTGAGAAGAGCTGGCAGCACAAGACAGGCAGCACAAGAGGATGGTTCGGCAAATGTTGTCGTTTATAAGTCTTACATTTCTGAGGAAGCTATTACAGTTTCGGAAGATAAGTAATTCAGTTGAATACAAGAATGGACGTCGGGCCAGAATTGTCATTGGCATGCCTTTATGGACCGCCTGTCTCAGGATCCGTAGTAGGTATCGTTGATGTCTGTAGCAAACAAACGACCAACTGTAAGAATATAAAACTAATGCTTATACAAGGATTAATTTATAATGAAGATATCCCACGAACGCGGAAATACTTGAGTATCAGTTTGGTAGCGTTCGGCTAAAGTGTTAGTCAGTTTCATGTTCCGTTTATTATTTATATAATTAACTGTAATGATGTGGAACAAATCACTTTACATTCGTACTACACATTGACACCTAAACATGGGTGCATGCAATTTACAAGGTTTTTTAATTTGGAGTAGTAGTTACTACCCACCACCATTTAACTACTTACATCTATACTACATTATAAAGACATGTAGTTACCAAGAATCTCGAAAAGTTTTGCGCGGTACGATAATAAATATTTGGACAGACCTAGGCTACAATTGTTTAAATATTTTTAGTATACAACTATCTATGTAATATTGTGTAAATACGAAACACTGTTAGCGAAAATCTGAAATACTTGACCGATTTTGTTCAAATTTTTGATACCATACTCAAATAAACACTGCGATAGAAAAAACACTGTTAGCAACAATCTCGAATAGTTCCAGACCGATTTTGAAATTTTTACGCAATACTCAAACAAATATTCAGATAATCATAGCCTATATGTTTTTCAAACAACAATATACTCACTTTCTGTAAGGAAATAATACAAAATATTCTGTTATATATGTACATATACAAAAATTGTAGACGTAACAATGTGCTGTTTTGTTTTCTTCCTTGCAATTGGTTTATATAGGAAAGTTGTATTTATAGTTTATTGGCTTATGATTATTATACTTTTTTTTGTCATCAGTCTACTGAATCGTTTGATGCGGCCCGCCACGAATTCCTTTCCTGTGCTAACCTCTTCATCTCGGAGTAGCATTTGCAACCTACGTTCTCAATTATTTGCTTGACGTATTCCAATCTCTGTCTTCCTCTACAGTTTTTGCCCTCTACAGCTCCCTCTAGTACCATGGAAGTCATTCCCTCATGTCTTAGCAGATGTCCTATCATCCTGTCCCTTCTCGTTATGAGTGTTTTCCACATATTCCTTTCCGATTCTGTGTAGAACCTCCTAATTCCTTACCTTATCAGTCCACCTAATTTTCAACATTCGTCTATAGCACCACATCTCAAATGCTTCGATTCTCTTCTGTTCCGGTTTTCCCACAGTCCATGTTTCACTACCATACAATGCTGTACTCCAGGCGTATATCCTCAGAAATTTTGTTCCTCAAATTAATGCCGGTATTTGATATTAGTAGACTTCTCTTGGCCAGAAATGCCTTTTTTGCCATAGCGAGTCTGCTTTTGATGTCCTCCTTGCTCCATCCGTCATTGGTTATTTTACTGCCTAGGTAGCAGAATTACTTAACTTCATTGACTTCGTGACCATCAATCCTGATGTTAGGTTTCTCGCTGTTCTCATTTCTACCACTTCTCATTACCTTCGTCTTTCTCCGATTTACTCTCAAACCATACTGTGTACTCATTAGACTGTTTATTCCGTTCAAAAGATCATTTAATTCTTCTTCACTTTCACTCAGGATAGCAATGTCATCAGCGAATCGTATCATTGATATCCTTTCACCTTGTATTTTAATTCCACTCCTGAACCTTTCTTTTATTTCCATCATTGCTTCCTCGATGTACAGATTGAAGAGTAGGGCCGAAAGGCTACAGCCTTGTCTTACACCCTTCTTAATACGACCACTTCTTTCTAGATCGTCCACTCTTATTATTCCCTCTTGGTTGTTGTACATATTGTATATGACCCGTCTCTCCCTATAGCATACCCCTACTTTTTTCAGAATCTCGAACAGCTTGCAGCATTTTATGTTGTCGAACGCTTTTTCCAGGTCGACAAATCCTATGAAAGTGTCTTGATTTCTCTTTAGCCTTGCTTCCATTATTAGCCGTAACGTCAGAATTGCCTCTCTCGTCCTTTACTTTTCCTAAACCCAAACTGATCGTCACTTAGCGCATTCTCAATTTTCTTTTCCATTCTTCTGTATATTATTCTTGTGAACAGCTTCGATGCATGAGCTGTTAAGCTGATTGTGCGATAATTCTCGCACTTGTCAGCTCTTGCCGTCTTCGGAATTGTGTGGATGATGCTTTTCCGAAAGTCAGATGATATGTCGCCAGACTCATATTCTACACACCAACGTGAATAGTCGTTTTGTTGCTACTTCCCCCAATGATTTTAAAATTCTGATGGAATGTTATCTATCCCTTCTGCCTTATTTGACCGTAAGTCCTCCAAAGCTCTTTTAAATTCCGATTCTAATACTGGATCCCCTATCTCTTCTAAATCGACTCCTGTTTCTTCTTCTATCACATCAGACAAATCTTCACCCTCATAGAGGCTTTCAATGTATTCTTTCCACCTATCTGCTCTCTCCTCTGCATTTAACAGTGGAATTCCCGTTGCACTCTTAATGTTACCACCGTTGCTTTTAACGTCTCCAAAGGTTGTTTTGACTTTCCTGTATGCTGAGTCTGTCCTTCCAACAGTCATATCTTTTTAGATGTCTTCACATTTTTCCTGCTAACATTTCGTCCTAGCTTCCCTGCACTTCCTATTTATTTCATTCCTCAGCGACTTGTATTTCTGTATTCCTGATTTTCCCGGAACGTGTTTTTACTTCCTCCTTTCATCAATCAACTGAAGTATTTCTTCTGTTACCCATGGTTTCTTCGCAGCTACCTTCTTTGTACCTATGTTTTCCTTCCCAACTTCTGTGATGACCCTTTTTAGAGATGTCCATTCCTCTTCAACTGTACTGCCTACTGAGCTATTCCTTATTGCTGTATCTATAGCGTTACAGAACTTCAAACGTATCCCGTCATTCCTTAGTACTTCCGTATCCCACTTCTTTGCGTATTGATTCTTCCTGACTAATGTCTTGAACTTCAGCCTACTCTTCATCACTACTATATTGTGATCTGAGTCTATATCTGCTCCTGGGTGTGCCTTACAATCCAGTATCTGATTTCGGAATCTCTGTCTGACCATGATGTAATCTAATTGAAATCTTCCCGTATCTCCCGGCCTTTTCCAAGTATACCTCTTCCTCTTGTGATTCTTGAACAGGGTATTCGCTATTACTGGCTGACACTTGTTACAGAACTCAATTAGTCTTTCTCCTCTTTCATTCCTCGTCCCAAACCCATATTCTCCTGTAACCTTTTCTTGAACTCCTTCCCCTACAACTACATTCCAGTCGCCCATGACTATTAGATTTTCGTCCCCCTTTACATACTGCATTACCCTTTCAATATCCTCATACACTTTCTCTATCTGTTCATCTTCAGCTTGCGACGTCGGCATGTATACCTGAACTATCGTTGTCGATGTTGGTCTGCTGTCGATTCTGATTAGAACAACCCGGTCACTGAACTGTTCACAGTGACACACCCTCTGCCCTACCTTCCTATTCATAACGTATCCTACACCTGTTATACCATTTTCTGCTGCTGTTGATAATACCCGATATTCGTCTGACCAGAAATCCTTATCTTCTTTCCACTTCACTCCACTGGCCCCTACTATATCTAGATTGAGTGTTTGCATGTCCCTTTTCAGAGTTTCTAGTTTCCCTACCACGTTCAAGCTTCTGCCATTCCACGCCCCGACTCGTAGAAGGTTATCCTTTCGTTGATTATTCAATATTTTTCTCATGGTAACCTCCCCCTTGGCAGTCTCCTCCCGGAGATCCGAATGGGGGACTATTCCGGAATCTTTTGCCAATGGAGAGATCATCATGACAGTTCTTCAATTACAGGCCACATGTCCTGTGGATACACGTTACGTGTCTTTAATGCAGTGGTTTCCATTGCCTTCTGCATCCTCATGTCGTTGATCATTGCTGATTCTTCCGCCTTTAGGGGCAATTTCCCACCTCTAGGACAAGAGAGTGCCCTGAACCTCTATCCGCTCCTCCGCCCTCTTTGACAAGGCCGTTGGCAGAATGAGGCTGACTTCTTATGCCGCCAATGCTGATTATTTATCAAAATTTAGGCAGTGGCAGGGATCGAACCCGGGACCGAAGACGTTTTGATTATGAATCAAAGACGCTACCCCTAGATCACGGGTACTACTACGGAATCGAAATTGTTCCAAACTTTGTCGTCCTGCTCGTTTTCTGGTTTGTATCTACTATCCTCACAGATCGAGCAGCATACAATGATTCCAACCGATTTACACTTTTTTTTTAAGAGGATTCAGTTCCCATCAAGGATTTGTTTGAAATAACTATAAACAAGGCTCAGAGTCAGAGAGAGTGGGAAGAAGATTTGGACAGAAATACGGGTAAGGGGGGGGGGGGGGGAAGGAGGAGGAAACGGAATAGAGAGGGGGAAGGAGGAGACAGGCAAAGGGAGGGAGCTTGAGGAGATGGACACAGAGATGGGTGAAGAGTTTATGGAAGGAGAGAGGAGGAGGATGTGGAGGAGGAGGAGGAGGTTAAGGCATGGACAGTGAGGCAGAGGGAATGGGTTGTCAGAGGAGGAAGAAGTAGATTAGTACAATTACCACACACATTTCGCAATAGCGGAGCATTTTCTGTTTCGCTAGTATTATATAAATAGAAGTTCTTCTACAACAAAGAAGGAATTTTCAATGAGAAACTTTTTCATTTCGTCTTTAAATTTAACTTTACTGTTTGCTAAAGATTTTATACCGGTGGGTAGGTGACAAAAACTTTTTGCCAGCATTATGATCTCCCTTCCCTTTTTTTCAGAAAGTATCCCCGTAGTGGAGCAATGAGTATTAGTTGATCTTCTACTCTAATTACAAGCGTCATTGTTCCTTTAAAAACTGTGATGGATTATTTATAACAAACGTCCTGCGGGAATAAATACACTGAAACAGCAGTGAAAATGACTAAGTCCTCAGAGAACGGTAGTGGGTGAGCACCAGATATTATTCTTATGGCACATTTTTGTGCAATGGTAACTATGTTTCTTAAACATTTGTTACTCCATAACATTATTGCATTCAACGTTATTGAATGAAAATACGCTAGATATCTTGATTTATGTCTCTCTCCCCCCAAGACATTTATTGATTCGAAGGGTAACCGTAGCTTAACGGAGTTGTTTTGTAATTACAGAAACGTGTTTTTTCCAGTTTACATTTTCTTCATTACGCACCTCGAAAACTTTTGCTGTCTCCATCATAGTTATTAGCTTCTCACGATATGTCACATTCACAATTGATGTAATACCTGTAGATGCGCAGAACTGAATATGTTGGGCCTTTTTAAACAGAGTGAGACCATTTGCTGAAAATTATTTCAACCAACACTTTTAAGAACATTATTTACATTTTTTCTGTTGCTGTATACATGTCTTTACTGCTTACAGCACTGGTGTCATCTAAAAAGAAAACAATTCTGCTTGTACATTAGGCCGGACGTTGCGTACATATAAATGGGAAACAATGATATACCTATGATTGAGCTTTGTGCAACAGCGTAAGACATATCTCCCCACTCAAAAGACTCTCTTTTGCTTAAATTGGTTGAACTGTTAAGTATACCTTTCTGCATTCTTTTGATTAGGTGTCACATTACCTCCTAGTTGGCTACACCATCAGTTCCATAGAACCTCAGTGTATAGAGGAGTATATTGCGATTCACAGAGTCACGTACTTTATATAGCTTACACTGCTGTTTTGCTATTTAATACAAGTTATATGGTTAAATGCGTTGTATACAACTGTAATTAAGGTCTTATTAAGACCAAACGCGTTTCCCTTTTCCTGAAGCATCTTCAATTGTCACTGTAATATCGTTTTCATCTATATCAGTTTTACAATATTGATTTTCCTATTTCAGTTTTCTTTGCTAGAATCATGAACAGTTCACATGCTTTTCTTGCTAATATTAAAAGTATTCTTACTGTTACTCACGGTTTTTTGTTATTTACCGTCATCCTTCCTGTTCCTCCACACGCATGTGTTATATTTTAGCACACAGCACTAAATATATTCACGTTTCTGTGTTGCGAAGAACCACTCTCATCTCGCCATTTCGATTGTGTTGATTTATTAATGAGAGATGCGTCCGTCTTTTGTTTGTCTTTGTAGTGGTGGGAACGTCTGCTATCGCTCTGTTTGTGAGTGTGTGTTTGTAAATGGACACAGTGTATCCTGTTTACTGTGTGTGCAAATTATTGCCTTATTATGGTATAGTGGTGGATGGTTTAGGTGGTGACGGGAATGGGGCGATGTTGCCTAGTTAGTGATTTCGTGACGTCACGGGGCTGCTCTTTCTGTGAAATATGTTGTATTAGTTTAAATAAGGTCTGGTTGCTTATGTTTGTCTACTGACTTATTATATGTTTCTTCTCTGTTATTGTTTTTTGAATTTGGAAACTCTTTTGTAGGTATAGGAGATGTTTCTTATTGCTGAATCTCATTATTTTTATGTCCTTTTCAATTGCAGTAAGGTAGTGTCTTTCTTCCCAGAGGTGTTCTGCAAATGATGAATTGTAGGTGCCGTATTTCCATACTCTGCTCCTTATACGTTATTTCAAAAGTTTTGGCTTTCTATCCTAAGTATAGAACATTACAGGTGTTACACTGGAGTTGGTAAATATCACATGTGCGGTACATGTCAGGGTGATCTTCCCTTTTTATACATTTCTGTGTAGAGCCTTTGCTTTGGTATCATATTTTTATTCCTTGTTTGTTGAGAATGTTCCCAATTATGTGTCTCAGTTTGTTTCCATGTGTGAGTATCTACCACCTTGTCTGTTGAGTGTCTGTCTTGTTTCCTTCCTGAATAGTGGTAGTGATGTTGGTGTGTGTGTTTCTGGTGGGCGTTGTAGGTCTCTGAACTTGTTTGGTGTTTTTTTTTTTATTTTCATATTTTTCTAGATTGCCTTGTCGAGTTTTGTTACTAGGGATTCTTTGTGTGCATTATTTTTCTCTACCTGAATTATACTTTGTTTGTCAAGTCATTGTCTAAGGGCTGATACTTTTTGGGCCTGTAAAACTTATATAACAACTTGTACATACGCAATGGCGGAAAAAAAGAGGGCACAAAACAGACGAAACTACATGTTTTTGATGTTTGTAAGAATAGGCGAGTGAATGAAACTTCCTGGCAGATTAAAACTGTGTGCCGGACCGAGACTCGAACTCGGGATCTTTGCCTTTCGCGGGCAAGTGCTCATTCGAGGTGAGTGAATGTTTAAATAGCAGTCTCAGTTCTGAAATACAAACCGAGAGTAGCTGAGTGTATTAATGTTATTCAGGTAGGATACTGTTCACCTTTTCATAAATTTTAGACAATGGTGTCAGTAGTGAAACGGGTCAGTAGTCGTTCGTATATCTACCGATTTCCGTCAGTGCAACTACTGCCTGAGGGATATCTGAGTTACTAACCAGTATTTACAAATGTTCCTGGCATATTAAAACTGTGTGCCAGACTAGGACGTGAACCTGAAACCTTTACCTTTCAGGCACGAATCCTGTATAGACTGAGTTGCCCAAGTACACATCACAACCAACTCTCAAAGCTCTACAAATGATGGGATTATATTTCCGCTATTTTACTGTACAACATTTTTATTTTGCATTACTATCATGAGTACCAAGTACAACAACTAGACTTTGTTAACCCAACATTGTTGTACATGACAACGGCTTAAGGCTGAAATCATGATAGTAATATAAACTAAAGATGTACACTCTTCTGGAGGAAATACAATTAAAACATGACTACAGGACTGTGACCCAAAAATAAGGAATGATTATCAGCTCTACAAATGACGTAAATTATACTCCAAAGATAAGCCCACACAATAATGCTATCATATCAGCCCTAATAAATACTAAGGAAAAATTTAAAGTTGAGCCACGAAGCACACCCCGATTCCATAGAGTGGGAAACTTTGATATTCGCGTAATTCTCTCGAATAACATTCCGTCGAGGTCGTTAACGTCTCAGCAGAGCAAATTCTATGCTCCCGAGTTGCGTGACAGTGTTTGTGGAGTTGCTGGGTAAGGGAAAGGGGACGGGAGATGAGTGGCAAACAAATGGGCGTGTGGAGTAACTACTGCCAGTCGCTCTGGAAGTCCTTTCGATGTGTCACATGTGGGCGGGGATTCGACCCTACAAAGAGGAGGATATTAGCTGCTCGAGCCTCCGAGTTTACAGTTACCCCGCTTTGGGTACAGATCTGCGGTTCTTGGCCTCTCCGCTTCTGTCCGCCTTCGTCCCCACCCCCCTCCCTCCACTCCCCCATCACCACCACCACACCATCCCGTGATTTATGATCATGGTTTCTCGGGTATAGACTCCCTACGGCTATAATCAGGGCTTGTGCCTGACTATAGCCTGAGCAACAAGTTCGCTAATAGCCTGTCACTGACGCAAGCGCTGTCACTGCTAATGAGAGTCGGTCGGAGGCGCCACAAAAGAGTTCAGCCCGTTTCAAGCTAACTGGAGCGCGACTGCGATAGGACTGTGCTGTGTACGATGAACGCAAAAATACAACAAAGTTAAAATAAAAAAAAATCAGTAATTGGATGTATCGATATCTGAATTACTGCCGCTTACTAAGGTTAAGAGCATTATGTACCGTTACCATCAGAAGATATCTAACGTTTATATTACAGACACAACTCAAACTACACTGAATTTTTTTTTTCAGGTTGCAATCAAATATTTATTGCCTCTGGTGGCTACTGACAGAGTACCAACGTATTTATGATTTTTTCTGTCTTTTACCACAATGACCTTCGTTTTTGTGAAAGTGTCTTTACAGCAGCAGAACATCCTGCAGCACGCAGTCATAAAAATATAAAGCAGTACACTCAAATATCTATGTACAGATGACAAACTATTCTGATGTCACAGGCGTCGCTGTGAGAACAGCGTTGCGTCTTCGTGCAACTCTTCCACTACATTTAGTGAAACGATACAGGATGTGCATACTGGCCAACCTTTCATCAGTAAACCTAGCCATATTGCTGTGGATCACTGTTGACGGCAATCAACATTGGTAAGGCAGTAATGAGCAGTTCCATTTTTGAACGACAACATTCACTTTCTATGTTCTGCGGCATACTCGTATTCCTGCAGTACTTTTCCAAAAGGAAAAATTGTTCCAAGGCACTACCAGGTCATGTACCTAGGAAGAAATAATCTACTAAAATTTGAAAGTTTTTCAGTCGAAATCTTGTCAAAACTGCATTTAATAGTTTATCTGTTACATTATTAGTGTACTACATACCAACGATCAATAAGTAAAATCGTATTACATTAAAATATTAACAAGTACTGAAGTTCCCATCATGTAGGAAGGCGGCCTAATATTCAGCCGTTCTGTGCAAACCCCCCCCCCCTCCCTCTAGCAACTGGCAGCTAATAATATTCATTCTCTTCCGAGTGGCTAGCAACGAGTTACAGCTAGTGTGTGAGAATCTCGCTCCTGCATGCTGCGCTGTTGCCACACTTCGCAACAACCAAATTATTAATTCAACTGTAATTTTTTGGCTTTTTCTTCTTGCAACGGTATAGCTGTGAATGTGTATCTGTTCATGTTTAAGTTCGATTTTTAAAGAAATTCAGGTGACGGAAATAAATGTGAAGTGCTTCAGAAGCAGGTGAGGAGGATTATTTACCGCATTTATAACTTTTTCAAACGTGAATTTGAAAGCAGGTCACCTGCTGTTGACATTTGAAGACACAAAAATGGACTCCAGAACCTTGTGATGTCGGCAAGAGAACTGCAGAGAATTGTAAACGAAATTGTCAGGGCTATAGGAACTGTAGAAAAAGTTGGTTTCGTGTCGTCTGGAAAGCATCGAAATCGCAAGGAATCTCTAAAACAAGTGGATGGTTTTAACAAAAATGTTTAAAGTGCTCCATGTGAATTATGAATGCCCGACATCACAAAAATGTGTTACAGTTCTGCAGGAGAAAATTGGCTTCAGTGGTAAGCACTTCGACAATGTAAAGAATATTAAAAGACGTTGGTTCCAACTATGTTAAGAAGAGAGTTTTTAGTTCAAAAAAGTAAAATAGGAGCATCAGAAACTACATCCCATATAAAGATTCACGTTACAAGAGAAGGAGGTAGTTCAACTGTGTATTACCTTTATGAGACATGGGTAAATAAGAATCATACCAGCAAGACCGCTTCAAAACGAGTGATGGCACTGGTGGTTTTAAAATTCTCATAGGAGTAGGTTCTTGGATAATTATTCAGTATGCTGACTTTTCTTCTGGTTTTCAATCTGAGAGTAAACTTGTACTTACGTGTAAGAAAAACAGCAGTGAGTACCATTAGGAAATGAACGCTGTCAGCTCCGTGACGTGATTCACAATTCTTGTCATACCTTGCTTTGAAGTCGGTCATTGACAGTTATAATTCAACTGTTATCCGACGTGAAACTTCCTGGCAGATTAAAACTGTGTGCCGGACCGAGACTCGAACTCGGGACCTTTGCCTTTCGCGGGCAAGTGCTCTACCAACTGAGCTACCCAAGCATGACTCACGCCCCGTCCTCACAGCTTTACTTCTGCTCAGTCGGTAGAGCACTCGCCCGCGAAAGGCAAAGGTCCCGAGTTCGAGTCTCGGTCCGGCACACAGTTTTAATCTGCCAGGAAGTTTCATATCAGCGCACACTCCGCTGCAGAGTGAAAATCTCATTCTGGTTATCCGAAGTGTAGCCAAATTTTACTGGCGAGAAGGACTCCACAGAGAGCAGTCGCCCTTTACGCCCTTTACGCCCTGGCGACTAGACGGACCGCAGTCTTTCTTTCTTTCATGAGGGCGCCTCGTCGGTTGCGTTTCGATTTTTCTGAGGTATCAAACTCGTGATGACAGTCACCTCTCACGCTCTGGGTGGCGACGGCTTTCCGCGACGCCTGGAGGTTGCAACTTTAGGATACATTCCACTTGTTTGCTAGGTCGATATGTCACTTACATTTGAAATTTTCTGGACAGAGAAACGCCGTGACAACATGGCGGTTGTCCTCTGTTACCAGTAAGCCCGCGCGTCTCTATGTATGGGCGCTTCGTCAGTTATTCCAAGTTTAGAAGAGGGAATTCTGTGGATGGTCTCCTCTCATGTCGTTAGGTTACAATAGACCACGAGCTTTGAGCGGCCAGTGCTAACGTAGGTACACTCTTATTTATTTATGAGTTCTCAATGTGACTTGATTTGTTTCGTACTGCGTTGACGGTTTCCTTACTTTTGTCGATTGTTAATTTAATTTTATCTCTGAGAATGTTTGTGTACACGTTTCCATGTGACTGCTTACTATAATGGCCAGTGCGTCTCAGTAATTCTATTGAATACATGAATAGCACCCGTTCTTCTCACAGCGTGATCACTGTAGTTATTTCTGCAGTATCGGTGAACGTAGCTTCGAATGAGTGTCGGATGCTCATCTGACCTTCAGTTCAATCGGTACGTTTATTGGGTACGTCGCCGTTTCGCTGGCATGGTATCCGTGCGTCAACCTTCCGTGTTGCCTCGTGACCACTCCTCACCGAGGTCTTTTCAGTTTGGAAGCCCAATAGGCTGTTGGATTATTTCTGCGGTTGTGAAACTTGGTGGACGTAGGATTCTTGCAGGGATATTCATTGATGAATAGAGCGAGCAGCAAATTGGAATCGTGGGTGTTGTTTTACATTGCTTGTGTTTCGTCTTGGCTGTTACCATTGTAGGTTGCTCGTGTCTTCATCACATCGTTGAACTGCGATCTGAGTCGATATTTTGGTTATCCGGTTTATACTCTCATGTTCACGCGTTGTGTATTCGGCTTGTATTGTGGAAGTTCTGCTGAACACTCTTCTGGCTTGGACACTTGTTCACGTAACTGCTAATTAAATTGCTTGCTGTGTGAAGGTGTGCTGGTACGTTTCTCTACAAGGTTGCATAGTCTTGTGGTAAACAAAGAATGCTCGCCCCCGGTAACTGAGTGGTATGCTTAGTCAGAGGGCTAGCTGCCCTCTGTAATATTAAGAAACTGAGTTAATGGATCAGCAACGAACTGAAATGGGTGTCTTTCGACGTCCGCCCCGAGCAGATACAAGGAACGAAAACGAACAAAATCAGATTTTTTTAAAAAAAGAAAAAAAAGTGGTCAGCGCGACAGAATGTCAATCATATGGGCCCGGGTTCGATTCCCGGCTGGGTCGGAGATTTTCTCCGCTTAGGGACTGGGTGTTGTGTTGTACTAATCATCAACATTTCATCCCCATCGACGCTCAAGTCGCCGAAGTGGCGTCAAATGGAAAGACTTGCACCTGGCGAACGATGTACACGACGGGAGGCCCTAGTCACACGACATTTATACCTAATTAGTTCTAGTTTGACGGCTGAAGTTAGGACTGTTTATCTGTGGCTGAAATTTCTGAAGATGTCAGTAAGTCAAACATCGTGATGGCCATTATTGCGGAGAGGCTAACCTGTGGGTGTGCTTGAACGTTGTTTTATGTTTCCAGTGCTGGCTATTACGAATGGCGTTATTAGCCGTACTTACTGTTAATGACTTGGTTACAAGTACTAAAGCGCCAGCTTCCTGCCTTGGTGTAAGCTACGATTAGTGTGGCCACACTGAAAGACGGTGAGTGAGCTCTGTAGGTGTAGGCTAGGGGTAACTAGTAGAGTAATATCTGAATGGTGAAGAGGACTAACCCTTGATTACTAGTTGAGAGAATATACACTGCGGATTTTCCGCATAGGGCTAGCAGGTTACTACCTGATTAAGTTGTAATAAGTATTTAAGCAGTAAGTGACAAAGAATTAAGTAGTAATAAGGATAGTGCTGAAAATCTGTGGCGGCGTAGTACTAAGCTATTCGCAAGGAGCGCCATTCAGTACAAGTAGCGCTTTAACGTTTTGGCTGGGAGCGCAATGCATGGCTTTAACAAACCGCATTAGTATTCAGCGCACACAGCTCTGGGGTGGAATAGCGGACTAAAGGAAGTAACAACAACAGCGTCATTCAGATTTGCAAGAAATAATAAAACACTATTTGATAAAATATGCAGCAAAATGTGCCAAGACATTACGCCACCAACTTAGTGACTCAGAGATGTGACAGTGACGAACTATTGCAAGAGAATCTTATTACAATTGCTTAGGTCATCTCTTATAAATGATAAAAGCTTCTACTTGAAATTCAAAATCAAATACAGCTGTCAAGTTAATGATTTATCATATGTAAAAGCCAACAAAACTCAGAATGTTAAAAATTCTAGTTTAAATCAGTCGCGAACTGCATCAACAAATGAATAGTTTAACTTCTAAAAAACAACAGACTGAAGTTGCTTGGCAAACATATTCGTGGTCAGAGTTACCAAGATCAAATGAGATGCAACAGTAATAGAATGCTTAAGAAAATAGCGTAGTTGGCCAAGCCTCCGTATGTAGACGCAGTGATGTTGCAGTCAGGTAGGGCGCCTACGCCACTGCCCGGGAAACAACGACCGGTTCCTCGCGGCAGGGCAAACCAACAACCGGCCAGTGATGTTGCACAATTACAGGCCGTTTAACACAAAAAGCAATACATCTCTAGAAAGAGGACCAGAGGGTGGCGTGGTAGTACAATGGCCAGGTGCAGCTGACAGTGTCTAATACTACAAAAGGCCTTTTAAGATTTGTCAGAAGCGACAATAAAATTGACTTGGGCATTAATACAAAAAATCCAATAAATCATTTCATAATACACCAGATAGTGATGAGTTTCAATAGTGACCTTAAATTACGCCATCTACCATCAAAATTCTAATTACAGCTTTGGCGAATTTTCAGGGAACTGCTACTACTAATTATCAATTACAATAATTCAGCCTGCAGCTTATGGCCCTTAGGTAATGGTAAACAGTAGACTTCTAGTAGTGCAATTAACTACCACGTCCATACTAAGGTCGTAGTCTACTGACAACCGTGAACCCTCTAGACAACAATCAGCCACGAAGCTTAGTCAGTATGCTTACTCAAACCTACTTACACCTATTGACAAGTAAGGTTTCTGAATTTCAAAACTCTTAAAAATAACACACAACGTCTGCCATTACGGCCTGTAGCGCAATACCAATTAATCGGGCAGAATAGTTATTGAAACTCGAATTTATTCAGTAATGGTAAAGTTTAGAGCAGGCACAGCCTTTGACCTATACTGGTAGAACGTCTTACGGCCTAACACACACAGTAACTACACAGAATTAAACAACTGCAGGTTTAGTATAAGGGTCAAAGTTTTAATTCACTAACGCAGTGTTCAGACAGTACCACACAATGAGCCACCAAGAGTCTATAAAGTACAACAGAACCGCAAATTGCTCACCAGACACAGACCGGCAGAGGCACAAACAGCGGAGGCGGCTCAGTTGTCATATATCACGGCTGGCCATCCAAAACACCCACCCGCCCCACCAGGTTCATGGCTTCTCCCTCCTAACAGCACAGAGCTCCGTGGACACTTCCACCCCGTCGCGGTTGCTGCCTCCAGCCCCTTGCTGCTTGGAGCCCACCTTCAGAGACGCCGCTGTCGCGCCGCCGAGGCAAGCTCGAGCAAAGATGACCACACAACGGCATAATCGACACAATCGAAGCCAGTCAGTCGCACGGCTCGGTGTCTGAGTTTATTAACCACCCAGATTGGTAAATGTAATGGCTACACACTGTGAGTCATTTGACTGGCTGGTATAATTGGTTCTCTGTTCACCTGGGTAGTACACCTGCCTGATATCGTGTAGGGCCCACATGAACACGCAGAAGTGCTGCAACACGACGTTGCATGGACACGACTAATTTCTGAAGTAGTGCTAGAGGGAACTGACGCCATGAATACTGCAGGATTGTCTACAAAGCTGTGGGAGTACAAGGAGGTGGAGATCTCTTCTGAACAGCATCTTACACCTAAGGACATCACACACACCCATGCCCGAGGCAGGATTCGAACCTGCGACCGCAGCGGTCACGCGGTTCCAGACTGAAGCGCCTAGAACCGCACGGCCACACAGGCCGGCTCCTTGAGCCACTCTATAGCAATTCTGTACGTATGGGATGTCGCATTGTCCTCTTGGAATTGCCCAAAGCCGGCCGAAGTGGCCGTGCGGTTAAAGGCGCTGCAGTCTGGAACCGCAAGACCGCTACGGTCGCAGGTTCGAATCCTGCCTCGGGCATGGATGTTTGTGATGTCCTTAGGTTAGTTAGGTTTAACTAGTTCTAAGTTCTAGGGGACTAATGACCTCAGCAGTTGAGTCCCATAGTACTCAGAGCCATTTGAACCATTTAAATTGCCCAAGTCCTTCGGAATGCACAATAACATGAATGGATGCAGGTGATTAGACAGGATGCTTACGTACGTGTCACGTATCAAACTAGTATCTACAAGAGGTATCAGGGGTCCCATATCACTCCAACTGCACACGCCCCACACCATTCCAGAGCCTCCGTCAGCTGGAACAGTCATCAGCTGATATTCGAGGTCCATGGATTAGTGAGGTTGCCTCCATACCGGTACATGTCCATCCATTCGAAGCAATTTGAAACGAGACTCGCCCAACCAGGTAACATGTTTCCAGTCATCAACAAACCAATGCTCAGGCGAGGCGTAAGGCTTAGTGTCATCCAGGTACACGTCTTCGGCTCCGAAAGCTCATATCGACGATGTTTCGTCTAATGGTTCTCACACTGCCACTTGTTGACGAACAGGCATTGAAATCTGCAGCAATCTATGGAACGGCTGCACTTCTGTCTCGTTTAACGATTCTCTTCAGTTGGTCGTTTATCCGGTTCTTGCACGATCTTTTTCCGGCCGCAGCGATGTCGGAGATTTGATATTTTACGGGATTCCGGATAGTCCCGGTACACTCGTGTAATGGTCGTACGGGAAAATCACCACTTGAGCGTTACCTCGGAGACGCTGTGTTCCATCGCTCGTGCAGCGACTATAACATCACGTTCAAACTCACTTAAATCTTGATAAGTTACCAGTGTAAAAGCAGTAAATGATCTGATAACTGCGCCAGACCCTTGATGTCTTACATAGATGTTATCGACCGCAGCGCCGTATTCTGGCTGTTTAGATATCTCTGTATCTGAATACGCATACGTATACGAGGTGCGGCTAGAAAAAAACCGGACTGATGCTGGAAAAAACATTTATTTACAATTCTTTACAATTTCATGTTATCTCCTTCAATGTACTCTCCTCCTCGGTCTCTACACCGCTCCATACGAATTTTCCACTGTTCATAGCAATGCTGCAGATCATTTTCGGTAAGTCCATACATTACTTCCGTCGCTTTTTCTTTTACTGCTTCAACAGTCTCAAATCTAGTTCCTTTCAAAGCTGACTTGACTTTAGGGAAAAGAAAAAAGTCACAGGGGGCCAAATCAGGTGAGTAGGGTGGATGATCTAAGATGGGAATGTTGTGTTTTGCCAAAAACATCTTCACTGACAACGCACTGTGAGCTGGGGCATTGTCTTGGTGAAGGATCCATGACTTTTTTCTCCACAAATCGTTCCGTTTTCTCCGTACTCGCTCACGTAGGGTAGCCAGGACGCTAATGTAGTAATGCTGATTCACTGTTTGTCCCTCTGGTACCCAATCAATGTGCACAATCCCTTTGATGTCAAAAAAAACAATCACCATTGCCTTGAATTTCGATTTTGACATTCGTGCTTTTTTGTTGTTGTGGAGAACCAGGAGTTTTGCAATGCATCGATTGGCGTTTAGTTTCGGGATCGTAAGTAAAAAACCACGATTCATCGCAAGTAACAATATTTTGTAAGAAGGTGGGATCACTTTCAATGTTTTCCAGGATGTCAGAACAAATCATTCTTCGGCGTTCCTTCTGTTCAATTGTGAGACTCTTTGGAACCATTTTTGAACACACTTTGTTCATGTTGAAACTTTCATGAAGAATCTGCCTAACACTTTCCTTGTCAACTCCTGTTAACTCAGACACTGATCTGATTGTTAAACGGCGATCTTGTCGAACAAGTTTACCGATTTTTTCAATGTTTGCATCAGTTTTTGCTGACAATGGTCTGCCAGTGCGAGTGTCAACACTGGTGTCTTCGCGGCCATCTTTAAATCGTTTAAACCACTCAAACACTTGTGTTCGCGATAAACAATCATCGCCGTACACTTGTTGTAACATTACAAACGTTTCACTTGCAGATTTTCCTAGTTTGAAACAAAATTTGATGTTAACACGCTGTTCTTTCTGTACACTCAACATTTTCCGACGCACAGACAAAACGTCAACTACTTAAAACAGACGCCACGGGCAGACTGAGTGCAGGAGGCAGATGAAACTCGAGCAGTAGGCGGAGCGAGAGTCACGTGACAGGCCACGCGACTTTCAGCCTTATTGCATTCGTTTTATTGTTTCACCAGTACTAGTCCGGTTTTTTTCTAGCCACACCTCGTATTAGTTCCTTTGGCGCTTCAGCGTATGACGTCTAGTGCAGATACCTGTGTCTTTACTTCCCGAATTAGATGGCAAACCATTTTCAAGCTGGACTTACCAAATTAAGTGCGCTTATGAAGATAAGCGATTGACATGAAATTTAGACATACAAATACTTTGTGGGTACCAAAACACGAAAATTTCAATTTTCTTGGAACAAAAAGTATCCTTAGATTACAGGTTGCTCTCTAACTAATAATTTGTATTGGTAAGTCTGGAATTTAAAAAGGAATGACGTCAACTTCTTTCGGAGTGTGGGCGACAAATGAATTGACAGAAAGGCCGAGTTACAACAGAATTCGAGGAAGCATCTTAAGAATGAAGAAAGTTTTCCGAGTTTGGGTCATGAACAAAATGAACATTCAGTTTCTGAAGGAGCCAACATCCAATCAGAAAACATATTGCGATTGTACAACAAAATGGGATCTGTAGACAGACTAACTGATGTGGTTTGCTTCTTGGGCAAGCAAGAGTTTCATTCAGACGACACCCTGAAGATGAAACTTCTGACAACAAAGGAAAGTTCCTTGACTTACCTTGAAGAGTTATTGGAGCGTTTGTCTAGACAGGAACTGTTTATTGTGATCAGTTGTAGAGCACTTCTGTGTTCAAGGGAACGTCAAGCATAGTTCAAAGCTAATTGATGGTCACCAATGTCGCTAAGGATCACATTAAAGAAGAGCTATAGTCATATGAGTTTGTTGGAGTGCAAACAGATGAAACCCTGGATGTTTCTTGTAGGTCACAGATTATTATTCTAGTTTTTGTACACAAGATGGTCCGGTAGAAAGATTTATTGTTTTTCACAATGTTTCTAGTCACAAAACTCCTCAGGATTTGTCAGTAATTTTACTCAATGTATGTGGTGTTCTGGGAGTTACTGACAAAATTGTGAGCCAGACAAATGACGGAGCCTCAGTTACAGCAGATAAACATGAAGGTGTCCAGAATTATAGTAACCAAAAATATCCATGAGCTATAATCTTGCAGTGCTGTTCTCGTAAACTTAATCTAGTGATATTACATTGTTCTAAAAATAACATCTATAATCTTGTAGCATTCCGTTCATCTTTAGCAAGTCCTCAAAGAAAACACTCTTCAAAAATAAAGGATTCATGTTGCGTCAGATGTGTAATATACGCTAAAATTTCGGTTCACGAGCTGCTCAGACAACATATCTTAACTACCATACGGTGAAAGACATTTTCGAATTTATACCACAGCTGAGGAAGACAGAGGTACAGAGACGTTCAGCAGCGCTCCTGGCTTGCTTAGCATTCCCTTTCCTGCTTCGCCCTTACAAAGGAACATTTGTGTATGTTGACCGTGGTATTAGAAAGAGCAATGCTAGTATCAAGAAGACCATCAGTTAGTTAAAGGATACGAGATCAGGAAAGACTGTAACTTTATACTCAGAAAAACTGTAACAATTAATTTCACACAGAAATAAGTGTTAATGAGCGTGACTTCCAGTCCACTAATATGTTATCATATGAGAGCTTAGAACATATGATAGTGAAAATTGAAATGAGTTTTGGCGACCATCAGAATGTTTAGTTTATGAAGTTGCTTGTTAAGAATCAGTTTGGAAATTATAGATCAAATTTTCCTCCAACGGTACTGAACCGCCTTCTCATAACTTACCCTTTCTTCACCAAGGAAATACTGGAAAATAAGTTAGTAGACATTTATGTTGACAAACAAATATTTACCATCCAGCGACCTTCTTAAATTCATAATGATCTTCAAAATATTTACAAAGAAGTTACAAGGATTATCAAATTTCTTCTTATATTACCTGTTTGTACAGCTTCCTCTGAAAGAAGTTTCAACACCTTAAAAAGAATTAAAAATTGCATTCACAATTCTGTGACAAATGATGTGTCTGGGAAATTCCCATAGAAAAACAACCTGCTTAAACAACTTACAAGTGATCAGAAATTTAAGGATAACGTGATTGATACCTTTGTTACTAAGAAGAACCGACGTTTGGATCTCCTGTCTAAAAAGACATAAGGTAAGCCTAACCATAATTAAACCATTAGCCTTGTTACTGGTGAACAAAAGGAACAATTGTGGTCCCTGGAGACAACATTTTTCGTTTTGTTCCCCCAGTATCTTGTAGAACACTCACAAATGTCTAATGTATGATCAGAAAAACGTAATGCTTTCCCTTGTATTTGACGGTTTTGTTCGTCCGTAAATATTCGTTATATTCGGTTTCCAGTGTGTACCTACAAGCGTGAATTTCATCGTGCAATAACGGAACTTTTTCTGTTAATTCGTTCCCTATTATTTCATTATTCCGCAAGACCGGCATCCATTATTTATTTACGAAGGGACTTTTCCTTTTAATCTGTTGCGTGAAAGTATCTAAATGAATGGTCAGTGCTCTGACTGTCGGAAATTCTGGCCGGCATTGGGCATTAAATCGACAGGTTACGTCGAGGCTCACGACTGGCATCTTGCAATGAGAAAGAAATTTCTACCATGTTAAATTATAAGAACAGTTTCATCAACAGCATACGTCAAGTGAGACAATTTTTAAATAGTGGTACCAAAACTGACAAATAAAAGCTTTGCAATGAACTTTTTTTTGAACACATCTTAAAGGATTTTTCTTTTTTTTGGTATTCCTGTGAGTTATCAGTGTGGAAAAATCTTCAAATATCTCTTGCTCATAAGTTATGTCAACCCTTGCATATATCGAGCTACGTTGATTTAAATAAATGCGGTAGATTTGAATTTCATTTCTGTACTACATTTGCTCTGACGATGTAGGCATACCTGCCAAGAATATTTGAAGGATAAATTCCGTGTTTTTCAAGATTCAAACGAAACTTTTTTATTAAGTATAAAGTAGTCAGGAATAAACTGCAACCTTTTGCACACAGCGACATGAAATAAAATTTTCAAACCTAGTACCAAGTCGAGCAAGTATTCTTCGTTAAGAAGCAGACGTTACAATTGGAAGAAAACCGATAAGTGAATTACAAGGATCTGTATCAATAATGAAAAACTCTCATCGGATTCAAGATTGCGTTATGAAAGCAAAAATGTGCCCACAAACAGAATCATAAAACTTAAATTTACAGATATTTAATATCCAATTTTATTTCGGTGTACTGCATTATGTTTTGTTAGGTATGTTATTGTCTCTCATGATTTTATAAAAAGGTAGAGTGGCAGACATTTAAATGTTGTAAGGAAATGCAGAATGTCTATAGAGGGATGTTCGAATTAAAGTAGAACTTATAGTAATTAGGGAAGTCAAATGAATATACAGGTATTTATGACTAGATATTTACAGTTTTATAACTACAGAATCTGTGAATTCTGTAAAAGGTGATAGCGTCAATATGAATAGATTATGGACACATGAATGACTTTTTATTCGAAGCTCAGGGACAGAATCCAAAGGGCTGAACCGATGTTGATGTCGACGACCATTCTGTTGATTTCAAATGATGATGAAATGCAGAAAACGTATGTGAAAAAAAGAGAAATCGACAAAATATGTGTAGCGTGATGAATTTTCTCAGATTTAATCTATTTGTGGGGACGAAATGGAACACAGAACTACTAGTGCGTTCTTATTGTTGCTAAATTTACCGCCATTCCACACAACAAAGTTTTATTAGGGACAAAAATTTCCGCTCACAGCGAAGGTTTTTTACAAACAGCGATTCTCGAATTGCAGTTTTCCACAGCTGAAATAGTGGAGCAGAAAACAAAGGCTGTACAGGGAACTTGACTGTTTACGACCATCATTTATGTCGAGAGGAGAACGTTAGCAGAGCCTCCACCAACACGAGGTAGGCAACAAGTTTTTACTGCTGTGCTTGTTACGTCACTACCATAGCATTTTATGTATCTGAAGCTACCGACTGCACCATACATTTCACTCTACCATGACTTAAATTAACCTCCCTCTTCGCGTTCGCGTTTCGTTTCACAGAAACACGGATCAACATATTTCCAGTAGTTACCAGCACATGTATCGCCATTGCGGTTTAAAGCACAACAGCTGCATGCTGCATTTACCCTCATCTGGTATCTCTTTCATCACGAGACAATATAAAAGGAACATTGTGTCTACAGACATTCAGTCTACACATCAATGTACTGCATGGTACGAGGTGAGCTGTAATTTCTAAATGACGAAACTGTGATTGTAAGCCATCAGTTAGATCTTACAAGCATCTGTCTACCACTCATGTAGTAGCAGACAGCTTGAACACCATCTGACAGTCACTGTGGTATAGCAACGGCCACACGATCCGATAGCCATATTTCGAAACTGTATTAGTTGAAACATCTTTAAGAAATGTAGCTCAGGGATGATTTGTCTCCGCAATGTAACCGGAGGTAGCTGGTTGGTGAATGCACATACGTTGCGCCATGTGGCTCTCACCCTAGAAGAAACCGATACACAGATTATCAGATGCTACTGCTGTGTGAGAAAACATTGCTCATATATCTATGCCAGATGTCAAGCAGTACGAAATCAAGAGAACTATGAGTGACCAGTGACACTGTCCATCCCTACAACTTCAGAAGTAGCTTGTGTTAACAAATGTACGTCCTGGAAAATTCCTTGTGTTAAATAATGTACGATATGGAGAACTTACAAAGAAGGTATACATAAGACAAAACTTATAAGAGATTCTATACGCAAACAGCTTGCTGTGAGACTCCAGCGAAACTCGGATATCATGGAAATGAACTTTATCTAACTCAGATATTATCTGCAGCTCCATTGTTATCAGGAAATGAAGGGAATTTTATAATGAATATTCATATCTGAGTGCTCTTCTAGTTGACGATGAAACTAATACCGTTAAGAAATTCTAAATTCATAAACATGAGTGAATGAGTACCAATGCCAGTGAGTCGAGGGTTAGCAGTATAGTTGAATGTTGGGCAGTTTGGATGGATACATATATTTTAGTAAAAAATAAATATACACACCTACAGAGTGCCCCCTCCACTAGACCACCCACCCACATCCCCTTCCTAACCTCCACCAACATCCTACTATACTGCAAACTCTCCACCGTTCGTGCTGGTAGTCAAGTTAGCGAATCCAGAATTTTTTAACGGTATTCGTTTCATCCTCAAGCAGAAGAGCGTTGTGATGTGAATATTTATTCTAAATTTTTACACAATATTATGAAGGACAAAGTTGGTTCAACGATATGAAAAGCTTCGCTGGAGTCACGCAGCAGGCTGTTTCAGTATTGCAACTTTTGTAACATTTATATTTTGGATGCTTTCTTTCCAAGTTCTCCAGGACGTACATTTGTTAGTTAGTTATGTGTTCCATTGATCATTCTCAAGGTAACCGTTATGATATGGAACGTGTCAAATGCATGAGAAATACACACAGGAATTAAGGTTCTTTTTATTTTTAAGCTTAAATTTTTTGCTACCTACCCCATCATATATTAAAATACATATTATACCTATAGATTTATTTATTCCTATTCAAGAATTCATATATGGTATCTCCTTGACAACTCCTTCTGTACCATAGATGGATTCTTGAGTACGAATAAATAAATATATAGGAATAATATACATATTTCGTGCCACTTGTGGGGTAAGTAACACAAGAAACTGCTGTAGTTGTAGGTTATGACGACGTCGCTTTTCGCTGATAGTTCTCTTGACTTCGCATTTCACGACGTCTGGCATGTGCAATGTTTCCTCGTACAACCGTAGCATAATCATAATCGGTTCATTAGTTTATTCGATTGCGAGAACCGCATACCCCAACGTACCTGCATTCGCCAACCAGCTACCTATGGGTATTTTGTACCGACAAATCAGTCTTGAGCTACATTTATTGAAGACACTCCCTAGGAGTACGTCCGAAGTTATTTTTAAGTGGTTATTACTCTCCGTTAATAATTACAAGCTGTTTTCTGTTTGCTAGTAACTTTCTGATACAATCACAAGCTTGGTTTGATGTTTCGTATGCTCCTTTTTTTTTTTTCGTCGTGCAACAGTGTGGAACAGAACTGAATGCCTTCCAGAAATCAAGGAACACGGTATCAGTCTGCACGGTGATTGTCTGCTGTCTTCTTGGTCTCGTGTATGAACACAGTGAGGTGAGTTTCATGTAATCATTTTCTGTGAAATCCATTTTCACTACAACAGGGGAGATTTGTAGGCCTCTAAAACGTCGTAATAAGAGAGTACAAAACTTCTATAATCCTGCAACAGATAATTAGCTGTATTCCTATATCTGTTTGCATCTGTTTCCATTACATGTCTTGAAAATAGAAATAACCTGTGTATTTTGCCAACCATTAGGAGTCCTTTTCTCCTGCACTGAGCTGTGGTACATAGCTGACAGAAGTAGGGAAATTTCTTTCGTATACTCTATGTAGAATCGTGTAGTTATTACACCAGGCTCTGTCGTTTTTCCGCCGTTTATTTTTCTCCGACCTACTATATTATTTGCAACCACTGAATGTATATTCCTTAGACAACAGGCTGGACTGTGGATTACTACGTGATTGACAGTCGAATCCTCTACATACCTTACACCAAAAGCGGACCGATGGACGTCAATAAAGTAGTTATTTCTCATTGCTCTGAGTAAATACTTTTTATCTGATGTGATTACGTTGCTTCAGGTGATAATTCTGGACGATAAATGTTCTTAATTATTCAACCGCGCGAACCCCCCCCCCCCCCGCCTACCCATCTCAGAGCAGCAATTACACCAAAATTCTTCAGTTATTAGCTGGATGTATTCCAGTCTCACTTTTAGCACTCTACAGCTCTCTGCAATGTCAAGGAAACTATTCCCTTCTTCCTGTCATTGTTATTAGCATATTTATTTCCTCTCCTATCCTGCAGATATCATGTTCATGGCTTATCACCCCCACCTTGTTTTCAGCATGTAGCATTATAACTCAATCTCTTTGATTATATTCATTCCGGTTTTCCTTCTGCCATTATTCACTTCCATACAGTGCACCGCATCGGAATTTGCAACACAGAATTTTCATGGTCTAATTAGTAGCTGTGTTCGATAGTAGTAGAAATATTCAAGGAGTTTCCTTTTTATATCATACTTGCTTCACCCGTCACCCATAATTTTGCTTGGAATGTAGAAAAAGTCCTTCATATCCTATATTCCGTGGTCTACAGCTATGATGTTAGGACTGCCGCTGTTTTCATTTCTGTTACTCCATGTTACTTTTAATTTGCTTTGTTTTAGTCTGAGTATATATTCTGTGACCACTACATTCAATGGGTTCCGCAAATCGTTATCAGCTTCATTGAGGTTAGGAATGTCCTCAACCAATGTTATCATTAATTAGCTCCGATCCGCAGTCTTGCCCGCAGTTAGATTAGAAAAAAAAGTGGTCTATTATGTATTACAGTATTACAATTTCCTACATCTCCTTCTCTCCCCTCTCCCTGTCCATCTCCTCTTCGTCAATTTCTGCGTTCGTATCCTCCTCCCCTCTCTCTCCTCTCCCCCTCTCTATCCTTCTCCCCGTCACCTCTCTATCCATCTCATTGTCCCCATGTCCGTGTCCGTCTCCTCCTTCCCCCACTCTGTCTGTCCATCTCGTCCTCCCCTAGCTTATCACTCCCACTACACAAGGAGGTTGGTGGTTCTTACCCCACATTATTTATTTCCGGATCGTAATAATATGTGTACACAATTTGGTTGAAATCTCTATTTTGTCTAAAACTGACATAGTGACCGTGGCTGTGTACAATTGGTGTAGGTTGATTCTTACAAAGAAGAAGAGTAGTGTGTTTACATTTTTCGGCGTGCACTGCAGCTGTAGCGGTTATAAGTGTAGTACTGACAAACTTATTTGTGCTATGTAATACAGTTATTAACTTTAATAGATTTCAGCAGTGTTGCGTGCCGTTTGTGGCGAAATAACGACTTAATAAACTTTTGTAATCGTTCGCTCGCTGTGTTTTAGAGAGTTTTCAGTGTGTTGAAGTCGTTAGTAATTTTCGTGCTTTAGTTTTCAACTGACGTTTATTATTCTTTCCAGTGAAATATTTCAGTATAATTTTCATATAGTGTTTTAACTTCGCTTAGTGTTACAGTGGTAGTTTTAATTTATTGGTTGTAGCTAATAATTTTGTGTAGTTTTGCTGGTATTGGTATCGGCTGTGTTGTACTAGTATTAATACAAGTAGCTGCTTTCTTAGTAGGCAGAGAATTTCGAGACCATTATTGTTAGTTCTTAAATAGTTCTACTGGTGTAACTGAACTTTGGTAACGTAGACGTATAGTTTTCTTTTTTCAGTAACTGTAAAATTTTCTATGAGTGAAAAGTGTGGGCTCTGTCGTAGGTTTGTGAGTAGTGGATTACGGTGTGGGATTTGTTCAAAGTGTTTATATTTGGGGGAATGTAGTGGGGAAGCCAGTGGTCATTTTAGGCAGATCCTCTCCTGGGAATGTAGAATCTGTAGTAGAAACAAGTTAATAGAGGAGCAGGATCGTAAGATCTGTGCCCTTCAGGTGCAGTTACAACGCGCAAAGGAGGAACTAGATAGGTTGAAGAGGGTGAAGGGTGGTGGGGAATGGGAACTGGCAGTTGGCAAGAAGGTAGCTAGGAAGAGGAGGTACTCAGACAGTTTTACTTTACATACATGCAATAGATACGACCAACTGTCAGAGTTGAGTGTAGCCTCGTGTAGCCGTAGATGTAGGTAACTTGCAGCAGTTCTCAGCAATTAGGAGGCCTAGGTTAGTTGCAAAGTCTAGCAGAAAGAAGGTTCTGCTGCTAGGTAGTTCCCACGGTAGAGGTATGGGCCAGCAGTTGCAGGAAGTGTTGGGGAGTGAGTACCAGGTCACCAGCATTGTGAAGCCTAGTGCAGGGTTGGCTCAGGTGAATGAAAGCATAGGGGAGTTACGTAAGAATTTTACGAAAGAGGATCAGGTAGTGATAGTGGGTGGAGCAGGGAACAGTCTCGATAGGGACGGGGAATATGTCAGTGGTGACTTGGTTAAGATAGCTAGTCAAACTGGTGGTACTAATGTGCATTTCGTGCAACTGTTTCAGCGTCATGATCGGCCTCACCTTAATGCGGCTGTTAGGCGCGTTAATGTGGGGCTGGGGAGGGCACTGATGGCGGAGGGCATGGATCACATCTCAGTGGTGCCAGTTGGGTTTATCAGTAGATGGGGTTTCACTAGGCATGGCCTGCACCTCAATAGGTATGGGAAGGGGAGGCTGGCTAAGCTTATAGGTGACAGTGTGGGTGGTGGTGGTGGTGGTGGTGGTAGTGGTATCACTCATGTAAAAATTCCTATAGTAGTTGCTGTTAGAGCTGCACCTTTTTTAGACTGAAGTCAGCTGATAGGTATACCTGCTTAAAGGAAGTGCCTCTAACTAAGGGCTCACCTCCAGAGGATGTGATGTATCGAAGTAGAGAAGGAATTATCATATTTAATCAAAATGTAAGAGGTATTAGAGATAAAGTTAGTGAACTGCTAATAGATGCCAACTCTGAAATTATTGGTATATCTGAGCACCACTTAAATAATTTAATAATTCTGAGGCCTCCTTTCCCAGGCTACAGATTAGCTGGCTGTTTCTCAAGGAGTTCATTGCAGGGTGGGGGAGTGGCTGTGTATGTAAAAAACAGTATTTCATTTGAGACCATAGACGTATCACGACACTGCACTGAACAGATATTTGAAAGTTGTGCAGCATTAATTGAATTTAGTGAAACTAAACTTCTAATTGCTGTTGTTTATAGGTCCCCTAACTCCGACTTCAGAGCATTTTTGCTTAAGCTACAGAGGGTTCTTGATTCACTTTGTAGGAAGTACCAGAAAGTAGTTCCATGTGGTGACTTCAATATTAATTTTGTACATTATTCTGCAAGAAAAAGGATGTTAATAGATCTCCTAAATTCATATGATCTGATGCAAACTGTGTTTTTTCCAACTAGGCTGCAGGGGAACAGTAGCACAGTCATTGACAATATTTTTATTCATTCTTCATTACTAGATGGGCATTCTGTTAGTAAAAGGGTGAATGGCCTTTCAGACCATGATGCACAAATTTTAACACTAAAAGGTTTTTGTACTCTAACCAATGTCGTATTTAATTACAAACTACGTAGGAAAGTTAATCCAACAGCAATTGAGAGTTTTTCAAAACTTGTCAATGAACAAGAGTGGCAAGATGTTTATAGTGCCGATAATATAGATGATAAATACAATGCTTTCCATAACACATTACTCATGCTCTTTGAGAGTTGCTTTCCATTGGAACATTCTAAACGGGGTACTAGCAGTAATGGACAGCCCGGTTGGCTGACTAGTGGGATAAGGATATCATGTAGAACAAAGCGGGAATTATATCAAAATGTTAGAAGTAGTCACAATCAAGCTACAGTAGCCCATTACAAACCGTATTGTAAGGTGCTTAAAAATGTTATTAGCAAGGCAAAAAGTATGTGGTATGCAAATAGAATAGCTAATTCACAGGATAAAATTAAAGCCATATGGTCAGTTGTGAAGGAAGTGTCTGGTCAGCAGCACAAGGTGGATGATATAAAGTCAGTTCGCAGTAATAATATTTCTGTTACTGATAAATCAGATATATGTACAGTATTTAACAACCATTTTCTGAGCATTGCTGGTGAATTAAATAAAAATTTAGTATCTACAGGAAATCATATAAATTTCTTAGCATATGCCTTTCCGAGATTGACGTCTGAAATACTCCTCTGTGATACAGACAAGAGGGAGATTGAGACAATAATCAAATCACTGAAGACTAAGGACTCTCATGGATATGATGGAGTGTCTAGTAGAATATTAAAGTACTATGCTGCACATGTTAGCCCTGTATTTAGCCATATTTTTAATTTTTCCTTTAGGGATGGTCAGTTTCCTGAGCGATTAAAGTACTCAGTAGTAAAGCCGCTTTATAAAAAGGGAGAAAGGGATAATGTAGATAATTTTAGGCCTATTTCTATGCCATCAGTGTTCGCAAAAGTTATCGAAAAGGCTGTGTATGTAAGGTTAATTGATCATTTTATATCACACGATTTGCTATCAAATGTACAGTTCGGCTTTAGAAGTCGTTTTACAACTGAAAATGCTACATTCTCTTTTCTCTGTGAGGTACTGGATGGGCTAAACAAAAAGTTTCGAACGCTTGGCGTATTTTTTGATTTAACAAAGGCATTTGACTGTGTTGATAACACAATATAGCTCCAGAAGTTGGACCATTACGGAATAAGGGGAGTAGCTCACAATTGGTTCACCTCTTACTTTAGCAACAGGCAGCAAAAGGTCATTATTCACAATGTTGATAACGGCTGTGACGTGGGATCTGAGTGGGATACTGTCAAGTGGGGGGGTGCCCCAGGGATCAGTGTTGGGGCCGCTCCTGTTCCTCATTTATATAAATGATATGCCCTCTGGTATTATGGGTAACTCTAAATATTTCTGTTTGCTGATGACACTAGCTTGGTAGTAAAGGATGTTGTGTGCAACATTGACTCGGTTTCAAGGAGAGCAGTACATGACCTCAGTTCATGGCTTGTAGAAAATAAACTAACGTTAAATCACAGTAAGACTCAATTTTTACAGTTCCTAACACACACTTCAACAAAACCTAACATTTTAATCTCACAGAACGGGCATATGATTAGTGAAACTGAACAGTTCAAATTCCTAGGTGTTCAGATAGATAGTAAGCTGTCGTGCAAAGCCCACGTTCACGATCTTGTTCAAAGACTTAATACTGCCATTTTCATTATTCGAACGGTATCGAAAGTGAGTGATATTTCGACACGTAGATTAGTCTACTTTGCTTATTTTGATTCACTTATGTCGTATGGTATTATGTTTTGTGGTAGCTCTTCCCATTCTATAAGGATATTTTTGGCTCAGAAACAGGCGGTTCGGGCACTAAGTGGTGTGAGTTCACGAACCTCTTGTCGAACTCTTTTCACGAGTCTGGGTATTTTGACATTGGCCTCTCAATATGTATATTCCATATTGTCGTTTCTTGTTACCAATATCAGTTTATTTCCAAGAATAAGCAGCTTCCACTCGGTTAATACTCGGCAGAAATCAAACCTCCATTTGCATCGGACTTCCTTAACTCTTGTTCCAAAAGGGTTTCAGTATACTGCTGCATCCATTTTCAATAAGCTGCCACTCGAATTAAAAAATCTTAGCAGTAATCCACACGCTTTCAAATCGAAACTGAAGAGTTTCCTCATGGGTCACTCCTTCTATTCTGTCGAGAAGTTCCTTGAAAAAATTAAGATGATTCTCATTGTATTACTGATAGCGTTTGCTTAAACTTATGGACTGATTTTCTTTCAGGTTCATGAACATTTATTTTTATCTATTATTACTTTTCATGTTGTAAGTTCATGTACTGACAGGTTCCATGACCTTTGAGATTTTCTCCTCAATTTGTTCTACGGAACTTGACATTTAAATAATAAATAAATAAATAAATAAATAAAGACAGCAACCAGCCACTAATAATACAGCAGTATTAATAGTGGTTGTTTGCTGTCTTGTTCTTTGTAAGAATCGACCTAAGTTGGTTGAAATCATTCCAGGGCTTTAGGATGAGCTTTTTTACCCATGGATTTGGCCATGTAGGCACATGTAGTATAGATTTCGCATGTATTTAACATATTTCACGAGGATTTGTACACATATTTCGTATGTATCTCTAACGTATTTCGCCCTACACTTTCATTCTTACGTGCTTTAATTATTTGTGATGTATCATCTAAACAACCGTTCATACAATTATGTAATTTTCCAGATACATCCAGTGGTATGTGTACCGTTTCGGCAGATATTTGCAATTTAATTTTTGCAACGGCTACCTGGAGTCTACTCAAAGTAATATCGCTCGTCTTTCATGCGATGCCCACCGTCAACGGAAAGAGTCGGTTTGTTTACGATTAGAAACAATTTCTTAAAGTGGAATTTTAAGTGCCCATTCGATAATGCAGTCGCAAATATGTATTAACAGGAACAGTAAAACACGAAATCAGTATTTCAGCAATGACTGATCAGCGCTCCTGCTTGGCGCTAGCAGTCAGCGGGGATAAAGGTGGTGCAGTCCCAGCTGGAGTTCAAATGGTTCAGATGGCTCTGAGCACTATGGGACTTAAAAGTTCTGGGGGATTGATGACCTCAGATGTTAACTACTTAAGCCTAACTAACCTAAAGACATCACACATCACCTCGCGGGATTAACCGAGTGGTCTTGGGCGCTGCAGACATGGACTGTGCGGCTGATCCCGGCGGAAGTTAAAGTCCTCCCTCGGGCATGGGTGTGTGTGTGTTTGTCCTTAGGATAATTTAGGTTAAGTAGTGTGTAAGCTTAGGGACTGATGACCTTAGCAATTAAGTGCCATAAGATTTCACACACATTTGAACATTTGAACATCACACATCCATGCCCGAGGCAGGATTCGAACCTGCGACCGTAGCGGTCGCGCGGTTCCAGACTGAAGCGCCTAGAACCGCTCTGCCACACACGCCTGCTACAGCTGGAGTACTGGTTGTTTTTTGTGTTTTACTGTCGCTGTTAGTACACATCAATAAAAGAAATATCGCACTAGAATAATCTGCGATCGCTCTGTCGAATGGGCACGTAAAATTCCACTTGGTTAACCATTTTGTTTCATTATGGGGAACTAACCTACGCTATCCGTTGACACTTTGCGTCGTACGAGAAACGTGATGAGCAGGATCTGTTTCGTTTGACTCCAGGTACACGTTGCAAAAAATGAAACTACAAATATTTGTCGAAACTTTTGTATTAGCAGAAGAGCCAACACCGTGTTACCAGGGGAGGCCGAAAAGCACGCGTTTTAGCTCAGGCAGGCTGGCGTGAGGAGGGAAGGACTATACTGACGTGAGGTCTGGAACATGACAAGGAATGAGAATTCAGAAAGCGGACGTAATTAGTTTGATACTTAACAGTAATCCATTAATGATGAACGTCGCTCTTAACGGTACATGAGTCACAATATTACGTATCTGTTCAGAAGACATGGTAACTGAATATGGCGCCTTGCTAGGTCGTAGCAAATGACGTAGCTGAAGGGTATGCTAAACTGTCGTCTCTGAAAATGAAAGCGTATGTAGACAGCGAACCATCGCTAGCAAAGTTGGCTGTACAACTGGGGCGAGTGCTAGGGAGTCTCTCTAGACTAGACCTGCCGTGTGGCGGCGCTCGGTCTGCAATCACTGATAGTGGCGACACGCGGGTCGGACGTGTACTAACGGACCGCGGCCGATTTAGAGGCTGCCACCTAGCAAGTGTGGCGTCTGGCGGTGACACCACAGAAACAGAGAAAATGCTCCTGTTGACTCTTAGAGGTATAGCCTTTGTAATGTAGCCTATGTGTTAATTCAGATAAGCTATCTCTCTTCCAGATTTCATCCAGATCCCTCCAGCCGTTTCAGCTTCAAGAAGTAACAAATATATTTACTCTCTCTCTTTCTCTCTGTCTCTCTCTCTCCCTCTCTCTCTCTCTCTCTCTCTCTCTCTCTCTCTCTCTCTCTCTCTTACACACACACACACACACACACACACACACACACACACACACACACACACTGGGTGTTCAGAAATAGTCTGGAAGTCTTGTAATGATGTTGCGTAGTAGGTTGTGTTGAGAAATAATTGTTCAGAAAAGAATTCGATCAGTTGCAAGGTTCCCTATAAGTTAATTAGCATTGAAGTTAGCCTGTCAGACCGTTGCGGGGCCCGCCAAAGAGTCAGCACTCTCGTTGCCTGTTGTCCATGCTATTACAACAACTGATACTAATTTTATCTAGCGGGCCAATTGAATTTGTGCGCGTCTGATTTACTACGTTCAGTAATTGTTGACTCGTAAACGGCGCAACGTATCGAACTTTTTTCAAAAAAAATGGTTCAAATGGCTCTGAGCACTATGGGACTCAACTGCTGAGGTCATTAGTCCCCTAGAACTTAGAACTAGTTAAACCTAACTAACCTAAGGACATCACACACATCCATGCCCGAGGCAGGATTCGAACCTGCGACCGTAGCGGTCTCGCGGTTCCAGACTGCAGCGCCAGAACCGCGCGGCCACTTCGGCCGGCGAACTTTTTTTTTTTTCTTGACAGATATTTCTCAGCACAACATACCATGTAGCACACTTAATATCTGAGGTCATCAATCCCCTATAATTTAGAACTACTTAAACCTAAGTAACCTAAGGACATCACAGACATCCATGCCCGAGGCAGGATTCGAACCTGCGACCGTAGCAGTCGCGCGGTTCCGGGCTGAAGCGCTTAGAACCGCTCGGCTACTACGGCTGGCCCACCCAGTATAGAAGTTATTCTTTCACACTGAATTTTAATGGCACTCATGAATCCTTTTATCTTCGGTGAAGAGGTTGAACATTAGGTGCAAATTTCTTATTGTAAATATACTGTACTATTTCATGCTGTCGGACGGTTTCTATAGTTCGAGAAATCCTGTGAGAGTGTATGGAATTTTCTTCCCGCGTTAATACATGCGAATCTCCTGTTTAGTTGCGGGTTGCCGTCTCCCGACGAACGACCTCGTGAACAGAGCGTTTGTAGCGGCAGACGGCTCCGCCGGCAGACCTCAGACGCACTTGGCACCGTTGCAGACGACGGTTGCCGACCTCCGCGGCGCGTGCCCTACCCGGACACCGCTCGTAACCGGAGGGTCTCGACGGACAGAGATAGGCTCCACCGCACCGCACCGCACCGACCCGCAAACAACGCCCGCCATTAGCACGCACCGAGCCGGCCTGCCCCTTTATTGCTCCTCACTTGCCTCCCACTGCCTCTCTAATCTGTTTCCAAGCCTCCTCTCCATCTCTCTCTCTCTCTCTCTCTGTCTCTCTCTCTCTCTCTGTCCCACTCTCTTTCCCTCTCTCCCTTTCCCTCTCTCTGTATCTCCTCCGTCGATTTATCTCGCCGACCATTCTATATCTTGTCCGCCGACGGTGTGACCAACAGTGGCTCTGAAAATGAAGAGCCAATCAGCGAATGAGTTCCCTCCGCTCGTCTCCCTCTCTCTCCGGCAAACCTGTTTTCGTGTTTAATGAACTGCAATGTCCTGTTGCCACGACCGGAAAGCCGTCTGCGGCACGAGCCTGAAGTTAACGACTGTATCGCGAGCGCGTGTCCGTCGTTACATAAGCGAAGTACTCTGCTGCTGTGTGTGCTACCGAGAAATGACCCATTGCCCCTGCTGCATCTGCTCCCGCATTTTTCCCAAGTGGTGTAGAATACGTGGTCTAGTAGATAGATAGATTTACCAATATACCATGTAACTTCT
Source organism: Schistocerca nitens (assembly GCF_023898315.1). Lineage (NCBI taxonomy): Eukaryota > Metazoa > Arthropoda > Insecta > Orthoptera > Acrididae > Schistocerca > Schistocerca nitens. The sequence goes on from NC_064617.1 coordinate 784,454,254, forward strand.
CGGGCATAATTAATGCTTTCACAAGTACCAATAACCTTTTTTTCCTGAGCATTCCCACTAGTTTGACGCGTCCTGCCACAATTTCGTCTTTAGGGCCACTTCCGTCATCTCAAAGCAGGACCTAAACTCAAAGTCTTCCATTCATTTTTCTGTACAATATATTCTCGGCCTTCCCCTTTATTTTCAGTTGTCTACGGCTTCCTCTAGTGTTCTCCAAAGTCTTAACATAAGTCATGATTCCATGATTTCTGTAACTATTAATTTTTATTTTGTACTTTATTGTATAACCAGTAACGTCACCTTCGATTATTTTAACGATCGAACAACCATGTACACAGACCGGCAGGATGAGTTGTAGGATTTGAGTCACGTAGGAAGGTGTCGCTGTTGCGGATGCTCGAGTGAAGTATGCTCGCGCTGGATTGAGGAAGAACGGTCATTTCTACTAACGGCTCAATGGAATTCATAGCATGGAGCATTCGCCATCGAGGCTTATTCCAAAAATAACATTTCAAAAATCACATTTCAGCGACTCTTTCGTCGCCATAAACTAATTGATGAAGTCCCAGATTATCGGACCATCGTACAGGGGTTGCAGCAGTTCTGGACTAGAGTTTCTTGTGAAGAATAAGTACACGAAGGACGCAGCGAACCCGCAGAGCAAGTGGAGGAGGCACTTATCTGAAGTTCTCATACTTCTGTTGCCAGACATGCCTTGGCTATAAATGTCTCATATCGTTCCCTGCAGCGCATCATTCCACCTACACAAATTGCGGGTCTTACAGAAACTAAACGAACAAGATAAGGTTGCCTGACGATCCTTCGCTTTGTGTTTCCTGTAAACTTTAACAACCACCCGCAGATGCAAAACAACAGACTGATGTCGGATGAGGCAAAATTTAATGTAGACGGTGTTGTAAATAAACAGAATTGAAGCAACTGAGGGCCACGTAACGGAGGTAATCCGGTCTGCCGCGTGAGAAACCCCTGACCGATCGAAGTAGGTAACTGGTTAGCACACTGGACTCTCATTCAGCCGGCCGCGGTGGTCTCGCGGTTCTAGGCGCTCAGTCCGGAACCGCGGGACTGCTACGGTCGCAGGTTCGAATCCTGCCTCGGGCATGGATGTGTGTGATGTCCTTAGGTTAGTTAGGTTTAAGTAGTTCTAAGTTCTAGGGGACTGATGACCACAGATGTTAAGTCCCATAGTGCTCAGAGCCCTTTGAACCATTTTTGACTCTCATTCAGAAGGACGACGATTCAAACCTGCGTCCGGCATCCTGATTTAGGTTTCCTGTGATTTATCTAAATCGTTTGAGGCAAATGCCGGAATGGTTACTTTGAAGGACCATGGCCGCTTTCCTTTGCCATCGTTCTCTAATGTGAGCTTGTGCTCCGTCTCTAATGACCTCGTTGAGGACGGGACGTTAGGCACGAATCTCCTCCTGCTCCTCCTCCTCCTCCTCCAGAAAACCCTGAATTGCAAACATTTCACTGTGTCATGTAGTGTGGCTTCGTTTCCCGTCATTGCTCTACATTTTATTGAGTATCGTCATGGCCATTCAGTAATGGTTACTTGCGATCGCTCTGGTGAAATGTTAAACCATTTTCTCTTTAGAGGCTTGACAGTGACAATCAGTTCCAAAAGAACTGGGTAGCGGCTCATACGATCCAGTAGTCCATATACGTCCTGCGACGTCATTTTTCTGGTCGATTGATTTCCAGATTGGGCAGTACGGTCACGCGACTCGACTGCCCTTCAGTTATTCTGGGGATATTGAAGAGTCAAGTGTACGCTAAATGTCTTCATACAGTGGTTCAACTGAACTAAAAGTCTGTACAACTGTGAAGGATATCCCATTTAAAATGCTAAATTGCATGATTGAAGCGTGCCGTAATACTCGTTTTCATAACTAATGCTTTTGATACGGTAGTTAACAACTTTATACATGTAGTCTTTGAACACATTAGATCCAGGCACAAAAATAAAATTTCAGTGCTTACAGAAAAGAATCAGGGTAAGCATAAATTATGTATAAGAAATTTTAAATTTCCTTAAAGGAGTCGAATATCTGAATAACTTAAAGATCGCTGCCTCAGAAATGGCGGTATTAAACAAAGGCTACAAATTTAATATTTTCTTAAAATTACGTCTCAGTATGGTAAATAACATTATGACAAACAACATAGCAGTCAGTGGTAAGGCACAACTCCCAATAGTTGAGCAAAACTAGGATGATTTCAGAGCAGATGAAGCAAGATAGCTGTTAGAAGGGAAAGCGAAAGAAGGTTATACTTTACATGAGATTAAAAATAATTTGTGAACAAACTAAGACATTGGTGTTAAAGTAAATAAGGGCACAGTCCTCATTATTATACCGATTAGTGACTATGAAAACAGAATTCGTGAGTTCTTCATCAATATTTGGGTAAATAAACTGAATCACAACCCAAGTAACAAATTTAACGTCCAAATTCAGAAAGCACTGAAGAAGTGTAGTTGTACTTTTACGCAGAAACAAACTTGAGAGCGCATAATTATACTCTCCTGAGTATAACCGAAAATTCGTAAGAAAGATATTCTTATCCGTCCCCTAGTTAAAGAATAAAACGTTACACTTCATAACTCAAAAAAGCTGGCTGATCAAAAATATCCACATCCCAGAGAAAGTGTCTCTTTTGATATTACCAATCTATGGCCTATGTCCGTGTTTCCTTTTGCGGTGTTAGTGCTCATAATAATAATGAATAGGAATCTGCGTAGTCTGTGATTTAAAAAAAAATATTTTCGCTGTAAAATTATAGATTACGCATTTTGGTCCTCAGGCCTCATCTCCTGAATTAGTAATCAAATTGTAATTAATCTGGCGCTCAAGTTGTTTTAAAATTTGTATCAAATAATTCCATCATGCCTGCAAGTTTTTTCTGTGTTATCGTTCAATTTTTGTCTAAATTAATTTTCATTACACACCAGAAGAAAATGCAGAAGCTCAAGGTCCATGTCCAGTGAACACAACGGTGCAACATGTTAATACTGACGATTTGTAGTGCTAGTAATTCGTTGGTCACTGTCATCGGCGATCGAATGGCGCTCAAGTGTCAAATCTGTGCACCCTCTGTTTTGAATCTGATGGCAGTAACTACGCTGAGATTAGAGATGAACAGCGTTTGCAACATTCACCCTACGGTACAAGCAGGCCCCACCGACAACTGCGTATTTGTTGAAGAGCTCCCGCCATTTCGACGTGTTCGCACTGTGGGCCTGCGTGAGCGTAGGTGGATTTGTCGACGAACTGCTGCACTTGTTGTGCACAGTGGTGCGTCGCAGCTTCCAGCAGAGATCTGTGGGACATTTATATGCCCACCGACCTGGTTCTGGACGTTTGCGTAGTGCAGAGGCGCATTAAGATCGACGTATTGTACGAGCAGCGGTGGTCCATTGTACATCATCCAGCGAGGAGGGAATTCGTATCACCCGCTGTTTCATCATTGGCTTTTGGAAACCGTCTTCTTGCAACAGGATTAAGATCACGTGTGCCTCTCGCCAGATTACCACTGACAACACGACATCGGCCAAGGATGCTTGAGCCGTGTGCGGCATTCTTGCCGTTCATAACTTGACGTCGTGTAATAGTGGTAGTGGCATCTTGATTCCTTCTTGTGTTAATGGTGCCGCTGAGTTGCTAGTATTGTTTGTCCACGAGTGGCAGCAGCAGCGGTTATCGATAGCCAGTACTGTGTTAATATCTTTGGTGCCACGGCTAGTATTCTGGGTAGTCGTGTGTGTCAGGCAGGTCGGCTTCGGACGGAGCAGCGAGGAGGTGCACAGCGCGAGGCCGCGACCGCTGGTGGCGTGCAGGCACTGTCGAACTGAGGGGATGTAACCGACGACCGAACCCAGGACTTTTGAAATTGAGTGAACCGTGTTCAGTACTGAAACCTCCACTGTTTGAGATCACGCTGTTGTTGGCGTGTTGCTGCTCCCAGGGTCAGTGAGGCCAACCACAACAAGTGGAGTCTGTCTGGTTGGCTGAAGCTATTAGCTGCTTTCTACTCCTTGATGTTAGTTTGCATTTAGTATTATTCTTGTTAGTGAAGTGCAACCAGCGGTATTTTCTGCCTTGTGGCCGCTAACGCCCTAGTTACCTGCCCTGAAGGTTAGCGTACTTCACCGACAGTGTACCTTTACTCGTCGTGCTGATGCTGTCCGACATGGCGTGTAGTTCGGCAGCCTCTTGAATTGTACTGTGCATATGTTTTTGGGGGTCTACCTTCGTTCTAGTGTTTCCTCCGGCCTTGGTGTGTTTCTGAAGACGTGGTGCTATCCGTCCCTTCGCCCTTGCCTAAAAATATTCCATCGTTGTATCGGGAATCGGACGTTATGCGGATTGTTAGTCGGTCGGTCGGCGCTTGAGGTAACCCTAGTGTGAGTTGCCATCCGGTTATTGAGTACAACTCTTGGCTGCCTCTCTCACCGCTTACACAGATGTAGTCACCTTCCTCAGGTCGATCCAGGGAGCATTGTCTGTGGATCACTCCGTCTTATTTGGACAAGTTGTCATAATTGTTTAAAATTTACTGTAATGTTTTAACATGTTATTGCCTTCCCCACTTGTAATTCCGGCCTTGAGCCGTTAATTGTTTGTAATATTGCTTGTGGCCTTCAGCCGACAAATAATTTTCAATCCTGTTTTAGTGAGGTATTCAGCCGTCACTACAGCTTGTTACAAGTTATTAAGATTGTTAAAAGGTTTTTTTTGTATTTTTAACGTGTAAGTGTCCATCTTACTGGTAATTCAGGCCTTCAGCCGTTGTGTATTTTTGAAACTGCTTCTGGCCTTCGGCTGACGAATAATTATGAACCTTCTTAATCAGGCCTTCAGCCGTTGATTGTGTACAACATTGCTTTTGGCCTTCGCGGACAATAACTTGCAATTTTTCTAATAAGGCTTTCAGCCGCCAGTGTAGTAAAATCCTTAAAAATTTTTTTTGAGAGTTTTGTTGTTTAAAAATAAAGTGTATGTGCTTTCTGTGCAACCAGAAAACACTGATTATGCCCCGTCTACACATTTCCCGATTTCTCTAAGTCCCACGTCTCAATGCTTACTCTGCTGTCGTAAAAAATTTGACTGGAGAATGGAATGGCGCTCTGTTATCTTCAGTGGTTAGAGTAGGTTCTGTCGGTATGCGAGTAACAGGCGTACACGAGTACAGGGTAGACCTGGTGGGCGCACATTCCAGAGCGCATTCGCCCACGACATAGAGGTTCCACCCCCGGTTTCATGGTTTGGGGGGGGGAGGGAGGGAGGGAGGGGTATCAATCACAGCTCGCGATCTCATCTGGTGTTGCTGTGGAGCGAACTAACCGGCGTCCGTTACAGTGTGAAGGTTAGTATTCTCGTCCTACTGCCATTTCTTCTACAGGAAGGTGAAATGCTTTTTCAGCGGAACAGTGCACGTCTACATACTGTTGCTCCGATGCAAAGTGCTCTTCTTGGTGTTCAACAACTTGCCTGGTCAGCAAGATCACGAGATCTCTCACCCGTTAAACACATATGGGACATGATGACGCGATAACATATTCGTTCCTCAGAGCCAAGCCCTGTTAGAATATACGGTTGCGTTGCCGCCAGAGGCAGATGCACCGTGTATTTATGCGATTGTTTGGACACCGTTTACTGAGGCATGTGTGTTTCATTTAGTGTGGGGATTGGGTTCATGTACTTCTGCAGTGATGAACTACCCATCACCTTACGCGTCTGTATAATGACCATGTCCATGAAGCTGTTGCATTTCCTTACCAGGAATAACTGTTGATGGCATGATCATCGTCGTCAGCGAAGCCAAATATAACGTTATTCGTCTCCTGGTTTAAAACATTAAGAAGCTGCAGAACCACGAATAGTGAATAAGATTAATAACAGGAACTTCTACATTGTTAGCATCAAAGTGAGTATGACACTTCTGAGTTACTAAATCTTTAATTTTTCTGATGATATCACTTTTCATAAACTACCAATCTACCTGTTTTATCTTTAGAGATCTTGAAGGGCTTTCTTTGTTTCTATTCTTCGTGTGAGTTTTCAAGCAGAGGGGAGAAAACAGTGAGCAGCGGTGTCCGTAAAAGATCTATGCAACCGATCCCAATAGTCTCACCCATTTCCGTTATTCCTTCGCTTGTGGCAGACAGAAGCGGATATATCTCGTAAAGTTACGGCCTGTGACCGAATGACGTGGGTGTTAGAGAGACAGATCCAATTTCCGTAGAATATATGACTACGGACAACTCTATGCAGTCCCACTAACTTCATCCCTAGGATTATTTCGACTTCATGGAACACAGTTCACCACACTGCGATCGTTGTTGTTGCGCTCTGAATCGTCCGCATCAAATCTAGGCAGTAATAATTATTTAGCAAACAACCATTATTAAGTGACAACTGTTGATGGAAGAAAATGAGGGTATGGCAATAATTTCTTAAACTAAATGTTATATTGACGGTGAATAAAGATGTCATACAGTGATCACTATTTGTATAACACCCTATTCAAAATATAAACAATTTGTTTAAAATTGCAAGCAAGTGAAGTTCTCTTTATTTGAATATTTCCTGTTGCACATCACATTTATAGAAACAACGGCAGTAATCAAATTCCACAGATCGCTAACGAGTAGGGGCACTGAAAACGCACATCCAGGTTAGTTACGATATTTCTCTATCTTACTGTCATAGATTTGATGCAGTCATTATAACCGTGGCACAGTCGCGTGTGTTTCGACAATCTGCTTATTTATGAATTTGGGCGAACTATATTTTGCCAGTTCTTTAAAAAGACGAATTAGCCTGCCTCATCACACTTTGTTGTGTCACTGAGACAATGCGTGTGTTACTGGTTTAGTACTGTATTTATATTATAGGTTATTATAGAAGGAACGTCTCAAGCGTAATTTACCTACCATGTTTTTCGCACATTATTCAGTCTCTTCATTTTGACAACAGTAACCGGAACTGACGAAAATATGTATTAGCCAGTCGTTATCATCAATTATTTTTGTACTGTAGTACTTAATGCTGTTATGGCACAGAACTGGGGCAGAAACCAGGAAAAAAGTTTTTTAAAAGTTACCGGCCATTGCCTTAGGCAGTAAAGTCATGCCAGAGACAGACTCGGAAGCAGAAAGCGAATCATTACCGTTGGTGGGTCACATAAATGACACGGTCGGCCGAGTAAGGAATAAGCATTCAGCAGAAAAGAGGATGCAGATCAAAGGACGGGAGACAGGCATATTAGTTATCTCGTTAGGCGTGTTGCAAGAAACTGTGCCTATTTTGTAAGAGCACGTACCGAGCAACCGGCACAGCAGTTCACAGCCTGTTAAATGAATATAGCAGAACAAGGAGGACACATTCGGATAAGAACAGAGCTTCGCGTCATAGCCTCACGCTAGCCCCCTTAACGTACTCGAGCTCTCCAGGACTTGTCATGAGTTGATCATTTTGATACATAGGACTCACAATAGTAGCACTCGATTCCATTACTACGTACAGTAGTGAATCCATGTCCTAGATGCTCCAGCACAGTCTATGAAATAGTCGAAGATGCACTCAAGATGGCCTTGAACGGAGGAAGTTCATGCTGCTCGATGCCTACCATCTACTGATGGAGAAACTGACAGTCTTCCGACAACGCCACATACCAGTGCTGACAGTTCCGGACTTCAACAGGGCCTCTTGGGGCTGACGTTTCTGTTCAACATTCAGGCACCTTCAATTGCTGTACCATACCGAGGAGAGATCAACCGACCACACGTTTACCGACACCAGGCACATAGTGGATGAGCCATCGAGAGCCATCCTACAGTCCTGAGTGGGACGGACTACAACACTCCGTAGCCTGCGCGAGAACCGCCTCGCGCTGGGCCGCCATCGCCCCGCTCACTGGCAGCCGCCGCTCCGCCAGGGTCGCTGATCTCACCTCCTGGGTGTGTAACCGCTGAGCTTACTCCACGGATGTCAGCTAGAATCCAGCATGCAACTGAATTAGAAACAACTTAGGCTGCTCCAGAAAAGCGACGACTTGAAAACATTGTGAATAAGTACCTGAACTTTAATAATATTTTACTGGCGTCATTGACATTTTACAAGTTTCCCAAGAGCTATCCTGACTTCACGCAGATGTGTCTCCTCTCGGCCATCTGTAATGCATCATCAGCGTCCCTCCTAAAATGGTGTTTGGTGAAATCAACCATTGTTTAAAACTTCTAAAAAGTTAGGTGATGATGCTTCACTTATCGTACACACAGTTTGGTGTACACCACTTTCAGTAACAGATGCTACCCATAAACCGTAATAAAATTATGAAGGTACAGCTTGTTGTACTTGGAATATAATGTCTTAATAACGCAAAGCTGTACTATGTAAAGAAACTGCCTTACGTTTCACCCACGTATATCTAAGGCTGACCTTCAAAGAGGGCAACATAAAAATAGATTACTGATTAAGCTGTGTAGGTGATTGCAATTTCATATCGTTCTTCTAGTGAAATGTTAAAGTACAAAATAAAGTTATCAACTGTTTGGGACTCCTACAAGCTTTAACATAATATGACTAGGTCTCTACTGCTCGCAGTACCTACACCGAAAGCAAAAAAGCAAGAAAAATAAGCCAACAACATCCTCTCGAAAGTGTTCGTACTATGATGGTTTCACCTCTTCAGGCTCCAGGCTCTAAACCAATAAAAGAAAGAAAAAACTGATCCCTCAAAGAAACAACGGCCATCATAAATTTCCTGGTACAGAACATTGTATCTTATCTTCCCCCATAAAAGGATTGGTGTTGTGAACCGTATCTGTAAAAATTCTAAAAAAATGGCAGGTGATGAAAGTATATTCTTGTAGCGCAAGTGGAACATAACAGCAAGTAGTACTAAAACCGAAAGTAATGAAGAGCTGTAGACCAATTAGCTACTCTGAAACGTCCGTTATGTTTTATAGTGTAGAACTTGATGCATTATGACCGTCCTCCTAAAAAGGTGTCTGGTGAAGTGAACCCTGGCAAAAGACTTCTAGTAATGTCCAGTGGCTCTAAGACAAGCTCTTCCCCCTTTCCGCTCTCACCCCACCCCAGGAAACGACACTTCCCCTGCCCTAATAATTTCCGAAGCCACAGCTCTCCAACTGTGGTATATAGTGAGCAACCAATCTTTTCCGCCTTTTGCTAGCAAGTACTTTCAAATAGATTACACAAAAAATAAGTTATTTATTTAACTCTGGAAACTTGACTGCTCACAATAGCTACATCGAAAATAGATAATATAGAAAAATAAGACAATAGTGTCCCCTAAAACCGATCATAGCTAAAAGTTTCACTGTTTTAGACTGATTGAGTATGGGATATGAACTCTTTCTGGCAACGATGCGAATATGTCGGACACCATCCACAGAAAAAGAAACTGCCAACGCCACAGACGACAATGATGTCATATTCCACCTATCTTTGCTGTAGGAAGGATTGACCTGTTTCAAACAAAGTGGGTAGGTTGGGGAGCTTAAGAAGGAGTTTTATTGGACAATAAAATCCTGAGTTCTTACTGAGAGATGAAAGTGTGTGGGTTAACATTTGTGGCCTATTACCAAAGGGGTGGTGTGGTTTAGGAAATTATAAGGGGAGAGGAAGGGTCATTTCTTATGAATTGGGAAGTGTGAGAGTGGAGGGGGAGGAATATGGCTTAGAAAAGGGATATAGTTCAGTACAGGGGAGAGACATGATGAAATCATAAGTTTGCCCCTCCATGTAGGCAACCCAAAGCTCAATGATCAAAATTTATCTGGAATGCCTGTCGCTCTTATTTAATATTCCAAATTTGCCATGGCATTCATACTAATTTCTATCCAATGAATTTAATGCAAAGTGTCATGATTTACTTCAAAACAATGCAATATATATCAACACAAGCCCATGAAGCATATGAAGGGAGGTAAATTATTGCATACTCTTGCATATTAGAGTTAACGTGATCTCAACTAATTACGCTTATACAGATTCAGGGATGCAACACAAAGCAAGGCGCAACATTTTTAAATTTATAATTACAGTTATGATCATAGTGCAGTTCGTAGTGGTTCAAATGGTTCAAATGGCTCTGAGCACTATGGGACTCAACTTCTGAGGTCATTAGTCCCCTAGAACTTAGAACTAGTTAAACCTAACTAACCTAAAGACATCACACACAACCATTCCCGAGGCAGGATTCGAACCTGCGACCGTAGCGGTCTCGCGGTTTCAGACTGCAGCGCCTAGAACCGCACGGCCACTTCGGCGGGCGCAGTTCGTAGTGGATGTAGATAAGATTTTAATGTTATGAGACAGGTACAAGATGACTATTGTGATTGATTAATATGACATTCTATTCTATGAAAGAATTATCGGACTTAGTGACGCCAAATCGCCTTTTTCTTTTACTAGTAAGCACGGACAACTGTGAACATTAGTCCGTTATTTTTATGTTTAACGTACATGTGGATACTTCAATGACGCCACTTATTGATAAGGTGTGGGTATCGAAAATATGCCATCATGTTTAACCGATGACAATTTTGTAGCCTTACATACGTACATGGGTAGAATATCACTTCAAAACAGCCTTAGTCATGACTTTCTCTTTTTTCTACTCATCCCAAATATGGTGATAGCTCCAGGTATTTTTCTAGATTGAATCCGTGATTTATCCAAACGTACTTTTTCAGGATGTTTTAAGGAAATCTCTGACAGAACTCATGTATTTCAGAAAGTCGATATTTCGTGTTTATGTAAGGACCACCATACTTTCACACCAATGTCTGCTTTTACCACACTCAAAACTTGATCACGTGACAATGCACTTTTTAAAAAAAAACTGCCTGCAAATTTGTGAGCAAAGTTTCCTTTCGTTTCTTCCTCTCTCCACCTTCAATTTATATATAATGTATAACAGATTCTGCGTGGTGTCTGTTCTTTCGAATATGTCTGAAAGAGCAGACACTACGCACTCAGATAATGAGCAATGGTCAGTACATCAGTAGTGTGTGAATAAGTTGAGAATTTGGGTCTGTTGGGGGATGTGTGAGCGTTATGGGAGTAGTTGCGATGACCACTGTGTCCGGATGGTGCAATGGCCAGCATATCTGGCTAGTAAGCAAGATACTCGAATCCCAGTGTGGCATAGATTTTCAACTTTCCCCATTGATTTGAATCAATTCGTACTGGCAGCTAATGTCATTAATTCCTTTACGGCTTGATTCATAGAGGCTGCAGGATCAAATATTTATTCAGAGCAATCATTTCCTGTAGTAACGTTAGACTAATAGCTAATAATGTAATTATATCAACTCATAAAATCAGAACACATCGATAAGAATTTTATTACCAGCTTGCAGCATTTAATTGCCTTGTTATGACGAGCAGACATTCTTATTTACTGAACTTTTGCCGATACGAACCACAGAACCACAGAACGCTGGGCAGGCTGGGAAATTAGTTTTCTAGCCTTTGCAGGCAGTGTCTTCAGTAGTGCAGCTGGCGTTGTTTGTGCAACCAGAGAGACAGTCGTCTGCGGCAGACTGCTGGCTGCGTTATATGCGCAAATGACTCAATGAATATTCAGTGATCACAGGAATGCGTCCCTGCCATGCGGCGGAGGCGTGTGTACAACCCAAAGCCCTGATGGCGCTGCTTCAGCACACACACGCGCTTAACGCAATAGCAGATGGCCCAGTGTCACGGTGCCCGTGGTACATCATCAGTGTGTGTAAGACGGTGACATGGTTTAGTGTAGCATGGGCGAGGAACCCGATAAACGTGTGATTACGTGTAACAGTGAAAAAATCTAACTATCGCGGTACAAAGAAATGGGCTTGTAACGAAGTCGAGATTAGTTATATTAAGAAACACAAACGTATCTTCTTCTACAGTTTAAATTGATTTCAAACTAAAGTCTTGCCACGCACATGGAAATAGAATGAAACAGTTTGATATTTACCCCCCCCTACCCCCTCCTCCCCCCTCCTCCCCCCCTCCTCCCCCCCACCCATTTCGAGTAAACCATGTATTTTCGTCGGTAAAGCCGAATGGTTTGCAAAGCTGAACATCGAGATAATTTTTAATTTAATAAAATTGCAGCCAAATAGCCATATACAGTTACTTTGCTTAACATTTTACATTTACATTTTACATTTTTGCATATTCATTTATCGATTTCACTCTTTTACTGCAGAGTTCTATGTGATATCGTTCACAGGCTTCGTTACACAGTTCACATACACTGTTGCGGTTGGGTCGTGATAAGTTTTGTTTTGGCAGATTAGATGATGAAAGCCGTGAATAGAAAGTCTAGTTACGACATGTCGCTGTTTGAAGTTTGATGCTGTTCATGAGCGGTTCGTCATTGCTTCGGTGCCATAGAACTCCGGAAATATTTTTTCTCGTTTGTCCTCCATCATCTTCAGTTGCTTTCTGGAAGCCCTGGTGTGTGGCATCGTTTATCGAAGTCTGATGTCTTCAATTAGGAATGTCACTCTCGCTAGCAGGTACACTAGTCTAGATCTTGTTGTCATTGAGAGACCTAGTGCTCTTTTTAGATACGTCGATTTTACCTTTTCTAGTGTTTCTAGATTTTTTTCTGTCAGGTGGTCCCATATAACCTCCATCCCATAGGCCAGGATTGGCATGATTTTTGTGTTGAATAATTTCATGGCTGTTTCTAGACTGAGTAGGCGGATATTTTTGATGTCCTGTATTGCTATTATTGCTTGGGCTGCACGTTCTGTTGTATGTTTTGTGAAGCATTTGGATGTTGGTTGCAATGTCACTCCTAGGTATTTAAAGTCTGATGATATTTTTATTTTTTGTCCTCTGATGCTGATTTCCGCATTCTTGGGTGTTTTGCCTCCTTTTCTGAAAATTACCATTTCTGTCTTTGTTATGTTTATGTGTAGTTTGTGTTCACTGCACCATCTGCCTATTTTCTCAATGATTCTCTGCAGCTTCTGCATATCTGTTGAACCTACAGCTATGTCGTCAGCGTATGCATATACATACATATCTTCTTCATTTTCTCCAGTTCGGAGTACTTCTTCAGTGGCAAGAATGTACAGCAAAGGGCTCATTGGGTCACCCTGTAAGACTCCGTTCGATTGCAGAATGGGGTTCGAAAAAGAGAGGTTGTCTGATATTGTAATTAAGTTGTATTCGAGGATTGACTTGATTATTCTTGCGCATACGCTATCTTCTCCCATTGTTTTTTCCAGTTTTCGGACTATGAGCTCTCTTTCCAATAGGTCAAAGGCTTTGGTAAAGTCTATGAACACTATGTAGAACATTTGTTTCTTTTGTAGCGCTTCGTCAATGTTGTTTAGAAGAAGCCTGACTGCCGTAAGTGTTGATCTTCCAGATCTGAAATCCATTTGTCGTTCTGGGAGATGACTGTCCACAGAGGCATGGATTTTTTGTGTTATCTTTGAAAACATCTTGAATTGAGTATTTTCCAGCGCTATGCCTCTGTACTTGTTTGGGTCCATTTGGTCTCCACTTACTTTGTAGAGAACTTTTATTGTCGAGTGTCTCCATTGTGTCGGAATTCTTCCAAGTTCCAGGCATTTGTTAAACAGTTTGGTCCATATGTGTTGGAGGGCCTCTTCTGCATCTTTTATATGTACATTATATATATTATCAGGTCCTGCTGCTTTCTTGTTCTTCAGGGCTTTTATTACTTCTTTCACGTCTTCTTCATTTAGGGGTTCCCATGTATTGTCTTTTTCCTGAATACAGACCTAAAAATGCCCTTTTCAAGGATACATACTAACGACTGAAGCCGAACAACACTTTTAAAACGCTGTATGCCAAAAACAAGACGTTCGAAGACCTCACATTTCGAAAATATACAAAGTTACAGTAGCAGGAAATACAAGTAAAGATTTGATCAAATCATACTGCGACTAAGGGAATATAACAGAGATACTGAATACTAGTAATAAGACTTATTACACTATGTGATTCTGCATCTGTTATTCCAAAGAGGACTTTGTCCTGGAAGATCATTCCAATGAAATGCAGAGTGTCTTGAAAAAGTGTAATAGGACGACCATCAAGCAAAGTATTACTTTTGCAGCAGCAATTTGAGCAGCAATTGGTACCACATTGACACACCGAACTCCTACAAATCGGTTACTTCAAAGTCAACTCCGAGCCAAACGTCCTGTAGCGTGGATCCACTGACCCCAATCCATCGCCATTTGCCATTTCAGTGATGTCAGGCGAGAGCTCGTTGGTGGAAATGGTGCAGATCTGCTGTGTTTTCTGACGAAAGCTGGTTCTGCCTCGGTGCCAGTGACAGCTGTTTATGGGTTAGAAGGAAGCCAGTAGAGGTTCTGCAATCAACCTTTCGCGTGCTACACACACTGGAGCTACACCTGGAGATATGGCCTGGGATCGATTTGGTATGATGGCAGGACCAATCTCGTCGTTATCCCCCGCACCCTGAATGGAAAACTGTACATCGGTCTGGCGATTCGACCTGTTCTGCTCCCATTAATGTATAGCATTCCAGGTGGTGTTACCAACAGGTTAACGTTCACCCACATACCGTTGTTGTAACCTAAAATGCTGTACAGAATGTAAAAATGTCGCCGTGGCCTGCTCGATCACCGAATCTGTCTCCAAACGAGCATGTGGGACATCATCGCTTGGCAACCCCCAGCGTCATTCTCGAACAGCGTTAGCCGACCAACTGCAACAAGCATGGAACTCCATTCCACAAACTGACATCCGGCACCTATACAACACAAAGCATGCACGTTTGCAGGCCTACATGCAACATTCTGGCAACTACACCGGTTGTTAAAGTACCAAGATGTGACATTTGCAATGGCTTATCTTGTGCTTAGATTAACGTGTGAACTAGCGATAAGAATCACTTAAATATTTTCTTTGACAACTGTGTTCTCTAAATTTCATTATTTTTTGTGTTGCTATTTTTTTTCCATGAATGGATGTATTTTGTACTTGTTATACAACGGGGTCAACTACTTCATATGAATTTGAAAAAAAAAATATATCTGTAAAGTTAAACTTTTCCTACAGTGCTCCTTTCCGACGTGCCCCCATCTTAGTGCTCCTAATTTCTTCCACATTTGGTTGTCTCTGTTAAGAGAACGAAGTTCAGCCGTGCGCTGCTTTACACTAAAGGTCTGCTTAAGTACAATGAAAATTCATATGCCTGTCGTAATGTATGTTATTGAACAGCATATTGGTATCTACCAATATTCATCCCTTATCTTTTTACTGAGGCACGTTTTTCTAATGAACAAAGTGGTAATACAGATTAGCTACTTTTCTTGATGCATAGCTACTGCAATCTGTTTCAAAATTCAATATCATTATTATTTATTTAGCCCTGCTCTAAGGGTAATCGTAAGAAACGATGGATGGTAATTATGTTTAAAATTGTGGTCGAGACGAAGTGACTATTATCACTCCATAGGTCTAGTCTCTGCTGTGGTTGGTATTATTTGGGTGTCATTAGGGTAACAGGAAGAGTAGGTCCCCGGACCGTCGAGGTCTGATGTTCAGCGCCGCCTTAAGGTGCAAACAACACAAGCAATCCCTGCAGAGCCAAGCTGACAGTGGCGCCAGTGGAATCCCCGGTGAAAGATTTGTGTACCATTTTTAGAAGTGAAAACAACTTATTTCCATGCTCATTAAACTGTAGTTTATTTTTAAACGCTCTTTCAAGATCCCAAGGAATGGCCAGTAGTATATGTACCAGGCAGAGAAGGGGTGAGTGGGGGAGCAAAAGGTAGGTCGCTTCAGTAGAAAAATGTTCTTGGATGGGGTCTGATGTTGTGGTCCTGTCTTGTCTCGAAATACAACTCAGTGCTCCTGTTTCTGCCGTAGTATAGAGAGTGTGAGTACGCCTGGTTTGTTGGCGGACTTTTCTTCGTGCTGTAGGGTGAGAGTCACGGGGATGACACTACTGTGCAAAGTCTTGGTCCTATCTCTGGATATTTGTAGGAGGAATAATTGAAAACCCCTGTAAATGAAACTGTATCATCTCAGGTGGCAAAATCGATAGACGTGAACGACATTCCTGGAATAGCCAAATGGAGTGTGACAAGGGCATTAATATAAGTTGTCCAGTTACAATCTGAAAACCTGTCGAAAACCTGAATAGCCATCTTTTGAAGCGCGGACGCAGCGATCCGCTTGGAATGAAAGGTTCTTTAAGAAACGTACAGGAATATCGAGCTATGTCAACTCCAGTGCAGTGGCCAGAAGCGCTAGGTTTCTTGGTTGGGAACCGATGGCACCAACAGCCCAATCGAGGTGGTCCCACAAATTCTCAATTGGGTTTAAATCCGGCGTGTTCTGTGGCCAGGGGATTGCGGGAAACTCATCCTGATGCTGTCAGTACACTGTTAGGTGTGTGGTAAGTTGCGTTTTCCTGCTAGTAGATGACGTCATGCCGACGGGAAAAACACTGCACGTAGAGGTCATGGTCCTCAAGGATAAATACATATTTGTGCCATCCTGACAGAAATGTGATGAAAATATTCCACAGACAAGTGCTGCATCGTGTTTAGCATCTGTATCACGGAGTAAAAAACGTGACTCGTCTTAAAATATCACCTCTCGCGACTCGTTCGACATCCAGTTGCGGCATTAGTTTGCAAATTCCGGCCTTCGTCATCGATGAACAGCAGTTAGCTTGGGTGCATGAACCAGGCGCCCCATAGGCAGCAACGTTCGCTGAACAGTTAATAGCTCCTTGGTTCATCTGGTGATCAGATGCTCAGCATTTGCATCTCTGTTCGCCAGTACACATCTCCGCAGCCGAAGTTCACACCTGTCATACATGGCCTGTGATTCATCATAGTCGCCTCCACGCTGATTTTGGATTACACCATTCAATCATGCACGATATACTTTAATCATGGTGGCACGCGAACAGTTTACAAATTTATAAGTTGGAAATGTTTCTACTCTCGCACCGAAGCTCCCCCCCCCCCCCCATCAGCCACCCCTCCACCCCCCCCCCTCAACCCACACCGACATGCTTTACGTACTCTCCACTGCTAGTGCTGCCACCACTTGCCGTCTCTGACTGGTTATTGCAGTTATTGCACGTTGATGTCGAACATAGGCGATGGTCTCATTAATGTGACTGGACCGTGTACAGAGTGCGTATTGTACCCTGTTCTGGATAATTATATTTCCGAAAATTTACATTCGCAATGGTGGGGGTTAACGTGCTCTGATACGGGTAAACACTCGCCTTCCGCAAAGCCATGAAGATGAAGTCTAAATAAATACAACCTAATTGGGAAAATAGTCGGTTTGTCCACTAAACTTACGACTGTGTGCGCCCTGTTCAAAAGCGACTTGCGATACACAAGTGATACTTGGATGAATTCGTCTGTAAAAAGTTACTTTCTTTAGAAGGAGAATATTATCAATAAAAATTGAAGGTTTTGATGTATTTAAATTGATGATACCCAGTCCTGAAGAACTAATAAACAATGCAATGCACTAACAATGAGTTTTATGAAATTTTACGGCATAAATTGAATGTTTAGTTACACAAATTAAACTCATGGTCACTACATTTTTTATTTGATTAATATCTGAAATTGCTCAGGTTTATTTCTCACGCTCATTCATCCCATTTTATAACTTCTTATGCAGCGGTCTTTGACTCCTGACACCTGCATGGCTTGTCTGGATTGCCAGGTTGGAAGGATCTTAACTCGAGAGCTTTTTAGCACAAGAATTGTAATGAGTTTTCCTTTGTATAAATGTGTGGTACAATGCGTTTTACCGCTCAGTGGTTACAAGTTCGTTAATGCTTCGGAGATTAGTCAACTGAGTTTAGGTGTGAATTTTCCATTGAGTGCTGCAGTCCATTAAGATCAGTTCCACTGGTAATACACTCCTGGAAATGGAAAAAAGAACACATTGACACCGTTGTGTCAGACCCACCATACTTGCTCCGGACACTGCGAGAGGGCTGTACAAGCAATGATCACACGCACGGCACAGCGGACACACCAGGAACCGCGGTGTTGGCCGTCGAATGGCGCTAGCTGCGCAGCATTTGTGCACCGCCGCCGTCAGTGTCAGCCAGTTTGCCGTGGCATACGGAGCTCCATCGCAGACTTTAACACTGGTAGCATGCCGCGACAGCGTGGACGTGAACCGTATGTGCAGTTGACGGACTTTGAGCGAGGGCGTATAGTGGGCATGCGGGAGGCCGGGTGGACGTACCGCCGAATTGCTCAACACGTGGGGCGTGAGGTCTCCACAGTACATCGATGTTGTCGCCAGTGGTCGGCGGAAGGTGCACGTGCCCGTCGACCTGGGACCGGACCGCAGCGACGCACGGATGCACGCCAAGACCGTAGGATCCTACGCAGTGCCGTAGGGGACCGCACCGCCACTTCCCAGCAACTTAGGGACACTGTTGCTCCTGGGGTATCGGCGAGGACCATTCGCAACCGTCTCCATGAAGCTGGGCTACGGTCCCGCACACCGTTAGGCCGTCTTCCGCTCACGCCCCAACATCGTGCAGCCCGCCTCCAGTGGTGTCGCGACAGGCGTGAATGGAGGGACGAATGGAGACGTGTCGTCTTCAGCGATGAGAGTCGCTTCTGCCTTGGTGCCAATGATGGTCGTATGCGTGTTTGGCGCCGTGCAGGTGAGCGCCACAATCAGGACTGCATACGACCGAGGCACACAGGGCCAACACCCGGCATCATGGTGTGGGGAGCGATCTCCTACACTGGCCGTACACCACTGGTGATCGTCGAAGGCACACTGAATAGTGCACAGTACATCCAAACCGTCATCGAACCCATCGTTCTACCATTCCTAGACCGGCAAGGGAACTTGCTGTTCCAACAGGACAATGCACGTCCGCATGTATCCCGTGCCACCCAACGTGCTCTAGAAGGTGTAAGTCAACTACCCTGGCCAGCAAGATCTCCGGATCTGTCCCCCATTGAGCATGTTTGGGACTGGATGAAGCGTCGTCTCACGCGGTCTGCACGTCCAGCACGAACGCTGGTCCAACTGAGGCGCCAGGTGGAAATGGCATGGCAAGCCGTTCCACAGGACTACATCCAGCATCTCTACGATCGTCTCCATGGGAGAATAGCAGCCTGCATTGCTGCGAAAGGTGGATATACACTGTACTAGTGCCGACATTGTGCATGCTCTGTTGCCTGTGTCTATGTGCCTGTGGTTCTGTCAGTGTGATCATGTGATGTATCTGACCCCAGGAATGTGTCAATAAAGTTTCCCCTTCCCGGGACAATGAATTCACGGTGTTCTTATTTCAATTTCCAGGAGTGTATGTATATGTGGAAGTTGTGTGTAGTGATCACTGCGGTACCAGTATCGTTAGTAACTGGACCATGTGGCACTTTCGTATCCATTGTAACACTACACGGTTGGTTGTGCAAGGAGTCTGTAGCTAATGACAGTTCAACCAAAGGTTTAGTAATTGAAAATTGAAATTTGTGGTAACGTCTTATGGGACCAAAATGTAGAGGTCATCGGTTCCTAAGCCTACACACTACTTAATCTAACTTATACTAACTTACGCTATGGACAACACACATACCCATGCCCGAGGGAGGACTCGAACCTCCGACGGGAGGACCCGCACGGACCGCGACAAGGCGCCCTAGACCGCGCGGCGTTTAGTAATTTATCGTAGCATATGGCCTGTCATATACTCAACATGATTAGAGAAAAACTATGATTTGAAGAGTATTAGCGAAACAAATTTATCTCTTTTATATTTTACTGGTGGAGGTACCGACTTCTTGTGAGTCATGAATTTGTTCGATGTCTACTATCAAGCCTATTCGATAAAAGTTCCATATTTTTAGTAGTGCACTAGAATATTAGACGAACAGAAATTTGTGTAAGGTCTTCTGGACATGTACAGCGCACGTTCAAGGGGTCGTCCAAGAAATCTAACATTCGCTTTCCCTACTACCTGTTTCAGGTCTTCCTCTTATTTCATATCGCTTCGTAATATTACCCGCAGTTATTTTTTAATGTATATGGTGGGTGCGAGGATTGTAGAGAAGTAATCACGCTTACGTACAGAGTTAGGTAGGTTTGCTAACAGAAAGGAATATTATGAAATTACATGAAATATATGACTAAGACATATAAAAGAAAATTATATATTAGATAAAAGAGTTTAGCAGCCAAAAAAGTGACCATATACCTATGATAACATGGCATATTATTCTGAAAATAGCTGCTAATGCGGTGTGTGTGTTCCTAGTCAATCACTGCTGCTGTTTCACTTGTGGGAACAATCACTGCTCCGGTGTATGTTGTTATCCTGCAATGATGCTGCTGATCATGTTTTCGAGCGCCATAAATACACTGATATCATTAATAACGGAGCTTTTTTTGTAAATACTAGTGGAGAAACTCGGCGTCCTACAGATACTTATTTACCATAGTGCGTCAACACCGTACCATGCAGCGCCTGACCTCGTGCTTATTGTTTATGACGTCACGTCTCCCGAACTACATGTCGTGCAAAGACATAACTTTGTACGTACATTCAGCGGCATATGCGGATTCCGTCCGCATAATGTACAGCGAATGGAGTTAGTAGCAATGAAGTAATAAACTGAAACGTCATTTCTGACGGGAGTTTCTCACCCATCTCAGTGATTGTGACGCCTACCTCCTGAACAATGTGTCGTACAATGACATATTACTGTAGATGTATTCAGCCTCATATGCGGATACTGTCTGCGAAATTTATTGCGAATGTAGTTAGTAACAAACAAGTAATAAATTTGAACCTCATACGTGATGCGATTGTTCCTCACGTATCGCATTGCTTATGACGTCATACCTGCTGAACTTTGTGTTGTACAGATTTTCCGCTTACATTCTGTGGTATATGTGCATGCTGTCTCAAACGGGTCACGAATACAGTTAGTAGTGAAGAAGTAATAAATTATAACGTCATGTCTCACGCGGTACTTTTAGTGGCTGAATAGTGGCAAAATAGTAAACGATAAACATTTTCGTTCATCATTTTGTAGGGGTCCTCAGCAAGAAAAAATTTCTTGGGGGTCTGAAACTGTATGCAAAGTTTGTTTCAAGTCTCTGAGTGCTCTCTTTCAGATAAACTTGGTGGATAATGTCTGGGAATTCAAACGTCGCAGGCTAGGCTTCTTTTTCCCACCCACCCCTTGAATAGTAGGTGGTTCTTACCCCCACACCGACTGTCGCCCAACAGTAAGGTACATGTGTACCAAGTCTGGACACACACGTGAATGGATTCAAGATTTCTGTAATTCTAATGTTTATTTGGAAATGAAACAACAATGCATTAGTTTAGCTTATTGATTAAGAATCCAAACCAACACTTTCAGATCTCGATTCGAAGTATTAAACTAACAACACTGAGAATCTATGATAAAGTTATCACCCAATAACTTCCCCTACATGTGCAGTAATTTAATGCAGAGAAACGTAAATATGTATGGTAATAGGTTGATTTTCTCCGTTATAACCCTGCATTTATGAGGAATAACTTCATAACCAAAATAATTCATCAATAAGCGTAGGTTTATGTTTCTTTTTATTATTTTGCGCACTTGAAACCAAAATTACGCATACAGTATGCGTTACGAGTGGCAAAAAGTGAAACATAGTGCACTTCTACGTCCTACGTTTCCTTGTTATTGTTTTTATTTAACGTACGAACTTTTGTCAGTCATAGCTACGACATCTCACAATGATCGCTATGTACAGTTACACCGGTAGAAGGGTGCTTCAAACTTTTGAGTAAAGAGTTGTAATAAGTGAGAAACGATGAATGTGATTTTCTTAAAACATCAGGCCAACTTAAGAAACTGTGATTGCAAATTATACACTCCTGGAAATGGAAAAAAGAACACATTGACACCGGTGTGTCAGACCCACCATACTTGCTCCTGACACTGCGAGAGGGCTGTACAAGCAATGATCACACGGACGGCACAGCGGACACACCAGGAACCGCGGTGTTGGCCGTCGAATGGCGCTAGCTGCGCAGCATTTGTGCACCGCCGCCGTCAGTGTCAGCCAGTTTGCCGTGGCATACGGAGCTCCATCGCAGTCTTTAACACTGGTAGCATGCCGCGACAGCGTGGACGTGAACCGTATGTGCAGTTGACGGACTTTGAGCGAGGGCGTATAGTGGGCATGCGGGAGGCCGGGTGGACGTACCGCCGAATTGCTCAACACGTGGGGCGTGAGGTCTCCACAGTACATCGATGTTGTCGCCAGTGGTCGGCGGAAGGTGCACGTGCCCGTCGACCTGGGACCGGACCGCAGCGACGCACGGATGCACGCCAAGACCGTAGGATCCTACGCAGTGCCGTAGGGGACCGCACCGCCACTTCCCAGCAACTTAGGGACACTGTTGCTCCTGGGGTATCGGCGAGGACCATTCGCAACCGTCTCCATGAAGCTGGGCTACGGTCCCGCACACCGTTAGGCCGTCTTCCGCTCACGCCCCAACATCGTGCAGCCCGCCTCCAGTGGTGTCGCGACAGGCGTGAATGGAGGGACGAATGGAGACGTGTCGTCTTCAGCGATGAGAGTCGCTTCTGCCTTGGTGCCAATGATGGTCGTATGCGTGTTTGGCGCCGTGCAGGTGAGCGCCACAATCAGGACTGCATACGACCGAGGCACACAGGGCCAACACCCGGCATCATGGTGTGGGGAGCGATCTCCTACACTGGCCATACACCACTGGTGATCGTCGAGGGGACACTGAATAGTGCACGGTACATCCAAACCGTCATCGAACCTATCGTTCTACCATTCCTAGACCGGCAAGGGAACTTGCTGTTCCAACAGGACAATGCACGTCCGCATGTATCCCGTGCCACCCAACGTGCTCTAGAAGGTGTACGTCAACTACCCTGGCCAGCAAGGTCTCCGGATCTGTCCCCCATTGAGCATGTTTGGGACTGGATAAAGCGTCGTCTCACGCGGTCTGCACGTCCGGCACGAACGCTGGTCCAACTGAGGCGCCAGGTGGAAATGGCATGGCAAGCCGTTCCACAGGACTACATCCAGCATCTCTACGATCGTCTCCATGGGAGAATAGCAGCCTGCATTGCTGCGAAAGGTGGATATACACTGTACTAGTGCCGACATTGTGCATGCTCTGTTGCCTGTGTCTATGTGCCTGTGGTTCTGTCAGTGTGATCATGTGATGTATCTGACCCCAGGAATGTGTCAATAAAGTTTCCCCTTCCTGGGACAATGAATTCACGGTGTTCTTATTTCAATTTCCAGGAGTGTATATGGTTACATTCTCAGAAAACAAGTCAATAATTGGAACAATTTATTAATTTGCCACCAGTGCATCTCGCAGGCGAATCAGCATTAGCAAAAAGGATAACAACAAAACCACAATCTGCATAAAGTCATAAAGACACGAAATAGAAAATTTAACGTATGACAAATTGGCTACTGCAAGTCACAAGTCAATCATGTTGAACCGTTAAATCGCGTGAACTATCACCCGGGGTCTAGCGACAGCGACTTTGATTCATAATCAAAACGTCTTCGGTCCCGGGTTCGAATTCTGCCGCTGCTAAAATAGTCATAACTGGCGGCCGAAGACTACCGGCATAAGAAGTCACCCTCATTCTGCCAACGGCCTTGTCAAAGAGGACGGACAGAAGTTCAGGGCACTCTGTTTCCCTAGGGTGGGAAACTGCCCCTAAAGACGGTAGAATCAACAATGATCAACGGCATGAGGCTGCAGAAGGTAATGGAAACCACTGCGTTAAAGACAGTTAACGTGTATCCACAGGACTTGTGGCCTGCAATTGAAGAGGTGTCATGATGATCACTCCATTGCCAAAAGATTCCAGTGTCGTCCCCCATTCGGATCTCTGGGAGGGGACTGCTAAGGGGGAGCATACCATGAAAAATGATTGAATAATCAACGAAAGAATAACGTTCTACGAGTCGGGGCGTGGAATGTCATAAGCTTGAACGTGGTTGGGAAACTAGAAAATCTGAAAAGGGAAATGCAAAGGCTCAATCTTGATATAGTAGGGGTCAGTAAAGTGAAGTGGGAAGAAGACAAGAATTTCTGATCAGATGAGTAAAGGGTAATATCAACAGCAGCAGAAAATGGTATAACTGGAGGAGTATTCGTTATAAATAGGAAGGTAGGGCAGAGAGTGTGTTACTGTGAACAGTTCAGTGACAGGGCTGTTCTTATCAGAATCGACAGCACACCAACACCGACAACGATAGTACAGGTATACATGCCGACGTCGCAAGCTGAAGATGAAGAGATACAGAAAGTGTATGATGATATTCAAAGGGTGATACAGTGTGTAAAGGAGGATGAAAATCTAATAGTCATGGGGGACTGGATTGCAGTTGTAGGGGAATGAGCGGCAAAAAAGTTTACAGGAGAATATGGGCTTGCGAAAAAGAGAGATTAGAAAGACTGATTGTTTCTGTAATAAGTTTCAGTTCGTAATAGCAAATACTCTGTTCAAGAATCACAAGAGGAAGAGGTATACTTGGAAAAGGCCGAGTGATACGGGAACATTTCAATTAGATAACGTCATAGTCAGACACAGTTTCCGAAATCAGATACTGTATTGTAAGGGGTACCCAGGACCAGATATAGACACAGACCACAATATAGTAGTGATATAGAATAGGCTGAAGTTTAAGGTACTAGTCAGGAAGAATACGCAAAGAAGTGGGTTTCGGAAGTACTAAGGAATGAAGAAATACGGTTGAAGTTCTCTAAGGCTATAGATACAGCAATAAGGAATAGCTCAGTAAGCAGTACATTTGAAGAGGAGGACAGCTCTAAAAAGGGCCATTACAGAAGATGGGAAGGAAAACGTAGTTACAAAGAAGCTAACTGCCAAGAAACCACGAGTAAAAGAATAAATACCTCAAGTGATCGATGAATGGAGGAAGTACAAAAAAGTTCCGGGAAACTCCGGAATACAGAAATACATTTCGCTGAGGAATGAAATGAATGGAAAGTGAGGGCAAGCTAAGACGAAATGGGTGCAGGAAAAATTTGAAGACTTCGAAGAAGATTCAGGATACACGAAAGTCAAAACAACCATCCGTGACATTAAAAACAAGTGTCATAACATTAAGAGTGCAACGGGAATTCCACTCTTAAATGTGTAGGAGGGAGCGAATAGGTGAAAAAATACACTGAAACCCTCTATGAGGGGGAAATTTGTCTGATGTGATAGAAGAAGAAACAGGAGTCGATTCAGAGGAGATAGGGGACCCGGTATTAGAATGGGAATTTAAAAGCGCTTTGCAGGCCTTAAGATCAAATAAGGCAGAAGGGATAGATAACATTCCATCAGAATTTCTAAAATCATTGAGGGAAGTGGTAACAAAGCGACTATTTACGTTGGTGTGTAGAATGTATGAGTCTGGCGACATACCATCTGACTTTCGGAAAAGCATCATCCTCACAATTCCGAAGACAGTAAGAGCTGACAACTGAAAGAATTATCGCACAGTCAACCTGACAGCTCATGCATCCAAGTTGCTTACAAGAATAATATACAGAAGAATGGAAATGAAAATTGAGGATACGCTAGATGACGATCATTCTGGCTTTAGGAAAGGTAAAGGCACGAGAGAGGCAATTGTGACGTTGCGGTTAGTAATGGAAGCAAGACTAAAGAAAAAGCAAACAAGTTCATAGGATTTGTCAACATGGAAAAAGCGTTCGACAATGTAAAATGGTGCCAGATGTTCTAAATTCTGAAAATAGTAGGGGTTTACAATAGGGAGAGGCGGGTTATATACAATACGTACAACAGTCAAGAGGGAATAATAAGAGTGGATGACCAAGAACGAAATGCTCGTATTAAAAAGGGTGTAAGACAAGGAAGTAGCCTTTCGCAACTACTGTTCAATCTGTAGATCGAGGAAGCAATGATGGAAATAAAACAAAGGTACAGCAGTGGAATTAAAATTCAAGGTGAAAGGATATCATTGATACGATTCGCTTATGACATTGCTGGTCTGAGCGAAAGTGAAGAAGAATTATAAGATCTGCTGAACAGAATTAACAGTCTAATGATTACAGAGTATCGACTGAGAGTAAATCGAAGGAAGACGAAGGTAATGTGAAGAAGTAGAAATGAAAACAGCGAGAAACTTAACATCAGGATTGATGGTCACGAAGTAGATGAAGATAAGGATTTCTGCTACCTAGGCAGTAAGATAACCAATGACGGACGGAGCTAGTAGGACATCAAAAGCAGACTAACAATGACAAAAAGACATCCTGCCAAGAGAAGTCTACTAATATCAAATATCGGCCTTAAGTTGAGGAAGAAATTTTTGAGACTGTACGTCTGGAGTACAGCATTATGTGGGAGTGAAACATGGACTGTGGGAAAACCGAAACAGACGAATGTTGAAAATTGGGTGGACTGACAAGGTAAGGAATGAGAAGGTCCTGTGCAGAATCGGAGAGGAAAGGAATATTTGGAAAACACTGATAATGAGAAGATTCAAATGGCTCTGAGCACTATGGGACTTAACTTCTGAGGTCATCATTCCCCTAGAACTTAGAACTACTTAAACCTAACTAACCTAAGGAAATCACACACATCCATGCCCGAGGCAGGATTCGAACCTGCGACCGTAGCTGTCGCGCAGTTCCAGACTACAGCGCCTAGAACCGCTCGGCCACAATGGCCGGCAATGGGAAGGGACAGTATAATACGACATGTGTTAAGACAAGATGGAGTGACTTCCATGGTACTATAGGGAGCTCTAGATGGCAAAAACTGTGGAGGAATTCAGAGACTGGAATACACCCAGCAAATAATTGAGGACGTAGGTTGCAAGTGCTACTCTGAGATGAAGAGGTTGGCAGAGGAGAGGATATCGGGGCGGGCCGTATCAGAGCAGTCAGATGACTGATGAACAAGAAAAAAAATCAACTTCATAAATGATTTAGAAGAACAATAATTTTCCCACATCAGTATCCCTCGTCATGCACACAACAGGAAAATAGAGTTATGTAATGTGGACATAGCATCAGTAGCCAAAAAACTTGTAGCTTCAATCATAACACCACAAAGATTTCCAGTCGATACAAATCATGACACACAAAGGAAAAGTTAAGAAAAAACCTGATTATAACATTACAATTATTACATTACAGTCATAAGACATATTTCTCTAAAAATCACAGGTTTCAATGATGAAAAACATTTCCAATTTATATTTTCAATTTCTGTTCACTTAGGTAGCACATTGTGGTGTGCATATACATTAATCGTACAAAAATAATACATAGTTGTTATTTATCGCTGCTGACAATTGCTCGAAGAAAATATTTCATAAGCTTACCCTATTAGTGATCTTATAGTGCCCAAGTAGAGACGGGAAGTAATTCACTCAAATTACTCTATGACGATGAAACAGTGAAACATTAATTATGATTTCGTTATCCAGTTGTATACACTTATAACTGCAATCGATACTGCACTCGCGACTACAAGTATGTATATATTTCCTTAAAGGACAATCGCTAGCCGGTAATGTGGCCGAGCGGTTCTAGGCGCTTCAGTCCGGAACCGCGCTGCTGCTACGGTCGCAGGTTCGAATCCTGCCTCGGTCATGGATGTGTGTGATGTCCTTAGGTTAGTTACGTTTAAGTAGTTCTAAATCTAGGGGACTGATGAACTCAGATGTTAAGTCCCTTGGTGCTTAGAGCCATTCGAACCAATTTTGACAATCGCTAACCATTGGAAAATGTGTTGTACTATGAGGATTGTGCTCCTAGAAAGACATGATTTTTCCTGGTGAATGTTCCAGCCTCGTGGCCGATTTTAGAATCATGTCAAGAAGTACTAGCATAATTGGGCTGTTAAGCCATATCTCGCCTGTCGTGCGCCATTTCGTGTCTTGAAACGGAATGTCTTCTACCATGAAAAACGTAGCACTTTCATATGAACTGAATGCCTTTACTGTCTCAACGATTTTCCCTGTCCTGAAAGTGTAAATTTGTGTCAGATGCCAACAGTTTATACGCGAAAACGTTTTTGACGATACTTCTCAATTCAGTTTCACTTACCGATTATTGACGTTTAGTAAAGTAATATTGTAATAGATATGTTATTAAAAAGTGTACTGACGAGATTTTCTAGACTGCAACGCTTTTAAATTTGATCAGGACATTTGTTCCTAGACACATGAATATGTTGTACGTTGGAAAAATTTTTCACATTTGGGAGACCTTACTTTTCCGGAGCAGTTTTTCTAATTTCAGGAAACGACTTCAGCACACTTTAACTGAAATCTATCATTTCAAAAATGAATGAGAAAGTTTATTAAACTTGTATTACAGGGCAGGGTGCAGGCGAAAGTCTGAAAAATGTTCCAAGGTACAACTCTGTCCCCTACGTAATTTTCTCACCACACCATACAAATATAGCACTGTCCATGACCGATAAAGCTTACGTGGATCCTTGAAGTACGAAAGAGGATGAACTACATAGAGTAATTGTGAAAATATGTGTATTATAGAGCTTTAGTAGAAGGACTGACTAGTAGCACGTCTGACGTGGCATCTAAGAGCAGTAAACTTAGCGCTAGGAAGAACAGTAAATACTTACAAATTCCATTACATCCTAAACATTATACTCTTTATTGGGTGCAGTAGTTACGTATGGACGATAAGATTAGTAAAGGACAGAGAAAGGTTACGGATAGCATCAAACAAATAGAAAGATTTCTAATCCAAAAATTACAACAGGCAGGCGCAGCATATCGATGACTTGGGGTTCAGGTCCGTCTCGAGTAAGGAAACTGAAGACCGTAAGAAGTATATTTTTGAGTAAGATGTGCAACACATACTCGAAGAAGCACTTACGTGAGTTTGCAGTATCTATAAAAGCTGGATCTGTTTCGTTTTCGTTAGTTACAGTTTGGCCAAAATAAGAGAGCCTCGAAACTGTTTTCACATTTCATGAAAATGAAACCCAAATAGGATAGATATCATTACAAATCGATTTGTAATGATATCTATGGTATCATTACAAATTGGGACTCCAGGATATTTTCTGCAGTGTGGAGTAACGGCACTTAATGGAGCTCAGGTGACGTTTTTTTCAATAGGTGTTGGATGTTGGGCGAAGCTAATGCAATACAAATGCCCCGTCGTCTAAGTGCGATGGGCCACGTCCCCTGTAATTTTCACCAGTGTTACAACATGAAGGGTGAGATGTACTGAAATAACATTCACACAAAGGATAGGTATGGCTGTTATCGCTGAAATTGCCGGTTCTCGCTTACATCGTTTCTTACAACGCCAGTTATTCTGTCAAAACCACTCAAAATAACCGGTTTTTGGAATAACAAAAATGGAGTAAAAACTGAAAAATTTCGATTCCCTCAGTTTCACGATAAATAGAAGGAAAATATTAAATTAAATAGGCTAAAATAAAAGTCCGACCACCGTCCGCTGCCTTTGTTTAAAAGTGGAAAGAGATTGAATACTAAAAAAAAATAATAAAAATAAAAAAAAATAAAAAATCCACAAGTACTCTTCTACTGATTCTATTTTTTTGAAACGCTGGTCAAAAATCATTTTGCAAACGAGGATCATACCATAATTTGCATATTACGAATAGTCAGTGCTAAAGAGTGAAATCTGAGGTTGAATAACTCGATTTTTCATGTTAATTTGTCCAGTTTCAAGGGCTACAAGCAGATAAAGGCATATTATGTAGACAGAGACACCTGATCAGATTTTCTTCATTTTTGTCGTGATCTATGAATGAATTGCTAAGTTTTAAGTTTTCTCCTCATATGATGTCGCTAGTTTGTCGTGGCTCTTCCCTTCATTAGTCCTTTAAACCAAATGGAGCATTGTACTTCATTCATACCGCACGTCGCAAAATGCAGTGCTTCAGACTATTGATGTCTAACGACAACGTGAATCTACGATATAGACATGGTGGAGGCAAGTCCTGCACACTGCATGTATACGTGTGCCGCCCGGTACCAGGTACATTATTGGCCCAACAACGCTGTACCAACCATTATGCCTTGTGTTTGTTGCTCGTTTGTCAGCTTCGTTATTAAAATAGCACTGATCGCCTTTTCCATTTCCTGTTATAAAGAAATACTTCAAAGCAACGGGAATTTTACGAAAAAATCCTTGTTTTTTTAAAAAATATTTATTTAGAAACCCAATTGGAGCACGGCCGCAATGACTATGTGATATTTCGGTTTTTTTAACCGATTGTTAGTGAAAAATAACACCTCTTATAACCCGGGCCAAAAAATTACCGAAATATACCAGCTATGCAGAACTAAACTTCAGTGTCAGTTTTAACCGATCGGTTTCCCATCCATAACAGCGGGAGCAGCTACAATACGACAATCAAAACTCCGTAGATGACATCCATTAAGTAGAACTGCTACGCATGTGTCATGGTTTAGAAAAGGTAACACAGCACTGCATCGGCATCAACGGCGGCCAATTCTAGCACGATCCGTAAAGAGCAGTTGTCCTGTTCAGTAACAAGGGTAACATACATCGTACAAAAAATCCTGGAGAGTTTTGTTTATCGCAATTTGCATTTTTAGATGTGATGCGAAGTTATGTATTTCCACGGCATCGTATTATCTTGCAGGCGCGTTTATTGACAGGCGGACGCATGTGTGGCAAAAAGCGAGCAGTACTTTCGCAGCAGTAGCAGCAGCCCGCGCTTTAATTAGCCTTGAAGACATCTTGCTCCGGACTCGTATGATTTGTGCAAAACGCGCCGGCGCCCTGGGGAGGCGCTGACGTCACAGTGCCGTTGCCATGACCACGCCGAGCCAGGCGTCGCCCAGCATCCCGTTTCACAGGCGCCTCGTGTAGCAGTTAGGTGCGCCTGGACCTGACGTGTGCTGCGATGAATTGCGGTGCGCCGCTGATCTCTGCCTATACACAGTGCACGCGACAAAAGGTCCGCGGCCGCAAATGGTGTTTTGATAGGTGACGTGCTGACTAGATGAAGGTAATATAACGCGTTGACAGCGTACTAAAAACCGTACAGTACGGAATTAGGTGTTTCGGTCTGAATAATAGTTCTGGGCTCCGTGACATGAGTCAAAATGGCAAAAATACAGTAGTATAAAGCAAGCGCCATGATTTCACATGAGCTCTCTAAATAAAAATGTTTTCGCTGCTTATTCATCCTGGATAAACTACTGCAATTTCGGCTTTGCAACCAGTGTCAGGTGATTCGTTCTTCTGCTTTCGAAATGAGTTAAGTCGCACAACATATTCAAAGAAAGTCATTAATTGTTGGATCACAGAAGAACCGTCATATTTATGCCACTTATTCGTACGTTATACGTTAGACCACAGAGTGTCACGTAGCTTCTCAAAACCTTTACCCGAGTACAAAAGCCCGTTATAAAGCCAATACTGTATAAAGAAGAGAAGGCTGAAAAGTGGAAGGAATATGACGGACGGCTATACAAAGGAAAAAAAATTGGTCAGTTTTACGGAAAGAAAAGACGTAGCAGATGGAGATGGGATGGGAGATACGATACTATGAGAAGAATTTGACAAACAATCGAAACACCTGTGCTGAAATGAAACATTTGAGTAGATGACATTCTCTCAGAATTATCAAAATGTTTGGGTGAATCAGCCGTCACAAGATTAGATCTGTGTGGGCTTTCAATGAAACGTAGTAACTCGCGAAGCAGTACTGACCCTTCGAATTATCTAACGTAGTGGCTTCAGAAAGCATTTCATATTCTGGGCTTAAAGTTCTCTGACATAGACATTACGAAAACGAATAGCTCAGCAGGCAGTTCAATTGAAGAGGAAAGGACATCTCTAGGAAGGTCAATCACAGAAATTAGAAAGAAAAACAAGGAAGGCAAATACGAAGAAACCAAGGTTAATAGAATAAATACTGCAGCTGATCGACGAAAGAAGGGTGTCCAAAAATGTTCATAGAAATCCAGGAATGCAAGAGCATTACAAGTCACTTAGGAATGAAATAAATTCGAAGTGCCGGGAAAGTAAGGGGAAGTAGCTGCATTAAGAATGTGATTAAATCCAAAAAGAAATGTCAGAATGAGGGACTCATCATATAGAAAATGCAAAATAAACTTTGGTGAAATTAACAGCTACGGCGATAACATGAGAGTGCACTAGGAATTTCGTTGTTACATGCAGAGGAGAGTGCATTGAAGTTATCTATGATGTGGTGGACTTGTCTGGTTACGTGATAGAAGAAGAAACTAGAGGCATAGGGAAGAGATAGGTGGTCCAGAAAATCAAAATTTAAAAGAAATTTGGGAGGCTTAAGATCCAATATGACAGAAAGGGCGGGTAACATTCTATCGGAATTTCTAAAACCATTGGGAAAAGTGGCAAAAAAACGACTCTTCATGTTGGTGTGGAGAAAATATAAACCGGGAGATATACGATCAGAATTTCAGAAAAACACCATTCATAAAATTCCGAAGATAGGAAGAGCCGACAGGTACGAGAACTGTCGCACAACCAGATGCATAGCATGTGCATCGAACGTCCTGACAAGAATAATATAAACAAGACTGCAACATAAAATTGAGAATCTATTGGATGGCTATCAGTTTCGCTGTAGGAAACAAAGCACCAAAGACGCAGTTCTGACGTTGCAACTGGTAAATAAAGCAAGACGTTCATAGGATTTGTAGACCTGGAAAAATCGGTAGACAATGTAAAATGATGCAAGATGTTCGAAATTCGAAGGTAATTAGGGGCAAGCCACAGAGATAGAGGGGTAACCTA
The DNA here is from genome assembly GCF_023898315.1 of Schistocerca nitens. Classification (NCBI taxonomy): domain Eukaryota; kingdom Metazoa; phylum Arthropoda; class Insecta; order Orthoptera; family Acrididae; genus Schistocerca; species Schistocerca nitens. Next base: position 784,487,140 of record NC_064617.1, read on the forward strand.
CTAAGAAGGAAAATAAGACGGGAAGAACAAGAGCAAAGTGCTCGGATAAAAAAGAGTGTAAGATATGGATGTATTCTTTCGCCCTATTGCTCGATATGCACATCGAAGAAGTAAATGAAGAGATAAATGAAAGGTTCAAGAATGGGATTAAAATTGAAGGTGAAATGATATCAATGATAACGTTTACTCACGACATTCCTTTTCTCATTGAAAGGAAGAAGAAATACAGGATTTATTGAATGGAATGAACAATCTAATAAGTACAGAATATCGGTTGAGAATAAATCCAGGGAAAACAAACGTAATGGTAAGTAGGAGAATTGAGAACAACGAGCAACTTTACATCATAACTGGAGATTTCGAAGTAGATCAAGTTTACATAATCTCATACCAAGGCAGCAAAACAAACCATGATGAACGAAACAATGAGTATGTAAGAATGTAGACTAGTAATGGCAGAAAGAGCTTTCCTGGCCAAGAGAAGTTAAGTCACATCAAACATTGGCCTTAATTTCAGAACGAAATTTCTGCTAAAGAGCGCTTGAAGCTCAGCATTGTATGGTTGTGTAACATGGATTGTGGGAAAAGCGGAACAGTAGAGGATCGAAGGGTTAGAGATGTGGTGCTACAGAACAATGTTGGGTATTCGGTGGGCTCATAAGGTAGGGGTTGAGGAAGTTCTCCGCGGAATCAACAAGGAAATAAATACACTCCTGGAAATGGAAAAAAGAACACATTGACACCGGTGTGTCAGACCCACCATACTTGCTCCGGACACTGCGAGAGGGCTGTACAAGCAATGATCACACGCACGGCACAGCGGACACACCAGGAACCGCGGTGTAGGCCGTCGAATGGCGCTAGCTACGCAGCATTTGTGCACCGCCGCCGTCAGTGTCGGCCAGTTTGCCGTGGCATACGGAGCTCCATCGCAGTCTTTAACACTGGTAGCATGCCGCGACAGCGTGGACGTGAACCGTATGTGCAGTTGACGGACTTTGAGCGAGGGCGTATAGTGGGCATGCGGGAGGCCGGGTGGACGTACCGCCGAATTGCTCGACACGTGGGGCGTGAGGTCTCCACAGTACATCGATGTTGTTGCCAGTGGTCGGCGGAAGGTGCACGTGCCCGTCGACCGGGGACCGGACCGCAGCGACGCACGAATGCACGCCAAGACCGTAGGATCCTACGCAGTGCCGTAGGGGACCGCACCGCCACTTCCCAGCAACTTAGGGACACTGTTGCTCCTGGGGTATCGGCGAGGACCATTCGCAACCGTCTCCATGAAGCTGGGCTACGGTCCCGCACACCGTTAGGCCGTCTTCCGCTCACGCCCCAACATCGTGCAGCCCGCCTCCAGTGGTGTCGCGACAGGCGTGAATGGAGGGACGAATGGAGACATGTCGTCTTCAGCGATGAGAGTCGCTTCTGCCTTGGTGCCAATGATGGTGGTATGCGTGTTTGGCGCCTTGCAGGTGAGCGCCACAATCAGGACTGCATACGACTGAGGCACACAGGGCCAACACCCGGCATCATGGTGTGGGGAGCGATCTCCTCCTACACTGGCCGTACACCACTGGTGATCGTCGAGGGGACACTGAATAGTGCACGGTACATCCAAACCGTCATCGAACCCATCGTTCTACCATTCCTAGACCGGCAAGGGAACTTGCTGTTCCAACAGGACAATGCACGTCCGCATGTATCCCGTGCCACCCAACATGCTCTAGAAGGTGTAAGTCAACTACCCTGGCCAGCAAGATCTCCGGATCTGTCCCCCATTGAGCATGTTTGGGACTGGATGAAGCGTCGTCTCACGCGGTCTGCACGTCCAGCACGAACGCTGGTCCAACTGAGGCGCCAGGTGGAAATGGCATGGCAAGCCGTTCCACAGGACTACATCCAGCATCTCTACGATCGTCTCCATGGGAGAATAGCAGCCTGCATTGCTGCGAAAGGTGGATATACACTGTACTAGTGCCGACATTGTGCATGCTCTGTTGCCTGTGTCTATGTGCCTGTGGTTCTGTCAGTGTGATCATGTGATGTATCTGACCCCAGGAATGTGTCAGTAAAGTTTCCCCTTCCTGGGACAATGAATTCACGGTGTTCTTATTTCAATTTCAAGGAGTGTATATGGGAACCACTGGTAGCCAGAAGGGACAGCATGGTAGGAAATTTGTTAAGGCATCGGAAAATAACTTTCATGCTACCAGAGGGAGCTTTAGAGAGTACAACTGTAGAGGAAGGCCGAGATTTGAATATATGCAGTAAATAACCGAGGTCGTAGTTAGCAGTTGCTACTCCGAGATGGAAAGGTTGCCACAGGAGCGGAATTCGTGACATTCTACATCAAACCAGTCAAGAAGGCTGATGAGTAAGAGACTGGCGTTATCAGCAAACAGTCGCATATTGTCTCTTACTGTACCATTCCGATAGTTTACGTGTATCGAGAACAAGAGTGGCCCTATGTGACTTCTGTGAGGAACTATTGAGGATGTCATAGTCTCGTATTTACACTTGCTGTTCATAACAATGTACTGGGTGCTGTGGTTTAAGAAGTTTTCGTGGTACTCACATATGTGAAAACCCATTCCGTATGGTTGGACATCCGTAAACAGTCTGCGATGAGCCACTGTGTGAAACGTTAACTGCGTATTTGGGAAACTGCAATCCATCTGTTGCCCATCGTCCGTAGTTTGCGGGATGCCGTGTGAGAATAGGGCTAGCTAGGTTTGGCAGCTGTGATGCTTTCTAAATCAGTGCTGAATTATAGACAGAAATTTTTCTTTCTCTGGGAAATTTATTATTTTCGAACCTATGCCCAATAATTTTGCACCAACTCGACATTACGAATAACGGTCTAAAATTTTGCGAGTTTTTCCTTTTATTCTGCTTATAAACGAGAGCCATTTGCACTTCTTTCCAGACAGTTGAAGGCCGGCCGCAGTGGTCTCGCGGTTCTAGGCGCGCAGTCCGGAACCGTGCGACTGCTACGGTCGCAGGTTCGAATCCTGCCTCGGGCATGGATGTGTGTGATGTCCTTAGGTTAGTGAGGTTTAAGTAGTTCTAAGTTCTAGGGGACTGATAACCACAGCAGTTGAGTCCCATAGTGCTCAGAGCCATTTGAACCATTTGAACCAGACAGTTGAAACTTACCGCTAGGTGAGAGATTCGGGGACCAATGCCGAAGAATAGTCTGCAAAACTGAACTGGGTTCCGTTGCTTCTGTTTTAACTCCTCCAGTTGCCTCTCAAAACATGAGATGCCTGTCTATCTCCTCCTTGCCGGAGTTTACCACAGTTAAGTCGTGGTGTATCTGTGCGATTTTCCCACGTGAACGATTTTTTTATACGCCTCATCAAAAACTGATGGTTGCCATTTGCCACATCAGCCTGGTCGATGAATGACTGAATAGAACTTTTCGTTCTGCTTAGCTCTGGATGTCGGCTAGATCTTTCGAAAACTTATGGCGGTGGAAATTGTTGTATGGTTCAAGCTTCGAACTTTTAATAGACGTACGATTTTCTGGTGATATTCACCTGTCGATATTTCTGGGCTGTTCTGAACCGAGAGTGTAGCAGTGTCTATTTTCTCACCATTTTCCAGATTTTGTTATTAAACCACGGTGGGTCTTTTCCACCTTCAACATATTTACTTGGCACATACATCTCCAGAGTGTGGTTTACAATCACATTAAACTTTTCTTACAGTTAGATTACGTCGATAATGCAACTAAATAATGTCCATTCATTCTGTAAGTAAAATGTTGACAACTCCTTACCTACTCTTTGCAGCAAAAAAGAAAAAAATATCTCATCCTTCTAGATAGATTAACACATTTAACCATCGTCGCTATGATGATATCATCATGGATTCCTGTCTTACTGACACGATCGAAGAAATCAATCATTTTCGTAGCTACGAGGTTAAAACACCTCTATTGCTTGTGAGTTGTCGAAGTAGCTGATCAATATAGTTTCCGGAAAAAGTGCACAGAACTACTTCACAGAATTGTCTGTTCGTAGCATATTCAATAAATCCACAGACTTCCTGTCCATATTTAACAGTTTAAAGTCACCTCAAATAGTGTAGGAAGTACACATTACAGCCAGGGACCAAGGCTTCAGTATAGTAATTATTTTCAGATAAGTGAACGTTGCAGACCTGAATCAGAGCTGATGAAACATGCAAAGAGTTAACTATAGTGGAGATATGAATCTGCATGTTCAGACTGTGGACCACAACAAAATCATTGCAAAAGACGTGTAAGAATGAACGATTTTATTAAACTACGATGTTATACGAGTCAGTAAGACATTTGGCACTGCTTATTTCCGACAAGCTTTATTTAAGGAATAACCAAGCAATTTTCAGTGTATCACGAATGCTACCTGTAAGTCTTACACAGAAGAGAAACCTAAGTATTAACACTGAAGGTAGACGCTTGCTACGGAACATGTTTTCTCTGCATCAGTTCAGTCCCTAGCGACACACGCTTCACCCACACCATACAGCCACGTTTAAAATTAACCATATTTAAATGCGTGCACTACAATTAGACCCACTGTTTGTGAGTAACTTGACTGGTGGACTCCTTATTTCCGAACAGACAGGAATTGGAATACTTCAGGCTGCCAATGCTTGTGTCTGATCACTACCTTTGAGCAATTTTTGTATGGGTATTCGCCTGCCAGCTGCGGTTTTTTTTTCGTGTTTTGTGTTGTCCGATATATTATGTCATTCGACCCATACTCCAGAGTGCCCGTCAAGTGCTGCAAGTCTGCAAGTATGACACACAGGCGGCCACGAGATACGTGCGAGCGAGGCATCCGACGGCAACCGCGGCCGCTCTGCGACTAACCAAATGGTTCAAATGGCTCTGAGCACTATGGGACTTAACTGCTACGGTCATCAGTCCCCTAGAACTTAGAACTACTTAAACCTAACTAACCTAAGGACAGCACACAACACCCAGCCATCACGAGGCAGAGAAAATCCCTGACCCCGCCGGGAATTGAACCCGGGAACCCGGGCGTGGGAAGCGAGAACGCTACCGCACGACCACGAGATGCGGGCATGCGACTAACCACTTGGCTACGACTGCCAGCAGCTGAGGCTTCTCTCGAAACGTGCAAGTACTACTGTTTAAAGAGCAATCTCGGTAGAACTTCAATCGCTACCAGAATAGCGATAGGCACTGTCCTCATCTTCCTGAAACGTTTCACCGCCTTGTGAAGTGTGTCCTCGGGACAACCTCCTCTTCTGCTTGTCCGAAAGCGTGTCTGCGTCCTGTGGATAACGACGAACAGTTGGCACCTTCCATATCTTCGTGTTCGACCTTGAATCGGCCTTTATCTGCTCTCCTTCCTCACACAGATTAAGTGCAGGCGTGGTCGCTGCTGTCGAGCACGTCGACGGAACAGCGTTGTGGACGCGTAAACTGTCCCCCGGTGGTCGGTCATACTCCCCGCTGCATCGATGTCTGTAACAGGCAGCGTCGTCGGTAGCGATGTGAGCGTCGTGTCTGCCCCTGGTATCGGGTCGAGGCGTCTCGCAGGCATTCAGAACGAACATACTCTTCCTGACTGCAGCCAGTCAAGTCCGCCAATGTTCGTCGAAAATGACGATCGCTCGACAGCCGCTAACACGTGCCACGGCATGTGTTCGCGCAGTTAGATTCGCACCTGAAGCAATCCGTTCAGAGCAGGATACGACTCGAACGAGTGCCGCTTTTCTTCCACGTGAATTGGTGCTTCCACGTAAGGCCGCATCGCATCCATGGCAAGCGTGGCCGGAACTTCAAGCGGCAGCTCGAAAAATCGTATAATCCGCACCCCGAGTCGTGCATAGTCGACAGTCACTGCTCCCACATCGCCTTCAGAGTGATGGAAGCCATATCCATCGGTGATGAAGTATCAATGCAGCAGCAGTGCAGTAGCGAGTAGCATATTTAGCTTTCAAATTTGTTCTGTAGTCGCTTGAGACACCCCAGGTGTCGCTTGCTGCGTCCGCTGACTCAGCCGCTGTGCCACCTTCTGGTATACCCGGCGCGTTGGGGCCGCCCTCACCTCAGGGTGAGTGGCGGACTGCAACGCGTTCGCGTCGCTCGAGGCGGAGGGCCAATGTGGAGGCTGGCCGGCTGGCCTCGTCCATTCATCCTGTTAGTGGGCGGGCAGGTGGCCGCTCGAGCAGGCACACGGGGGCAAAGGCAAGCTGGTTATTGGGAGTTCAAACGTTAGGCGGGTGATGGAGCCCCTTATGGAAGTAGCGTACAGGGCTGGAAATATATCTGCCGGGTGGCTTCATCCAAGATGTGGAGGCGAGCTTGTCTGCGACTATCGAGCGTAGGGGGTGCATTCGTCTGCAAGTAGTTGCTCACGTCTTTACTTATTTATTGTTCCGTGGGACCAAATTAAGGAGACGTCTCCATGGTCATGGAACGAGTCAATAGATGAAATTATAACACGACATAAGAAACAGATAAAATGAAATATAAAAAAAACATATTCAGGTGACAAGTCGTAAGTTTAAATAAAGAAAATCAACAATGTAACACTGGAATTTGCTTAATTTTTTAGCTCTTCCAGGAGCTCCTTGACAGAATAGAAAGAGTGAGCCATGAGGAAACTCTTCAGTTTAGACTTAAAAGAGTTTGGGCTACTGCTAAGATTGAGTTCTTGCGGTAGCTTATTGAAAATGGATGCAGCAGAATACTGCACTCCTTTCTGCACAAGAGTCAAGGAAGTGCATTCCACATGCAGATTGGATTTCCGCCTAGTATTAACTGAGTGAAATCTGCTAACTCTTGGGAATAGGCTAATATTGCTAACAACAAACGACATTAAACAAAATATATACTGTGAGGGCAATGTCAGAATTCCCAGACTATTTAATAGGGGTCGACAAGAGGTTCTAGAACTTACACCACATGTAGCTCGAATGCCCGTTTTTGAGCCAAATATACCCTTTTTGAATCAGAAGAATTGCCCCAAAAAATAGTACCATACGACATAAGCGTATGAAAATATGCGAAGTAGACTACTTTTCGTGTTGAAGTGTCACTTATTTCAGATACTGTTCTAATGGTAAATAAAGCAGCATTTAATTTCTGAACAAGATCCTGGACATGATCTTTCCACAACAGCTTACTATCTATCCGAACGCCTAGGAACTTGAACTGTTCCGTCTCGTTTATAATATGCCCATTCTGTCTGATGAAAATATCTGTTCTTGTTGAATTGTGAGTTAGAAACTGTAAAAACTGAGTCTTACTGTGATTTAGCATCAAATTATTTTCCACAAGCCACGAACTTTTTCCATGAACTATATTATTTGATACTGTTTCAACATTACACACACGATCCTTCACTACCAAGCTGGTGTCATCAGCAAACAGAAATATTTTTGAATCACCTGTAATACTAGAAGGCATATCATTTATATAAATAAGAAACAGCAGTGGCCCCAGCACCGACCCTTTGGGAACGCCCCACTTAACAGTGCCCCATTGGGACTGAACATCACTACCACTCTCAATATTGCGGAGAACTACCTTCTACTTTCTGTTCTTAAAGTAAGAGGTGAACCAATTGTAAGCTACTCCCCTTACTCCATAATGATCCAGCTTCTGCAGTAATATTTTGTTGTCAACACAGTCAAAAGCCTTCGTTAAATCAAAGAAAACACCTAGCGTTCGCAACCTTTTATTTAATTCGCCCAAAACCTTACAGAGAAAAGAGAATATAGGATTTTCAGTTGTTAAACCATTTCTAAAACCAAACTGAACATTTGACAGCAAATTATGTGAATTTAAACGCTCCAGTAACCTTGTTTATACAACCTTCTCGATAACTTTAGCAAACACCGACGGCATAGAAATAGGTCTAAAATTGTCAACATTATCAATGTCTCCCTTTTTATAAAGTGGCTTCACTACCGAGTACTTTAATCGGTCAGGAAACCGACCACTCCTACAGGAAAAGTTACAAATATGGCTAAGTACTGGGCTAACATACATAGAACAATACTTTAGTATTCTGCTAGATACCCCGTCATATCCATGAGAGTTCTTGGTCTTTAGTGATTTAATTATTAACTCACTGTCCTTGTCAGAATCATGGAGGAGCATTTCAGGTAACAGTCTCGGAACACTTTTTTCTAAGAGCGCTATATGATTCCCTGTTGGGACTAGGTTTCTATTTAGTTCACCTGCTATATTCAGAAAGTGATTATTAAATACTGTACATATATGCGACTTATCAGTAACACGGACATTCCCACTACGCACTGATTCTATATCCTCGACCTGTCTCTGCATACCAGCCACTTCCTTCACGACTGACCATATGGTTTTAATTTTATCCTGAGACTTAGCTATTCTATCTGCATACCACATACTTTTTGCCTTCCTAATAACATTTTTAAGCAATGATGCCTGTCGCTTGGGTTCTGAGGCGATCCTCAGTTCGTACAGGCGGCTGGCGGATTTGGTGAAGACCTCTGGCCTCGCACGCGGGGGTGCAAGCAGAGCTCTCTATTTGCAGCATCGTTCCCACAGTGGATCGGGGTCTTTTGGTTTGGAGCCGAGTGGAGGGTCTCAACCAGAGGCTTCGTCGACTCTGTGACGGTCTTGGCTGCAGATTTCTGGATTTGCGCTATTGGATGGTGAATTGTAGGACGCCCCTAGATAGGTCAGGGGTGCACTACACAAACGAAGCGGCTACTCGGGTGGCAGAGTACTTGTGGCGTGCACATGAGGGTTTCTTTGGGCTAGGCAGTAGTGCGAGGTGTCCTGATGAACATTCACCAGTCGACATGCAGGCAGGGAAATCTGGACGCGCTCAGTGTAAAGACACTTCAGCTATCAAGATATTAGCAGTAAATTTTCAGAGTGTTCGGAATAAAGTTGCTAAATTTACTGCCCTTCAGGAAGCGTGTGGCGCGCAAATTATTCTCGGGACCGAGATCGGGCTGAACCCTGAGATAGGAAGTTCTGAAATATCTAGTGAGGGTTGGAACGTGTATCGGAAAGACAGATTAGACACCGTAGGAGGTGGTGTCTTCATTGCAGTTGACAAAAATATTACCTCTACTGAGGTCGAAGTAGAGTGTGATTGTGAAGTTATCTGGACACGTTTAACAGGGCTAGGGGAAATAAAGTTAATTTTGGGATGTTATTACCACCAGGTTCCACCGTGACAGTTCTAGAATCATTCAAAGGGAGTCTACATTCTGTATAGCAGAACTACACGGATCATGCTATATTAGTCGGAGGTGACTTCAACCTACCTAGTATAGACTGGGATGTCTATGGATTCATTACAGGTGGTACAGACAAGCCTTCGTTTGAATCACTTTTGAACACATTATCCGAAAACTGTCTTGAGCAGCTAAATCGACAGCCAACGCTTAATGGAAATATTTTAGATCTGCTAGCCACGAACAGACCAGACCTCATCGGCGGTGTCAGTGTTGAGACAGGGATTAGTGATCATGATGTTGTCATTACGACTATGGTCACGAAAGTTAAAAAGTCGGTCAAGAAGGCTAGCAGAGTATTCTTACTAGAAAGAGCAGATAAGCAGCTGTTAGCATGCCTCTTGGTAAATGAATCGTCTTCATTTACTTCCAGTACGATGGACGTGGAAGAATTATGGGCAAATTTTAAACACATCGTAAATCACACATTGGACAAGTATGTGACGAAAAAGTGGGAAAAGTGCCTGAAAAGACCCACTGTGGCTTAACAGCGCAATTCGGAGAATGCTCAGGAAGCAAAGGCAGTTGCGGTACAAGAAAGATCGGGAGAATGACGACAGGCCAAAGTTAGTAAAGATTCGTGCTGCTGTAAAAAGATCGATGCGCGAAGCATTCAACCACTACCAGCGTCAAACGATAGCAAAAGATCTTGCTGAAAACCCAAGGAAATTCTGGTCTTACGTAATATCGGTAAGCGGGTCGAAGGCTTTCATCCAGTCACTCACTGATCAGTCTGGTCTGGCAACGGAAGACAGCAAAACTAAAGCTTAAATTTTAAATTTAGCATTTGAGAAATGTTTCACGCAGGAGGATCGTACAAACATACCGCCGTTTGAGTCTCGTACAGATTCCGGTTCGAATCCTGCCTCGGGCATAGAGTGTGATGTCCTTAGGTTAGTTAGGTTTAACTAGTTCCAAGTTCTAGGGGACTGATGACCTCAGATGTTAAGTCCCATAGTGCTCAGAGCCATTTGAACCAGATTCCGGTATGGAGGACATAGTGATAGACATCCCTGGGGTTGTGAAGCAGCTGAATTGGTTGAAAATAAATAAATCGCCTGGTCCTGATGGGATTCCAATTCGGTTATACAGAGAGTACTCTACTGCATTGGCTCCTTACTTAGCTTGCATTTATCGCGAATCTCTTGCCCAACGTAAAGTCCCGAGCGACTGGAAAAAAGCGCAGGTGAGGCCTGTATGTAAGAAGGGTAGAAGTACGGATCCTCAAAATTACAGACCAATATCCTTAACATCGGTTTGTTGCAGGATTCTCGAACATATTCTCAGGTCGAATATAATAAATTTCCTTGAGACAGGGAAGTTGCTGTCCATGCATCAGCACGGCTTTAGAAAGCATCGCTCCTGCGAAAGGCAACTCGCCCTTTTTTCACATGATATCTTGCGAACCGTGGATGAAGGGTATCAGACAGGTGCCATATTCCTTGACTTCCGGAAAGCGTTTGACTCTGTGCCCCACTGCAGACTCCTAACTAAGTTACGAGCATATGGGATTGGTTCCCAAGTATGTGAGTGGCTCGAAGACTTCTTAAATAATAGAGCCCAGTACGTTGTTCTCGATGGTGAGTGTTCATCGGAGGCGAGGGTATCATCTGGAGTGCCCCAGGGAAGTGTGGTAGGTCCGCTGTTGTTTTCTATCTACATAAATGATCTTTTGGATAGGGTGGAGAACAATGTGCGGCTGTTTGCTGATGATGCTGTGGTGTACGGAAAGGTGTCGTCGTTGATTGACTGTAGGAGGACACAAGATGACTTGGACAGGATTTGTGATTGGTGTAAAGAATGGCAGCTAACTCTAAATGTAGATAAATGTAAATTAATGCAGATGAATAGGAAAAAGGATCCTGTAATGTTTGAATACTCCATTAGTAGTGTAGCGCTTGACACAGTCACGTCGATTAAATATTTGGGCGTACATTGCAGAGCGATATGAATTGGGACAAGCATGTAATGGCAGTTGTGAGAAAGGCCGATAGTCGTCTTCGGTTCATTGGTAGAATTTTGGGAAGATGTGGTTCATCTGTACAGGAGGCCGCTTATACGGCCTATTCTTGAGTACTGCTCGAGCGTTTGGGATCCCTATCACGTAGCATTGAGGGAGGACATAGAAGCAATTCAGAGGCGGGCTGCCAGATTTGTTACTGGTAGGTTTGATCATCACGTGAGTGTTACGGAAATGCTTCAAGAACTCGAGTGAGAGTCCCTAGAGGAAAGGAGGCGTTCTTTTCGTCAATCGCTACTGAAGAAATTTAGTGAACCAGCATTTGAGACTGACTGCAGTACAATTTTACTGCCACCAAATTACATTTCGCGGAAGGAGCACAAAGATAAGAGAGATTAGGGCTCGTACAGAGGCATATAGGCGGTCATTTTTCCCTCGTTCTGTTTGGGAGTGGAACAGGGAGAGAAGTTGTTAGTTGTGGTACAAGGTAACCTCCGCCACGCACCGTATGGTGGATTGCGCAGTATGTATGGAGATGTAGATGTAGATGTAGAAATTTCAGAAAAAGTGTGCTGGAGACGATCGAGAGATGAATGCTGAAGAGTTCCTGTGGATCGAAGTGCACGATTTGACGCAGGTAACGCTCTACTTCGTGTGCCTTTTGTCGTGCGTACTGGGCATGGATCATTCATTTTATCCTGGCCTTTCTGTACCAAAGCACCATCGTCGTTCGAGGTGATGTGTTTACACTACGGCACCACTACCTCCGCGAGTAAACAACGGACCGATCGCGGAGTGCCGCGCACAGCCCCGCGCACGTCCGCTTCGCAACATGGCTGAGACCCCACTGGTCGACTGAACTATCCGGGCTCATGCTCGAGGTGTATGGGCATTGTGTGCGAGTGAATCACATAATAAAAATAATAAAAATAATAATAATACTGTGTAGGCCCTAGAGTAATGTAGTACTACTGTACAGTTACTGGTGTGTTGTGGCCGATTTGTTCGTTTATCTGTTGCGAAGTGAATAATTAATGAGTTCTGGTCCATTTAGGGAATTACCTATAATCTGGAAAAAGCCGTTTCATGATCTATTGAAGCGTAAGAGGCGCATGCGTCTCAATTTTTATGCCGTAGATGCACGGTGCAGGGTACAGAGTACAGAGTACAAAATGTGTAATGGGTGGAATATATGAGGAAGATAACGTTCATACATTCGTCTCACAAGCTGTAAATGTACCACGTTGTGCAGGAAATTTTTATTTGCTTATGCGAATATGAGCCAGCTTCGGCTGTAGATTAAAATGACGACAATGGAAGTTTGTGCAAAGATGGGACTAGAAACCAGATTTTCCGCTTTATTTATTTATTTGCGTATTTAGCCTGACCAGATTAGGGCCTTAAGGCCCTCTCTTACATCTGACCAGGAACAACACATACAGATATATTACCAAAACGTTCATGAAAGTGATAATCTTAGAGATGATAATAAACATAGTAATAGTAATAATAATAACAATAATAGTAGTTGACAATAATGAAAGTAATGATAAATGGCAATAATAACAGTAATAACAAAACGAAGTGTATAAAAAATAATATAGACTAGTTTAGTATAACTTAAATCATCTTTAGTATTGTCAGAAAAAGAAAGGATGAAGAACAAGAAAATTGAAATGACAGTAATACTGGCTGGAGACGACTTCATTTAAGTAAATAACTCTTTAACCGAGGAGAAGGGAAAAGTTGTAGGGGGAGGGTGGATTGAAGAGTGTGGGCTGCAGACCAGTTTGTGGGAGAGATAGCTATTGCGAGAGTAAGTGAGCCATTAGCTGCTTTTTGAAGCAAGGAAGTTATTTAATTTCTCTGATATTTGGAGGAAGATTGTTCAAAAGTCGGGTTCCGGATACAGAAAATGATTTAGAAAACATGACGGTGTTGTGTGGTGGTACTTAGTTGGGAACTAGTATTTCTGCTGTGCTGTTCAGATAGTAATGTAATGGCTGAAGGTAAGTAAGAGGCAGTCTGATGATTGAGGAAACGATGGAGTAAACAAAGTGTGGCAGTCCGTGTGTTTATCAGCACGTAGCCACGATAATTGTTCATTGGCTGGGATTATATGGTCGTAATAACGAACGTCACAAATATATCGTACGCAAGCATTCATCGCCAGTCCAAGCCTGCGAGAGTTTTCCTACGAAAGTCGTTGAAGAATAGCATCGCCATACTCGAGACTAGGGAGTGTTAGAGATTCTACGAGCTTCTTCTTAAGCTCGAATGGAAATACTTTTTTATATTTCGGTATACAATGAAGAGATGCACAAAACTTTCTTGCAGACCGCAGTAGTGTGTTCACTCCAGTCTAAGTGGTGGTCCAGGATTATCCCCAAGTTCTTTGCAGAAGGAAAAAAGGTTATTTCGATGCCATTTAAAATTAAGCATGAAAGAGATTCTGTGTGCTGTGTTGTAATAAGTCTTTTGTGGGCGACTAAGGTTGCTTGCGTTTTGGAAGGCTTTAACGCCAACGGTCGCATAATATCTTCGACTATCCGTACATCCGACTTCCATATATCGTCGTCCTTGTGTCACAACTTGCACACGCACATTACGCACTCGTATCCATCCATCCAGGAAGGGTATATTTAATGCGAGTCGAGGAGTTGATACTGGCGAATAAATACGAAACAGCACCGCCTGTGTTGTTAGGAAATGCAAAGCAATGTCCCTTCGGACATGCATGCATTTTCGAACGAACAGGCGCTGCAGACTGCAGTTGCGATTCTGAACCAGTTTCGACTGTATATTAGGAAGGAACAGCACATCTTAATTTTTAATAAAAGGCGCCGCTATTCCGTATCCACCAACTTGTGCCAAGCGTTAATACTAGTACACTATTGGCCATTAAAATTACTTCACCACGAAGATGACGTGCTACAGACGCGAAATTTAACCGACAGGAAGAAGATGCTGTGATATGCAAATGATTAGCTTTTCAGAGCATTCACACAAGGTGGCACCGGTGGCGACACCTACAACGTGCTGACATGAGGAAAGTTTCCAACCGATTTCTCATACACATACAGCAGTTGACCGGCGTTGCCTGGTGAAATGTTGTTGTGATGCATCGTGTAAGGAGGAGAAATGCGTACCATCACGTTTCCGACTTTGATAAAGGTCAGATTGTAGGCTATCGCGATTGCGGTTTATAGTATCGCGACATTGCTGCTCTCGCTGGTCGAGATCCAGTGACTGTTAGCAGAATATGGAATCGGTAGGTTCAGGAGGGTAATACGGAACGCCGTGGTGGTTCCCAACGGCCTCGTATCACTAGCAGTCGACATGACAGGCATCTTATCCGCATGACTGTGACGGATCGTGCAACCACGTCTAGATCCCTGAGTCAACAGATGGGGATGTTTGCAAGACAACAACCATCGGCACGAACAGTTCGACGACGTTTACAGCAGTGTGGACTATCAGATCGTTGACCATGGCTGCGGTTACCCTTGACGCTGCATCACAGACAGGAGCGACTGCGATGTTGTATTCAATGACGAACCTGGGTGCACAAATGGCAAAACGTCATTTTTTCGGATGAATCTAGGTTCTGTTTACAGCATCATGATGGTCGCATCCGTGTTTGGCGACATCGCGGTGAATGGACATTGGAAGCGTGTATTCGTCATCGCCATACTGGCGTATCACCCGGCGTGATGGTATGGGGTGCCATTGATTACACGTCTCGGTCACTTCTTGTTCGCATTGACGGCACTTTGAACAGTGGACGTTTCATTTTAGATGTGTTACGACCCGTGGCTCTTCCCTTCATTCGATCCCTACATTTCAGCAGGATAATGCACGCATGTTGCGGGACCTGTATGGGCCTTTCTGGATACAGAAAATGTTCGACTGTAACACTGGCCAGCACATTCTCCAGATCTCTCACCAATTGAAAACGTCTGGTCAATGGTGGCCGAGCAACTGGCTCGTCACAATACGCCAGTCACTACTCTTCATGAACTGTGGTATAGTGTTGAAGCTGCATGGGCAGCTGTACCTGAACATGCCATCCAAGCTCTGTCTGACTCAATGCCCAGTCGTATCAAGGCCATTATTACGGCCAGAGGTGGTTGTTCTGGGTACCGATTTCTCAGGATCTATGCACCCAGATGCGTGAAAATGTAATCACATGTCAGTTCTAGTATAATATATCTGTGCAATGAATACCCGTTTATCATCTGCATTTCTTCTTGAAGTAGCAATTTTAATGGCTAGTAGTGTATTTCGGAAAAAATGTAATTTTTGCTAACTTGTTTAACTAGTATTACAGTCTAACGAAATAATGATAATTGTAATGATCTTTTAAAAATAGTTAAGTATCGTGACCGAATCATCATTGAACACTTTTGGTTTTACCCAACAAAAAATTTGATTTTACCTCTCAAGGGGTAGGTATATCCACTTTGGGAAACACTGCTGTAGACACTCAATAAGGAAGCTTTAATTATTCCCTATCATTCGCGGTACTGCAGTTTTAATGACAAGTACTGTATTAGTTGCCGCTATTGTTTTATCGATATTTTTTTAGAAACCAGGAAAGCTTCCGGATGCATTATGTGCCCCGTAATAGTACGTTATTCCTATTGTTTCGCAGGAATACGGATATGACTAGCGCGAAACGTCTCAAGCCTGACGAATTCCAAAAATGAAAATGTGGAAGGTGGCAATCGAGGAGAAGTGAGACGTCCATTATCAGGCTTTTTACTTAACCTGCCAGCCGACAACACCCACCCAACCCCCAACAGAGATTACCCTACCCGCCTCGCAAATTTTGCCCCGCCTCCGTGGTGGGGCGGCGACCGGTAAGCTTTTTGTCCGAAGTTGGGCCCGGAGCAGTGCCGACGGCGAATCCAATTTGAGGGAGCGCCAGGGGTGGCAGCCGGGCCGCCTCGCTGACCCCGAAACAGGACGCAGGCGCAGCAAACAGTGTCCGCTGTCTTGCCACCTGTCCTGTGCCCAGCATCTTTTTTCTCCCTCGTGTGAACTCGGCGGGAATTTACTGGGTGAGGCGGTGCTCTTCTTTGCTCTCTTCCGCTCATGCCTCCGTTTCTCACTGTCAGCACACTGTGGTTTGTTACTAAAACAATGTAACTACACGGTTCTCCTCTTTCTTCACATGTCCAAGACAGGATATTACTGAACTTCCTGGAGGTAGCGACTTGGAAAATGATGAAGACAAGTCAAAAACGAGCTAAGTCCTGACGTTTATTGTACTATAGTTCAAGACAATTATGGCACCTGAACTGTACTGCACCAGAGCGGGCATAATGAACCTCGGGTGACCCGCGGGCCTGATGTTCAATGACGTCTCAGAGCTCCCAAAACTATAAACTATAACGACCGTGACATCAATGTCCATGGGGTAACGTACCGATACGATTCCACTCCTTTTCCGAAACGCCACGCCAACAAATTATGCCTCAAAACATGCGTTTTGAGAGTATATTCATTTTATGTTCACCCTATCTTCACATGTTTACATTTATTTACTCATCGTGTAAATTTTTTCTTTACTTACGGCGTTTGACAACAGCTGTCTAAAACTTTCGTTACAAAATTATGGAACGCCGCTAGAGAAAAAAATTATTTGTGACAAATAAGTGCAAACTCCAGAAGCTGTGATGCCAGGCGCCTTGAAATATTGTCATGGATACACAAATTCCTATAAAAGCAACTGGTTGCTGCTAATTCAGTACAAATTATCTTAAATTTCACCAGTTACAGTGTTCTGGTGCGTCGACATCAGACAAGAATAATTTAGTAACTCGTTACGTATTTACTCCAATCTCCTATTATTCGATCTCGTATTTCCTCTCATCTAACTCATCCACTTCGCTCCATCTACCCAAACTGGTCCCCACTGTCCATCTTCTCCTCCCCCTTTTCCTATTCATCTCCCCCATTTCCCTATCTCTGTCCATCTCCTCTTTTCCTCTTGCTGTACGTCCGTCTTCTACTCCTACCAGCTCTCTCGCTTACCCAAGTAGAAGGGTGGTTCTTCTTACCCGCACAGAATCTCTTCCCAGATTGTAACTAATGTGTACCAAATTTGGATGAACTCATTACAGGGGTTTAGGATGAGCTTTTTACCCAAAATTTGCAGTGTACGCACGGTCAAATATATTTCACGAATATTTAAGATACTTCACATGTATTTGTTCAGATATTTCACCTGTATCCCTAATGAATTTTATCCTGCATTTACATTTTCACGCATTTCAATGTTTATGACGTAGCTCCTAAATTATGTGCTGTAAAATTATAATTTTTTATGTTCATCCAGCGGTGTATGTGGCTACTGTCTGCGAAGTGTGTCACGAATAGAATTAGTTGTAATGAAGTAATAATTTAAAACATCATGCATTATGCGGCAGTTTTTCACGCATCTCAATGTGTATGGCATTATATCTTATGAACTGTGTGTCGTACAATTATATAACATATGTCAGTACTGTCTGAAAAATTTGTCACGAATGTACGAGGCCTGTTCAGAAAGTAAGCTCCGATTGATTGCCAAATTGAAACCACAGTGAACATCAGAAATGTTTTACTTGTAACAATTAGCTACACCTTTCAGCTACTTCTCTACGTAGTCGCCGTTCTGACTTAGACTTTTGTCATAGCGTTGTACCAACTTTTCAATAGCCTCATCATAGAAGGCAGCCGCCAGTGCTTTCCGCCAATTCTCCACGCTGGCCTACACCTCGTTGTCTGTGTCAAAATGTTGTCTTCAAAGACAGCGGTTTATGTGACCAGAGATGAAACTCAAGGGGAGACAATTGCGGACTGTATTGTGGGTAATCTCACATTTCCATTTGAAAACTATGCAGGAGCATCTTCATTGCCCCTGCAGAATGCGGCTGAGAATTGTCTTGAAGAAGAAACAGCACGACAGTTATGTAATGTTAGCTGCATAGCTTCAGGCGAAATTTCTCACGAGGCCCTCGTACTTGGCGGCAGACACTATTTTCTAGACATCTTTACGCACTCACTGCGAGCTCAGAAATGAGAAGAGCGACGTGATGCTAACTGGGGTTATACTAGAGACACTACCCAACACATCTGTGCAAAGCTTTATCGGATTTTCATAGTCGTTTCCATTTCGCGACCGATCGGAGCTTACTTTCTGAACGCCCCTCGTAGTTAGCACTGTAGAAATAACAAACGAAAACGTTATGCTTCATGCAACAGAAAATGTCTCCTAATGGTTTGAAATTACATGTAGCTACAAGTGCACTTATTTTCGATTACTGGATGAATAAGGTATGGGTATTCATACGCCGTGTGCTGCACAGCTTTTGATATGTAGGTGGTTCTTGCCCCCACAGCGATTGCTTCCATACAGTAAGTGATATGTAAGCAAGTTTGGTTGAAATCGGTCCAGTGGTTCAGGAGGAGATGTGGAACATACATATACACATACATACATGCGTAAATCTATTTTTATAATATTTATGGATGCACAGAATCCCACAGTCTATTGGTATCACTGATGTGAGAATATTTTGTATTGGCGGTCATATTGAAGGTGTGGTGGCCCCTTAACCTTTAATGTGACATTTTTACCAATCAGCCAATAGCAGATGACAGGCAAGAATGGTATGTTCTTAGCACTGCACGGAATGGTCCGCTGATAATCTCACCGTTGCCGTAAGCTCCTACGAAATGGTGAAGCAGCTCAAATCAGTGACAGCCGAGCTCACAAAAAATTTCACAAACTGTGCGGATATTAAGAACGCAGTACTCAAGTGACGTGACAGCATTGCCTCTAGCGCGTAAAATCGAAGGTAAACTGTCCCTGATGTTCATGTTTATAGATAATGTATTTTTACTTGGCGCTAAGCTTTCCGTCAAGCCATCGTAATAAATTATGCGCCAAATACGCCTTTTTAAAAGGAGTATTATCGTACATATAAACTCTCAAAATTAAACCCAAAATTACAGGACGGCAAAATGTCTCTTCCCCAGGAATTTCTTCCACGGGCTGGACTGAAAAAAACTGCGGGCCACCGGTTGCCCGCTGGTGCACTAGAGTTCTAGATATACTGTCGCCAATCCTCGGATGGTTGCAGCGTTTCTTCCAGATTGTGCCCGGGCTGTAAGTGTGCCCCACACCTCCTGTCATCCCCAGGTTAATGCAGTATACTGCGCACTCGAGTTCTTATATGTGAATATTGGGTATCTGGCGGATCTGTACAGGCACCATCATGCTGCACTACAAACAGACGTATATGTCTCCATGTCCTCCTTGAAATTCTGCAGAGTATCCCAGGAAACATGATCCGAAAGTATTTCTCAATACATCAGGGCAGTTCTTCATGAGTCTTGTATCAACGATGAGCCACATTGTAAGCTAAACAAAATATTTTCAGGGCTCGTAGATATTTTAGGTTCTCATTTTGCTGTACTTCTGTTAAGCATTAGGTATTTTAAACAGTTAATAACGATTTAACACAACGCTATCGAGTTTACCTTGCAATACTTTCAATTTTTTAATGTATATACAAACACTACGGTCGGCTTTTAGTTAGTGGCATGGACAAATATTATACCACAGGTCAGCATCTTAGCAAAAGTTACCCGATGGCTATTCTCAGTTAAACAATTTTCGCTATAATAATCACCGTTACTGAAGGTAGTGGAAGGCTGACTGTATGAAAATTCTGACTGACGCGGACGATTACGCAATGCCCACTGAACGCAGGCTAAATGAACAAACAATAACATAGCTTTTTGACTGCTCACCAATGACTGACATTGGAGTTTACGTAAAGAAAGATGGATGCCGACTCCCTGCTGGCTTTGTGCGCCGTGGCATATATTTAAAGACGATAGTAGGGCAGAAATTGTAAATTGTTAAAATGTTACCTGATGACGTTTAAGATATTCACACAAAACGGAGGAAAAGTACAAAAAATTTATAAACACAATAGGCACTAGAGCGAATTTCGTTAAAAATAATTTGCATCCACTAAAATTGTAGTAAATAATGGTTCTGTTTCATAGAGCGAAAGTTTGGACGCACACACTGATATACAAAAATTTTCTGGAAAGTTTAATTTTATAGTCTGAATATTTCGTTAACTAACACGTTGTTATAGTAAATGTATAGATTTTTGTAACGGAAAAACGGGTTATAAAACTGTAGCATTGGATTTCGTAAAGTATTACACATTAAGATTAGAACACTCTAAAACATGTTAATTTTGAATTAGAATAACTTTTGACACACAAAGTTTTCACGATAGATAATATGTAATTCAGAAAGACGGGAATGAGAGCTGTAAAACAAGATAATTGCGTCAATGCCAGAATAAACAATAATTAGTGGGGTTCAATTTTTAAGCGCTCACGTCTTTTAGAGAATCGTAAATATAGAACATTTCATAAATGAAATTATCTATTTGAACTATTTACACTACTGACATCGACAGTAACTACGAGGGTCGTTCAATAAGTAATGTCCACATTCTTTTTCTCAGAACATGTTATTTGGTAAGAGTCAGAATTTGGTGACAATATACATCAACATGTCCTGTCAATGTCCTATTTTTATTACGTAGTTTCCATCACATTCTACGGCTATACGCCAATGTTGTGGAAGAACATGTATTCCCTGCTGGTAAAAGCTCTTGTCCTGTACGCGTAGCCATTTTTCACTGCATGACTGACATTCTCGTCTTCTTCAGAGTGACAGAAAGCCTCTCCGTCTTTATCCGTGATTTCCCTAAATCGCTGCAGGCAAATTCCGGGATGGTTCCTTTGAAAGAGCACAGCCGACTTCCTTCCCCGTCCTTCCCTAATCAGATTAGACCGATGAACTCGCTGTTTGGTCTCTTCTCCCAAACAACCCAACCAAACCCTCTCTCTGTCTGTGGCAAAATGCTCCATCAATTCAGATGAAATGGCCTTTCTTTGAATCTTGAGCAACTCTTTGACCATCCGACAGACGCACTTCCAGTGTTGACAACTGTAGAGCCAATTATCGAATTGTCATGACACGGTCGGCACGAAAACGGCATCCGCACGATTCCTCTTGTTTGGACCAGTGGCGGTGACAAGACGTTCCTAGTGTGGCTGATCATGGAGCTCTCTTTCTGCATTTCCTGAGGCTGCAACTTTCGATGCCCATCGCCCAACTGTACTCCTAGCAACTGCAGCAACTCCATACACTGCATTCAAACGTTTCTTTTTCTGCACACAAGAATTCAATAACACCACGCTGCTTGTAACGTGAGTCGAATGTGGACGCCATTTTGACGCTGTTGTACTACGGCTCTGCCATCTGGCAGAACGGATCGAAGCTTCACCGGCGCACAGATCAGACATCAAATGTGAAGCACCAACAAGGATGTAAATGTAAACCACTGCCAACAACAAGGATGTTTGTCTATGTATATTAATGGCTTTTTTTTAAACAAAATGTGGGGCATTACTTATTGAACGACCCATAGGCCCCGTAGGCAATCCAGTTCGTGTGGCACAGCTTGAGTTTGGCAGCCATTACGTTGAGCTATCTCAGTAGAGACTCTGGAACCTTAAATTTCCACTACTTGTACATTGTTTCAGTCTATATACAGACACCTTACGTTACTACCACCATTGTCAAGCAACGTGACTATCCACTAACTCACCAAAAGTAATCGGAAACTTAGTAGTGGACACTGACCTGAAGTGTGTCCACCCTTCGCTTTTATGAAGGCACGAACACTAATGGAGAAACTTTCAGTGAGGTGACAATGTCTGTGTAATCTTTCTCAAGGGGCGAAACCGGAGAAGGTATAGAAGTTCGACACTGGGATCTGGAGTGTAGTCGACGTACCATCATGTCCCAAACTTGTTCCATTGAGTTAGAGTCGCTATTCTGTACAGGCCAGTCCATTTCAGAATTGTTATCATAAAAAACCGTTACCTCTTTTATACTGCTTTATGACAGGTTTTATTGTCATGTCGAATCAAACAATCGTGACCTCTGAGCTGAGCCTCCACTGTACGCAGTGCACAATGCTCAAAAGCGTGTATTTCCTTAAACGCAGTAAGGGAACCACCTCCAAAACATGAAAAAACTCCGCTACAGCGTAACACGAGCTGCTGCATATAGAGAAGGTAGTACCGTCTAAACACAGCCGTCGTGCTAGTTGGACCTCTGGTACCACTTTAGAACTCACGCACAATTCTTGCCGGTCTGATTTCTAGCGGTATCTTACAGCCGCCCTCCATCACACTCGACGCTGCCTACTCGTCAGTTCATGAGGTCTGCCTGTGTTGAACTGTAGTTGTTCCTTGGTTTTTCACTTCACAGTCACCTGAACAACAGTCCACTTTGACAGTATTAGTAGACTATGTCCGAAAGAACAGACACCATGTGTAATCCACAGCTCTCTTACATATTATGTAAACGAAAGGTGGAGGAAGGAGAAAGGAGAGGAAACGGAAGGACCTATTGATGTTAGCTGCATCGAGAATTAATGCGGAATCAGCGGCGAGGAGTGAAAATGTGTGCGGAATCTCCTACTTACGAGGCAGTTGCGTTAATGTGTCCGGATGGCGCAGTGGTTAGCGCAATTGCCTAGTAAAACAATAGCTCATGGAATTTTTGGAAATTTGTGATAAGTTCCTATGGGACCAAACTGCTGAGGTCACCGATCCCTAGATTTACACTCTACTTAATCTAACTTATTAACTTACACTAAGGACAAAAAACACACACACTCATGCCCGAGGGAGCACTCGAACCTCCGACGGGGGCAGCCGCGTGAACCGTGGTAAGTCTCCCTAGACCTCGCGGCTACCCCGCGTGGTAATAGCTCACTTGCTGGAATCCTGGTCCGGCAGAAATCTTCAATTCTTACTTCCCTTTCCTTTCCTTGCTCCCCTCCTCCAACTTCATTGATCCACAAGCATCAGAAGTGTTGAAATACCCCCGATGCACTTGTTAGTCAGGTGAGATCCAATGACTAGTCCACATTCGAAGTCACTGAACTACCCGACGGATGCATTCTGCTGTAACTGAAAACTCCCCGCCTCCTTTTATACCGGCGGGTCCACCTATCTATTGGTCAATTATTGATCGAATACAAGTGTACGATTTCTTTCGATCGAATAGTGTCTAGGCCGGTCGGAGTAGCCGAGTGGTTCTAGGCGCTTGTCTGGAACCGCGCGACTTCTACGGTCGCAGGATCGAATCCTGCCTCGGGCATGGATATGTGTAATGTCCTTAGGTTAGTTAGGTTTTAGTAGTTCTAAGTTCTAGGGTGCTGATGACCTCAGATGTTAAGTCCCATAGTGCTCAGAGCCATTTGAACCATTTGAATAGTGTCTGTGTTCTATGGTGAGCTTATATCTTTCTCTGCACTATTAATTTATATTCTTGTTTTTTGAGATTTACTTAACATCTCAGTTGGATTTAAATTACACGAGAGTAGAATGATATCAAAAAACCATTCGTCCGGTAATGCTAGTAGCACGCGAACTGCCGACAATCTCCCTCATTTCCACGGATTGTTTTCCAGGTTCTGTCGCACAGCAGTCTTCTTTGTGAAACGCTTTTGAATAGTGCACTGTGAACCACGTTACAGTTCTGCGCTCATTGTGCCTGTAACTTGAATTGCACACAGCGTATTTCACCCTATGTGTGACGTAATTATACTCGAGGTGGCGGAGAGTTCAGAAAGTTTTTGGTGCGCAATGGAATTGGACTATAAAGAATTGTCATGCGTAAATGATACACTGACGAAACTGTATTTTCTGACATCAGAACAGCTACGACAAGCTTTAAGCGACAAGCTTTTGCCACCACCAATGTTTCGCCGTCAGCTAATATGTACGAGTAACAGTAACCTTACAGGCGTAAATGCTGTAAGAGTCAACACTGCAGAAGTAATAACACTGCCACGCGAAAGCAAGCATTTTACGCCGCCGAGTTGAAATTAATTCCTGAACCTCTTTTCCGGCTGAATTTTGCAGCACCTGGCGTATTTCAGTTTCCTCGGATCCACACAAGCGAGCTGTAATGTGATCGTCAACTGTATGTTATTTGAGTCTTAAGTCTTCTGACAGATTTAATTGTGCCCTCTGAGAATTATTCTCCTGCGCTAACAGCTTCATTCCAAAGCAACGCTTTGCACCCTGCGTCCTCAGTTATTTGTTGGATGTTTTCCCGTCTGAATCTTCTCCTACAGTTTTTACCCTCTTGTAACATGGAAGCTATTTCCTGATCTCTTATCGAAAGTCCTATCATACTATCATCCTGTCCCTTTTCCCTGTCTGTGTTTTCCATGTGTTCCTTTCCTCGCAGATTTTGTGAAGAACCTCCTCATTCGGTCTACCCGACGGGAGGTCCTAGCCACACGACATTTCATTTCATTCCTTAATTTATCAGTCGACTTAATTTTCAAAATTTTTCTGTATCACAAAATCTCAAATCCTTTGTTTCACATCCTCTCTTGTCTTTCTACAATGCATTCTCAGAAATTTCTTCCTGAAATTCAGGTCAGTGTTTGATTCCAGAAGACCCTCACTGCCTGAGCATGTCTGCTTTCGATGTCCTCCTTACTTCGCCCATCGCGGGTTATTTTGCTTCCAATAGAGCACAGTCCCTTACCTTCGTCTATTTACGTATCACCAATTTTCGTGTCGGTACTCTCATTTCTTCTGCTTCTCATTATTTTTTGTCCTTTCCGGTTGATCTCAGTCCACATTATGCACGCATTGTATTGTTCATTCTACAAAACAGATTCTGTAAGTATTCTTCACATTCACTAATATTAGCTACGGCATCAGCGAATATTTTCATTGATATCCTTTCACCCTGAATTTCAGTTCCAGTCTTTAACCTTTTATTCCCGTCATTGCTTCTTCGATGTGTAGACTGAAAAGTAGGAGTGAAAGGTTGCACCCCAGTTTTATACCGTTAACTTCAGAATACTTCGTTCTTGGTCATCCACTCTTATTGTTCCTTCTTGGTTCATGAACATATTGTATATTACCTGTCCGTCCCTATAGCTTACTCCCATTTTTCTGACTTTCGAACATGCTTTTTATATGTCGACATATCGAATGATTTTTCTCCAGTCTTTCTTTCATTGTCAAACGCAATTGGTATCTTTAACATTCCTAAACTGAAACTAATCATCTAAAAATTTTCTTTTCTATTCGTCTGTCTGTTATCCGTGTTAGTAGCTTGTATGGATGAGCTGTTAACCTGATCCTGCGATAATTCTGGCACTTGTTTGCCTTTTCTGCCTTCGGAAATGTGTGGACGCTATTTTTCCGATAGTATGCTATGTCTCCAGTCACATACATTTTTCATACTAACATGAACAGTTGTCTGGTTGCCACTTCCCCCAATGATTTTAGTAATTCCTATGGGATCTTATCTATCGCTTCTGCCTTATTTGATCTCAGGTTTTCCAGAGCCTGTTTAAATTCTGACTTTAATACTGGCTCCCCTATGTCTTCCATATTGATTCCAGTCTTTCTTCTATGATGTCATCGGACAAGTCCTCCACCCCTATAGAGGACTCGAATTTACTCTTCCCTCTTATATGCTCTATCCTCTTCATTTTACACTGGAATTCCCAGCGCCCTCTAAACGTTACCGTAGTTGCTTTTAATCCCAGCGAAGGTTCTTTGAGTTTTCTATATGATGAATCAGTCCTTCAAACGAGTACTTATTTTTCGATTTCGTGACTTTTTCCTGCCACCATTTAGGCTTGTCTTTCCTGATCTTATTTATTGTACTCCTATGTGATTCAGATTGCCGTATTCGTATCTTCCCCTGTGTATTTTTCTGCTTCCTCCTCTTGTCGAATAATTGAAGTATTTCGTCCGTTACCCAATAATTATTTGCCTATACCTTCCTTGAGCCTGTGTTTATCTGTGCAACAGCTGTAATTGCCGTTTTCAGAGATGTCCACTCCTCTTCAGCCGAGCTGCCGACTCTGGTATTCCTCATCGTCACCCTTAGTGAAATTCAAACGCGTCTCATAATTCTTCAGTACTTCGGTATCCCACTTCCTTCCCCACTAATTCTTCCAGATGATTCTCTTAAACTTCGGTGTATCCTACATCACCTCGAAATTACCATCTGAGTGTATATCTGCTTCTGAGTATGTATTACAATCAAATATCTTATTTCAAAATCTCTATCTGACCATGATGTAAGGTACTAAAACACAAGCACATGGGTAATACTGACAGTCGATCTCAGTTTTCAGTACTTCCTTCTGTTGCCAGATACACAAAGTCGACGGTGCAGCGAGTAAAGCAGTTTGTGTAGAAAACTGTCTGAACTCATGGGATGGGCTGTCGCATTAAAAGATGTGCCTAGTATGACACCACAATGTTGCGTTTTGTCGCTGCTAGTGGCTGAAACAAGACACGATATTTGAGTAACTCTTGCTGACAGATGTGTTGTGAACATGGCGGCACCTCGCCAGTTGAACAATTTTGGACGTACGATGGCAATCGGCGCAACACTCATGTGTCATGGCGAATCGTAGATTGCACAAGAAGTCCCGTATCGGCGGTCAGGTCTAGTGTGCATGCTCAGTATCATAGAGACAATGTTCCACACACATACACCAGGATATTCTCTAGTGCCTGATGAATGGACGTGAGGTCGCCTCTGCAGTGGCATACTGTGCGACCAACGGTCTACTGCGCGTAAGATCGCCGGTAATTTGAATATGATGCCTCACTAACCCATTACTACCAGTCTCTATGGGTACTCCTTTTGCAGAGACCTCACCACAGAGCTCTAAGTCTGGTATGGGCCCGCGAACATCATCACTGTGGGACAGAGGTGGAGCGCAGCGAGCATGGCCGAAAATGTCGACTTCAGTTGTATCGAGATGGCAGTTGAGAGAGAGTGTAGCGTATGACAGGAAACAGGTAGCTCAGTTAAGGTCTATACTATGTTCACATCGTCGCAGTTACGAGCCACTGTCTGGCTTCAGCGGCGAATGACAGGCTCACGTTATGTGGACATTTTTGTAGGCCATCCGGATCAGTCTCTGGCACTGAAATGTACTGATGGAGACATGTATCAATAAGACAACGTGACGTATCACGGCTCTTTTCGAGCAAGCAGATTGTTAGATAAAATCTTCGCACCCCCCCCCCCCCCCCCAAGATCAATACATCTTAGCCGGCCGGTGTGGCCGGGCGGTTCTAGGCGCTACAGTCTGGAACCGCGCGACCGCTACGGTCACAGGTTCATATCCTGCCTCGGGCATGGATGTGTGTGACGTCCTTAGGTTAGTTAGGTTTAAGTAGTTCTACGTTCAAGGGGACTGAAGACCTCATATGTTAAGTCCCATGGTGCTCAGAGCCATTTGAACCAATACATCTTAACCTGTCGAGCATTTAGAAGATGTACTCCATATTCGTGAACCCGGGACCAAAAGGGAGCAGCTTACATCACTCCTGGCTTACCGGGAATTGATGTCAGAATGATGCCTAATTTTGCAGCACATTCGTGTACTACCATTGTGTTAAGCGGTTGCATCAAGCTTTACAGAAGTAACATGCAGGAAGGAACCCTAAGAAAGTGCAACATATTCGGAGAAACACCGCTAAATATTCGTGACAAGCAAGGATATTGTTTCCTCCGCTTGTAAGAGATGGTAATTGGATTTGTCTGGACGGACGCCTAGCGGCGGCAGAGAAACCAGCTGCAATTACTCAACGCTCTTTATTATTACTTCTTGCCGCAGCCCAGTACGAGATGGCAGCGACTTGGCTGCGAAATTCCGCTACCTCGGATAGTACTGACGGCCAGGTTTGCTGACGGAGCGCAGCATACGGAGGCTGTGGCCTTCGTGACGCAAACTCGTCCAGCAGTGGCGCCTCTTCACGTTCAGCGTCCCGTGCAAGGCCCTCATGCTGCGGCGACGTTCCCTGTGCCTCCCTGCGTTGTTGGAAGGCTACACCGGGCATTGATCCAACGCCCCTCTGCTTGTGGTCAGCGGGCTGCAACCCAATCACTGTAGCGGCGATTCCAGAGCAATACATTCTCAGGGTGGGCTCCCCTAGTGTAGACGTAAACTGCGCTCCTCAATGAGCATGTCATACCGTGGCTAGGTGACAACCCCTGTTGTTTTAGAGCTGTGGTGCTGGCAGACGAAATTTTAGTACAATAGCTTAGTTACAGATACTTTTCCATGGTGTACATGTTTGGCCTTTGCTACGACTCGTGGCTGTGGCTACGACCTGTGGCTGGCGCTGATGCAAACCTCTTTCTAACTTGGTGCCTTTATGATCAAATGTGGTCAGTGTGGTACAATATATATGCCACCGATGCTCTTAGATTCCTACGTAACCACACATTCGAAAATCACGACATATTCGGAGAAAACAGCCAAATATGTCTGAAAAGGAAGAATACAAATGCCATAGCTGCTCGTTTCACTCGCAGTTACTTAATCTTTCGATTTTATTTACTCTCACGGAAATCACAAAATAAAATCTTATCTCACTTCTGATACTGCGTGAAGAGTTTGACAGAGCACTGAAAGACCTGAGTCGAAACAAGGCCCCGGGAGTAGACAACATTCCATTAGAACTACTGATAGCCTCGGGAGAGCCAGTCATGACAAAACTCTACCATCTGGTGAGCACGATGTATGAGACAGGCGAAATACCCTCAGACTTCAAGAAGAATATAATAATTCCAATCCCAAAGAAAGCAGGTGTTGACAGATGTGAAAATTACCGAACTATCAGTTTAATAAGTCACAGCTGCAAAATACTAACGCGAATTCTTTACAGACGAATGGAAAAACTGGTAGAAGCGGACCTCGGGGAAGATCAGTTTGGATTCCGTAGAAATGTTGGAACACGTGAGGCAATACTGACCTTACGACTTATCTTGGAAGAAAGATTTAGAAAAGGCAAACCTACGTTTCTAGCATTTGTAGACTTAGAGAAAGCTTTTGACAATGTTGACTGGAATACTCTCTTTCAAATTCTGAAGGTGGCAGGGGTAAAATACAGGGAGCGAAAGGCTATTTACAATTTGTACCGAAACCAGATGGCAGTTATAAGAGTCGAGGGGCATGAAAGGGAAGCAGTGGTTGGGAAAGGAGTGAGACAGGGTTGTAGCCTCTCCCCGATGTTATTCAATCTGTATATTGAGCAAGCAGTAAAGGAAACAAAAGAAAAATTCGGAGTAGGTATTAGAATTCATGGAGAAGAAGTAAAAACTTTGAGGTTTGTCGATGACATTGTAATTCTGTCAGAGACAGCAAAGGACTTGGAAGAGCAGTTGAACGGAATGGACAGTGTCTTGAAAGGAGGATATAAGATGAACATCAACAAAAGCAAAACAAGGATAATGGGATGTGGTCGAATTAAGTCGGGTGATGCTGAGGGAATTAGATTAGGAAATGAGACACTTAAAGTAGTAAAGGAGTTTTGCTATTTAGAGAGTAAAATAACCGATGATGGTCGAAGTAGAGAGGATATAAAATGTAGACTGGCAATGGCAAGGAAAGCGTTTCTCAAGAAGAGAAATTTGTTAACATCGAGTATAGATTTAGGTGTCAGGAAGTCGTTTCTGAAAGTATTTGTATGGAGTGTAGCCATGTATGGAAGTGAGACATGGACGATAACTAGTTGGGACAAGAAGAGAATAGAAGCTTTCGAAATGTGGTGCTACAGAAGAATGCTGAAGATAAGATGGATAGATCACGTAACTAATGAGGAGGTATTGAATAAGATTGGGGAGAAGAGAAGTTTGTGGCACAACTTGACTAGAAGAAGGGATCGGTTGGTAGGACATGTTTTGAGGCATCAAGGGATCACAAATTTAGCATTGGAGGGCAGCGTGGAGGGTAAAAATCGTAGGGGGAGACCAAGAGATGAATACACTAAGCAGATTCAGAAGGATGTAGGTTGCAGTAGGTACTGGGAGATGAAGAAGCTTGCACAGGATAGAGTAGCATGGAGAGCTGCATCAAACCAGTCTCAGGACTGAAGACCACAACAACAACAACAATCTCACTTCTGAGAGAGGGAGAATTCCAATATATAAATAGCGTCGGCTGCTGAAGAACTTACTTCAGTCAGCTTAAAAAGAAAATCTACGAATATTTTACAGACACACACATAGATAAAAAACACAAGACCAGTTGCATATAGCAAAACACGAACCTACTTCATTAGACTCAAATGGCTCTGAGCACTATGGGACTCAACTGCTGAGGTCATTAGTCCCCTAGAACTTAGAACTAGTTAAACCTAACTAACCTAAGGACATCACAAACATCCATGCCCGAGGCAGGATTCGAACCTGCGACCGTAGCGGTCTTGCGGTTCCAGACTGCAGCGCCTTTAACCGCACGGCCACTTCGGCCGGCTCATTAGACTCAGTAACTTCACGTCTATAAGCACTACACCACACTGATCACATACAACTTCCAACATCATTATTTCAATCTTAGAAATTACTTTGCATCTTACAATCTCCAGAATACTTTTACCGCCAACGTGTCATTAACTAACATTTAATTGTAACAAAAATACCAAGAGTGGCGTATTTGTGACAAATCTTTAAGGCGCCGTTGACTTGAACAAAGACATACTACAACATCAAAGATGGCATCTCCATTTGTTGACTGCTATTGAGTTTCACCGTCACAGCTAGTTTTGGAGAAGACACCTAATTTTGAAGTCACCTCTGTGTAAGCTGTGACATACTATCTTTCCCACACCAACTGCCCGGGACTAGTTATGGATTAGATAGCTGTATCAAATATCCTTCCAGGAAGATTCGAAACGTCATATAGGCTATGTCTCTAAGTAATGGAGCAGTTCTGAGGGCTCATGGAAGAGCGACTCGTTATTAACATCTCATTCAAAGCTTTCCAAAAAGATTTGGACACTAAATAAATATTACATGTTGAAAAAATAGCAAATATGTTCACAATTCTCAAGATAATTGCCAGCTCGTACGAAATACGGAAGTGATTTAAAGTTAAACATGTAAACGGTAAAACTAGAAAGATTTAATCTCAAAAAATGGCAGTCACGAAATTAAAATTTCCATTCTCCCACCCTCTAGTTCGAATCAACTCCGAAATACTTCAGGTACCAGCAAACGACATTTCCGCTACATCCATAATGTTAGCTAATGAGAACGCTTTTTAATAAGAGACATCTATTCTTGAAGCGATCTGTCAGATTAAAACTGTGTATCGGGGTCTCTTGCGATCCAGGAATCTTTCGTTTGGCTGGTAATACTTTTAACCGACTGAGCTATCCAGCCACGACTCACAACCGCCCCTCAGGTGCAAGAACACTGTACGAGTTTATACAAGTTTCACTACTTCGTTCCCTTCCGTGCAGAGTGAAAGATTTACTCAGGACTCACACACGTGAAAAAATCTGAGAACCGAAGTAGGAGATAAATGGTTCTCAACGAAGAGTACGTGTGCAGTAATATTATTCGAGAGTTCGTCCAAATTTTGCTGTAGTTTTGGTATCATAATTACCCCCTTAACCCCCTTCCCTTGCGCCCTGGCATCCGAAGTTTAACTATTATCCTGAGGTTGAACTAAGTTCTTTTTGTCCAGCCGACGTGTGCATCTTAATAGGGTCTTCCTCAGTTTCCAGTGAAGAAAGAGATTGATTGTAGTCATACTTCTACCGGACGAAACACTATAGTACTAGATGTGCGCTGTATATAATTGGTCTTGTGTTACGCTTGTGAAATGATTGAGTCTTGTGTTTTAGGAAAAAATCTGTTTTGTGGTTCCATACCGTCTTTTTCGTTCTGTATCTTAAATTATGTTCCAGAACTTGTGGGGCTAGAAAGTTCAACAGAAGAAACAGATAAAAGAAATTCTGAGATTCACACAAACTGTCTTTGTGGAATCTAGTGTAGTCTGTATTGTTAGCTTCGTGAACAGGCTTTCATTCGCTGACTATAATTTTGTGCCTAAAATTTGAACTAATTCTGCCATTTTACGAGCATCACTGACTGCAAGGTGCAAATCATTTCTGAACGTGTAGGACCACATGTTTGTCACAGAGTCACATAGTCTGTATATTGTAGACGGTGATGGGGACGACTGCATTATAATTCAAGATAAACCCGATCCTCATATTTCCACGTTGTCTATCGAACATTTTTCGGACGTGTTCGGCAATATGCGTTAAAAACTGTTGGTATTCCTGGCGCCGTACACATGTGAATAATACACATTTGGATACAAAACAAGTTTTGTTATGATTTTAGAAAATTCTTTACCGAATTTGAGCGTCACCTCTTTATACATTGCTTTTACGCTCTACGTTGTGTCATTTTGTTGGTTAGTGAACGCCTACCAATACTGTTAGACCCAATCATTCACGCAGCTAGCAATGGCAGTTTCTCGATAAGAATTCGACGTAATATAGTCCGAAACAGTAGGATCAATCCGTGGTTGAGAGATGACATATAAGGAAGCAGTTTTTAGAAATTTTTAGGTAGCGTCCTCAACATGGCCTTCCAATAGAAGATTACGAGTTCCATTCCACACCACATAGTGGACATTCAAATTTTTCGTAAAACTATTGTAATTTGATTTAACTGGCTGCGGACCGAAAATAATGCTAGTTTAATTTTGCAGTGAGAATTCAAATGAATGAGGTAATTTACTGCCAGTAATAGTTTTCACAACCATTTTTCTCGGTCTCCACCTTTTTCTAGCTATAAAAACGTTATTTGATGAGTGTCTCGTTATAGGTAGAATTTATCAACTGCGCGACACATCCACAAGTAACATAGGTTTATGTGAAACGAGTATTAGAATATGAACGTCGCGTGTCTTCCTATTTCATGATACCGAGGAGTGTGTTATGCACATAAACTTCAACAGTGAATGGAGTACTTTTTTTAAAAAATGGCATATGAACAGTGACGCAGCCATCAGCTAAGCTTAGCTACTTTTGGTTTTTTTACGGTTGTCAGTCTTAGAAACAGACAAATCAACCTCCTGACGTATTTTGCGCAGTTCCAATCAATGTTTTATGGAACGTTTGTCTGGGGTAATTGACATTTAGAATACACTGATTCCACAAAAGAGTAATAATTATGTTACGTAGTGCGCACCCAAAGTCCAACTATACATATATTGGCTTATTATTCGTCGTAAATAGTACATAACAGTTTGCAAACATCAGCGCCGCCAATATCTATAACACTAGAAATAAAAAAAAAGACCTTTATTACCCGTTATTAAAGCAGTTCAGTATGCTGTAACAAAACTTTTGAACCTTTGCCTACTAACATAAAAGGTCTGACAAGAGTAGAGCAACTTTTAAATGTAAAGTAAAGTCATTTCTCCTGGGCCACTCCTCCTTTTCAGTGGACGAATTTCTATTTAAAAAGTGGTAGCCTCAGGAAAAATCTTCGTATATAAGTGAGGATGCGTATAGTAGGATACAAAATAAATGCGTTAATTAATGTTAACAATCATATTCTTGAAATGACGATCAGGGAAGCGAGTGGCTACAAAGTTAGGAAATAAGATTTTTTTCCTAAGAACATTCAGTGATGAACAGAAAACAATGTTAATCTATTACTAAAGCTTTCGAAGGAGGTGAGTGTTGGTCCCATGAAGACTGTGTTCCTGTAGAGTTTAACTGTATTGCTATATGGGTGCTAAAAGTTTCACTGAAAGTTAACTTAATGTGTTCACTTTGTGCTATTCTATTCGGTACTTAAAAAGCTTTATTATGAATTTCCAATTACTTAAGTCAACTTTCCCCCGAAATGGGAAGTAAGTACCACGGTGTATAGCTTGTATTTCCTTTACTTTCGTGTCTATAAACGTTTGAGGTTAATTTTAAACTTTTATGTGGAGGAAGTTACTTTTCACACAGCATATTTGATGTTC
Source organism: Schistocerca nitens (assembly GCF_023898315.1). NCBI lineage: Eukaryota > Metazoa > Arthropoda > Insecta > Orthoptera > Acrididae > Schistocerca > Schistocerca nitens. The sequence goes on from NC_064617.1 coordinate 784,521,304, forward strand.
GTCATAAAAAATTAAATAATCAAAATGCAAAGGGTTAATTTTTAAAAAAAACACTGAATTTCATAATTCTGGAGCATTGATGTTACCCTAGACAGAACAGAGTCACCAGTACCGGCCTAAATTTAGCATAATTTATACTTCCCCCTATTTTTATTAAGCTATACGAATTACACCGAAGAGCCGAAGAAACTGGTACAACTGCCTGTTATCGTATATTGCCCCCGCGAGCACTAAGAAGTACCGCAGTATGACGCGGTTTGGATTCAACTAATGTCTGAAGTACTGCTGGATGAAAATGACACCATGAATCCTGCCGGGCTGTATATAAATCCGTAAGAGTACGAGGGGGTGGAGATCTCTTCTGAACAGCACGTTGCAAGGCATCCCAGATATGCTCAATAGTGTTCATGTCTGGGGAGTTTGGTCACCAGCGGAAGTGTTTAAACTCAGAAGAGTTTTTCTGGAGCCAGCGTGTAGCAATTCTGGGCGTGTTGGGTGTCTCATTGTTTTGCTGTAATTGTCCAAGTAAGGCGGAGTGCACACTGGATATGAATGGATGCAGGTTACCAGACAGGATGCTTACGTACGTGTCACATGTCAGAGTCGTATCTAGACGTATCAGGGTTCCCATATCACTGCAACTGCGCACGTCTTGCACGATTACAGAGCCTCCACCAGCTTGAACAGTCCCCTGCTGACATGCAGGGTCCATAAAGTCATGAGGTCGTCTCAATACAAGTAGACATCCATCCTCTCGATAAAATTTAAAACGAGACTCGTACAACCAGGCGACTGTTTCCAGTCATCAACAGTCCAGCGTCGGTGTTGACGCGCCCAGACGATGCCTAAGGCCTTGTGTCGTGTACTCATCAAGGCCACACGAGTTGGCCTTCGGCTCCGAAAGCCCATTTCCATCATGTTTCGTGGAATGGTTCGCTTGCTAATTTTTCCATGGTCGAGCATTGAAATCTGCAGCAATCTAGCGATGTCTGAGATTTGATGATTTATCGGATTCCTGACATTCATGGTACTCTCATGAAAAGGTCGTACGGGAAAATCCCCACTTCATCGCTGCCTCGGGGATGCTTTGTCCCACCTCTCATGCGCCGACTTTCACAATCACTTAAATCTTGACAACCTGCCATTGTAGCAGTAGTAACCGATCTAACAACTGCGCCAGACACTTGATGTCTTATATAGGAGTTGCCGACCGCAGCGGCGTATTCTGCCTGTTTACATATTTCTGTATTTTAATTCGCAGCCCTATACCAATTTCTTTGGCGCTTCAGTATATTAGACTGACGTTTTCGACGCCGTTCCACTTTGGTCTGTCTCACTTAGGAAAGTCTAGGGTAACGTTAGAAAGCATCGCAGTAACGAGTATCCCTAGTTCTAGTGATGGACCAAGGAATACAGTAGTGGTATAAGTTCCTACTGACACAGCAAAATAACTTGCAGGTTCACTGTGCGTCTCAGAGAGCAAAGTTGTCTAGCGCAGATTTGCTTTCTACGGCCATTTCAGCTAGACGTTTCCCACGAAATATCAGTGTCGAGGTTGGAAGCTTAACTTTCTGAACTACTATTAAGATCACGTATTAACGTTCATTACTGATGACAACGTAAATCCATTAATTTATGCAACAGTGTGAGATCACCACAATTAGTTTGTATTGGTTTAACAAATGACGTTACAATGGCTCCGACACTCTTTACGAGCGCGGTTTAGAAATAGAAAAGAGAAAAAGAAGGGGCCGATTCACGTGTTTAAATTGTTAAATGCCAAAAACTAAATACTAGTTGGTGGTGGATAGATTACGCTGTCCGAGATTCCCGAAAGTAAATCAAGAGATTATCATATCGAAGTTCTTATTAGCTCGAGTAGTTTTTGCTTGTCGAGCTCGTTACGCTGGAAGGTAACTGTCCAATAGAAACGAAAGCATGAGGTGTACTCCAAGATACCGTAATACGAGGTGCATTCAAGTTCTAAGGCCTCCGATTTTTTTTCTAATTAACTACTCACCCGAAATCGATGAAACTGGCGTTACTTCTCGACGTAATCGCCCTGCAGACGTACACATTTTTCACAACGCTAACGCCATGATTCCATAGCAGCGGCGAAGGCTTCTTTAGGAGTCTGTTTTGACCACTGGAAAATCGCTGAGGCAATAGCAGCAAGGCTGGTGAATGTGCGGCCACGGAGAGTGTCTTTCATTGTCGGAAAAAGCCAAAAGTCACTAGGAGGCAGGTCAGGTGAGTAGGGAGCATGGGGAATCACTTCAAAGTTGTTATCACGAAGAAACTGTTGCGTAACGTTAGCTCGACGTGCGGGTGCGTTGTCTTGGTGAAACAGCACGCGCGCAGCCCTTCCCGGACGTTTTTGTTGCAGTGCAGGAAGGAATTTGTCCTTCAAAACATTTTCGTAGGATGCACCTATTACCGTAGTGCCCTTTGGAACTCAATGGATAAGGATTACGCCCTCGCTGTCCCAGAACATGGACACCATCGGTTTTTCAGCACTGGCGGTTACCCGAAATTTTTTTGGTGGCGGTGAATCTGTGTGCTTCCATTGAGCTGGCTGGCGCTTTGTTTCTGGATTGAAAAATGGCATCCACGTCTCATCCATTGTCACAACCGACGAAAAGAATGTCCCATTCATGCTGTCGTTGTGCGTCAACATTGCTTGGCAACATGCCACACGGGCAGCCATGTGGTCGTCCGTCAGCTTTCGTGGCACCCACCTGGATGACACTTTTCGCATTTTCAGTTCGTCATGCTGGACTGTGTGCCCAGAACCCACAGAAATGCCAGCGCTGGAGGCGATCTGTTCAACAGTCATTCGGCGATCCCCCAAAACAATTATCTCCACTTCCTCGATCATGTCGTCAGACCGGCTTGTGCGAGCCCGAGGTTGTTTCGGTTTGTTGTCGCACGATGTTCTGCCTTCATTAAACTGTCGCACCCACGAACGCACTTTCGACACATCCATAACTCCATCAACACATGTCTCCTTCAACTGTCGATGAATTTCAATTGGTTTCACACCACGCAAATTCAGAAAACGAATGATTGCACGCTGTTCAAGTAAGGAAAACGTCGCCATTTTAAGTATTTAAAACAGTTCTCATTCTCGCCGCTGGCGGTAAAATTACATCTGCCGTACGGTGCTGCCATCTCTGGGACGTATTGACAATGAATGCAGCCTCATTTTAAGACAATGCGCATGTTTCTATCTCTTTCCAGTCCGGAGAAAAAAAATCCGAGGCCTTAGAACTTGAATGTACCTCGTAGGACCGGAAATGTTCTCTGTGTAGACAAATAGTTTATCACGGGAGTACCATCGTATTCTGACGATGCTGCTGTCTCCATAAAAATAGCGTCACTCCATAATACTTACCTGATGCAGAATAACGAACAGTATAGTGTGTGTTTTTGAGGTTTACGGGCGCTAAACAGCGGGGTCATCAGCGCCCAACGAACAGTATAACCACTTGGCGCACTCAGCTGCAGATCTCTTTAAATATGGGTAAACGCAAGGTAAGGCTAACGTCGAGAAAAGAACTAGTTGTTATTTGCATGGAAGTTTAGTGTTAAATATCTCTAATCTGATACATTGTTTAAATACATGTATGTGTATTGCTATTTTCTATTTCATTTATAACATTCCGTAGGATCTTGTGACCTGAGTGTACTTGTAGATGGAACGAGTCAGTGCATGGGCTGCAGAATGATGAATAGAAAATTTGTAAACAGAAGAAACTGAAGAATTAATAAAACACGAAGAATTATAAGAATATATAGCAATCTGTGGAGAGAAGTTCTCAACTATTGCGAGTAACTCCTGCACTTAATAGAATTGTGCTGTCAAAGAAAACTTAGAATTAAACACTTTCCGTTTTTCGCTTTCTTTTCAGTTCTGTCGGAAGCCTGTTGACGACTAATAAAGCACAATTTTCTCTATGGTGCCTAAGGAAATGTTTTGCAAATGCAAACCGGTTGGCCGTCTAGTATTTACTGAATTCTTGTAATTTTATCTGTTGAGTGAGTACACTCAACAACAAATCACATGGTGGTCTACCTGTGCCTCGATGGAAACATATCCGAGACACCTGAGCAACGGCCTACTGAAAGCTCGCGAACTGACAGCCGAGACTAGCATGACAGACCTCTTCTGGGCTGAGAATGCGTTTAGTGAGTGCACAGAGTAACGCCAGAGTTCAGTGCAGTAGGGGAGAGAGTGAAAGTAACCATGATAAACAATCCTTCCCGCAACAGTATCAGAGACACTTGAGATTGTTCTTAAGGTTATGAAAGCAGTATTCAGTTTGTGGTCAAGAATTCAAACGTCTTACGTCCATGAAATAGTTTTCTTTGATCCTCGCTCCTAAGATTTTAAAATAATCAATTTCACTGACAGTTTTATTCCCTTGGGACAACGAATTTCAATTTTGACAAGAGCAGTGAGTGAGAAAATGTTTTCATTGAATTTTTTCGCAGGTAAGTTTCAATACAAATGTTTGCTGGTGAGATATCTACAAATGTGTGTAATGTTCGTAATTAAAGCATACTCTACAGTTGTGGAATTATTTATTGACCAAGCTTTTATGTGGGCTTCATGAACTCAGCCCCATCTTCAGGTGTATTTATCAATATTAAGTCAAAGCGTACATATCAAAGCAAACAAGCAAGTCACACCTCTACCGTACTTTAACGCCTTATAAACTGTCTTGCAAATTAGCTTTGACGTAGACGCTTCAACCTAGTACCTGAAGATGCACCTGAAGATGGAGCTGAAGATGGAGCTGAAGATGGAGCTGAAGATGGAGCTGAAGATGGAGCTGAAGATGGAGCTGAAGATGGAGCTGAAGATGGAGCTGAAGATGGAGCTGAAGATGGAGCTGAAGATGGAGCTGAAGATGGAGCTGAAGATGGAGCTGAAGATGGAGCTGAAGATGGAGCTGAAGATGGAGCTGAAGATGGAGCTGAAGATGGAGCTGAAGATGGAGCTGAAGATGGAGCTGAAGATGGAGCTGAAGATGGAGCTGAAGATGGAGCTGAAGATGGAGCTGAAGATGGAGCTGAAGATGGAGCTGAAGATGGAGCTGAAGATGGAGCTGAAGATGGAGCTGAAGATGGAGCTGAAGATGGAGCTGAAGATGGAGCTGAAGATGGAGCTGAATCCAAGGAAATTGTGTAAAGATATGAATCGATAAATAACTGTACAACTCTTATTGACGTTTTAATCATCAATAAGCGTCAATGTTTTCTGTGATAGTCACGTTATAATATTACACACAGGCCAAGTAACTTTATCATTTACAATACACACCGTGTCTTTCACAATAACACTTGTGAACCATCAGACATAATCAGTGGAAAACCATTGAAATATCAATAAAAGGAACATCAATAAAATCAACGGACGCAGAATCGAACTTTAAGCCACATCTCACGTTAGCTGACCCGCAGTCATCAAACGAATAATGGGAGTAAGTATCAGCGCAAGTGAATGGAAAACAGAATTGTTGGGAGAATTCTGACAGAGTTCGTAAAGGAGGGGCACTGAAGACGCTAGTGCGTTGCAAGTAACCAACTTCACTTTTATTCTCCTTTGAAATATTTTTTTACCTTCACTCCATACAGAAGAGCTTCTGAGTAGGATATGCAAATTATGAAAGTTCTTTCGTCGTTTTTCTGGATGTGACTCGAGCAGCTGCTCCAAGGGAATTCCTAACTAGGCTACCAGGAGACTTGTTTTAAATCGCCGTAACTTATAAGCCTCCGAGCAGTCTGTGCTCACTGAGATAGCTCCCCCTGATCTCCACTCGCAGTTATGGGGTACACGTCTGTGGGCAGTATTTCATCTTGTATGAATACCAACAGAGTCTCAGTAAAACTATTTATTTTTCAGGACCTCTTCCTCTGAATCTTTACACTTTACTCATGCTGCGCTACGCAGTTTGGAGTTAACTACTTTGTAAAGTCTCGAGTCATTAAGCACGCAATGTATAACATTTTGGATGTTATTAATGTACTTGACATTGGAATGGATAATCGTAGTAGAATACCATGTCTGACAGGTGTCATGTGGACTAATACTGTTCAGTGTTCACACTGCACGGAATCTCTAGTCTTATTCCGCTTACAGATACTGTAGCGAAAGGAGGATTTGATGAATGATACCTTTTCTGTTATACGTCTCACGTGTCGAGAGGACAAATTACCCAAGGACTGAAGAATTCAGTCTCGAATAAAATGGTATTCCGAGTTTAAACCTACACTGCGTCGTATAGATCTCACAAAAAATAGCGTGGCACCTGCGTAGAAACTTATTTCTGTCCAGAATTCTGGGTGTTTCCATCCCATTTTTACCCGACAATAAGCACACTTTGAGCTTTCTCCTTGCTGTCTCTTTACTACCTGGCATGGCACCACAGACTTCGTGCACCATTGGTTCTTCGTAATCAGGCACGTATAGTTTTTGAAATGACGTTGTCTGAATAGTCAAATGAAGAAGCATAAATTTAATGCAAAATCTGTTCCAGAGTGTTGCATTTACTCATTAATTTTTATAGGTACTGGAAAGAAGAAGGCTGTATGGCTACGTAAAAACAGTCTGATTTTCTCTGAATTTGTTTATTAACTGTCACGTGGCGTTTGGGGCATAGGCGACGTGTTACAATCACACAAAAGCAACAGATATTACGTTACAAATTTCACAGACACTCAAATTTCTTATTAAAGTCAGTTATAAACAAAAAATATTCAATTCCAAAAGGCTTTTAGATACAGAAATACATATAAATTTAGATGCAAATACATGAGGCTCTGATGTAGACGTCATATACTGGCATTGTAACACGTGGAACAACAGGTAGCGCCATTAACTGCTCAGTTCGACCATAGCTGTCGTAATAGCAAACAAGCAAACAAGCAATGACCAGTGCAACAGTGTGTATTGCGAGGAAGGCTCTGTCGTGCTAGGTGTCGAAAACGTGTCGATGCACGTTTCAACCGCGCCATCCAGAATGTAAGTATCACATTTTGGTGTGTCAGTTATGTAAGATATTTAAAACTTGTTTGCCCTCAAACGGGCAAAATGCGTATCTTACCTCTAAACATTTAAGTGGCATATTGTCATAAAACCAGCGTATAAGAATTTTCAGAAGGCTTTTTGTTAGTATACATATGTAAAATTGTCAATATATAACCAAATGGTATCTCCTGCAGTGCAAATACAGATGTGTACACACCAAAAGCCTTGTAAAAGGTTCTGATGATAACGTGTCACATAAAATTTGTTGTTACCTGTTAAAGCTTTAAAAGAATAATTAAGTTGTGTGTGGTTCTCTTCAAACAGGCAACGACACAGCGCCACCGAGCCTTCCTCGCAGTACACATGGTGGCGTTGGTCGTTGCTTCTTTGGTATTTCAACAGTTAAGGTCGAACTGTGCAATTAATGGTGCTCTCCTTGTTATTCTACATATTAGTAATGACAGTATTTGAAGGCTGCATTAATGTCTCTTGTATTTGTATCTAAAATAGCATGTATTCCTGTATCAGAAAGCGTTTTGTTCTTTAATATTGCTCGTTTAGAATTTACTTTTATAAGACATTTACGTTTCTCCAAAATCTTTATGATAACGTTTGTTAATTTAGTTTGCTTTTAATAAGTCAAACAAATTCAGAGAAAAGCTGACTATTGTTAAGCACCCAAATAAACTTTTTTAAATTCTTTTGAGCAATTATATTCACAATGGTTGCATGTCTCAACAAGGATTTCCAGTGTGATTTAGAATTCATTAATTCTTCACAGTATAACTCCAGTCCTTTTAATGAAGTAACCTACAAATCACAATGCGATTGTCATTTATTAGCACTTGTTAAAGATAAAATTGTAAAGTTTATGTATTTGTGTAAGTTGGACTGGCAATACGTAACTAGGAATGATGACAGCATTGTATCCATTCTCCAATTTAAACGCGTCAAATAACTATATTGTTCGTAACCATTCTGTTGTTGTGGTCTCCAGCCAATTTCATGCTGCTCTCCAGTCAAGTGTATCACTTAACTTTTCTCAATGCATAGCTATTGCAGCATACATTAATCTGAAACTGTTTAATATATTCAAGCCATGGTATTCCATTTAACACTCACGCTCTCCTTCAATACCAAACTAACGATTGCTTAGCGCCCCAAGATATGTCTTTCCAAACGATTACTTCATTTGGTAAAGCAGTGAGATTAATCTTTCTTCCTCCGTCGATTCGTTATTTATTCGAACTACCCAAACAGTCTTCAACATTCAATTTAAAAACTCCTCTTTGTATCTTGTTTCAACTGTTCTGTTGTCCATGTTTCACGTCGCCAAAAGCATTACCTTCATAATAAATTTCTAAACAATTTAATCTCGTATATTCGCTACTAACAAATTTCTCTCTCTCTCTCTCTCTCTCTCTTTTTATTCATAGTGTTTGCAGCCTAGAAAGACTCAGCAACTACCATCAGTGCATCATTTTATAATGTAGTTTACTTGTAATGTATCATTACCTAATTTATATCCCTGATTTAAATCGATTACGTTCCGTTAGCCTTGTTTTACTTTGTATTGCATGGAACTGGGGATCTAGAAACGACGGAGAGGCTTCGTCCCCGCTGTAGCCCGCTGTGGTAGACAACCTACAACAGGCCACAGCAGTCCACTCGCACCACCGCCGCCCAGTGGACCACCCCCACCCCACCCCCCTTTCCGGGAACGTCTCACACCGGACTAGTGTAACCCCAATTTTTGGGTAGTGGTGTGATTATGGTGTACGCGTACACGAATAAAGTGTTTGCGCAGCAATCGCCGACATTGTGTAAAATAGGCGAAATAAGGGGAACCAGCCCGCATTCGCCCTGGCAGATGGAAAACCGTCTTAAAAACCATCCACAGACGCGCCGGCACACTGGACCTAGACACTAATCCGCCGGGCGAATTCGTGCTGGGGACCGGCACGCCTTCCCACCAAGAAAGCAGTGAGTTAGACCGCACGGCTAACCGGGCAGGCTTGTTTTACTTTTGTTGGCGATCATATAATAACATTTTTGAAGAACCTACCCATTTCATTCAACTGCTTTTCCAAGTCCTTTTGCCACCTCTGACAGAATTGCATTGTCATCATCAAACCTCAAAGATGAGAATTTTATTTATCTTTCTGTATTTCTCCTTGGGTTCCCTTACAACTTGGTACATGTACAGATTGAATAACATGGGTAGGCTGCTAAACTATCACATATTCTCAACCACTGCTTCCCAATGGCATCCACAACTGAAAAGTGCGAGAACTCTCTTTTATATATGAAGCAGTGATGATTTACTAGCTCTAATTGGATTGGAGACAAGCGCATATACGCTGCTCTCCACGATAGGCACGCAGTGGGGGAATAGTATTATTACTCTGTCTTAGGGAATCCTATGTCAGGGTCAAGAAATGATTTTACAAGCACCTACGTATAGGCTGCTCTGCATGACAGTATGTTGCGGTTCAAAATGGCTCTGAGCACTATGGAACTTAACATCTCCGGTCATCAGTCCCCTAGAACTTAGAACTACTTAAACCTAACTAACGTAAGGACATCACACACATCAATGCCCGTGGCAGAATTCGAACCTGCGACCGTAGCGGTCGCGCGGATCCTGACTGAAGAGTCTAGAAAGGCTCGGTCACCAGCGGCCGGCACAGTATGTTGTGTTGCACTAGTTTTGGCTTCACATGGTGACCTGTATGTTAGGGGCTAGTAAATTATTTTCAAGCCTCTAAAGCGTATCCAGCCCTCCATGGAAAGTGTTGTGGGAGTAGTAACGGTCTGCTTTACTGAACTGTTTTTCAGGGGTACACGTGCTGGTTAATATGGCTGGGGACATGATTAGATGGAAAGAGGAGGAATGGACAGAACGACAGGGAGGAGATCAACAGAGAGAGGGGAGTAGGGGGAGATGTTTGAGGCAGAAGGATGTTGCAGAGGGGTGGTGAACAAGTGGGAAAGGAACACAGATGATGTAGTGATAAATGAGGCAGATCGAAAAGGAAGAGACAGATGGAAAAAAGACAGGGCGAGGAGGAGGGGGAGACATGGTCAGAGAGAGGGGTTTAGGGAATGTACAAACAAAGGAGGAGATAGATAGATAGATAGATAGATAGATAGATAGATAGATAGATAGAGAGAGAGAGAGAGAATGGGGAGGGGACTATAGAACTATAGAGATGGGAGAATGAATCGGGCACAGACAGGAAAAGGTGGACACAGAGAAAGGGAGGAGGAGTTTTGTACATTTTATATGGCTCTGGAAAGAATTTTGATTCTGCAGCAGTGTGTACCGACAATAAACTTCCTGTCAGATTAAACTGCGTACTATACCGAGGCTCAAATTCGGGTCCTTTTGTTTTCGCAGGTAAGCATTTGATAGTGCACTTGCTCACAAAGGGCAGAGTCTCGAGTTCGAGTCTCTGTCTCACATAATTGTAATCTTCATGTTTCTGAGATATGGTTATGATGGTACGACTGATGGTGATAGCAAGGCTTGAGAAAACCAGGAAACTTTCAAAGTCTTCGTCGACTTATAAAATCCTTTGACACTGCAAATTCTCAGAAATACGTGGTTCCTTTAGGGGAAGAGGTATAATGTTCAGTTTGATCAAGAAGTGACGGGGAACAATAAGTATGGAAGGAGGGAATCAAAAGAATGACTGAGGCATAGGATGAAATTCAGGCTGCAGAGCTAATGAAATCAGAATTGTATGATGACACTGATTTCATCAATGATTGTGAAACAGAATTACAGAACATTCTGAGTGAAATGAAAAATCTAATGGGTATACAGTACGGACTGAGAGGGAACAAAATAGATGTAAATAATAACTAGCAGAAGTCAAAACTGGAGATCACACAGTGGAATAAGTAATTCCGCTACCGTGGAACAAAAACAAACACGTGTTGGGCTAAGCGAGGAGGATGTAAGACGCAGAAAAGCACATGGAGAGAGGCCATTAGGCGCTTCAGTCCGGAACTGCGCTGCTGCTACGGTCGCAGGTTCGAATCCTGCCTCGGGCATGGATGTGTATGATGTCCTTAAGTTAGTTAGGTTTAAATAATTCTAACTCTACGGTACTGATGACCTGAGATGTTAAGTCCCGTAGTGCGTAGAGTCATTTGAACCCAGAGAAGCAATTCCTCGTTTTTTTGTCGTATGCATCAAAGCAGTCAGAAGACTAATGGATAAAGAGATTTTAAGGACGTTTAACCATACAGGGCATCACAATTTAGGTAAGATCCCTAACAGCAAACACTTGAAGTCTTCAGGAAAACATGTCATGTAAACGGTGCCTATTCAGTCAAACCCATTGCAGCAATAAAAAACTGTACGTCAACATTTGACTGAAAGGATAATTTTATTTTGAAACTAATTTTCTCGTTGGCACACTCCACCATTGACATGGCAATTGCAAACAAATGTGTTCAATGGAAACCTTATTTGGCATGCAACCACACAGACAAAATGTATAATTTCATTTTTCTGAAATTGGGTGACATGATCCCGTAAAGTCCAGTCTCTGCAGCGTAACTGCTATCACTGCTGATTATGCAACGTAAATCGAGAATTATTATACTACACCTAATATTTATCTATTTGCGTCTCCAGTGCCTTCACTGCACCATCTCTCAAAGCTACCAATTCTTCTTTTATAATATTCATTTTGCCTGTTCCAGTCAATCATTGCCTGCTCTCTGAAAATGTCATCAAATTATGACACTATCCATTTAAGGATTTGAGGAACACCTGTGAAATTGATGATTAGAGCTTGACTCTCAAAACGCATAGCACTGAATTGCATTTCTCAGATTTGTGGGTTGATGACCAACAGCGATGTACATTTAATTCCCGTATTTAAGCAATTTCCTTAGTTTTACTACGAACAATCCTGTTGGAAGAACATCCGCGACTGAGCATTATAGCAGAGGTTGAAAATACCGCTTCAGTTGTAAATTACTTTTTTTTCACACGACTGGTTACGGACTGTTATAATCCCATCCTTAGGTGTCGTAGCAATGCAGTGGTCCCCGAGAGCCGCGTGTACCAGGCACATGGTACACGCCGCGCTCGGGGACCACAGCACAGCTACGACACCTGGCGATGTGCTTATAACAGACCGAAACCGGCCGTGTGAAAATAAAGAAATTTACAACTGAAGCGGTAATTTCAACCTCTGAGCTTAGTTTTAGTCTGCAATTTACATATAGAAAGAAGTCAGAGACGTCAACTGCCCAGGCAAAACTCTTACAGTTTAATATCTGGCTTTGACATCTTAGTCTGAAATTAGCCAGTGCCCACAGCTCTCTTCCACGTATACCAGCTTCTTACATATTTCTTAAACCAAGTGGAGGTATTGTCAATGATGTCTTTAGTACGATTACGGATTTGATGCAGTTCTATATTCCAGACAATCTTATATCGTCTTCGCTGCAGAACTACCAAAAACCAACGTCCATCTGTACCTGTTGACGTTATTAAAGGCTTGGTCTCCTTGTACACTGAAGCGCAAAAGAAATTGAAATAGGTGTGCGTATTGAAATGCAGAGATGTGTAAACAGTCAGAAGAGAGCGCTGCGAACGGCAACGGCTTTATAAGACAACAAGTGTCTGGCGTAGTTGTTAGATCTGTTACTACTGCTAAAATTGCAGGTTATTAAGATTTGAGTGAGTTTGAAGATTGTGTTATAGCCGGCTCACGAGCGATGGGACACAGCATCTTCGAGGTAGCGATGAAGTGAGGGTTTTCCCGTACGACCATTCCACGAATGTACCGTATCAGGAATCCGGTAAAACATCAAATCTCCGACATCGCTGCGGCCGGAAAAAGATCTTGCAAGAACGTGACCAACGACGACTGAGGAGAATCGCTGAACGTGACAGAAGTGCAACCCTTCCGCAAATTGCTGCAGATTTCAGTGCTGGGCCATTAACAAGGGTTAGCGTGCGAATCATTCAACAGAACATCGGCTTTCGGAGCCGAAGTTTCTTTGATTACTGCACGACACAAAGCTTTGCGCATCGCCTGGGCCCGTCAACACCGACATTGGACTTCTGATGAGTGGAAGCATGTTGCCTGGTCGGAAGAGTCGCACTTTTAATTTTATCGAACTGATGGACGTGTATGTTATAGAGACAACCTGATGAATCCATGAATGCTGCATGTCAGCAGGGCACTGTTCAAGCTGGTGGAGGCTCAGCAATGGCGTGGGGCGTGTGCAGTTGGCATTAATTGTGACCCCAGATACGTGTAGATGTGACTGACAGGCGTCACGTACGTATGCATCCCGTCTGATCATCTGCATTCATTCATGTCCATTATGCATTCCGCAGGCCTCCAGAAACACTCTTCAGAGTTTAAAACCTTCCGCTGGCAATCAAACTCCCCAGACATGAACATTGAGCGTATCTGGGATGTATTACAACGTGCTCTTCAGAATAGATCTCCACCCCTAGTACTCTTACGGATTTATGGACATCCCTGCAGGATTCTTGATGTCAATTCCCTTCAGCACTACTTCAGACATTAGTCGAGTTCATGCTATTTCATGTTGCCGTACTTCTGCGTGCTCGCGGGGGTCCTACAGGATATCATGCATGTGTACCAGTTTCTTTGACTCTGCAGCGTACAACTTTTATCTTGCCCCCCTCAGCACCCCCCCAAAACACACAAAGTAAGACTAGTCCTCGATGCCTCATGACGTGTCCTGTGTCAACCGATCCCTTCTTTCATTCAAGCTCTGCCAGAAATTTCTTTTTCGCTATTCTATTCACTTCCTCCTTACTTGTTATTTGATTTACCTGGGGAATATTTTACCGAAGAGAATGCAATCTTTATTTAACCATGACGTAGAGCTGCCTGCCCTAGGTAATGATAACGGCGATTATGGCCGGTAGTTTCATCTGTTCGCAGTACCGGAACAGCAGTGCTCTGATGGCTAACATTACCGTGTCAGAGTGGTCAATAATCCAGACTGTCGCCCCTGCAACTGATAAAAAATCCTGTTACCTCTCATGCTCCTTGCTATACTATAGGCCACGTATCGGCCAACAATCACGTAAAGTGGCTATATTCCTAACAAATCTTTCTGCAGTATAATAGAAGAAATATCGAGCTTCTCGACGCCCTGTTACACGACCTCGTTCTGACTCAGTGATGTGTTAGCAGTGGCGTCTTTGTCGCCTTAAAGGCATTCCTGCCTAAAATCAAATCACCACGTCCATTCTCAAAGGTAAATCATGACAGTTACATATCATGTGTTTAAAGCAAACCTGTTTTCATACTCATAGTGGCGACACTAGCACCATTCTTAAGCGGCTAGCACAGACATCATCGTTCATATGGGAAACACGCCTTCCATCTTTCATTTACACCGCACAATACCTCCTTGGTATGCGATTTTTTTCTGTCATATTGCAGAAGGATAATATTTCGTAATTGGTTCAGTATGTCTTAACATTGTTTTGAACATGTGGTACAAAAGGAGGGCAAGGTGTAACGTTCTCTGCAGTTTCTGCTTTTTGTGCAGTCAGTTCTATACCAAGTGCTTTTCATTTTTTACCGTTTATATATGCCTGACGTCATTCAAACAAGGGCGATCTTGTGAAATGATGTAGTTGTTTCTGGTTCACGCATGTGCCACCGATAATAGTTACTCCTTTATCATGATTAGTACTAGGACGCAACGTAGTTTGCTTTTAGCTCGCGTGAGCTTTCAATAGGTTACCAAATCGGTAACATCCAATCACGATCAGCAATTACGTAGTCAACAGAAATACAGAAAAAAGGAGGCAGGCATTTTGCTATTGTCTCAAGGGCTACTAATGTTTCACGAATAATAGGTCTTGAATGAAGAGGCATGTATTTTTATCGAAATTTGGTCACTCACGGATAAAGAACACCAGTGACAAACGTTCAGATGTTTTCTGAATGTTATATCAGTACCCTGAAATGCAACTGAAGTGGAACATGATTTTCCAGTAATCTATTTTCACATTGCAGTTCATGTTTAGACCTACCGTTACTGCCTGTATCAGATTACTGTAAAATTGCCGAGGACCAGTGGTGGTTACGACTGGCACATTTGGCTCTGACTCCGTAATTCGGCTGCGAACAGAGCTGTTGGCTTTGCGCAGAGGAGACGTACATTGAATTGCGCGCTGGGAGGAACCTCATCTGCTTTTTACGTCGGATCAAGCTGCTGCCACGTAGACTTAGCTTTCAGTGGCGGAAGGAAGTGTGATACAATGTAACTAACAGAACAGTGCTGTGGTCTGATCGCAGTGATATACTGTCTCTGCACATATTGGTATTACATGAGTACAGCTTGTTACCCAAAGAGACGCAAGAAGAATCAAAGTTTCAGATATAACTATTCTCAGAAGATGGTAGGATTTTAATTAGGAGGCCAATTATCAAATAATATCATACAGGTTGACCAAAACAATGGCCGTTATAATTGACAATATCAGAGAGAAAAGGAAATGAGTAAAACATAAAACATCCACCACTCACTCTGGCCGAGTGTTAGAGCGACAGTCTAAGGATTATTCTTGAGTTAAAGCAATATTTTCGCAAGCAGGACTGTTTTATTCTAGAATGAGTAACGCATTTTAGTGAATGGATAATCTCAGATATTCGAAAAAAAAATACCTTTTCCTTCGTATATAGGATACCTGATCATGTTTTCCAGCGGAGTTAGTAATAAAGTATTTTGTCCAGTCAGATTATTCTGTTCTTGAATATGACGTTCTTTAAATTGCTTGTATTCGGATGAAACTAGTTTCAGTTCCCGATGGCTGATACTGATTAGTTTTTATTATACCTCGCTGAGAATTTACAATAAGTCAGCACAACGAATATTGAAGGCTTCCCTACAATACAGGTGATACAATCCCGGTAGTACCTCTTGTGGAAACAACAAAACCCAAGACTCTAAAGTGAAGAATTACATTTATTTAACGTGAGTCCTTAAGTGGGAGTATATTCACATTTATCGTATGGTGGTTCCAACTGTTCGTTTTGTTCCTGAATGTCTGTTGCCACTGCTAGATTATTCATCTTCCGCACTTGTAGTGTTTGTTTCGTTTTTATCCGTGTTATAACCATTCGCAGGCTGCCTTCATTTAGCGGAACTGTGATATTAGCCAACTATTCCCTAGTCAAGAGTGGAGATTCTGTTTAAATATATATATATATATATATATATATATATATATATATATATATATATATATATATATATATATATATATATATAAACAGAAAGTCCTGAAGGTGAGCGGTACAGAATATGTCCCAAGTAGCAGTCGCAAGTAAACAGATAATTGATGGCTTCATAGGAGTGCCTAAGGATTGTTCCATGAACGTGTCTGTAGCGCAAATGATCTACGTAATATCGTTATTCTGGATGTCCACTGAAATAATAAGGCAACCATAATTGTCTACCTGTATCAGTTACTATGCATGGGTTCTAATCAAATCTAAATGATTAATGCCTGCATTGAAATACCGCCAATTTACTTCCCCGGTCATGTTCTGTAGGAGTTCAGTCTACAGTGACTTCGTTGTCGACAACAAGGCAATCTTCGTTTATAATGGTAATTCTGTATACTACACCGCGTAAACTTTGTGCAATCGTACTATTTGTGTGGCTATTACAGAAACAAAACGTACACACTCCAGTTTAGGACCGTGTTTCGTAATTCCATTGTTTTTTGTGGGGACGTGTCGCTAAAATCGTATCGTCTCTCGGGTACTGTAACTCACGATTTGTTTTTCTCGACGTAATTTCACTTTGCAGCTGAACTGGAGCACTTCCTGTCTTGTGAGACATATCACAAGTACCAAGTTTAAAATACCACAAGTCATATCACGGGCCACTCGCCAAGTACCGAAAATGTAATCAATACTGTGTAGCAGGCACGGGGAACCTTTGGTGACCTGCGGGCCTGATTCACATACGTAAGGTCGCGAGCCACCACGTCACGTAACGCAGCAGCGACGCTGCTAGCGTATGAAGTCAAAACCTTAGCTTAGCGACATTAATGTATGTGGGGTAATGCACAGATCCTAAAGGTACTCGTTTACCGACACGACACGTCAACAAATTATGCCTAAAACATGCGTTTTTTGGAGTAAGTTCCTTTTATTTCTAACCCATCTTCGTTTACATTTATATACGCGTCGTGAGGACATTTACCTTACGACATTTTACAGTAACTGTCTGAAAAATATCCGTTGCAAACCCTGCAACGCCGTTGACAAAGAAACAATGATCGTTACACGTACATAAATGTGGATAAAAATCCTGCGTCAGGACCACAAGCTTTTATTATTGGTTATCGGTTTCGGCCCATTGAGGAGCCATTTTCAGATCTAAAATGCAGGAATTTGTATATAAAAAGTGAACAATAAAAAATAGATACCATATTTGAATTCACATTCGGCACTGCATATCAGCTAAAATGTTGCTAAGCGTGTGACCATAACTGCGTATCATCAGATTCTTGAGCTAAGTTTCCCTAGTTAAATAATAAAAACCATACTGTCCCAAGATGCCGACCTTGCCTAGGGTATTGAACGGGTCACACGTGGCGAAAAGTGAACGTTCCACCAGATAAGGTGGACAACTACGAATACAGAACAAGCATTCCCGGATCAAGGCAAAATAAAACCACATCTACTTTGCGGCAAAGTGGTCAGTGTCTGTTCACCAGTGGGGAGGCTGAAATTTGTATTCTGGAACTATCCCTTCCGGTCTTAAGAGTCTGAGTTCACTCAATGAGTCTACTCAAACCCAATTGATTCCAGGTACAACCATCGTGAAGCATTTTGATAATCATAATATTGCCCCAGGTGGTCAATCCACTGCCAGTATTACTGGCGCGACTGGTCTTTCGGATTCTGCTGCGATCAGATTAAAATGCAGTGTGATTTAAAACACGAAGTCGGAGTCCTCTGGCCAACTTAAAACCAAAACAAGTAAGTTTTTGCAACACTTAACATACAAAAATTTTTGCAACCAGGTAAACTTCATAAATTGGGAGATACGTTAAAAGAACAGAAGATTCAAATTTTTGCACTTCAACAAACACGAATGACGGACAATAACACCATAGATTTCGGTAAATATCGTCTTTTTAAAAGTAAAACTGATAATAGAATACTTAATAACACGCCACATCTGGAAGCTGCTTTTGGTTCAAATGGTTCAAATGGCTCTGAGCACTATGGGACTCAACTGCTGTGGTCATCAGTCCCCTAGAACTTAGAACTACTTAAACCTAACTAACCTAAGGACATCACACACATCCATGTCCGAGGCAGGAAACGAACCTGCGACCGTAGCAGTCGCACGGTTCCGGACTGCGCGCCCAGAACCGCGAGACCACCGCGGCCGGCGCTGCTTTTGTAGACGCCAAAAATATTTTAAATAAAATAAGAGGTGAAAGCCATTAATAATAGACTAATAATTTCTCTTAAATCAGCACATAGGCATACTCTTTAATGCTCGTATGCCAGTTGTAACCTCTCCACAAAATTTTTAATGATAATGTAAATGGAGCCAAATGTAACCTCCACACAGAAAAGTAAATGAAAAATGTGAGCAAGTGTAGCCTGCCCAAAGAATAATAATTAAATGAATTTTTTAATATTGTAACACCTGAACAAAATTGGCTCCCATTCATAGTCTGTGCGCAGAAATGCATTCACATTTAATGTTACCACAAAAATTCTATTGTCATTTACTGTCAAATTCGAAACAGAAAATTCCTAAACTCCAAAATAATAAAAAAGTTTTGTAACCTGATGAATTTTATGAGGACAGCAACGCTGCCCTTCGACTCTGTATTCTGAATAAAAAAGGCAAAAATTCTTACCTCAATAAAACTGCAATTATATCTGCTCTTAGTCATTTTTCGACACAGCTTCGTGCAATGATGGCGTATATATATATGTTTTTTTTTTGATTCTTGGATGCAATGATAATGCACTGGAAATTCTTTAAATTGAAATGAATGCTTTCCTTTAAAAGAGTTGCTTTATATTATAAAAGTTAGTATTGGGGCATTTTTTTGAACAAATTAAATTACTATTAACATATATTATTAAATATGCACAAGGCTGCTTCTTTACCTTCTACAACAATACTCATCCTCCAGAGTCCTGACCAGAGTCGCGAGCAGAGCACACCGCCGACACATGCCGACTCCACCAGACTACTACTGTCGACTCGCGCAGACAAGCGGAGAATAGCGACAAGCAACAACGAACGACAAACTACTCTCTGGTCAGAGATTCCGTCATGCCTCGCCCATCGCCGGCAAAGCATACGTCTTACATAACCCTCCACGGGGGGGGGGGGGGGGGGGGCGAAAATTTGGCAGCGATGGCGAGTCAATTGGACTTGCCATGAGCAACAAATTTTTCTTAATTAACTAACTTTACAATCACAGAATATATATATATATATATATATATATATATATATATATATATATATATATATATATATAGTTGCAGAACATGAAATAAAATATAGTGCACATGCACTGAGTACAGAACATATCAGGTAATGACAAAATGTATACACAATGAGTACAAAACATATGAACAAATGGCAAAAATGCACACGCACTGTAAAACTCTTTAGCATTTTTACAACAAATAAACATATCATGGAGTGAAATAAAGTGCACACGCACTGTATAAGTCTTTATCATTTTACAAGAATTTAAACGCATTGTATAAGTGTTTACCATTTTACAAGAACCAGGAAAGGAATGGGAAGGATTGCGTCACGGTTGTAGCACTTTAGTTTGCACGCAGCTGCACTGAAAGTTATCTTTCTACATAAGCACAACACCAAGTGAGACAATCTGAAGTTCTTTTCCTTGAAGTATTAATCAGTGTAGCCAAGATACTGAAATGTCGTAATCATTTTCGCAGTACACTAGGTACACCAAACAGTGAGACCTTAGTAACATCTCCATCGCTCAAGGTGGTGGACAGCATGTCGTGTCAATACCATGTTCTTGTAAAGTACACCAACATAGAATTAGTGCAAAAACCAAATATAGTGCTCCATGATTATGAGGATAGACAGGACAAACGGATATTGCAGTAATTTCTGGTAATTAGGTCAGAAGGTGAAGGACATTAAGTCACATAGTAGTCTTCATTGAGAATTACACTAGTCCAACAACTGATTTGAGTAATTTGTGCCACTCATCGCCCAGTTACTGAACATTTCTGTACCATGTATGTAGTATTACAGAATAATGTTCATAAATTATCTGAATATAGTAATTATTGGCACTCATTGGCCAGATACAAAATTGTTTTATGCATTATTCAGAAGTCATCATTCAAAATGAGTTAATTATTGGCTTAGCATTTATACATAATTAATCTAATTATAGTAATCATTGGCATCATAGGTCATCTTATTACAGTAATCAGTGGCATTCATTGGCCAGTTACAAAGCATTTTTTTATGCTAGCAATGCATTGCGTTGGGATCCATAATTACTGGGGGGATAACAATATTTGCTATTGAGTTATTGCTGCAAATGAAGATGTGTAACGTCATTCGTCATGAGTCAGCTGTAGCAAGGTTATGAAACAAGTAGAGTATGTGATCACATTCATAAATGACATAGGTTTAATGAACAACTGCTTGTAGAACATTAATTTCATGAATAATTTCTCCTGCAAAATATACAAAATGGATTATGAAACTGAAAGAAGAAACGCATTTTATGCTGAAAAGTAGTGAACTTCGAATTAACAGGTAGTGAAATGTGTATAAAAAATTTATATGTTCTCTAGCTGTCCTTTCCAAAACCGTCAGTCATCATACCATGCGATATAACACATACTGTCAAAACGAACTGCAACAAATACTTAAATAACTACATAGCATCTCTTAACTAACAGTAAATATATAAACTTCATCATTTTAATCTGCAAAGAAGAAACTTCATTATCCATATTATCATAACTCCATTATTATCATCACCTGTAAAGAGAAACTTCATTATCCATAGTAGCATATTCTTCATCATTATTCATCACCATTCATTATCATCTGCAGAAAAGTCACTTCACTATTTATTATACAACTATTCCTTATTTCTAGCATATTTCATCACTGAAACTAAGATGTGTAGTTCTGTCTGACAGCCTGCATCAATCGCCTCGTATTCCGAAAGAAAAAAATTAGTTAAGACTGCTATCACACGATGTGTAGTATATTCTTGTTAATGCTTGTTAATTCTGATTTACTCTTCGTCACGAGGTATTGCATCTTCTTTCGTTCATTCCGAAAGTGAAATTCCCATTTCTGTTTAATTTATTTCGTTTACACGTTACTTCTTTCTGAAAATGATGAACAAAGATTAATGTCTTGCATTTAATTCATATACCCATTAAATAAAAACTGGTTTATAGTAACAATTGAGCATACAGCATAGCATGACAGAAAACGTAATATGTCAAAAACATCGACAGTGTTCAGAAGCAAAAATGTACACAGTGTATCACAATATAGCAGCAAAAAAAATGTAAAACAGTCACGATGTTGAGATATCATAAGGCAAAAATGTCAAAGTCAACTGGTGTTTGTTATATCTTAACTATTTCATAGTGCATACAAACAAAACAGGAAAACAATCATACATACATAAAAATGGAAAATATGCACGGTCTGATGTGTAACGACAACAAAAGCGACCTGCTAATCTTACCTTGCCGGGCACTTGCCAAGAAAAAATACGATAATCATCAGTAAGTGTTCATGTGGATATAATTGCATAAGTGGTCATAAAAAATTAGGAAATGGCATTACAGTGTGATAAATCATAGAGTATCTTCATTCAATAAAAGGTTTGATGTTGGATATGTGGTGGTTCCCTTTGGTTTTCCTGGTTCTCAAAGTTTCGACGTGTACTACATTGGGGTGAGGTTTGCTGCGAATCCGATATGGACCTGCGTATACAAGCTCAAATTTACTACACCTACCTTTTCCTCTTTTGGATAAATAGTGTGTACGTACTAATATCTTCTGTCCAACGTAAAAGTCACGGCGTGTACAAACTTGTTTTTGCTGTCTTCTCCGGCGCTCTGCGGCACGTTTGATGTTGTTCAGCGCAATGTCAATTATTTCATGGTGTCGTAGTCGACGAGATGTATGAAAGATTACTAATTCTATAATTTTATTAGGTGGTTCAACATTTTTCAGTATAACAGACGGAGATAGCATAGTAGATTCATTTGGTATGGAATTAATTACATCGTGGAATGAGAGTATGTATGTATCCCAATCAATATGTTTTTTTATGGCAGTATATTCTACACAGTTTACCAATTTCTTTCATTAATCGTTCACAAGGGTTCGAAGAAGCATGGTACCTGGATATATAGATCGGAGATATGTTTCTAGCTCGTAACATACGTGTCCATATAGCAGATCGAAACTGTGATCCATTGTCGGAAATTACTTTCAACACATGCCCTACATGAAATAGAAAATGTTTTACAAATGCTTTCGAAACAGTTTTAGCAGCAGCTTTGCGTAACGGAGTGAAGGTAACAAATTTTGAAGTGAGTTCAACAGCGACAAAGATGTAGCAAAAACCTCTATTAGTTCTGGGAATTGGACCAAAAATGTCTACAGCGGCCATATGTCTCAATTTAGCAGGTACAATGGGATGTAACGCAGGAATATGTGAAGTCGTGTCTGTTTTAGCTTTCTGGCAGATTTTACATGACGCTAAAACTCGTCGTATACGTTTCTCCATGTTGGTAAAATAACAGTTCTGTCTCAGTATAAGAAAACATTTTCTGCCTCCGTAATGTGCATAACTTAAATGAGTATACCGGATTAATTTGTTAACAAGTTCGTCAGGAATGCATAATAACCAATTGTTGCTGTCAGGATGAGAGCGGCGAAACAGAATGTCATTGCGTACAGTGTAATGGTTTCTAATGGTAACATTATTCCTATCTTGCCAAAGGTGTTTGATTTCTTTCCACACGTTGTCTTTACTCTGCTCTTGTGCTATGTCTTGTAATGACGACGAAATGAAATTATCAAATGCAACTTGTTGAATGTACATGACGCTGAAATTTGCTTTGCAGAAGTTGGTTGCGATGTCTTGCTGATTGTTGTTAAGAGAACGGGATAGTGCGTCTGCTACAATATTTTGTGTGCCGCGAATGTGAATAATTGTAAAATTAAATTCCTGCAAATAAAGTTTCCATCTACTTAATCTGTCGTGTGTAAATTTAGCCGAAAGTAAAAATTGTATCGCTCTATAATCTGTGTAAACGGTAGTGTGTCTTCAATAAAGAAAATGCCTAAATGTGGTAAAAGCCCATACAACACATAATGTTTCGAGTTCTGTAACAGAATAATTTCGTTCAGCAGGTGACAGAATGCGACTTGCAAAAGCGATGTTTTTAATTCCTGTACAACCATCTTCTTCAATTTCCTGAAAAATATGTACGCCTAAAGCGGTGTTAGAAGTGTCGGTGGCAATGGAAAAATTTCTGGTAAGATCTGGGTGCGATAAAAGTGGTGCATTCAACAAGGCTTCTCTCAGGTTCACAAATTCGGAATGTGCTTGCCTATCCCAGGACCAAATAGTGTTCTTACCTGTCAATTGACATAATCTAGGGGTGTCTAAAGCAGAGTAATGAATAAATTTACGAAAAAATTTAATTAAACCCAAAAAACTGCGTAGTTGTTTCTTCGTCGTAGGAACAGTAATGTCACGTAAAGCTTGAAGTTTTTCCGGGTCAGGCGTAATGCCCTCTGCTGAAATTACATGTCCAAGAAATTTTATAGAAGTTCTGTCAAAGTGCGATTTACTGAGATTAACTGTGAGTCCTTGTGCACGAAAAGTTCGTAACAGTTGTTCAAGAATCAGATTGTGTTCAGACCAATTAGCTTCTGCAATAATAATGTCGTCTACGTACGTTGTGATTCTGTCTTTAAGTTCTGTCGGCAGTATTGTATTCAAACAGCGAATAAAAGCTGTTGAAGTAGTTAAACCGAACGGTAGTTTACAAAATTGATAACAGTCACCAAAACAGAGAAAAGCTGTGTACTTTCTGCAGTTCGGATGGAGCTGAATTTGCCAAAATCCCGATTTCAAATCTAATGTGGAATAAATAGCAGTACCATGAAATTTCTGTAGAAGTTCTTCTAGTGTTTGATGACGATCTGTTTCATTAATAATAATGTCATTGATGTGACGCGAATCAAGTACGAGGCGAAGTGAACCATCTTTCTTAACAATATGGAGCGGGTTTATGTGCGGACTAACTGCCGGTTCAATAATTCCTTGGTCAAGCATATCTTGCAATTCTTTCTTAACTTGTTCTCTATGAATATACGGAATGGGATAATGCTTGGCTTTAAATGTGTCGTGCTGTTTAACTTGAAATTCACACATAAAACCGGACATAGTACCTGGAACGTTGTCAAAAACTGGAGCTTGCTGTAAAAGAATTTTGTGTAGTTGCGTGCGTTCGTCGTCTGTATTTGCACTGCTCTGTTTAACTTTATCAGAAATTATCTGTATAACGTCATAGTCGGTTTCGTCTGGAGTATTATAGTTGTGTACGTACGTATCTGAACAATGTGGAATTACAGTCTATGTTACGTGAGGCAAAAATGACCTCTGTCCGATTAATTGTTTGTTCTTCTGCAGATAAAGAATTCTGAAATTCTAAAGCCAGTTATACATTTTCATCCTTTAACATTAAATAGGAATATATATATATATTTTTTGGATTCTTGGATGCAATGCTAATGCACTGGAAATTCTTTAAATTGAAATGAATGCTTTCCTTTAAAAGAGTTGCTTTATATTATAAAAATTAGTATTGGGGCATTTTTTGAACAAATTAAATTACAATTAACATATATTATTAAATATGCGCAAGGCTGCTTCTTTACCTTCTGCAACAATACTCATCCTCCAGAGTCCTGACCAGAGTCGCGAGCAGAGCACACCGCCGACACATGCCGACTCCACCAGACTACTACTGTCGACTCGCGCAGAATAGCGACAAGCAACAACGAACGACAAACTACTCTGGTCAGAGATTCAGTCATGCCTCACCCATCGCCGGCAAAGCATACGTCTTACACAGTTAATGAGGATAACCGCAAAAGAGCTGAAGATGTTAATGACGCTTGGGAAACGTTAGAAAGCGTCATTTCCAAAAATTCCCTCAAACCACGTTAAAATTTTAATGGTTGATTTTAATGCTCAATTAGGAAAACTGTGGGTGAATTTCCTGCGTATAAGTGGACAAACCAAAATACCCAGACTTGTTGAAACGTGCGAATATTTTACTCTTAAAATCATGTCAACACTCTTCAAACGGAATCCTTCTAAACAAAACACTTGGCGAGCACCCAATATACTTATTTGGAATTTCAAATCGATAACGTAGCAATTTCATACCCTAACTACACAGAAATTTTAAATGTACAAGTTATGAAAGGGGCTTATATAGAGTGTGACCATTATTTAATGCGAATGAAAGTAAAACTTCAGCTTCAAAAACTCTACAAAACAAAAAATGTTATCCTAAAATCTGACACTGCTAAAATAACCCCTAAAACATGCGATCTCGGCAAAAACAATCTAACAATTGGCAAAGCCTAAAAGGAAAGTTTATCACAACAGCACAACATTTTGGAAAGCGCTTTGTAAAACGGCAGTTAAGTTTAGGCATGAGGCCTTCAGGAACAGGAAAAAGTGAAAATACGTACAACACCTTTATATCTGTAAGAAAAGAAACATCTGAAGAAAAGAAAGATCTAAATTAATCCGACAAACTACAAGAAACTACGAAAATGACCAAATTTTAGAAATCAAAAGAGACTTCCAAAAGAACAATACAAGAAACCTTTGTAAGACATTTAAAACAAAACTTAATGGTTTGCTTCAAAAATGAAAATGGTTCTTTGGCTCTGAACAACCAGAAAAACGTGCTTGCTAATTACTTTGTAAAACTATTAAACCGTCCAGAACCAGTGAATAAATTTCAACCACAGCAAACAAATAACACCAACTCTAACTCTAAAGAACCTAATGAAATCGTAATAATTAAACAAATTAAGAGACTTAAAAACAATAAAGCATCTGAAGAACGTAGTATAGTTGCATAACTACACACCGGTACCCATAATACCCCGTGGCATCTCTTGCACTAATGCATGCTTGTATTCGTCGTGGCATACTATCCTCAAGTTCATCAAGGTACTGTCGGTCCAGATTTCCCACTCCTCAACGGCGATTCGGTGTAGATCCCTCAGAGTGGTTGGTGGGACACGTCGTCCATAAAAAGCTCCTTTCAATCTATCCCAGGCATGTTCGATAGGGTTCATGTATGGAGAACATGCTGGCCACTATAGTCGAGCGATGTTATCATGAAGGAAGTCTTTCACAAGATGTGCACGATGGGGGCGCGAATTGCCGACCATGAAGACGAATGCCTCGCCAATATGCTGGATATGGTTGAACTATCGGTAGTAGCGTGGCATTCACGAATCGCACAGCCGTTACGCCGCCTTCCATGACCACCAGCGGCGTACGTCGGCTCCACGTAATGCCACCCCAAAACAGCAGGATACCTCCACCTTGCTGCACTCGCTGGACAGTGTGTCTAAGGTGTTCAGAGTGACCGGGTTGCCTCCAAACACGTCTCCGACGATTGTCTGGTTCAAGGCATATGCGACACTCATCGGTGAAAGAAGCGTGATGCCAATCCTGAGCGGT
The DNA here is from genome assembly GCF_023898315.1 of Schistocerca nitens. Taxonomy (NCBI): domain Eukaryota; kingdom Metazoa; phylum Arthropoda; class Insecta; order Orthoptera; family Acrididae; genus Schistocerca; species Schistocerca nitens. Next base: position 784,548,177 of record NC_064617.1, read on the forward strand.
CCATTCGGCATCTTGTTGGGCCCATCTGTCCCACGCTGCGTGATGTGTGATTGCAAATATGGACCTCGGCATGGACGTCGGGAGTGAAGTTGCGCATCATGCAGCATATTACGCACAGTTTGAGCCGTAACACGACGTCCTGTGGCTGAACGAAAAGCATTATTCAACATGGTGGCGTTGCTGTCAGGGTTCCTCCGAGCCATAATGCGTAGGTAGCGGTCATCCACTGCAGTAGTAGCCCTTGGGCGGCCTGCGCGAGGCATGTCATCGACAGTTCCCATGTCCGAACAACATCGCTTTGGTTCACTCCGAGACGCCTGGACACTTCCCTTGTTGAAAGCCCTTCCTGGCACAATGTAACAATGCAGACGTGATCGAACCGCGGTATTGACCGTCTAGGCATGGTTCAACTACAGACAAGATGAGCCGCGTACCTCCTTACTCGTGGAGTTACTGGAACTGATCGGCTGTCGGGCCCCCCTCCGTCTAATATGTGCTGCTCTTTGGCCGGGTTTAGTGACATCTCTGAACAGTCAGAGGACTGCGTCTGTGATACAATATTTACAGTCAACGTCTATCTACAGGAGTTCTTGGAACAGGGGTGATGCAAAACTTTTTTTTACGTTAAATTACCGAGGAATCCTTCTTCTCCCGGTAACATACAAAATATTTCTAGTATTGACAATACGATATTACTCGTTCTTAGAGACACTAAATTATCGAACTGGTAGGAAATAATATTGTATCTTTGAGGATCCCATAACTTCCGTGTGACATTTCTACCACTGCAGATTGTTGGCACGATTTCTATATTGTCTTCACTTCACGAAATGGCTAAAACTGCGCTAAAGTAGGACAGCACAGGTCAATAAATTTTTTATGGACTCTACGAAAGTAGGAATGCATTACTCACTTAGCGAGCTGAGCGTTGGCGGAAACATCCGAAAATGCAAGCCTGGGAGAGTTCGTTGCGAGCTTCTCTCTCTCTGACAAGAATTTCTTCCGTGGAGCGGATTGAAACCAATCTCTGGCCGAATCCAGCCCTTGGGGTACCGGTTGCCCATCCATGCTGTAGAGCATACTTGGTGGTAAGGGTACTTGTAATTTTCTGAGGGGTTCAACAGTGATCAAACACGACTGTTACTTTAAGCGTTAAGTATCTCAGTGCGTAAAAACTAACCCCTTTATAGGATAAGTTTGTTGTCTGTCTATTGAGACCCCCATTTTTAATAGGAATGGATAGAGGTTTCTAGCAGAAATGTAGCTAGTTAGCCTGTGAAACATTAAGATCGTTAGTCAATGCAATCAAAAGTTACGGTCATTTATGCCAGATGTTTTGATGTTCGCAAACTCACTCGTCAGAACCTAACCTCAACTGTTTATATACAGTAATGGAAAAATTATTCTTACACATTTGTTCATGTAGAATAACAGTATTTATGAAATCTAAAGATCACAATCACGGATGTTCGTCTGGTAAACTAACAGTATGGGGATTCCTTGCTAATCTGTCGATGTAAAAGAATTAACGAAATTAGCTTTCTAGGAAAAGTAATTAAATATTCCCTACTGGCTGGAATCGCACAGCGAGGAAAAATTTTCGTAGATGCAAAGGAAGTTACAAGTCACATAAATATAACAATTTTAGTACTTTTTAGGCACTTCTCTGTATAAATTGTGTTAACCTCTTTGGCTTGGAGTGGAACTGTTTCGGTAGTCTCTGAGGTAATATTTTCTCATTCATGCTGTAGACATTCAGAGCAGGCTTACTTCGTATTTCATTTTTCCGACTATTTTTCAAGCGTACACCTAAGATGTTAATGTGGGTTACAGGGTTAGGATCTATTCTCTGTGCTGGAAACGTGCAACATGGGAATGTGGTACAACTACCACAGACGAACAATATTTACTGTACGCTTAGAGTCAGTCTTGTTGAAAGTAGTAATATGTGCCTAAGCTATCAACACTTTTTTGTAGAATTGCCTATAGGATATTTAAATGGTTTAAATGGCTCTGACCAATATGGGACTTAACGTCTGAGATCATCAGTACCCTAGAACTTAGCTACTTAAACCTAGGTAACCTAAGGACGTCACACACATCCATGCCCGAGGCAGGATTCGAACCTGCGACCGTAGCGGTCGCGCAGTTCCAGACTAACGCCTAGAACCGCTGGTCACCTCGGCCGGCAGGATATTTAAATACTGACATCTATCTATGTTATATTCAACTAAATTATTTAGCAATACGTAGTAGTAAATTATGAGAGCTTTCTCGTACGGAGGCACGCAAATAGTGAGTTAGATCCCACATACATTCAACTGACAAAGGATATTAATGGAGGTATTACGTTATGGGATGTACGACTATATCTGCTGGTGAGCAATCTGTTTTGTTGAAAGTAACATGGACTGATGTCAGTACTGAAATAGCCTATAGGCACATAGGTTGACTCTTACATAAAACATAATAGCAACCAGTAAAAAGTGGCTCATTGCTGTTATCCTCAATGTAAGATTCAAACTATTTTTGTACACATCCAAGGGCTTAAAATGTCAGGTTTTTGACCAAATAGCATCTTATAGGCATATCTGCAAGAAAGTGTTGATTGCTTGGGCTTAGGCACGCATTACTCCATTCACCAAGACACTGATCCTAAGAATGGAGCGGAAGTTTTTCGTCTGTAGTTTTTGTACCATACTCGCCATGCTCTCACGTTTCCAGCACAGAGCATAGATCTTAATCCACTTTAACATCTGATGTACGCTTGAAAGAACGGTCAGAATACATGAAACACGAAGTAAGACGGTTTTGTAACAATGTCTAAGCCATGAATGACAAAGTACTACCTCAGAATACTGAAACAGGTTCAGTTCACGCCAAAGAGGTTAACAGAAGTGAGATAGAAGAGGAAAGACTGCAAAGTACTTTTTGCAGAAAACTAATTTAGTTAATGATTTTATATATACAGATTAGAAAGGAAACCCCATCTTATTAGTTTACCAAATAACATGTCTGATTGTGATCTTTAGTTCTAATAGATTTATTTCCATGATTGCATAGGTACGGCCTGGTGGTCTAGCCATAATAGCTTGTTTGCAAACCGACATGTTAGACAATCGACTGCCTGTCGGATACGGTTTTTCAGTCTTCGTTTTAACCTAGCCTTCACCTCTCAGTGAAGTGAGAAGTCGCCAGAAGCAACACTTCGTTCGGATTCCACGTCAAACTGTACGTCTCCTTCCCCAGGCTGGATAACTGGAATAGATCGAATCGATCGAGTTGGAAAGAACGACTGACGACATAATGACTAAGGAACAGATCTAAAGAAAGAGAACTGAAGAAAAACAAGGTAGAGAGACTGGAAAAGGCCACTGAAGCACACGAAATTGTTATAATATCTATGAACGTTACTAAATTTGTACAGAACTCTCAAAACTCGAGTCCTGCTCGCAGTTCTCGCGTTTTTCAAAAACTGATCAATACGATCAAAACATAGTTAGACCAAAAAATTTGTTAGATTATCATCACCAGTTAACAGATTACACTGAACCATTAATTTCTCATTTCATTTAGAACACCAAATACATTGGTTTTTGTCTTTTTATTTTAAATTGTTCCAGGATGTTAGGACTAAAATGTTGAAAACTTAATACATTATTAATTTTGGAAAAAAGTATTTTTTATGCTTTGCACTTTTAAAAACCACGTGAAATTTATGTCACTATGAACATTTGTTAAAAATACTCACATAAGTTAACACAAAATTAACAATAATTATGAGAGAATTAATGGCAAATACGATAATGGATGGATGGCACGTACCTTCTGATACTATGTAGTGCAAGAAAGCAGTTTCCGTCATTTTTTAAACATACTTTTGCTTAGCATTTCTCACACATGACAAATGTACCAAATTCACTATGTAGACGGAAGCAGAAGGAAGATTACCATTCCTGGACGTCATGGTCAAGAGAAGAGCTTATGGCACCCTTAGCCACGGTATGTACGGGAAGGAAACGCACACTGACCTGTACCTGCATGCAGACAGCTGCCACCATCCTTCTCAGAGGAATGGAGTACTAAAAACACTAGTACACAGGGCACGCAGCCTCTCAGACGCAGAGAATCTGCCCCGGGAATTAGAACTCCTCAAGACCGTGTTCCGGAAAAAACGGGTACTCGGAATGGCGGATTAGACGCGCTCTACGTCGCACAACCACAGCACAACCTGTGGAGACGGATGTAGTCACGGAAGAAGAGGTAGCCACTGCCTTCATTCCGTATTATGGCGCACTATCGGGGAAAATCGGCCGTATATTAAAGAAGCACCGAGATAAAACCGTCTTTTGCCTGCCCAATAAAACACGGTCATTACAGGGAAGTGTGAAATATGACCTGGGTTTGAGGAAGGCCGGCATATACCAAATTCCCTGTGAGTGTGGGAAGACTTATATCGGACAAACGGTTCTCACCATCGAAGATCGTTGCCGAGAACATGAAAGGCACACTCGACTGAAATATACAAATAAGTAGGCGGTAGCAGAGCACTGGTTGTCCGAGAAACACGAGATGGATTATGAGCGTACCAAGATCCTGGCTCAGCCCTCTAAATATTGGGACAGTGTTATAAGGGAGGCTATCTAAATTCGCACCAGGGAAGATCTAATCAACCGAGATTGCGGCTACAATCTCAGCAAGGCTTGGGACCCGGCATTGAATGTAATTAAGGAGACTCTCAGCAAGAAGTACGAAGTGGCGACCAGGGCGGACGTAGCAGGCACGTCGACGCTACGACAAATTCCGAGGCCCACGTCTTCGCGACCGCCGGCGCGCGGGCGCGGACGGCGAAGAGAGCGGCCCGCGCGGGGAGGGGATTTATATCGGTCGGCCGCCCTCAGGAGCTCAGTTCGTCAGCGCACCTGACGATGGCGACATGTCTGATCTCCGAAATATTGTGCCCGTTGGACACTATGAACCGGCAGTATACCCGTGGACTGTTCGAGCAACAAATACGCCGGGAGAAAATGAAGAATTACATTCTTTTTCTTGTTTCTTTTCTTCCACAAATGGGATTCAACTTTATTATTACATACGAGAAAAGTAATTCACTAGCAAAAACAAAAAATAATGAAGTTCCATCTGTGAACCAGAACTTTTTCATTCCAATGAGTCAGGTAAATTTATATCATCTACCTCTGCTGCGTCTCCCCAGACTCAAGCCTTTATACAAAATGGAAGAAAGGTCTAGATTGTCAACCGTAGTAATGAGTTCCTTAGAATACCCACATTATTCTTTCTTCAGCTCCTTTTCATTTTGAAATGGACAGTTTGGAATTATCTTCCTTTGGATCCTAGACAACGAACCTTTAGCTTTAAGAGGTATACAACGAAATCTGTAGAGGTGTAACATCTGTCAAAATAGACCTTACGATGCGAATCACATCGTTTCCAGACTCTGGTATTTGTACTTTTAACATTGCACCCCAGTCAGCAATCGTAATAATCTAATATGTAAATGAAACTATCAGCCTCGATTGCGGTAATGAAACCAACCTTTACCTAGGATTCGGCCCAAATAATTGAGCCTTCTTCAGAAGATATACCCGAATCTATAATTTGTCCTAGAGGGCATGGTCTAAAAATAAAACTAAAACAGCCTGAATAGGCGTAGTCACATTTTAAAAATGCGGTACATAAGTGCTAAGTCAACAACAAGACTGAAGCTCTGGCGTGTGCCTCGTCTCCATAGACGCCGTGCTGTGGGCCTCGGGAGCTCACGTGAAACTAAGTAGGACTAGATAACGCGGTGCAAATCAACATAGCGGGGAACATTGCGCATGTCTAACTGAGACGATGACTGTCAAAGATAAAAGACCAACGCAATATATTTTGAAACAAATAACTCTTAGAAAAGTTTAAAATCTTAAACATCAAGCCTGTGCACCAGGTTATGACTAAAATGTAACAAACTATGCATGGATTTATATACGTTCGAACACTACCTCGACTTACGCTATTAGAATATATCGGCCCTTTCACAACGAATACTGCATAATGCACCCATCGTTATTAATGAAAGTTGACATAGGACATAAAACAGCAAAACTGTAGTACGTAAACGCCATAATGCAATAATCTTGGTTAACCAGTTCACAGATGGTCGGCTAGGTGTTTTTATCAGTTGATGTAGATATACTTCTTATTGCTGAGACACGCACCGAATGAAGATTATTATCAAGATTAATTTTTATCTTATTACTAAAAATAACGCGTGAGTGAAGGAACAACGCCACTTCATCATCATGTAATAGCAAATAACCAGCATAGGTCAAATTATGTTTTACGTGTAAAAAATATGGTAATTGAGTGACCGCACGTTCAACGCATTTTCTTCGCCCTCACACTATCGACCGACAGAGGTCGATTTCACTACGCGCTACAAAAAGATAATTTTCGCCTCTTCTATTACAGGCTGTTAAATAGATATGATAAAACGTGCTTGACCCGAAAATACACATAGGATAATTTTATGGACAAATAAAGTGGCTCCAAGCCAACAAGCCATAAGACTCATTCTTTCTTTTCTACAACTACTCTTTATCGTTTCTACCTTGTTTTAAAACACGTGAGCAAGATACCATTGTAGATTTGACCCTTATTGATCTCTGTACAGCAGTTCCTTTTCAATAACCATAACATCAGTTACGTAAAGAAGTGACGTTACTTACACCTTCTGTGTGCGAATAATGAAATTTCTGTTCGATAGATTTTCATGTTTCCTTTCTTTCTGGTTGGTAACTGTGATTCTGGGGAGTATTTCCGAAGACATGTGAGACGACTTGCCTAAAAAGCACTACAAATTTCGTCAGTATATCAGAGCAAAGATTTTTCAGGACAACCATGACATACTGAAACTATCTGGGCAGTATACAAATATGGAAGGATAAATAAAGGTGAGACGCACCTCACGATTCGTGACCCATCGGAAAACAATTGGCAGGCCGTTACAGTTTTTGGCTCGCTAACAATTTCCCCTCTAGATGGAGAAGTGTCTTCAAGAAGCAGATACGTTACTCGACCTGTTGCTCTCATATGCCAGTTTGGGAGAATAACATTACTCTCCATAAGGAATTTGAAATCCGCAGCTGAGTCATGTCCCAAAATGATGGAAGGAACTGCTCCTCCGCAAATGGACTTTGTCGAACCTTTAAAACTTCAGGGGACGTTTCAAGCAACACAATCTTCCGTCTTCCACAATCTAGATATGAATAAGCTTTCGCTATGGATAAAGTAAGAGATGCCTCACGTATAGAATTTAGCGTACCATTTCAGATTTCAGTTACTAAAACCAGGACTATGCAAAATGCAGCTATCAACGAAACAGGCAGCAAATCAGTGTTTAAAAGAGTGAAGGAAAGCATTCGTGGGGCTTTGCAGGTATAACCAGTTAGATCTGTGACGTGGATATCAGGAAAGAAATTCTACAATAAAATCTGTTACCTTTAACAATATATGCAATAGGACTACAAAACTCATGGCTTTTTCAATGGGTTGTTAGGCTGGTATTGATGATATAGGACCATCGCCTGGTAAAGCAATCTTCAGTCAACTTGTGCCAGAATCGATGATCGATGTGATTCCTGAGTGAGCCAGCAGAAGCGATGTAAATAAGTAAAGAGAAAACTCAATTACGAGAGTGAAGAGGCAGGAAATCTGGCTGACTGAAATACACAGTTTGGTCACGATGGAACCACTGAATGCCGCAGCGACGTAAGAAGGTATGAACGAACTGTTATTCGAGATGTTACGCTTAGAAGAGTAAGAACGTATGTACAAGAAGGAAAACAGATTAGGAAACCCGCAGATTGTAATCTCCCCCTCACTTATCGACCTTAATGACAGTGAAAAATTAAACCGCGTGCACCTAATGGAAATTTGGGAAAAGCAATCGTCACCGAAGTTAATTTGTCGGTAAAGAGGGAGGAAATGGTTACATCTAAACGAAAGGAGAAATGGAAATGAAATTGGTGGAAATTAATTTTGAGAAAATGGTAAAATTAATAAAGAAAGTAAATGTGCGGTCGCTACGTTAATAATTTATTGGCTTTAATTAGATATTTGAGATTGTGAAAATTACAGTCGCCAGTCGTATGGACAACTACTATAATAACTGAAAATGAAAGGTTATTGCACATATAATTAGCACTAAAAGCGTGGCAACTGAAGGTTGACACGTGTTGTGTGAAAACAATGTTTGTCAGAAGTAATAAATTTCGCTACACTCTGACTTATTTTAGCAAAAGAATTAATAAAACCGGAAAATTGAAAGTTAATTTAGTGACTGAAATTAATAGTGAACTTTGTTTCTGAAGCACTACGAAATTCAATAAAATACGGTTAGTCTTGGGCTACCTGAACAACCATTTCAAAAGCTACTTGAATCTACGCAATTTAGAAATAAAGAGATTTAACTTTGAACTTGAATTAAATGAGTGAACAATTAACAATAGTAAAATTTAGTACGTACCAAGCTGAGTTGCAGTCACAGGTAAGCTAAAATTTGGTAACAAAACTCGCACTCTTAATTTTTGCTTGTGTAATCTAAATATTGTAGCCAGCTATAAACACTTTAACTGAACTTTGAAATTAAAGTAGTGAAATGGAATGATATTACTTTAATGCTGGCGTATGAATTTCAACGACACTCGGGTTCACTCCAGAAAAGGAAGGGACCCTACTTGGTAATGCAATTGGGACAATGAGCAACAAAGGTACATGCTAAGTTGCTGTATTTTTGTGATGCAACAGTTTGAAAAGCTGATTTCTGCCTTACAGTTCTAAAACTTTACGTGCTTTTAGTCTTCCTTGTTGGTTGATTGAAGGTTTGCAGTCGTCGATCGAGGAGGTGGCGACAGTCACTCATTGTCGGCCGTCGCTGTTCCAGGAGCTGGATGTTGGCGCGCCTTCTTCTCGAGAGTCACCAGGCGAAACGGGCTCTTGATGTGCGCCAGCTAATGCTTCCCGTCCGCGACACCATGTTAGAAACTATCATAGCAAGTAGAGCGCAATTACATGCTGCCTAACCCCGAAAGCGTGGGAACTCGCGGGAGCGTCACACAACACACCTGCCCCACCGCCCTACTCCAGCCAGACCCTGCTCTGCCCGCGCTCCATGCGGCAGAGTTGACACTACCAAAGATCCTAAACACTTTGCTTCTCCACACTACCTATCGATGTAATCGTTCGATAGCATAGTTTTCCCTAGGCCAGACTCAGCGTAATATACAAGTAATATTTACAAAACAAACCAATTATATATATATATATATATATATATATATATATATATATAAAGACACACAGAAATGTCATATCTTCAGGTAACAAAATAAGGAAAAAAAGTAAGTTATAGTACAACAGATGGAAATAGGAGGATATGCATTTCCAGCGTTACAAGATGACCGCTCATACGAGAATATACCTTTTTAATTGTTTATATTATTATTTAAGTTCTTGTTATATAAATCATTTAGGGTAAATTATTACTTTTAAGCATTGCTAGCAAAATATGAAGTGTTACCTACAAATGACTAGAACGACAGACACTATAATGCCAGGCTACAGTGGCCAACTGATGCTAGGTTCTCAGAAGACTGCCAGTAGCTTACAAATTTGCGTTCCTATGTATTTTATAACTTTTTCTTGCTCATGAAGGACATTGTTTACCCAGGCCTCCCATAATGCATAGCCCCTAAGTCTCCTGTGCTGAGATACCAGCCGCGATGTCTTAAGGAACAACGTCTCACTTTTGTGAGTCACCGTTCAGAGTTACCAACACCAAACCAACTATTTGCGTCTCAGCTGGTGTATTGGATCTCGGAACCGAGATCTGGCTGGAATCCAAAGCAGAAAGCTCCGATATACTTCATGAGACATGGACCGTTTATCAAAATGACAGACTGAACGCCATAGGAGGGGGGGGGGGGGTTCATTGCTGTCGTCATGATTATTGTGTTTATTGATGTCGAAATTGAATCTGACTGAAATCTCGACGCGAGTAGCAAGATTAGGCGAATCAAGAATAGTTACCCGATGTTTTTACCGTCCACCCGACTCCGCAGTAACAGGGTAGAATCATTCAAAGAAATTCTACGCTCAGTGGTTCTAAGATTTCTTAAATAATAGCACTCTGTACATTGTGTTCAACGGTGAGTGTTCATAAGAGACGATGATGGTCCGGGAAGGGTAGTAGAACCACTGTTATTCTCTATATAAATAAATGATATTACGTACAACATGAGCATCGCTCTGCGGCTGTCAACTGATGATACTGTGGTACACGGGAAGGGATCATCGTTGAGTGTTTGCAGGACGACACGACTTTGACCAAACTTTTGGTTGGTGTGGTGAGCGGCAGCTTGCTCTAAATGTAGAAACATCTGAGTTAACGCAGATGAGTAGGGAAAACACTCCTCTGATGTTCGAATACAGCAGTAGTAGTGTGCTGGCTGTCACAGTCGTGCCGATTAAATAATAGGCGTATCGCTGGAGTGGAATGAGCATGTTAAGGACGGTAATAGGGGAGGCGAAAGGTAAACTACGATTTGTTGAGAAAATTGTCGGAAAGTGTAGCTCATCTACAAAGGAGACAGCGTATACGACACTAGTGAAATCCATCCCTGAGTACTGTTCGAATTCGTGGAATCCCCACTACGTTGGATTAAAGGAAAACATCGAAGCATTTCAAAAGCGTGCTACTAGGTTTGTTACCTGTAGGTTCGATCAGCACCACGTATTATGGAGGTGATTTCGTAACTCAAGTGGAAATCCTTGAAGGGAAGTCAACATTCTCTGACGAGGTACTACTGAGGAAATTTACAGAACTAGAATTTGAGGCACACTGCAAAAAGATTCCACTGCCGTCGATGCACATTTCGCGTAGGAACCACGATAAATTAGGTTCCATACAGTGGCATATAGACGGTCGCTTTTCCCCCGCTCCAATTTTGAACAGGAAAGGAAGTCGCTGGTATTAGCACAAGGCAGCCTCTCCCATGTACCTTACAGTGTCTTGCGGAGTATGTATGTAGATGTGGATGCAGATGAGTCGCCACTGAAGGCGCGAATAGCATGATGCTTTATTCACTCAAGTTCATTGATACAAAGCTGTGCCGTGGGTCATAAAATGCCACTCTCGAATAGTACGTCACTTCTGTTGATACAAGTCCTCGATATGGATGTCATAGATTGTGTTAAGAGACTAGCTACGTGGCTGGTATAACCAAGCGTTGGCGGAGGCTACCATACGGGGTCTACTAGCACCGCACAGCCTCTGGACCACCCTGCATAGTAGTTAGGGGCGCAGCAGACCAAAGTTACTTTACCATTTGTGACTCCTTTAGTCACAATCCGTACACAACTGCAACGTAGACCCTGCTGTGTCTTTTTTAGGTCCCTCGCTTTTTGACTGGATTTCAATCCGATTTATGACGCAGATGACTTTAATTTCGGACTGTGCGTTATCTCACAGAATGTTGCGAACTTACGCTCCTTCCCGACAAACCTAGCAACACTGGAGTTTGTATTGACCTTAACGATGCTGATCCCTTCAGTCACTCACATAACGAAAAAAGCTATGGGGTAATGATGAAGTGGCGAGGTAACTTGGCTTACATAAAATGGGCAACACATTAAGTGTTATGAAACAATCCGCAGGATATGAATGCGTTACGCCTTTACTACGTCTGCCCTAACTTACATGAGACACCAACAGAAAAAGTATCTGAAGATACGTGACACATTCAAACAACGCATTTCCCCTCGTTCTCCGCCATATCACAAGTAATAATGTTGCTCTCGAAACACGACCCTCATATACTCCATTTTCCATATCAATGTAGATAATGGGCAAAGCAATAATTCAACAGTGTGTTACGATAATCAGCGAAGCTTCTTGCTACACAAACAAACCACGCTAACTTTGGGACTGCATCTTTATTGTCAAAATAAAAATTCATTGACACAACAGGACTGGAAAGTTTTCGTCTTAGACGGTACTCTAAAGAGATGTATGCACTAGCTTAAGAACTTGTAAGATGGTGTCCAGTGTCGAAACTAACCATAAAGGAAAATATAGTAAATATTAAATTTTTGAAAGAAATTTACGATCCCGGTATAACCATGCTTTTAACCTAAGAAAACGTTCATAGCGTCTGTAACATATGCTATGCCGATTTATTGTTTGTAGGTGAGTCTGTTATTGACATGGGATTTAACATTATTCACACGGGATTTACCGTACACTGGAGCACAATGCCTTCCCACAGAATAGTGCTGCCTACATGAGACTATTGTCCGCTCCGTCTATCATGTGATTAAAGTTTAAGTGGGGATCAAAATACAAGCGACTGAGTGCGTTGCTTCAGCATATATGCATTCCAGCGCGACTTCGATGTCGTTTTACACTGAAGAGCCAAAGAAACTGGTACACCTGCTTAATATCGTGTAGAGCACTCGCTAGCACGCAGAAGTGCCTAACACGTCGTCACATGGGCTCGATTAATGCCTGAAGTAGCGCTGGGACAAACCGACACCATGAATACTGCAGGGCAGTCCATAAAACCGTAGGAGTACGACGGAGTGGAGATATCTTGCGAACAGCACGTTGCATCCCAGATATACTCAATAATGTTCGTGTCTAAGGAGTTTTGTGGTATGCTGAAGTGTTTAAACTCAGAGTAGTATTCCTGGAACCACTTTGTAGCAATTGTGGACGTGTGGAGTGTCGCATTGTCCTGCTGGAATTCCCCAAGGCCGTCGGAATGCACAGTGGACGTGAATGGTTGCAGGTGATCACGTATCACCAGTAAGAATCTATGTAGACGTATCAGGGGTGTCATGTCACTCCAACTGCACACGCCCCACACCATTACAGAGCCTCCGCCAGCTTAAACAGTCCCCTGCTGACATGCAAGGTCCATGGATTCTTGAGGTTGTCTCCATACCCGTACACATGCATCCGCTCGATACAATTTGAAACGAGACTCGTCCGACCAGGCAACATGTTTCCAGTCATCAGCAGTTGAATGTCTATGTTGATGGGCCCAGGCGAGGCGTAAAACTTTGTGTCATGCAGATACCAAGGTTACACGAGTGGATCTTCGGCTCCAAAAGCCCATATCGATGATGTATCATTGAATGATTCGCACGCTGACACTTGTTGGTGGCTTAGCACTGAAATCTGCAGCAGTTTGCGGAAGGGTTGCACTCCTGTGACGTTGAACGATTCTCTTCAGTCATCGTTGGTCATGTTCTTGCAGAATCTTTTTCCGGCCGCAGCGATGTCGGCGACTGGATGTTTTACTAGACATCTGATACTCACGGTACACTCGTGAAAGAGTCGTACTGGGAGATCCCCGCCTCATCACTACCTCGGAGATGCTGTGTCCCATAGCTCATGCATCGACTATAATACCACGTTCAAACTCACGTAGATGCTGACAACCTTCCATTGCAGCACTAGTAACCGATTTAACAACTGCGCCAGACACTTGTTTACCTACATAGGCGTTGCCGACCTCAGCGTCGTTTTCTGTCTTTTCACATACCTCTGTATTTGAATACGCATGCCTATACCGGTCTCTTTCGTGCTTCAGTGTATAACCACCGACATGTAGGCATAAGGGTTGATCGCCCCTTATAAATTTGTTGACTTTAATTCTCATCAATTTAATAAAGCCGTCGCAGGATGAGAGGCAACGGAGAATGGGAAGCGATTTACTGTGTTGATAGCTGAAAGAGGAAACGAAGGCAATTCGTTAAAATATACGTTACTCCCCCCAGTTTTACCCCATTGTATTTTCACAATAGGCAGTCGTTCATCAGCTGGCCACAGAATAATGGCGGCTCTTTCACAGCAGCCAGTACCTACGGACTCGAAATATTTCGCTATTGAAGTTTGATGCCACTAAATATCATTCTTTATTACTTGGTTCGAAGAAATTGAAATGATTTAATACTTCTCGACATCTGCATTGTCGGAAATAGTTGATACGTGTATCAGATTCCTATAATATTATTATATCTACAGAAATAATATCTCATATACAAATAAAAACATGTCAAACATACACAAAAACAAGAGAACATAATGGTAAGAACTCAATAATAATTACGTATGGCGAAGATTTTAATTTCAAAATGAGCATACCTACTAAAATTACGAATAATCAACAGCCATACAAAAAATGTTCAAATGTGTGTGAATTCCTGAGGGACTAAACTGCTGAGGTCATCGGTCCGTAGACTTACACACTACTTAAACGAACTTAAACTAAATTATGCTAAGAACAACACACACACACACACACACACACACACACACACACATACGAACCTACGGCGGGAGGGGCCACGCAATCCGTGACATGGCGCTTCAAACCACGCGGCCACTCCGCGCGGCACACAGCCATACAGTGAGGTGACAAAAGTCACGAGAAAGCGATGTGCACATATACATGTGTTATAAATGAGTAGTGCATTACGGAGCTATCATTTGTAGTGTTCTCAGGTGATTCATGAAAAAATGTGTTCGACATCATAATGGCCGCAAGACAGGAATTGACAGGCCTTGGACAAGGAACGATTGTTGGAGCTAGACGCGTGGAACATTCCCTTTCCGAAATCGTTAGGTAATTCAATAGTCTGCGATGCAAGGTGTCAAGAGTGTGCCGAGAATACCAGCAGACGTCCGTCGCGGGCGCCTTTGCTATCAGCACGACATCGCCTGCAGCGCGTCTCCTGGGCTCTTCATCATATCGACTAGATCCTAGCAAATGGTAAACCGTGACCTGATCAGATGACTTCCGATTTCAATTGGTAAGAACTGATGGTAGGGTTCGAGTGTGGCGCAGATTCCGCGATGCCTCTGGTCCAAATGAACCGATCGCTGACTGGAAACGGTTATGTTCTGATACTTGTAAACCATCTGCGCCATTCAAGGACTTTATGTTCCCAAACAACGATGGAATTGTTATGGATGACAGTGTTCCATATCACTGAGTGACAGTTGTTCGCAGCTAGTTTGGAGAACATTCTAGGCAGTTCGAGAGTAGGATATGGCCACCCAGTTCGAGCACCATCAACAAAACAGTGTACCAGGATATGTTACAACAATTTTTGACACCACAGATCGACGAGGATGACCAAAAACTAAATGTTTACTTCATGTAGGATGGTGCACCACCCCAATATCTGGCTGACGTACGGTATTATCTCAGTGACCGCTTTCCAGGTCAATGGATTGACCGTGATACGCCAACTTCATGGTCCCCACAATCCCCAGACCTGACAACATTCGATTTTTTTATGGGGTTTCTTCAAGAATAACGTGTTTGTACCTCCTGTGCCGGCTTCTCTACCTGAACTTAGAGCAAGAATTTACGCCGCCACTGAGCGAGTTACACCTGCAAAGTTATAGCGAGTTTGGGAAAAATTTTACTTCTGGTGGGATGTGGGGAGGATAACTAACGGAACCCACATACCACATCTTTAAGTTAAGGTATAAAACTTGATGCGTTTCCCTACGGAATAACACTAAATCCAGCTCTGTGTCTTCTTTCAATATATTTATGTGAATTTTTAAAGTTGTAAAGTCCTTTTTGAAACACCCTTTATATCTTCCGCACAAAACATGGTAATATTGGCGAATTATATAGGAACAAGCAGTGTTTAATTTAAATTATTTTATGCTGTGTACTTGCTGTAGTTCCCAGCATTGTTACCCAACTGGATATTTAGCTATTTTACTTCACTTTCATCTTAAAAACTAATCTTTATATCCGTAATCTCGATAATCCCAACCTGGGGCTATAAACTTGCTTTTTTTTTCTGGGTTCTACAAGTCCAGTAACATCTAGGCTGGTTACAGTGGATACATTTAGTATTAGTT
The DNA here is from genome assembly GCF_023898315.1 of Schistocerca nitens. Lineage (NCBI taxonomy): Eukaryota > Metazoa > Arthropoda > Insecta > Orthoptera > Acrididae > Schistocerca > Schistocerca nitens. Next base: position 784,564,129 of record NC_064617.1, read on the forward strand.
CGTAGCTGGATTTACGAGATACTAACTTCGAAAAATTCAGTTCTTTGCACTTATTAGATTCTCTAAGGCATCTACGTTCCCTCCGTATTTACAGAGTGATGTCCCCCACCTCCATGATCCATGGACCTTGCCGCTGGTCGGGAGGCTAGCGTGCCTCAGCGATACAGATAGCCGTACCGTAGGTGCAACCATAACAGAGGGGTATCTGTTGAGAGGCCAGACAAACGTGTGGTTCCTGAAGAGGGCGAGCAGCCTATTCAGTAATTGCAGGGGCAACAGTCTGGATGATTGACTAATGTGGCCTTGTAACACTACCCAAAACGGTCTTGCTGTGCTGGTACTGCGAACGGCTGAAAGTAAGGGGAAACTACAGTCGTAATTTTTCCTGAGGGCATGCAGCTTTACTGTATGGTTAAATGATGATCGCGTTGTCTTGGGTAAAATATTCCAGAGGTAAAATAGTCCCCCATAGACCCCCATTCGGATCTCCGGGAGGGGACTACTCAGCAGGACGTGGTTATCAGGAGAAAGAAAACTGGAGTCTACGTATCAGAGCGTGGAGTGTCAGATCCCTTAATCGGCAGGTAGGTTAGAAAATTTGAAAAGGGAAATCTTCTGGTCAGGTGAATACAGGGTTATAAATACAAAATCAAATAGGGGTAATGCAGGGGTAGGTTTAATAATGAATAAAAAATAGGAATACGGGTAAGTTACTACAAACAGCATAGTGAACGCATTATTGTGGCCAAGATGGATACGAAGCCCACCCCTACCACCGTGGTATTGATGAAATTTATGTTGAGATAAAAGAAATTATTCAGATAGTGAAGGGAGACGACACTTTAATAGTCATGGGTGACTGGAATCCGACGTAGGAAAAGGAAGAGGAGGAAACGTAGTTGGTGAATATCGAATGGGGGTAAGGAATGTAAGGAATGAAAGAGGAAGCCGCCTGGTAGAATTTTGCACAAAGCATAACTTGATCATAGCTAACACTTGGTTCAAGAATCATGAAAGAAGGTTGTATACATGGAAGAAGCCTGGAGATAATGGAAGGTATCACTTAGATTATATAATGGTAAGACAAGGATTTAGGAACCAGGTTTTCAATTGTAAGACATTTCCAGTGGCAGATGTGGACTCTGACCACAATCTATTGGTCATGAACTCTAGATTAAAACCGAAGAAACTGCTAAAAGGTCGGATTTTAAGGAGATGCGACCTGGATAAACTGACAGAACCAGAGATTGTAGAGAGTTTTAGGGAGAGCATTAGGGAACGAGTGACAAGAATGGGGTGAAGAAATACAGTAGAAGAAGAATGGATAGCTTTGAAAGATGAAATAGCGAAGGCAGCAGAGGATCAAGTAGGTAAAAAGGCGAGGACTAATAAAAATCCTTGGGTGGCGGAAGAGATATTGAATTTAATTGACAAAAGGAGAAAATACAAAATGCATTAAATGAAGCAGGCAAAAAGGAATACAAACGTCTCAAAAATGGGATCGACAGGAAGTGCAAAATGGCTAAGCTGGAATGGCAAGAGGACAAATGTAAGGATGAGCAGGCGTATATCGCTAGAGGTAAGAGAGATACTGCCTACAGGAAAATTAAACAGACCTTTGGGGGAAAGAGAAAGACTTGTATGAATATCAATAGTTCAGATGGAAACCCAGTTTTAAGCATAGAGGGGAAAGTAGAAAGGTAAAAGGAGGATATAGGGGGTCTACACAAGGGCGATGTTCTTGAGGACGATTTTGTGGAAATGGAAGAGGATGTAGATGAAGATGAAATGGGAGATATGATACTGCGTGAAGAGTTTGACAGATCACTGAAAGACCTAAGTCGAAACAAGGCCCCGGGAGTAGACAACATTCCATTAGAACTACTGATAGCCTTGGGAGAGCCAGCCCTCACAAAACGCTACCATCTAGTGAGCAAGATGTATGAGACAGGCGAAATACCCTCAGACTTCCTGAAGAATATAATAATTCCAACCCCAAAGAACGCAGGTGTTGACAGATGTGAAGATTACCGAATTATCGGTTTAATAAGCAACGACTGCAAATTACTAACACGAATTATTCACAGACGAATGGAAAAACTGGTAGAAGCCGATCTCGGGGAAGATCAGTTTGTATTCCGTTGGAACGCGTGAGGCAATACTGACCCTACGAATTGTCTTAGAAATTAGACTAAGGAAAGGCAAACGTACGTTTCTAGCATTTGTAGACTTAGAGAAAGATTTTGACAATGTTGTCTGGAATACACTCTTTCAAATTCAGAAGGTGGCAGGGGTAAAATACAGGGAGCAAAAGGCTATTTAAAATTTGTACAGAAACCAGAAGGCAGAGTCGAGGGTCACGAAAGTGTAGCAGGTTTTGGGAAGAGAGTGAGAAAGGGTTGTAGCCTATCCCCGATGTGATTCTATCTGTATATTGAGCAGAGCAAGCAGTAAAGGAAACAAAAGAAAAATTCGGAGTAGGAATTAAAATGCATGGAGAAGAAATTAAAACTTTGAGGTTCACTGATGACATTGTAATTCTGTGAGAGACAGCAAAGGCCCTGGAAGAGTAGCTGAACGGAATGGACAGTGCCTTGCTAGGCGGATATAAGACGAACATCAACAAAATCAAAACGAGCATAGTGGAATGTAGACGAATTGAATCGGGTGATGAGACACTTAAAGTAATAGATGACTTTTGCTATTTGCGGAGAAAAATAACTGATGATGGTCGAAGTAGAGAGGATATAAAGTGTAGGCTGGCAATGGAAAGGAGAGCGTTTCTGAAGAAGAGAAATTTGTTAACATCGAGTGTAGATGTAAGTGTCAGGAAGTCGTTTCGGAAACTATTTGTATGGAATGTAGCCATGTATGGAAGTGAAACGTGGACGATAAATAGTTTAGACAAGAAGAGAAATGTGGTGCTACAGAAGAATGCTGAAGATTAGATGGGTAGATCACATAACTAATGAGGAGGTACTGAACAGAATTGGAGAGAAGAAAAATTTGTGGCACAACTTGAAGAAAGGATCGGTTGGTAGGACATATTCTAAGGCATCAAGGTATCACAAATTTAGAACTGGAGGGCAGCGTGGAGGGTAAAATCGTAGAGGGAGACCAAGAGATGAATACACTAAACAGATTCAGAAGGATGTAGGTTGCAGTAGGTACTTGGTAATGAAGAAGTTTGCACAGGATAGAGTAGCATGGAAAACTGCATCAAACCAGTCTATGGACTGAAGGCCAAAACAACAACATGCAGTATGTGATGTAACACTGCAGGAGGATTTTTTTCTTTCACATTCACGTTTGTCGTTCCTGTCAAAAAACTGCACAATCTTTTAACAATGTGGTGAAATATCGGTGAAAGAAACAAAAAAATAATAATTTACGTTAAAAGGGAGTTAAAAATACCTTTTAAGATACATACTCCATGCAGTAAAGGATTTGCTGAGATAACACATACACAGTCACATTAGAGTCTAAACTCTGAATAACGAACTTTTGCAGTGCAGACGTGCAGGAAGAGAATCAGTGAGCTTCTGGAAGGTAGGGACAGGAAATGGAGCCACGCCGACGCCAGTGTCATGGCCAGCTGCGCTAGATTTTACGTTTGAGGATCCGTGCCTCGAAGAGCCCGATCGATGTGTTCCATCAGATTCTCGATTTGGTTTAAACCGGGGGGGAGTTTTCGTAGCCAGGAGAGAACGGTTGAAACATTCTGGTGCTGCTGTTCGAAACTCACACGTATACTGCGAGCTGTGGCACATTGCATTGTCCTGCTGGTAGGTACCATCGTGCTGAGAGAAACCAAGCTGCTTATAGCAAGGCCATCCGTCCGATGGAGCATAAAACGTGATTCACCTGAAAACGCTTGCAAATTTCAGTCTACCTGTTACTTTCTTACATATCATCCATCACTTCGGAAAGTAGTTTGAAGTAGCTTTTGTTTTTTTCTGTTTCAGATTATGTGTCGTGTTTAGTAGTCCCTTAAACAGAGCTAAATATTTGATCAGATGAACCTCGGTCATACATTTCGAATAAAATTCCTCTTCAGTTGGTAGTAATTTCTTAAATTTACTCCACGGCTGGAGAAGCTTCATTTTCAGGTGCCACCAAATAATATGAAAACGTAAATGACTGATGCTGTCCACGTGGGCGCTGAGGTTGCTGGTCCTACGCTCCTGCGCATTAGCTTGATGTGGGAGTGATCCTCATTGACTGACTGGCCCGACCAGCACACATTTATGATTTCATAATTATTTAGTGGCACCTGAAGATGAAGCTTTAAGCTTGGAAACTGCCCATGGAATAAATTTAGGAAATTACTAAGAACTGGAGTGGATTTTTATTCTACAAAAACATAAACAGATATTAGTAGAACTAATATGTGAAACAATAGCATAACAGATTGGACAAAAGATTTCTTGTGGTAGGGCACCCCCTTTCGTTGAAAAAGAGGACCATTTCCATTTGGGTTATAGAGAGACAATAACATAGCATTAGCGTGGTAGATGGGTTGAAACACTCTTTTATGTCTGCGAGAGCTGTACATAACCACAGCCCTACTACACAGGCCAGTCACATTAATGGACCACAGCCTATGTCGATGTCACCGTGCAGTACCCCTTCACGGACGGCAGGTGACAACGCTAGGAGTGGAGGGTATACAAAGCGTGTCGGGTGGTACATGGAAAACATTGCAGTAGTTGTAACAATGACGAAAGGGGCCGATTAATCTGACGTCCAGAATAGCATGATCAGTAAAATGGTGCTATACAAATTATGCATACGCGTTTTTACTATGATGTAGCTCCTCCCGCTTCAGGTTAAAACAAAAAGCTTATGTTTTGAGTTATGGTACGCATAATACTGAAACATGGTGAAAAGTTCTGTGCTGGTAAAGAAGGAAATATTGCACGTCAGTAATATCAGTAATGTCAAATGGTTCAAATGGCTCTGAGCACTATGGGACTCAACTGCTGAGGTCATTAGTCCCCTAGAAGTTAGAACTAGTTAAACCTAACTAACCTAAGGACATCACAAACATCCATGCCCGAGGCAGGATTCGAACCTGCGACCGTAGCGGTCTTGCGGTTCCAGACTGCAGCGCCTTTAACCGCACGGCCACTTCGGCCGGCTCAGTAATGTCAGTTAATATATTTATTGTCTGACTACATAATGTCAGACCTTGTAACGAGCAGCTAAAAAGCGAATACGGTTACTCTCCTCGCAGTCTGTAAGTACACCACTCGACTGGACAAGCGACGGACCTGCAAGTGTTGGAACCGCTCGACTTTACGGAGAAAGTGATGTGGCCATTATCGTGAAATGTTATGGAGCCTCTGGGCGGCGCTGGGAGTCCATGCGAGGAACAGCGATCTGGCAACACTCTCCCGACAGCACGGTGGCAGCGGCGCGAATTACGGGACGGCGTCGCCACGCGATCCGCGTCCGGCCGCTCGAGACGGATGGCGCCATCAGTCAGCAGAGCGCCGCTGCCCCCCACCACCACCGCCCTCACCACCCAACCCCTTCCCCTCCCCCCTCCCACTACCACTCTGCCGACACAACTGACTCCTCGCTCGCCCGGCGAATGCCCCGGCCTTCCGCTTATGGCTCCTAACCGCTCCCTTTAATCTTCTGCGCCTGCCCACTCACTTGTTACATGGCACACGTCAGCTTCACGCTTCAAACGTTCTGCACACAATCGTAAGCAGATTTTTTACACACATTACAACTGACTTTTGCAAACACACACAGGATGTCTCAGATGGCGCGGTTATCCTTGTAGCTTAGAAATTAATAAGTGAAAGGATTATTTATCCAGATAACTTTGTGTTTCAAAAGACAAAATAATAAGAGGAAGGATTTTTTGTTCAGGTAGGTACGCGTAAGGAACGTCACTCTTCTTGCCGACTTTTTAACATAGGTCATTTAGATATTTTCCCGAATGTTACAGCCATATGTAAGAATCTTTGCCGGCTGTATGTGTGTGATGTCCTTATGTTAGTTAGGTTTAAGTAGTTCTAAGTTCTAGGTGACTAATGACCTAAGATGTTAAGTCCCGAAGTGCTCAGAGCCATTTGAACCATTTGTAAGAATCTTTTAAAGAGAACGTTATTAGTTCCTGTCATATAGTTGATATATTTAAACCATTTGTGTGCAAAGCAAGGTAAATTAGACTTATATCGGTTTTGGTTAGGAAGCTAGAAAGGCTTAACATTTTAAGGGTACACGAAGCAGTGTACACGTGATCGGTCGTGGACAGATTTAAAAAAAAAAAAAAAGCCATAATCCAACCATCCGAACCGAATTGGATGGAAGATATGATGTACTTGCACAGAGAAAAAAATGATTACAAATTCAGAAAATCTGATGATTTATTCAAGAGAAAGAGCTTCACAAATTGAGCAACTCAGTAATGCGCTGGTCTACCTCTGGCCCTTATGCAAGCAATTAACCAGCTTCGCATTGGTTGACAGAGAGGTTGAATGGCCTCGTGAGGGATATCGTGCCAAATTGTGTCCAATTGGCGCGATAGACCGTCAAAATCCCAAGATTGTTGGAGGGCCCTGTCCATAATGCTCCAAGAGCTGTCAACTGGGGAGAGATCCGGCGACCTTACAGGTCAAAATTTCGTTTGGCAAGCACGGAGACAAGCAGTAGAAACTCCCGCCTCGTGCAGGCGGAGATTTTCTTGCTAAAGTGTAGATCTACGATGGGTTGCCATGAAGGGCAACAAATCGAGTCGAAGAACAACGTCGACGTACAGCTGTGCTGTAAGACTGACGCGAATGACAAACAAAGCAGTCCTGCTATGAAATGAAATGACAATCCAGACCATTAATCCCGGCCGAAAGGTGGGCGACACTCAATCTGTTATTCCACCTCTGCCAGAGAGTCTCCAGAAATATTTTGCGCCTGGTATCTTACTGACTGGAGCAGAAGTATCTTCAGTGATTAGTCCCACTTCTAACAGAGCCCCAATAACCAGCGAAGTTGTGCCTCTTGGTAAAGAGGATGTGTCGTTCGTCAAAAGATACTCTTGCAACGAGCTCTTATTCGGTTACAATTCACGGGTCATCATGCACTCCTATTTTTCCAAAAAGGTATGTACGGTTGTATACGATAATTACTTAGACAGCAGGAAAATCTTTGTACCTTCAGGTATAACAACTTTATTTTATGCAAGAACTTTTTCTCATTCGTAATCTATAACTTCGCTGTATCCCTCATTACGGCAGAGGAACTAGGACGTTCTGAAATGTCTTAATGTCTTTTTAAACAAAACAAACTTATCTGAAAGAGAGATTACTTTGTTGATACTTCGATTGTACGGTGCCTCGCCTCTGCTTGCACCGCTTCATCATTAACAAAGTCATTGAAGGTGTTCATTAAGTTTTGGAAAAAGGACTGTATGGGGGATGATCAATGACAACGAACGCCAGGTGTCTGATTGTTGCTCTGTCGCACCCCTCGTGTGTGGTCTGGCTCTGTCGTGCTGAAGGACAGGGTGCTCCATGTGTGACAAACTCTTCATATTCGAAACTCGAATACAGTACATTGTTTCTCAGGCACAGACATACCTTTGTTACACGTCGCCATGTTACATGTTACAATCTGGAGAACTCTTGCAGCAGAGGGTTACAGACATATAAACATGAAGAATAAAGACTTAGAATGGTAGTAACATTTGTCTTATTTAAGAAGGTTTAAGATTCTTTACATAACATTTTATATTCATACAAGAGGATGACTTCTGAAGTAAGTATATATTTTGAGTTACGCACAATAGAGAAAGAAATTGTTTTCGGTAACTGGTGTCCGCATCAGGTAGAAGCTGTAGGTGCTCTTGCGTAAGGTAAGTTAACATTGTGTTTTGTTTTACACACAGTATGTGTAAATTTTATCAATAGCTAGCGAACCTGGCAATGTTTTGCTGATATTAAATGTGCGTGGAAAACCCATATACTTAGTTTCCTTTAATTTACGTCTATGTTCACAATCTTTTTGTTTAACAGACTACCGGTTTCGGTCTTTAATGACCATCATCAGGTCTGCAGCAAAAATGGGAAAAATATAAATACACTCGCAAACTTTATACAGCTTAAGAACAATACAGAGACCATAATGAAAAGCAGTACCGACAAAATTTACATTTGTGCGCTTTAAATATGAAGAGGCATACCTGTTTCATAAAACCAAAGTCCTAATGTACTACAGCCATAGTGGCATCGTAAAATGTTAAATGCGGAATCAGCAGCAGCATTGTCACATACATATAAATCACATCGCATGCACGAGTCATGTTGTCAGTAGTACTACTGTTTAAAACAAGCTGCCGTACAGTGGCCACAAGATGTTGTTTTGTAAGTTCACTAGATATCGCTAATGTCGGCATACACTAGATTTCAATAATTGATTGAAATGGCGAAAATGAAGGAGGATGCAATAGTTGAAGTCTGTAATAAGCTTATAAAGTATAAAAGACATTACAGTAATAAAAAGCCATAAAAAGAAGAACACGACATACGTATTATTGTTAAAAAGAGGAAGGGTTAAATAAACAGTGGTTGAAACGTGCTCTAGTGCTAATACTCTAGATAATGACATAAATATTAAACACCGTTGATAATACAACGGGTAATATTAAACAACATAAAACAAATTGCTAAAGAAACTACAAATGAGAGAAAACATAGTGCTGCACGTAATCAGCGCCCTCTGTTAGCGCTAACGCCAGAATTCCGCACAGGCGGGAATTAGTTGGAGGAACGTGACCGGCAGAGGGCCCCTCGTACCCTGCGGTACTCCGTTGCATGAAAAGAATGATAAAATTTCATAACAGTGGATGATCCACATTATCTGATTAATGCAGTCTATGAAATGAATGTGCGGAATTTGGTTTGTGTCGATGAAGGAGATTTGTTTGCCGATAGTGCCAAATATGGCGGACTTTGTGAGACCATAATGGCGGACAATTCGCAGCCAGATGAATCATGATACCTCAAAAAGAAACATGTACATTACCATTGTTTGCATGACGAATCTGATGGTGTAATCAAATTTTCACTATCTTTATTAGTTTAAAATTTAGTATCTGACGATAAATTATACAAGTAACATCCAGTAACGAATTTCCAAAATCTAAACGGTTCATTCGATTTTATCGATCGACGTGTCTTTAGATAGCTATTAGTGTAAACCTAAATTTGTATAAATTACAGGCAAGTAACTTGAATAGTACATGAGTTATTGGAGGTAAAAGTGGCTGTTTACTATCTATCGCGTTTAAAATGGTTCAAATGGCTCTGAGCACTATGGGACTTAACTTCTGAGGTCATCAGTCCCCTAGAATTTAGAACTACTTAAACCTAACAAACCTAAGGACATCACACACATCCGTGCCCGAGGGAGGATTCGAACCTGCTACCGTAGCGGTCGCTCGGTTCCAGACTGTAGCCCCTAGAACCACTCGGCCACCCCGGCCGGCATCTATCGCGTCAGGCTATAAGTACTCCACAGTGACACGAGAAATCCCGGTGGCAGAATGCTTATAAATATATTTATTCGTCTATGTCTTTGTTTATATCCGATATATACTATTCATGAAGAAACTGATCAAATATTAGCTGTGTTTAGAAAGCACAGAGACATTAGGCTACAGGCCTACTTTGTTTCTATTCTTTTGATATGTTTATTTAATTGTTTATGTATTTAATAATGTGTGTTACAGCATGTTTATGGTCCAGCCGTAGGAATATTTATTTAATTTCAAGTTATTTAAATGTAAATCCAGTATTCTGAATGTGTTTCAAAATGTTTGTGAGTGTGCCGTTGGCTTGGAGACATGACGGGAGCGCTATCACCAATCACAGCACTCGTTACTAAGAGATGCGACTTCCGAAGTGAATGGAGGGGGAGTTCTGGAGAGGACGACAGTACAGAACAGGATACGAGGGGGTTCTGAACAGGGTGGAGCGAGGGAGAGTCGCACAGGACATGGAGAGTTCTGGACAGTACGGATCGAGACACGGGAAGTGCTGGACGCGACGGTGCGATGGCCGCACGGTCGCGGGAGATACTTGGAGTGGAGCAGTTTGCGCGTCGTCGAGAGAGATAGAAATATTTCCTATTGCCGAGTTGTGTACTTGTAAGATTTCCGTGGCTTCTGCAGTGAAGGCGTAGTACGCGTTTTGAAGTGAATATCTTGCGAGCTATGTTGTTGTTCATGTTATTAAACTTATATTTTATTCAATTGCTGGACCAACGACACCAACAAGTCTTTTGCAGAAATATACTGCATTCTCAAAAGTACTTCCACTGTCCTACTCATCTTTTAAAGTCGTTAAAACAGTACCTGCAGATTTTATTTAATTGCAATCTTTCATTTACAAATTTGTATTTTACATTCATAATTCGCAATTGCCGAGTGATACGAACTTTCGACCACTCGATTCATGTGTGAATTCGTATTGAATACTGTAGACTCAGCAGTATTTGGCTTGTAATGCGGCAACTACGTATCCCAGCCCCTAGACAACGAAACCAATCAAACCTTTTAATATTTCAACTCTGAGTCTGAGGGTACGTAGCTGAGGACCATCACACCACCAGCTCACATTTATTGTAAAACTCCGCACGTTCTTAATTGATGATGTTTCTTATGTGCGGCAATTCATATTAATTTCCGACTTTTCTGTTGGATTCTCTGAAAATTTTGTTTCATACAAATCTTGTCCTGACAATAAAGAACACAAAAAAATCAACCAAACCGGTCAAGCCGTTCTCAGGTGATAATTTTTCATACACGCGGCAATTTATTGATGTAGATTATGAAGCCAATACAAATCTCAATTCAGTATCAAAATTACATTTGTCGCTTGTCACCGATGACAATATTTTGCCATAGTTTGTGATTTTTTCGATTCTTAGTCGTCATCACACAGGCGATTCTTTTGATTTGTAATCATACCAACATTCCCTGATACTACAAAAATTTCATGCATGGTGATATCGTGTTACTATTGATAAGTTGTACAACTCAAGCAATTCATCGTTACAGCTATTAGATTCCTTCTGAAACGCATCACCAATACTCCTAATTATCACTGTATGCTCTAATTACCGATTTTAATGAATAATGAGTACCCATTTAATTCGGTATGCAGGGGAGCCAACGTTGTTTTGAAACTTCCTGTGACCGTGCCTCGAGGCCGAAACCTTTCCATTCGTGGCAATGCTGTTATCGGTTAAGCTATCTATGTACAACTCAGGAACTAGGTTAACGAAAATAGGCTAAAGAAATTTACACGTTTCGTACTCTAGATAAAAAGGCGATAGTGTTGTATCGCTACAAAGAATGTCGAACATTTAACAACGAGTATGCAGTAGAATTATGACTCTAGTTAAAAAAAAAAAAAAAATGTTCAGGTGTATGTGAATTCCTAAGGGTCCAAACTGCTGAGGTCATCGGTCCTTAGACTTACACACTACTTAAACTAACTTACGCTAAGAACAATACACACACCCATGCCCGAGGGAACTTGAACCTCCGGCGGGAGTGGTCGTGCAGTTCGTGGCATGGCGCCACAAACCGTGCGGCCACTCCGAGCGGCTCAAGTTTAAAAGAATAGTTTCCATACACTAGGTAGACATGTACCTAATAGAACAGTTCGTGACGGGAAAGACGCTCCATGGAATACAGTTAATGGAAAGAAACTACTGCATGTTGCTGTTGTTATTTTCAGTCCGAAGAATGGTTTGATGCAGCTCTCCACACTAATCTATTCTTTTCCAGTCTCTTTATCCCTGCATTACTATTAAAAAATACACCCATTTCAGCCTGCTAACTGTATTCAGCGCTTGGTCTACCTCCTCATTTTTTCCCAACACTTCCCTCCAAGACCAAACTGACGAATTCCTGATGCCTCAGAATCAACCAATCCCACCGTCAGTCGAGTTTTGCCACAATTATCTTTTCTTCGGAATTCTATTCAGTGCTTCATCATTAGTTTCGCGATCTGCCCATCTAATCTTCTGCATTCTTCCGTAGCATCACATTTTAACAATTCTTGTCTGAACGGCGTATCGACCATCTTTATGGTCGATATTCTGATGTACTTGGGACTAAATCATGAAAGGCGTAATACAGAACATAAGACTGTAGAAGCTGGATGAAACCTATTTGGCTATCAAGAGGGCAAAGTGCGAAGCCTGCAATGACTACCATAGCATAATATTATCGAAAAATATCTCACAAAACACAAAGAAACTCTCGTCATGTATAAAGGCTATTAGTGGCTCCAGCGTTACTCTCAGAACATTTATGGACGACACAGGGAAAGAAAGTGAAGGTAGCTAAGCAAAAACCGAAATTATTAACGCCGTTTTAAAATTTTCTTTTACAAGGGAAATGCAGGAGTACTGCCCCAGTTTAATTTTCATACCACTGCAAACGTTAGTGAAATAGCAGCATTGTGAAACAGCTGAAATCGTTAAAACTCAACAAAACTCCACGAGCAAATGGAATCCACGTAAAGTTATACACTCAAATCAGGTTCCGTATTGAATTGGCAGCTCAGTTAACCAGTATTTTAGCTATAATGTAGGGTACGTCACTCGAACAAAAAACGGTAGCCAGGGATTCGAAGAATGCTCAGTTCACACCCGCCTACATTAAGGGCAACAGAAGTGTTTCATTAAATTACTGTCCAATATCTTCGATATCCATGTGATATGGAGTATTGGAACACATTATGAGCTTAAATGGAATGATATTTTGAACTGAATGACTCTCTCCACGCCAAGCATTGTGAATTCTGAAAACATCCATCACCTGAAACCGAAATCGCTCTTTTTACACACGACGTACTGAAAATCACGAATCAAGGTAGATGCACTATGGACTTCAGAGAGATATTTGACTTAGTATCACGCTCACGCTAATTATCGGAAGTACGATCGCATGTGGTATGAAGAAGAATTTATGGCTGGGCTGAGGACCCTTTGTAGACAGGACTCTGCAATTTATCGTGGATGGAGAATCATCAACAGAAGCACAAGTAACTTCATGGGAGTGTCTCGACCCTTGCTGCTCATGTTGGAAACTAATGATGTTGAAGGCAACATTAACAGTAATCTCAGACTTTCTGTATCGGGTGCAGTTATCTATAATCACGTACTCTCTTAAAGAAGCTGCACAAATATTGAGTCACATCTTGATAATACTCAAAGAGGTGCAAAGATTGGCAACTTCCTTTATTTGTTGTTGAACTCGTGCGTCACATCGGCTTGAATGTCGGTTATTTCGCCAATGCGTTCGTGTTTCATTTTAATATCGGCACTTAGCCGTTTAGTGGTAGGTTTGTGTTGACAACACAAAGACTCGGTACACCTGCTGATTTTTTCCCAGAATAAAATTGTCAGCGTTTTGCATTTAAATCAAGTCGTGGCAGGCTTCCACTATTCGTTGTTTTCGTTCGTGAGTAAAGATGCGTGAGGCAAACCTCGCACACACTTTCCTTTTTCTCACAACGTCCAGAAGAATATCTTGAGCAATTTATTCAAACATGTTGCTCCATTCCGAGTAGTACCACACCAGAATGGACACACTACTGTCGCACGTCCTCTACTTAAACACTGCCTGCTTGCAACTGCCTCGCCCAAAGTACATTTGTTATTTATAGATGGATGGCAGAGCGCAGCATGTCATTCTCAGTGGAGAGAAGTCTTCCGAAGTAAGAGTGATTTCAGGTGTGCCGCAGGGGAGTATCGTAGGACCGTTGCTGTTCACAATATACATAAATGACCTTGTGGATGACATCGGAAGTTCACTGAGGCTTTTTGCAGATGATACTGTGGTGTATCGAGAGGTTGTAACAATGGAAAATTGTACTGAAATGCAGGAGGATCTGCAGCGAATTGATGCATGGTGCAGGGAATGGCAATTCAATCTCAATGTAGACAAGTGTAATGTGCTTCGAATACATAGATACCTTATCATTTAGCTACAAAATAGCAGGTCAGCAACTGGAAGCAGTTAATTCCATAACTTATCTGGGAGTATGCATTAGGAGTGATTTAAAATGGAATGATCATATAAAATTGATCGTCGGTAGAGCAGATGCCAGACTGAGATTCATTTGAAGAATCCTAAGGAAATGCAATCCGAAAACAAAGGAAGTAGGTTACAGTACGCTTGTTCGCCCACTGCTTGAATACTGCTCAGCAATGTGGGATCCGTACCAGGTAGGGTTGATAGAGGAGATAGAGAAGATCCAACGAAGAGCAGCGCGCTTCGTTACAGGATCATTTAGTAATCGCGAAAGCGTTACGGAGATGACAGATAAACTCCAGTGGAAGACTCTAAAGGAGAGACGCTCAGTAGCTCGGTACGGGCTTTTGTTAAAGTTTCGAGAACATACCTTCACCGAAGAGTCAAGCAGTATATTGCTCCCTCCTACGTATATCTCGCGAAGAGACCATGAGGATAAAATCAGAGAGATTAGAGCCCACACAGAAGCATACCGACAATCCTTCTTTCCACGAACAATACGAGACTGGAATAGAAGGGAGAACCGATAGAGGTACTCAGGGTACCCTCCGCCACACGCCGTCAGGTGGCTTGCGGAGTATGGATGTAGATGTAGATGTAGATGTTACTACAAGCTGCCACCGTAGTTACTGCAATGACGTCGCTAAAACATCAGGAATAAAATCAGTGCCGAACTATCTGGATGTACGGTGAATGTAGACATGTTAGCTAGTAGCGGCAGTAAATAAACAGATTTTATTGTAGTGTTGACGAAGAGGTCATTAAAGGTGGTGCAAAGTTTCAGGTAAGGCAACAACAGGGTAGGGAATCGGCAGTGTCCTCTTCAACATTGTCATCCTGCCATTGCTGTAACCGATTTAGGAGAGCATGAAATGACTAAATAAGAATGGACGAGGATTTCAATGCTGATCTTTTGGAAAACGCGTACAGTATGTTGTTCACTGACCGTTGCTCTATCACGCTCAGGATTTGTCAAACATGAACGCGTGTGCACGTACACGCACACTTACTACACACACAACACACACACCGTATCCATGAAGACAAGAAACGCTAGAGCCATTCTTAATGCACTACGTATTTATGACAATGGGGACCAACCCAGTGATAGGAAAACGCAGGCATATACGACATATTGTTGCGGAAATGGTGTACCGCTTTTCTATCCTCATTTGGCTCTACGTTACTGTGTTTCTCTTCTGTACAATTTAGAATTCTGCTTTTACGCCATAATGGAACATAATGCGAAAGTTCATAGACCAGTGGTTCCCAACAAGTCGTCCGCGGACCCCCAGGGGTCCGTGAGCTATGCCAGAGGGGTCCGCAAGGTGCTATTAGAATAAAAAATATATTAAATATATTTCGTATGATAACAGATTTTTAGTTTTGGCTGCTTCCTGCATGAGAAGAGCTTTAGTGAACGCCAACTTCTGCGTCTAGCGACTTCCTAGAGCCAACTGATACTAGCACACTCTAGCGCTAAACTAGAATAGATAGAGGCAAAAAGTTCTGCTGTATGCCGTTAGGCTGCGCGCGCTGCCTCTTTGAAGCTGATAACTGACAGTCACTTTACACAGAAACTCAGCATTTCAGACGACAATCACCCACTGTTAATTTACTGCCAGTGCTTTCACAGAGCGTGTTGTTTACAGATTCAATATTCTGTGTCAAAACAGTAGTGTTTGTAAAGCGTTGGTTTTCGCGGAAGCTACAGTTCGCGTGGTTAAAACTTGACCGTTGGTTAAAAAGTGGTCCGTTAAAACGAGAAAGACCCACAGATGAAGAGGAAGATAACGCATTTGATGTTTACGCAAGTAAGTCAGTGACTCTCGAACCGATGTTGTCAGTGTCCATTGAACCTAAATCGTCGGCGTCCCTTGAACCTAACCCTTCCAAGATCGGTATTAAGGTTACTGGAAAAATTTGAAAATATGACTCTGATTACTTGGAAATCGGTTTTACGTTCACTGGACCTGAGCAACAACCTGAACCTCAATGTGTAATTTGCTATGAAAACCTTTCGAATGAATGTATGAAACCAGCAAAACTTCGGCGCCATCTTGAAACAAATCACCCAGAGTACAAAAGTAAGTCATTAGATTTTTTTAAAAATAAATTAGGAGTGTTGAAAACATCTCGTAAAACAATTACCAAACACTGTGGTGCAAATGCAAATGAAAAATCAACCCTTGCGTCTTACGAAGTGGCTCAGCTTGTTGCTAAATGTGGGAAAAACCACACAATTGCTGAAGAATTTATACTGCAATCAGAAATAATACTTTGCAAGATAATGTTAGGTGATGCAGCTGCTAAGGTAATAGGAAATGTCCCGCTCCCAAATACGATTTATCCAAGACGAATTACTTATATGGAGTTAACATCGAAGAAACATTGCTGGCTAGACTTTGATGAGTGACATGTACGCTCCAATTGGATGAAAGCACAGACATATCAAAAAAAGCTATAATGTTGGTTCTCGCATGATTCTTATGGGAGGACCAAGTGTTCAAAGATTTTCTTTTTTCATGCGAACTACTGCATCCAACAGCAGACGATATTTTTACTGCATTAAATAATTATCTCAATGAACACTATGTCACGTGGAAGAAAAGTGTAGGCTTGTCAACGGATGGAAGAAAGTCAATGGCTGGAAAAAAAATAAAAAAATAAATATAAAAAAAAAGAAACAGAACTTCTAGCTCGTATCAAAGATCAGAGCAGTAGCCCCTAAGGTGAAATTGACTCAATGTTTTATTCATCGTGAAGCCTTAGTAGCCAAAAGATTGCCTCATTCTTTGCAAAAGATACTTAACGAAGTAGTTCAAATCATCAACTACATTAAAACTCTACATCTGCAATCCAGATTATTTTCTTTGTTGTGTAAAGAGATCGGCAGTGAGCATGAGCAACTACTTATTCATACGGAAGTAAGATGGCTTTCTCGAGGTAGGATCGTGTCAAGATTTTTTGAACTTAGAGACAAGGTCGTGTCGTCCTTCTTGACACAAAATACAAGAGTTGACAAGGAAAACATGTAGACATGTTCACAGTTGAGGATAAGATTAGTGCTATGGTCAAAAAGTGTCAGATCTGGGCGTGAAGGATAGAAAACGAGTCACTAACTAACTTTTCTACCTTAAAACAATTCTTGGAGTCATCAGAGGTGAGTCTGCCTGACCAGATCAAGATCAATGTAGCCGAGCATCTACGCAGCCTAGCCACCACTTTTAGAGAGTAATTCCCTGAACCTGACCCTGACGACAGGTGGATTCGAAATCCCTTCAGCTGTGATGAAATAGACAAAATCCAAGGCCACACTGAAGAAGAGCAAGATCAAACTGTGGATCTGTCCAGCTGTGGTACGATGATAAACATTTTCATGGTGATAAAAATACAGACATCTGGGCATTAACACGCAAGGCCTACAAGAAAATTGGAGATAAGGCAATAAATAAGATCCTTCCATTTTCAACCACATATCGGTGTGAGCAAGCGTTTCTTCCATGTGTTTCATGAAAAACAAATATAGGAATTGGCTCGACAAGCGGTCGGATTTCAGAGTGAAAGTTTCTAGTTTGGAACCTAATATTTCAGAAATAATGGACTCAAAGGCCAGACTGAACTCATCTTATTAAGAACTGAAAATTAAAACTAACTGTATCCTGATGGAGTACTCTGTTGTAACTGTATTTTTCAAATAAATAATACCTTGTATGAAATCAGTGTTTTCTTATTTTTCACACATGTCTACTCAATGCAATCTCTAGTACACTTGAAAGACCAATACACTCAGTTTTAATTTTTTCCTTTCATTTTCAGTTCATACTCAATTTTTATTTTGTTAAGGAGTTTGTTATACTAAACACCCAGATTTGAATACACAGATTTTGAGCAATAATCAAAAATTTAACAATAATAATTATGGTTGAATTGAAAAAGTTTTAAGCTCAATATATTTACAGTAATGAATATGTCAATGTTTTCCTAAGTACCAAAAATAGAAAACGTATAAGAAGACTCTTCATTTGGCTTTTTTAGGTACTTGATACTGTGATATGACAAGGTACCAATCATGCTCGATGAGGGGATCCTCGAGAACATTCTAAAAGTCGATAAATCCTAGATGGAATACGCAATTAGACTCATATTGATTTGCTGATCCATCACTCAGTCATTTTCAGTCACTCGAGACACCGTGAAACTGCAGATACTTCTTCGCGCTGTTCTCATATCTGGTATGGCGGCATGATTTGACATCCTTTTGCTTCCAAAAACTCATTCAGTGCCTTATAAAGCCGCTATAGATTGCTTGCTAAGGTCTACGCAAAATTTTGACATTGCTGTCCGTTTTATTTCAATTTTTAACAACATTCACTACTTCGCATCTAGTATCTTTATTGGTCTGTGTCCTTTCTTTTCGCATCTGCGCTCTTCGTCGTATTCTCTTTTTTTTTTTTTTCATAACGTGTATACGGGTAGATCATTTTGTCCGTTTAGCTTCAGTACAGAGATGTGTCGCATAAACTGATAATATAAATAAATAAGTTTTTACAGTGAAATATGAAGAATGGGAGCAGATGGCTTCTCATATCCGTGAAAGAAATCTTAGGGATCGTTGCTAACTTATCACGAAACACGTTCCTACAACGCTGATCTAATTTTAGCTACGCACAAGACCAGCTATTTCTCAGATGTAATTTGCGGCCGTAATTACAGCTCAGCTAGTAGTTTATTAGCTTCGTCATTATGTAACTGCTAGGAAATATGGAAATTGGAACAATATGAATCGAGGTTACGTATTAAAGCAGATACACTGCAGTGAGTGATAGCTTACGTAGCACTATGGATTATTGTGTGTTATGGTTTATACATGGCAGAGGCAGCGCCGAGAGCAGAGTGAAGTCACTGTACGTGTATAAAATACCTGAACTCTAACGTTCATTCCTGTGTTCTTCTCTCCATTGTGTCTACCGTACTTAGCGTGCAATAAAATTTTCAAATAATTCAACTCTCACTCCTAAATGCCTACTTCCTTATCCCCAATGAATTTGTTAATACAATATTGCTGGTTTAAATGTCAAAAGGATATCAAGTTATTTTACTTTCCTTCCCCTTTCATCACTTCTCTTATAGTTCATAGAAATTCGTCTCTTTTCATACAACTGCTGCCAATTTTATCAAAGAAGTCGACATACAGATTCTACGGTTCAGCGTTTTCTTTACGGAAGAGCTCTCGAAGGCCCGCAGTTATGTATTTATATGAAAGACTAAATCTCGGATAAAACTTTGGAAGTTACTTTTAAACAAATGATTTAGTAAAAACGCCAAGAATTTTACCTAGCCAAATGTCGGTTTCTTTGATGACGTTTCGGCTCGTATAGGCAAATGTTACTTCACTGTAGAAAATTTATATGCCACTTTGGGTGGCAACGGAACTTTACCAATACACAATGATTTCGGACTTACGAAGAATGGCGAACTGAAACCAAATGGCGTGAGAGTATAATGTTGGAGAACAGGAATCCACCCCTCACTTTCCTTAATCCCCATTTTCTTAGTTAATTTATCGATCGCAGTACCTTTTCTTGACTGCCAGAAGTATCTTTCTTCATGCTCTGTATAGAATGGCTGTCTCTTTCGACAGGAAATAGTTATCCTGTTCTAATGGTATTTATCGTTTATTACATTTTATCTGCCAAATTGGTGTTTCGAAAGAACCGTATGATTCGGTCTTTGCACTGAATAGTGTCCACACTATATCTAGCCTCCATACTGGAGTAAAGAGAGAAGTCTCCAGTCCCGTCGGCACCTGGCTGTTCTTGTGGCCTCTTTCGTTTTCAGGGGCGTATAATAGCTATGATCTGATCCATTCTTGTTACCTATGGCAAAACCATCTCCGAGACTGAACGTGTCACACGATAGGTGCTGAGACACCAGTAAAAGTAGTATATCCGTGGCTTCTCTTTTCGCGCTGGGAACGCGTTCCACCACATTTACAGAATAATTTTGTTGTATTGTGATAGCGTCGTGCTGATATTCGTACGAGATAAGTTCGGGATGTATGCTCTCTTTGTTTCTGGGCTCCATACAATATCCCAATAAACAGAAGGAATATTTACAATCCTAATAAAAATTGATAATACCAGGTTATTGGAAATGGATGATAATTAAAATGTCGACATCGGATGTATATTATGACGTAAATAGAATTTAAGTTTTATTATGCACACATAATAAATTTGAAATAAATACTATTATGTATCCCTGACGACGTTTTAGTAACCGCGAAATTCCTAAAATTTGTGCGGCTGCCTTACATTATGTTTATAAAACCTACTGTTAGGTCCCACATTCAAAGATCTTCGGTAGTGTGGCCTTTCACAAATTCATTTCATTTACTTACAAAGGCAACTGTCTAAGTATTTTTTCTCTGAAAATCTGCGTATAATTATTCTTATGCTCATATTTATATGACGTAATATTAAGATTCCATAGACAGCTTTATTAATAACTACTGCCAGAAGTAAACAAAATTTGTATATATGTTACTAAACTACCCTTTACGTCTAAACCTGGCAGTACCTCAATATCAAAAAAATGGCTCTGAGCACTATGGGACTTAACTTCTGAGGTAATCAGTCCCCTAGAACTTAGAACTAGTTAAACCTAACTAACCTAAAGATATCACACACATCCATGCCCGAGGCAGGATTCGAACCTGCGACAGTAGCGGACGCGCGGTTCCAGACTGTAGTGCTTAGAACCGCTCGGTCACTGCGGCCGGCGCCTCAATATCATTCACTTACAAGATGAAAAATTTAATAAGAGGGTCATTTATTATTATTTGCAAAAAGCCACTTTTGCAACATTTGCAAGAATTTAAAACAGTGCAACTACAGAGTATTCCAATTGGTTTCCGAAGATATTAACTGCTAATGTTTGAGTGAAACGAAAATGTTTTTTTCAATAATATGCAAGGTAAAACATTTAGGTTAAGTAGAATACATTATCCAATAAATATTATCCTATATAACAAATTACAACAACTACTCCGATAGCAAAAATAAGGTTACAGTACATGGTAAAATTTAGTGACATGTCGCATGGGGGTTACTCAAAAAGATAATTTTGTTCTCCAAGACAAAATGTTTCAGAAAGTTACAGTGTAAATAAGACTATACAGGTAAGTGAAACAACTGTAATTATATAGCGTTAAACATTTTAACAGGGCAAGTGAGATTACATGAACTGAAAGAAAGGAAAAATAGGGCATGTGAGTGATAGGGCTAACTTACAAAATGGTATTGATGGGATTATTAGTACCATCTGCAGTTAGAAGTGACGAGTAAGGTAACTGTGTCTGATCATTCAGTACTAAGCTTGGACAAGCGGACATATGTTTATTAATTTCCCTTATTTCAAAGTAGTTCAACAGCCTTTCTTTGTACGTTTTACGTACGGCTTCATGTAACACATCGTATCTTAGCCTTACTTAAACAGGTTGTCTGTAAAAGTAGCGTTCCCTTTTTTAAGTCTCCAATTTCTATGATGTTCATTCAAGCTGATGGAAGCTGCCCTGCCATTCTGCCCTATACGGATTTTGCCACGATTACAAGTGATTTTGTATACAGAGTGTATCATAATTAGTGTCTAAAACTCATGCAGTTAAAAGTACACGATACTAGAAGAACAAAAATCATTAGTAAACAAGGTTTCTAAAGTACATAAACTACATAAATTAAGAGCTACGATCTTCGATAATGTGAAAGACATCTCTTCCACTGAACAAGTGTCATTGCTCTTAAGGTATGCACTTTAGAATTCATGGTTACTAAGAGTTTTTTGCTTCTAGTAGCGTGTACTTACACCATTAATTATGGCACATCTTGTGTACCACTCTTTTACAAAACGGAAGTGCTGCCTTTACCATTGAGCAAAAACCGTTTTACAGTTGTTGTACATATAAAATTATATTCTAAAATTTCTTCATTTAGGCTTTCAGTGCACATTCAGAGACACTTTTCCTAAATGTGGAGTCATGCACCATTTATTAGGGCCTTGAGGTGGCGGGTTCAGCACGGGGAAAAGAACAGAGGAAATGTTTTTGTTTCTTAAACACTATGGAGTCCACCAAAGCAGAAGTTTGATACTATTTGTATGATGGTGTTTCATTCAGTCTGGATGTTGTCTTCAATCATGGGGATCGACATTATTCGATGTGTCATTGAAATGAAAGGCAACAGGTTTGTGGGTCACTGGTTGTTGAGAACTGGAAGTTATTACAATGTCAGTGAAGGTAGGCCTGAAAAGTGGCATGCCCTTTGGTCTCGCCTTCCTTTCATTCACTTCCTGAAGACATATTCAATTAGGATATTTGTATAAAGTTATGATGACACTGTGATCGAAATAATGTCTATTAAGGGAGATTGACAGAGGTTGAGTACTAAGTACCTCAGTAGCTTGTCGCATGGAGTAATTAGATATGACTGGACTGTCTTTTTGTCTTGGTGGACAGTTACAGCTGCAGTTTGCCGAACGAAAGCTTACAGCTTGGAGATGGCTGAAAGATCGCTTTATTGCTCTCGCTTTGTAGAACTAAGGGGGATCAGACACAGGTATGCTCGATGGGCCTGGGAATCACGACCGCCGCTTTCACACGGTGTAACTTAACGCTGGCGGACATGGGCCCAGTAGCCTCAGGGAGAGAGGTCGTGTTAGCAGGCCACAGTGCAGTGTCCCATAGGCTCTAGACTTAATTTCTACAAGTTTTTTAGCCGACTCGCGTCGACCCGGGGCCTTCATAATTGCTCCTGGCAAAGGGAGGACATTCTTCTGAATCTCCAGGTATGCACCTTATCTTTCCTGTCGACCTTCCTGCCGAGATCTGTATACGCTAGGAGCGTGAAAAACATTCTGCCATGTTGGTTGAAATGGGTCGGCACGGCAGGATGCCCATCACAAAGTCATCGGGACAGCTCGACGATTTTTAGAACCACACAGGCACCCTCGCCAAGCTGCTTCCCATACGGAACTTCCACCGTGTTGTTAAGTCCATGCCACGCCAAGTTCCTGTAGTGTTACAGTGTCCATGAATATTACTGGCTGGAGACTGATACGATAATAAACGCCACCCAGTGCGTCTGACACGCTCTGTGGGTGACAAAACGGAGACAGGGCATGATAGTCACGGATCCGTACATTCCTCAAGGGATTTGTATTCTGGACTTCTGTGTATAAGCTCTTTGGCACCATGGTCATGAATGGTATGACAGTAGAGTTAACCGATCTAGCCAGACAGCGCTAAGCATTCAGCCTCCCTTCAACATTTACCAAATCAGTCCTGTTGTCAGATCCAATTTATTTCATGACATTTTTGTAAATGCATTTGAAAACTGCTTCCCCAAGAAAATAGTTAAATATACTCGTAAGAAACCTTGTAACAAACCATGGCTTACTAAGGGTATAAAAATATCTTGTAACCGGAAAAGGGAAATGTATCTGACAGCAAGAAAGAGTAGTGACCCAGAAACTATCAAAAATTATAAAAACTACTGTGTTATATTAAGAAAAGTTATTAAAAAATCCAGGAGTATGTGTATCATGTCTGAAATCAGCAACTCTGATAATAAAATTAAAACAATTTGGAATATTATTAAAAGAGAAACAGGTCAACCAAGAGCAGAGGAAGACAGTATTACCATCAAATTGAATGAAAACTTTACGAACAAAAAGTCAGAAGTTGAAAATATTTTTAATAATCATTTTCTAAATGTTGTGGATATAGTAGGATCCAGGTGTTCATTAGAAGATGCTAGGCTGTTAATGGAAGAGGCCATACCTATGCAATTTGATACAATTGAAATCTCACCCACTTCTCCCTCTGAAATTAGGAAAATAATAAACTTGCTTAAAAGCAAAAACTCACATGGAATTGATGGCATTTCCAGCAAAATACTAAAAGCTTGTTCTCAACAGATAAGTAAGATTCTCAGCCACCTGTGTAATAGCTCTCTGGAACAGGGCATTTTCCCTGATAGACTGAAATATGCTATTTTTATACCTTTGCATAAAAAGGGGGATAGATCTGATGTCAACAATTACCGTCCAATCTCCCTTCTAACAGCTTTATCCAAAATTTTTGAGAAAGTAATGTATTCAAGAGTAGCTTCTCATATCTGTAAAAATGAAGTACTAACAAAATGTCAGTTTGGTTTCCAGAAAGGTTTTTCAACAGAAAATGCCATATATGCTTTCACCAGTCAAATTTTGAATGATCTGAATAACCGAACACCACCCATTGGGATTTTTTGTGATCTCTCAAAGGCTTTTGATTGTGTAAATCATGAAATTCTGCTAGACAAGCTCAAGTATTGTGGCATGAGTGGGACAGTGCACAAATGGTTTAATTCGTACCTAACTGGAAGAGTGCAGAAAGTTGAAATAAGTAGTTCTCATAACATGCAAAGATCAGCACATTCCTCAAACTGGGAAACTATCAAGAATGGGGTTCCACAAGGGTCAGTCTTGGGTCCTTTGTTGTTCTTATTATATATTAATGACTTGCCATTCTATATTCATGAAGAGGCAAAGTTAGTTCTCTTTGCTGATGATACAAGTATAGTAATCACACCTGACAAACAAGAATTAACTGATGAAATTGTCAATACTGTCTTTCAGAAAATTACTAAGTGGTTCCTTGTAAACGGACTCTCACTGAATTTTGATAAGACACAGTACATACAGTTCCGTACCGTGAATGGTATGACGCCATTAATAAATATAGACCTTAATCAGAAGCATATAGCTAAGGTAGAATATTGCAAATTTTTAGGTGTGTCCATTGATGAGAGATTAAATTGGAAGAAACACATTGATGATCTGCTGAAACGTTTGAGTTCAGCTACATATGCAATAAGGGTCATTGCAAATTTTGGTGATAAACATCTTAGTAAATTAGCTTACTACGCCTATTTTCACTCATTGCTTTCATATGGCATCATATTTTGGGGTAATTCATCACTGAGGAATAAAGTATTTATTGCACAAAAGCGTGTAATCAGAATAATAGCTGGAGTCCACCCAAGATCATCCTGCAGACATTTATTTAAGGATCTAGGGATATTCACAGTAGCTTCTCAGTATATATACTCTCTTATGAAATTTGTTATTAACAACCAAACCCAATTCAAAAGTAATAGCAGTGTGCATAACTACAATACTAGGAGAAAGGATGATCTTCACTATTCAAGATTAAATCTAACTTTGGCACAGAAAGGGGTGAATTATACTGGCACTAAAGTCTTTGGTCACTTACCAAATAGTATCAAAAGTCTGACAGATAACCAACAAGTATTTAAGAAGAAATTAAAAGAATTTCTGAATGACAACTCCTTCTACTCCATAGAGGAATTTTTAGATATAAATTAAGAAAAAAAACAAAAAATATTAAAAAAATTTAAAAAAAAATAAAAAAATAAAAATAAATAAAAATAAAAATAAAGAAAAACAAAAAAACACAATAAAATAAAGATGTTATATTAACTTAAGTATGTTGTTAAATTAACCTAATTATGTCATGTACTGGAAAATTCGACTCGTTCCACATCATTACGAAATATCGTATTCATGATCCATGGAACTAGTATTAATCTAATCTAATCTAATCTAATCTAATCTAATCTAATCTAATCAACAGCTCACAACACCATGGTTGTTTTATATGAGAGTCTATGCCCAAATGTCAAGTAACCTATTTTTATACTGTAATACGCAGATCCGAAGGGTCTATACAGTCAATCCTTTAACAGTGTATGTAAACTGCAGACATTATCCACTGTGAACAATAATTGCCCTGCTAATTACTGCTTCTTCTTCCTTAGTCTTAATATGGCGAGGGTAACCTATTATTTCTACATCCTTGGGTGCTTTCTTTATCTATCTTGTGACTGGGAAGTTATAAGAAGTGCCATAAACATGTTTCAGGTCGAAGGTTGTCTCCAAGCATGTGTAGAAAAGGAAGAAGGCAATCTCCCATGTACACACCGTAGGAGTATAGAAGGTCGGACTGCTTTGCAAAAAAACTCCAGAAAAAACTAAAATGAACACTTTTTAGCTAGATACGATCTGGAGATCAGATAAAAACAGTAGCTTATGACCATGCCACCAGCCATTGGACGCTGCCATGCTGTGCAGGAATATTTGCTCAGATTCTAGAACGGTGTTTTGTAATTGGCTCATAGTAATTATTTCAATAGAAAGGGCGACTTCCCATGCATGTATACGTGCTACACTTCAGGCTGCCAATGGCTGGAAGTCTGTCATGTTCTGGGAGAGATCTTCTGCCTCCGTTCCTGCGCCGCACAATATTGGTTAACCATGAGAGAATCAGCTAAAAAAATGGTTCAAATGGCTCTGAGCACTATGGGACTTAACTACTGTGGTCATCAGTCCCCTAGAACTTAGAACTACTTAAACCTAACTAACCTAAGGACAGCACACACATCCATGCCCGAGGCAGGATTCGAACCTGCGACCGTAGCAGTCGCGCGGAAGAATCAGCTAGAGTAGAATATTGCTGAATTATTATTTGTCGAACTCGCAATGTTAGTAAGTGGCCAACGAGATTTTGACACTGGCAGAACCAGCTAAATTTCTTAGAGTAAACGTGTAGAGTAAACATTGTCAAGCACACACATCACCTTAGGCAGCCATAGAGGATATTTGTAGAGAGAGATGTCTCCGACTTAGACAAAGTAGAGGGTCCCATATGGACTCAGAATTTCCAGCCATTACTGCAGCCCTCATCTGCACTTGCACCGTTGAAGAGTGGTAAGCACGTGCCGTCGACGCAGCCCACAAGGCGACGGGGACACGAAGCTAATTAAATTTCATCTGAATTTCATTCTGCAGATCTAAATTCGCAGCCAGATAATTGCAGCCATCACGCACTTTGGCGAAAGTAATGGTGTTCATTCTTGCTTTTCCAGAGATCGAGCTTTAAATCACTAACAATTTTTGCGATCATTGGCCTAATCTGTGATATACTAGTGGTTTCATATTATGCTTTCATGTGTTCACCCACTTATGCCAAGGATATAATTCCTACTGCCAACTTCTTTTCCGGTTATTAAACGTTTATAATCTTGTTTCAGTGGGTAAATGTTCATGATTGAAGTCGTATGGCAATAAACCAAATTATTATAGTGACTGCCAACTTCTTTTTGTTATTAGATGAATCCCTTCATTAATATACCTGCGTGAGGTGTGATCCCCATACCTTCATGCAGGGGCTCAAAAAATCGAAATTTCTTTTTTTGTCTTTTGAATTGTCTACTGTTGTCTTTGTGATGATTACTTTCCGAGATACTGACAATATTAAAATACGCTACACTTGAACTGCCACTCCGAATTTTGCGTTACTGTAATTTTACAGATATATGACTTCGTGCTGTCTCCATATGATGTAAGCATCTTTGATTTATATTTCATTGGTTTCCCAGCCTGTAACGTAGGTGAGAATTCAACGTCGTTCATCGATACGAGAAGAAGATAGGTTTATTTTGTTTATCTGTAAAAAAATTTGGCGGAAAAGGACGTCTCACAAATTCTGAAACAGACAAGTTGCAAACTAATTATGGGAACTGCTATTTCTCCCATAACGTATCACGTGTTGATGATCTACAACACGGCCTTTGCCTCAGCGGCCCTAAAAAGTGGTGCAAATATAAACGGGCATTACGTTCTGATGAAAAG
Source organism: Schistocerca nitens (assembly GCF_023898315.1). NCBI lineage: Eukaryota > Metazoa > Arthropoda > Insecta > Orthoptera > Acrididae > Schistocerca > Schistocerca nitens. Next base: position 784,591,940 of record NC_064617.1, read on the forward strand.
TATGATCATACACACACTACACCACTAACAGTTATGAGCACAGTGTATTTAGGCACAGTGTATTTAGGGGCTTTGCTAATAATGATTTACTTGAGAGCTGCTTACGTGTCAAGCTAAAAATCTCATTGAAAGTAGGAACTGTTCAATTTCAAATCGTGTACTACAAACGGTCTTTGTACGTTATGAAACTTCAAAATTCGGTATATTACATGTTCTTCTATAGTTTAGTGATGGCATATGAAGAAAAACTGAAGTACTAGACAGATCAGACCCAACGGAGTTTTAAACACAGGACTCTCGTTTTCAAGCATTCGTAAAGCAGACGCATCTGCGTTCAAGTGCAGAAAAGAGGCGAGAAAACAAAGAAGAGCCAAGAATAAAAGATGAAAAGATGCATAAGATTCAGTGGATGATGAATATCGTGCAGAAAAATATAAATCGCAGAAACTGTTACAAATTATTTTTAAAATAATATACAAATAAAACAACAAAACAATTTTTCTTAGAACTATTTTGTCCTACTGGTGCCATTATCTCTAGAACTGTGTCTCTCAGAAACTTGAAATTTTCTGCAGTTGTTCCAAGATAAAAAATGAACAGTCACCTGAAGATTTGGATTTGCAAGTGTATTTCTTTTGATTCCGGCTCAAAAAACTTTTTTAAACAGTAAACCAATTTTTTAAACAAATGTCAACAGAATTCCACTAATTCAATGGACCTGAATCTGCAATCGATTAAAAAATAATCACTGGAAATCTCCTTGTCAAGTTTCAAGGTTCTATCTTTCATAGTCTGTTCAGAAATGGTATCTAAAGAACTTGAAATCTGGCATTGGCAGCATAAGGGAAACGGTTCGCATCTGTCTTCCCTTACATAGACCATCCATCCAGAGTAACTTTCATTTAATAGGACATTATCCATTGCACAACATCTTTTCTCGCATTATCTTATGGGGAGATTCCTTTCTCTGTTGATCACCAGAGATCGGATCTGCATGATCGCAGTCGTATGCTAAATTGCTCAACTGGAACATCAGGACTGTAGTAGCTGAAGAGGTAAGAGACTCCAAAATGAATGCTTTCTGTCGCCTTACGTAAAATCAACCGTGGACACGTTGATGTTGAACTACTCGCCAAAAAATGAAGCGAGGCACATTGTTAAACACCACAGAATGCCAGTCAGCGTATCAGATGATTTTCTCTACACCATGGAAATCTGTAATATGTGATATGATGCTAGAAGTAAACAACGCGTAGCAAATCTAAATCTCAATCGCCGGCCAGGGTGGCCGAGCGGTTCTAGGCACTACAGTCTGGAATCGCGCTACCGCTACGGTCGCAGGTTCGAATCCTGCCTCGGGCATGGATGTGTGTGATGTCGTTAGGTTAGTTAGGTTTAAGTAGTTCTAAGTGCTAGGGGACTGATGACCTCAGAAGTTAAGTCCCATAGTGCTCAGAGCCAATTGAACCATTTTTTAAATCTCGATCCAGCTTCCAGCAATCTTCTCCCGTTGGTTCGTGGTGACACTGCCTGCTGTAAACCCTGCCCAGATACCGGCTGCTGTCACCCATCTATTCGTAGAGCCAGTCTAACAATCCTAAAGTCTTTTAGTAGTGTAGTCGTTCTGGCAGGACGCGTGCCTACTCCTTTTGCCAAGACGTCCTGCATCAGTCTCGTCAGTATTCGTTCTGGAGTCTCCGTGGTTCTTGCAACTGTGACTGTCGTTATGATGCAGCTAGGTGCTCAATGAGGGTGTTTCTATCTTTCTCAAAGGTCTAACCGTTGCGACGAGCTGCGCTTGCACGTCTTCTGGGCGTGTCGTGTTGTGATTTCCTCCTCAAAAATTCCGGTCACCTTAGCTACATCTGACAGCCAGCATAGATTCACACAAATCTACACATTTAAGAACAGTATTATAGAAAGTAATGAAAATAAACTGACATAAGGATGAAATTTTAAACACTACATCCCAGAGGAATGAAAATACGAAACAATTTGGCAACGCTCGTTGAAGGCGCTCATGCTGTGAAACTGAAAATTCCCGTCACTGTAATACGACGATAATAGTGCGTGTTACAAGCTTTTCTGAATCTCCAAGAAGACGTTCTGCAATAGTCTTAAGCGGATTATAATTTGTTGTATCGATATACCAGCACACCGGAGAAAAAGTTATCGCTGCGGACTTCACGCTAATACCGTGCAACATCGCCTCTAGCCGTGACTGTATCCTCAGTTCAGCGAGGAAGAGAGGTCACAAAACTTTGCTACGGCTATGTCGTATCCCTCTGGAGGCACTCATTGACGGTTACATCTCGTAGAGCTTACCTATGGGATCAGGATTAGTTGGTGTAGCCGACCATTAAAGGTGCGATAAGTTACCCCGAGTATACATCAAATGAGAAACGTACGTGTAAGCTGAGCTGTTGCCACCTTAGGGGACGAAAGTGTCCATAGCATATTAGTGACGAAGCTGTAAAAGGGTAACATTTGATCACCGAGAATCTTGAAATAAATTTCCATGATTACTAGTGGGCTCATGTAACACTAGCGAAAATATTCCCAAACCGCCATAGAATGAGCCGCTGCCTGAACTAAATTGCATTCAAAGCCTTGCACCATTTGAAAACAGGCAACATCGAGAACCATTTTGCCACACTGTACGCCTACAGTAACCTACTGTCGAAGTTCTGTGTTTACTTGGCTCATAGAAGACGCTGTAACCGGTGGTGTTTTGCAAGGTTTTTGAGTCACCAGTCTTCTGACTGGTTTGATGCGATCCTCCACGAATTCCTCTCCTGCTCTAATCTCTTCATCTCATATGAACACTTGTACCCTGCGTACTCAATTATTTGTTGGATGTATTCATATCTCTGTCTTCCACTACAGTTCCTACCCTCCCATTACAGTTCTTATCCTTCATAGTACCATTTAGTACCATGGAAGTTACTCCTGGAAGTCTTTACACATATCCTGTCATCTTCCCCCTTCTTCTCGTCAGTTTTTCCCACAAGTTCCTTCCTTCCACAAATTTACGGAAACGAATGTTCTCATTCCTTATCAGTCCACCTGAGTTTCAGTATTCCCCTGTAGCGAAACATCTCAAATGCTTCGATTCTCTTCTGTTCCGGCTTTCGCACTCTGGTCGAAACGTACAGTCTCAGATATTTCTTTCTCATATTAAGGACAATATTTGATACCAGTATGCTTCTCTTAGCCACGCATGCCATCTTTGCCTATGCTAGTCTGTTTCTTATGCCCTACTTGCTGCGCCCGTAATGAGTAAATTAGGTGAAAGGTAGCAGAATTCCTTCGAGTTCCCCAAATCTGATGTTAAGTTTTTCGCTGTTCTCATTTCTGCTACATCTCATTACCTTTATCTTTTCAAGGTTTACTCGCAACCTATGTTCTGTAGTCATTAGACTATTAATTCCGTCAAAGAGATCCTGTAATACCTCTTGAAATTAAAAGAGAGCCACGTATCAGCGAACCTTATCACTGATATCCTTTCACCATGAATGTTGATCCCACTCGTGAATCCTTCTTTTGTTTCAGTCACTGCTTCTTCGATGCATACATTGAATAATAGGGACGGAAGGATTCATTCCTGTGTTATATCCTGTTGAATTCGAGCACTTAGTTGTTAATCTTCTAGCCGTATTGTTCGCAAGATGTCCGACTGCAAATGTCGATTCCATGCAGTTCCATTGGCATTGTTCACTCAGAAACTGGTTGAGACGGGCCTGAAATCACCGATAGTGACAATTCCAGTCGACTTGGGAACTGACTGTCGTAGACAAGACTTGATGCTCGTTTCTCGTCCCCGTAATCTTTTCACGACCCCTGCAGTAAGGCCTTGTTATTTGGCTGCCATTGCTACACCATTCCAGTTAGGCCTGTTGAAGATTCCGCGCTCCAGTCACTACACTTAGGCATCTTCATTCAAGAAGTGGTGATGTGTACGTTCTAACTCGATAGGTCACGTCTGCCGTTTTGTCACATCTGCACGTCGACCCACTTTAGCGCCCTGAATACGTACAGCCGACTGTCGCATACACACCAATCACCGTTACCACTTTCGTCTGCGCTGTTGGCTCTCGTGTCCGCCTGGTTCCAGGGCAATACCGCACTAGGGCGGCCATGGCCACGACCACCGGCTGGCCGTGGCCGAAGCTACAGCGACCAGGACTGCGGCTGGCCGCACCTCAGTCGCACGATGGAGATAGCATCGGCTGTGTGCCTCTGGCATCGTCAGGTGAAACGGAACAAGAAAAGATACTAGGTACATCCTATGTTGCGATCTCGCTCTACAAACGGAATGTTTGTTACCTTTTTTTCTGAACTTCGAGAACACGAAGATAAATTCTTCAATTTCACTAGAATGTCTATAAAAACTTTTTATGAAATATTGAAGAAGATTGGGGACAGCATGAGAGGTACAGAAACAGCAGTATGACAACGCATAGGGGCTGAAGAGAAACTGCTAATAACATTAAGGTAAGTTTTAATAAAGACAAATTTTACTAATAAAAAACTGGTTCAAATGGCTCTGAGCACTATGGGACTCAACTTCTCAGGTCGTTAGTCCCCTAGAACTTAGAACTACTTAAACCTAACTAACCTAAGGAAATGACACACATCCATGCCCGAGGCAGGATTCGAACCTGCGACCGTAGCGGTCTCGCGGTTCCGGACTGCAGCGCCTAGAACCGCACGGCCACTTCGGCCGGCTTTTTACTAATAATGAAATTGTTAATGTTACAATATGTAGTAAGTAAAATTAACTTGACCATTCACCGAAACATGTAAGTACTGATGATGTAACACGATTGTCAATTCTGCCGTCATCCGTATTTTCTGGTGGTGACTGTGGTGAATTATTATTTCGTTAAGAAGAAGAAGAACTAAGCTGCGTGGGAAAGGTTTCCTGACAAATTCCTGTTCCATTACAACACAACGATGTAGACAGAGGCTGGTGTTGTAAGGAATATCCCGCTGATGATTGTGGACGGTGAAAAATGTACGCTGGGTAATGTTCGTAGGAAGATGTGTTTGGACAGTTATGATGCGGTTGAGCTTCTTCAATAATGCTTAAGATTAATCGTTTTACAAGCAACTTCAGATGCTGAGGCATTTTTTTGAAGTTGCTGTCCAAAGACAACAGAAAAAGACTGTCATCATCTGTCATCATTTGTGTGCCCATTTGCTGCCTGGCTTCTGCAGATTTTTGTAGAACATCGATTAGTTGTCTTGCTATTCCGTTTTCTGCTTTCCTTTTCTTACCGAGCACCCTAGCCTGGTGTGGTCCACTCGGAACTTCACTTTCTGCTGTGACCTGATTCTCAGCATTCTCACGTGACACGCTACTATGCGTATGCGACGGTGGATTGGTAATATTCTAAAATTATAGGAGATTAAAATTCAGACATGGCGTCTTTCTCGCAGCTGCAGAACCACTTTTACCGGTTAATGTCCGTTTTTCTCGGTGTATGAATGTTTCATGTTACGCCATTTCTTCTGTAACGACATACGTGTGAAAATGAAATATTATCTTAGCTACCAATAATGTCTATTCTTTGTAAAGGGAGGCTACAAGTAGTTAGATAACTTTCCGTATGCCATAGGTGGTAGAAACTGATGGGAGATGCGTTAATTTACGGAAAATGATTAGAACAATTTTGTTTATTAGTTGACCTTAGAAAAATATTTCTTGACTTCCGTTCAGAAAAAGGTTCCCTTAAAACTAATCTATCTCGCAAAAGTGTGAAATAATTTAGTAATTTCTCCCTTTCAGATGGGAACTGTAAATGCTTACCGACTTGGAGTAACAAGAATCAGAGAAAGTGTAAGAAGAGCATGTTCATCAGTCTGGATTATCTTGAAAGATGAATGTTAGTCAGAACTGACCGAAAACGACTGGCCGTTGATGGAAAGCATGTGTGACTGGTGAAGCCAGCTAACAGTGCATCAATGTTCTTCTACTATAAGAAATATTTCTCTATTGTAATAATAGCTGTTTGTGGTGCGAACTATAAATTCGTCGCTGTAGGTATGGGATCGCATGGTAAATGTGCTGACTCAACGGTATCTCAACAATCAGTGTTCTGTAAGCGAATACTGTCTAGCCGGCCGAAGTGGCCGTGCGGTTAAAGGCGCTGCAGTCTGGAACCGCAAGACCGCTACGGTCGCAGGTTCGAATCCTGCCTCGGGCATGGATGTTTGTGATGTCCTTAGGTTAGTTAGGTTTAACTAGTTCTAAGTTCTAGGGGACTAATGACCTCAGCAGTGGAGTCCCATAGTGCTCAGAGCCATTTTTGAATACTGTCTAATTCCGGAAGACAAACACATTTGACACACAAACAAAAAACCAATGCCTTATGTATTTGTTGCTGACGACGCATTTTCGCTGTCACACAGAATTGTGTGTCCATATGTAGGTCTGCGACCTGATACAAAAAAGGTATTCAACTACCGTCATTGTCGAGCAAGACGTTTCGTAGAGTGCACGTTCAGGATAATGGCAAATAAGTGGAGGATCCTTCGCAGACCCCTGAATATGAACGTCGATTTCGCCACAGACGTTGTTAAGACACGTGTTTTATCCAACTATGTACGAAAGAGTGATGGTGTTCAATATTCAGATACACTGTATGGATATCCTTCAGCTCATAACGATATTCCACAACGAATACGTAGACGTGCGCAGTTATCGGCGAGAGAAGCGTAGCTTTTCTCACCTGATGATAGCGGCGAGGTGGACCGCTGAAATATTGTGCTCAGATGACAGTTTGATGCTGCTGGAATTCCGATAAGTTCACACTACAGAAACGTTTTTGCCTATTACTTTGTACATGAAGGTGCTCTGCCATGGCAGTTGGATTACATACACTGAAGTCTGGATTAGATGTACATGTTATGTTAATAAAGATAAATAAAAGTTGCAAAGCATCCACAGCGTGTTTTGTTCTTGCGGTGTTGCACATCCTCTGCCCCCGAACATCATTGTCACTTCATCCCACATTCCCTTTTTCGCATTTTTGTCACCAAATTCTTCAGATAACCAGTTCCACAAAGCAGACCTCTCCCTCATGTTTATAATAAATTTCGCCTTATCAAAGTCCGTGATGACAGAAAGATCCTTCTTCAGACAAACAGCAGCAAACAAATAATAAACTGAAACATATCTCCACAGCTGGAACCGCACTGACGGCTGGCCGCACACTGGCGGTGCAACGTGCTCGCTGCCCCATTCAGCTGAGTGTAACTTTGGCCGGAGCGGCGCGCTGGCCGGAGGCTGGTCGCATGACGAAGTGCTGGCCGCAGGCGGCTCAGTGCGAGTTGCGCGGCACCTCTCCATGCAAACCTGGCCGCATTCGACCAGCTGCAAGTCTGGCCGTGGCCGTAGCCACACAAGTGCGCTATTGCCCTAAGCAAGCCGATCCTGGGTAACACATGCCAGCAACGGAGTGCAAAAGATTATCAACGACAGTTCCCTGCAGCACATGTAATTGTAAATAGATTCCCAACACACTGCTCTCGCATGCCATTCAAAGCTCATCCGTACACACATTAGTCCATAGCGATTCGGAGAGAACAAATGCGCCCAGGAACAGACCCAATTTTTTTTAAATATTAACTATCAAAAACAGTTTTGATCACAAATTATTTATTCCGGTGACCAATGAGCAAGAACCTCCTTCTGGTGGAGTAGTGTTTTACCACCAGAAGGAGGTTCTTGCTCACTGGCCTGAAGATGACCACAGTTTTGGTCGAAACCGGTCACCGGAATAAATAATTTGTGAGCAAAACTGTTTTTGAAAGTAAATATTAGTAATTACACTGATCACTGGTTGCTCCCACAATGTATGCAAAAGAAAAGACTAAAATTTATATGGACCGTTTAAATATAACAGACGTCTATATTGTCTCTTAGCATAGGCCTTTAGCATTAGCTTCAAGGAAACTAGATCAACAAACGCAAATTTTAAATTGGCCAGTAAAATAGCAAAACCGACACACGTTCTAACTTGAACTATTAAACATCTGTGATAACTGGTAATACTAAACACTTCACTGTGCCTCCAATTGAAAACTACATGACCGATAATTTACTACAAAAATCAGAAGAATTAATGGGAGGCGGACAAGAACAATTAATGCATGCACTAATGCACACCGTCAACCTTCCAAATAAGCTTTCTTCTGTAACACGGCGCATTACGCTAGCTGAAGATTCACAAGCACCGCGGGTACATAAGTTTAACACGTAAGATATCAGCCAATGAATCAGTCTGAAACGTCTAGCAGATCTTAGAATCCCATTGTCCATCGAATGCCATGGAGACACGGGCGTCCGTACCTAACAAATAGAAGGAATACGGACCAAAATCACAGTGAACACTGTCCTGACAGATCGATGGCCTTCTGATAAACCACAGCAGAAGACATGTCGGTACCCAATAACTTACATCAGGTAACATGGCGTCAATATTGGTGGCGCTCCATCAGCTAACACCACGGGGAAGAAGCCCCATAGAAACCTCGTTACAACTTCGTTCCTCAGCTCATACTTCCCACAAACCGGAAAGCACGGAGCCGCCACACTAGAGGACGCTGCCCTCCAACGTCAACATGTTAGTCAAAGATACATTGCGAAAAAGGCGCCGTGGCTCAATCATTTTGAACGGGGAACTCTTAATATGTGCGTGCGTCAGTATTGAAATGCCCTTTTTTTTTAGCGTTTCTTACCGCAATCAGTAAAAACGGAGCACTTATACGATAACTTGTCGTCCGTCTGTCTGTCCGTCAGTCCGACTGTTATGACACCTTTCTCTCAGCAACGGATAGAGGTATCAAGTTGAAATCTGTATCACATATTAAGGTCTACGATAGCTTGGTGAGGTAATAAAAGATTCAAGTTTCTAGATCAGTGCAGTAAAAAGATACGGCTGTTTGTGTCACATGTTTTGATACTAATTCACTATTCAGAGGCTAAAGAGGTGACCAAGGATCACGCGTTTTCCCAGAAGCAACGTTTCGCAATACAAGTAAAGGAAAAAAATCCACAAACTTTTCAATTGTAATTATATCACACGAAAACAAAAAATTCTTTATCATTTGTTATCGTACTGTCTGTCCGTCTGTTAAAACACCTTTCTGTCAGGAACTGGTAGAAGTATCACGTTAAAATTTATGTTTACGGTCCATTGCTGGTGTAAAAAAATGTATTCTCCTAAGTCAATTCAGTCAAAAGTTTTGGCCATTTATGTCACATATTTTGATACTCGCAAACTCCCTCATCAATACCTGTAGACGCACTTCCCTTTGACCTAGACTCATGAAATTTGGCAAAAAGCAAAGTTTCATTTTATAAGTAAGAGAAAAAAATCCGAGAATTGTTAATCTGTCATTATACAGGGTGATTCAAAAAGAATACCACAACTTTAAAAATGTGTATTTAATGAAGGAAACATAATATAACCTTCTGTTATACATAATTACAAAGAGTATTTAAAAAGGTTTTTTTTTACTCAAAAACAAGTTCAGAGATGTTCAATATGGCCCCCTCCAGACACACGAGCAATATCAACCCGATACTCCAACTCGTTCCACACTCTCTGTAGCATATCAGGCGTAACAGTTTGGATAGCTGCTGTTATTTCTCGTTTCAAATCATCAATGGTGGCTGGGAGAGGTGGCCGAAACACCATATCCTTAACATACCCCCATAAGAAAAAATCGCAGGGGGTAAGATCAGGGCTTCTTGGAGGCCAGTGATGAAGTGCTCTGTCACGGGCTGCCTGGCGGCCGATCCATCGCCTCGGATAGTTGACGTTCAGGTAGTTACGGACAGATAAGTGCCAATGTGGTGGCGCTCCATCCTGCTGAAATATGAATTGTTGTGCTTCTTGTTCGAGCTGAGGGAACAGCCAATTCTCTAATATCTCCAGATACTGTAGTCCAGTTACAGTAGCACCTTCGAAGAACTTTTCCCTTTGCACAAACACCCATTCTCTGTAAACTGTTTATACCAACGTTTAATACACCACCTATCTGGAGGTTTAACACCATACTTCGTTCGAAATGCACGCTGAACAACTGTCGTCGATTCACTTCTGCCGTACTCAATAACACAAAAAGCTTTCTGTTGAGCGGTCGCCATCTTATCATCAACTGACGCTGTCGCCTACTCAACAGCGCCTCAAGCGAACAAATGTACAACTAAATGAAACTTTATAGCTCCCTTAATTCGCCGACAGATAGTGCTTAGCTCTGCCTTTTGTCGTTGCAGAGTTTTAAATTCCTAAAGTTGTGGTATTCTTTTTGAATCGCCCTGTATGTCATCAAAAAGTTTTTTTTGTCATTTGTTATGCCACTGGCTGCCTGTCCGTCTGTTAAGACCCCTTTTTCTCGGGAATCATATCAGTAGATGAGAAATTACACAAAAATTTTAAGCTTTTGATTAAAACATTCCCGAAGGTCTTACAATTCATGGGACCGTTATCTTGCCAGTATCAATATCGGTAAAAGGCAAAAACCGTCATGATTCTCGATTCCAGGGATGGATGAACTGTCTGTGTAAGTGATTAAGTCTATACGGAGCTCTCAGAGCGCGAGTCCTATTCGCACTGGCCAAATTTTTTTTATTTACGCGTTTCCTTTCCACGTCAAGAAAGACTTTTTATCCGTTTTCATGCTCTTTGCGTTCTGTGCGCTCGCAGCACGGACCGCTTCTTCGCCGAAGCAGAACTCAATTCTCGGCAGAAGCCCTCATCAAGCGGGCGGGACCGCTGATTCCCGGGACACGCTGAATTGCTGGCCAGCGCCAAGCGGCGCCCCGCCCCCGCTGTCGCCTCCGCTCTTCGCTGCCGCTCGCGTTACCCGCAGGGCTTCATAAGCGCAGGACACGAGAATACGCCGGATGCGCTGCTGCCATAGCGCACTTGCTAACACTAACGCCGTTCCCAGTAAATCCTCCACAGCCTGTTCTAATTTTCCACGTCCGACGCAGCACAAAAGAGCTAGTCGCTCTCAGTTGTGAGCTTTCAAATTCGTTACATAGCATTTCACTCAGTATACAAAAGGTAGTCATAAGGTTTGGCTATCATGTTGAAAAAATAAAGTTAAGAAATTAATCTTTCCTTCGTTTGCAGGTACGTGTTTCCAGTCATAGTAATCATAGGGATACCCGCGCCACAGTATCGTAGCAATTCGTTAGAAGACTCAAAATGACGCATCCCATTGATTGAATGCAGTACCATACGATACTTTGTTTTCTGTATTTGAAGGAGAACAACGGAGCAACAATACATGGTGAGTTTTTGAAGTGTCTGGCATCAATCCACCTCTATAAATTCCAGTCATGAGAAGCTGCACTCGTTTCCAGAGCGGTCTAACAGGTTTGAATAATGATATACAACCTGACAGGCCATCTGAGTGGTGTCGCCTGAAGAGCAGAGTACAAAAGCAAGGTGGGCAACTCGCAGGGAAACAACAGAAGACCATAGTCGCTGCAAGCCGCAAAGACACGGATCCTTCAGACATGGCACCTTTTTCTTTCTCTGATACAAAAATTGTTACGTGCCAGGCATTTCCAGCATGAATACGGGGTATCACTCTACTTTTTATGTTTCCTGAACCTCCAAAATAGCATCTGCTAGGATCAAGGCTAGTGCCAAGTCATCCACTGTTCGGAAAAATTGGTCGCATGAAGGCTAAATATGCAATAAACGAATGACACCTAGTTTCGTGGCACCTAGTTTCAGTCTGGTTTTTTGTCTGTTGTAATTAAGCACCACATGGTGTGCACGATATGTGAGACAGACTTCAAGAAGAAAATAATAATTCTAATTCCAAAGAAAGCAGGTGATGACAGGTATGAATATCACTGATCTATCAGTTTACTGAGCCATGGGTGCAAAATACTGACGTAATTACTGATAGAATAATGGAAAAACTGCTAGAAGCTAACCTCGAGGACGATCCGTTTCTGTCTCGGAGAAATGGTTGAACATCGAGTGAATACCGAGACTACGTCTTATCTCAGAAGATAGGTTAAAGAAAGTCAAATCTAATTCAGAGGTTTTGTAGCCTTCGAAAAGGCTTTTGAAGTTGTTGACAGGAATACACCTTTGAAATTTTGAAAGCAGCAAGGGTAAAATGCAGAGAGCGAAATGTTATATGCAACTAGTACAGAACCACATGACAGTTAGAAGAGTCGAAGGGAATGAAAGCGAACTAGTGGTTCAGAGGGGAGACAGGGTTGTAGTTTATCCGCGTTGCTACACACTCTGTACATTGAGCAAGCGGTAAAGGAAGCCAAATAAAAATTCTAAGGAGAAAATAAAGTTAAAGGAGAAGAACTAAGAACTTTGAGGTTTGCCAGTGGCATTGTAATTCCGTCAGTGTCAGCAGATGACCTGGAAGTGCCGTTGAACGGATTGGACAGCGCTTGAAAGGAGGATGTAAGATGAACATATTGTAAGCAAAACAAGCGTAACGGAATACAACCGAATTAAATCAGGCGATGCTGAGACATTAAGGGTAACAGGCGAAATTTGTTATTTGGGCAGTAAAATAACTGATGATGGCAAAAGCAGAAAGAATATAAAACGTAGACTGGCAATGCCAAGAAACGCGTTTCTCATGATGAGAAAATTTGTTAACACCGTATATAATTTTAAGCATTAGAATCTTTGCTGAAGACGTTTGTCTCGAGGACAGCATAGCAAGGAAGTGATACACAGACTATAAACGGTTTATGCAACAAGACATGCTTTTGAAATGTGATGCTACAGAATAGGCTAATGCTGAAGATTGTATGGGTAAATGGCGTAACAAATGAGAAGATACTAAACAGAATAGGGAAAACAGAAATTTATGGTATGACTTGACAAAAAGAAGACATCCGTTGATAGAATACGCTCTGACATCAAGGAACCGTTGATTTAGTACTAGACGGAAATATGTCTGGTAAAAATTGCAGTAGTTATTGGGAGTTAAAGACCCTTGCGCAGTATTGTAGCAGGGAAAGGAGCATCAAACCAGTCTTCGGACTGACGACCACAACATCACTTAAAACTTTATGACTATCCTCGTATAGATAAAAATTAAGCGAAACAGGGAAATTCGGTTTCGTTTATGAAGTGTGGTGTAGTATTCTATTAGCACTGTTGTGACGAATGTAGAGTGGTCTAATTGGCGCATAGTCGTTGTATATGGGAGTAACGAAGCTGTAGCCAGAAACAGTACTTGCGGTTGGAGCATTTTATTACATGAGTTATTCGGCCGTAGTTTTTCCATTTCCCTGTTTTCGTAATGGATCATCTATTACCTTCATTTCTCGGGGGAGAGGATTTATTCATCTCCCCAGCATTTTTTGTGAGTATAAAGAGATGAGTCGTGCAAAGATTTTCCCTTGAAGTTGTTGTATTTTCTCTGAGAAAACGTAATGAGCTAGCCAGATACGTAAGTCTGGTTCTTTCTGCTATTGCGCCTGAGAATTAGAAACTGTGCAGTTGAATCCTGGTTTTGTTAGTATTTAGGCCGAAAATAATCAGTTATTTGAAACACGACAAATGTATAGTCTATGCACTATGTTCATCAAGCATAAATAAATATACAGAACACAGTCTACATCACTGTTTATTAAATTTTATGTCTGCTTTCTACCAACTTAGACCACCTTCACATCTCACAATAAAATACTGTACTTTTGCTATTACCAGCATCTTGTATTCAAATGTTAAATCTGAAGTTGGCCTAATTCCACCGAGCCAGTCTTAACTGTTAATAAAACGTGATATTGACTATTTTGTTCGTTGAATAATAAAAGATCACAGACATCTCCTATGACAAACTGTCCTTTTGCTAAAATATGTATTTTCGAGTGAAACAAAATGGATAAAATGGTTCAAATGGCTCTGAGCACTATGGGACTTAACTGCTGTGGTCATCAGTCCCCTAGAACTTAGAACTACTTAAGCCTAACTAACCTAAGGACATCACACACATCCATGTCCGAGGCAGGATTCGAACCTGCGACCATAGCGGTCGCGTTGTTACAGACTGTAGCACCTAGAACCGCTCGGCCACTCCGGCCGGCAGTGAAACAATAGGCAGGGAAATTGAGATTATGATGATGTCATTAGAGATACAGTACAAACTCAGCTTGCACTGGAAACCGATCGTCGTTTTCGGAAAGGCACCATCTCTGTTTTCTCCTCAGTTGATTAAAGGAACAACATAAACGAAAAATCTAAAAATTATTTGAAACTATTTTGTCCCCAAAGTAATCTTAACGCTTTCATTAGTAAGCAGTTTCGTTAATTTGGTACTTCGACTAATACAGTTCACAGTAGTGCCAAATAAGTTGCATACGTGGATTTTCATGGCTCGTTGGCACGTCATTCTCAAGGAATTTGCTGTCTCCTGCAATGTTGGGTTTCAAACTTCCAAAATCCAATATGCAATATATCTTCACACGCACACACACACACACACACACACACACACACACAGACACACACACACACACACACACACACACACACACACACACACAACAAAGTAGTTGGGCGAATAACTTGCTTGGAGGGAAGAAACAGTCATCGAATGAAGTAAGATAGTATATTTTGTACAGCCTATAAACAAACAACTTTTCTATGAGAACAGAGATTTCGGAATTTAGCAGGACAACATGCCTTGTGCTCGTTGGTCATCAGTCCTGGAATACGCTTATTTTACGCCCAGAGTGCAGTTCTTGAGGAAAGTAATGACAACTGTGATCTCGATCACCTGACATGAATAGCACAGATCATTAACTGAATGCTCTCAGAAATCAATCAGCGATCTGGTTCACTCGCTTCAGAGTTTATTTGATACGACGTAAACACGCGGACATCATAACACCGTCAGCCGTCTCGGAAAGAGCTACATTGCAGTTCGGAGTACACACAATCCATCTTGACATTAGTCGTGCTATATCGAAATGACTCCCATTTTGTGCGTTTCAAACGTACTGCAGGTTGCTCTGTGAAATTTCGGTTTTTTTCAGTACTGACTCTTAAAGAGTTCTGAGCTCTGGCTAAGAATCAACATATTCTTTACTTAATGTTTACAAACTATACACTGCTAGTTGTTTTTATTTGATTTACTGAATCTCCTAAAAAACCAAAAACTAATATTATGTACAATAACAAAATATGAGATTGTGCTACATTCCTAAGTTACAGTAAACTCACGATTTCAGTAACATTAATTCACCTGACTGGTCAGATATCTTACGTCTGTCTATGGGGTCTCTTAAAAATGTAACAGGAATTTTGCAGTTTATTATATTTGATTAGTCCAGTTTGCGCACTTTTTTACTTTGTTATCTGAGACGTACGAGTGGAGTGTTTGCTATGTTGGACATTTATTGTGTTTCAATTTTCGAGCAGGTTCCATGTGTTTTGGTTGTATCGCTGATTATTTATTTTGTATTAGAATGAGTTATAGTGTTAAATTTTGCAAATAGTAAAACTGCTTATCATCTAATAGATTGTCAATTTTCTTTTCAATTCTTCTGTATATTATATCCGTCAGCAGCTTTGATGCCTGAGCTGTTCAGCTGACTGTGCGATAGTTCTAGTACTTGTCGGTCGTTGCCATCTTCGGAATTGCGTGGCTGACATTTTCCGCAAGTCCGATGGTACGCCGCCAGTCTCATAGATTCTACAGATCAAGTTGAATAGTCGTTTGGTTGTCACTTCCTTCAATGATTTTAGAAACTCTGACGTAATGTTATCCAGCCCTTCTGCCTTATTTGATTTCAAGTCCTACCCGTTATATGTCCTCATATACTTTCTCTACCCATTCTTATTCCGCTTGCGACGTCGACATGTACAACTGAATTATTGATTATTTTTGTCGGCGTTGATTTACTTTCGATTCTGATGAGAGCAACCCTATTACTGAACAGTAACTCACGCTCTGCCCTACTTTCTTGTCCGTAACGAATCCTTCTCCCTTTATACCAATTGCAGCTGCTGTTGATATTACCCTATATTCGTCTGAAAACAAATCCTTATCTATTCCGCCGGCCGCGGTGGTCTAGTGGTTCTAGGCGCTCAGTCCGGAACCGCGCGACTGCTACGGTCGCAGGTTCGAATCCTGCCTCGGGCATGGATGTGTGTGATGTCCTTAGGTTAGTTAGGGTTAAGTGGTTCTAAGTTCTAGGGGACTGATGACCACAGATGTTAAGTCCCATAGTGCTCAGAGCCATTTTTTTTATCTATTCCATTTCACTTCACTGACTCCCGCTACATCTTTATTGAGCCCTAGCATTTGCACTTTCAGATTTGTTAGCTTTCTTACCACGTTAGAACCTCTGACATTCCATACCCGCCCCGCAGAACATCACCCTGTCACTAGTTTTTCAATCTTTATCTCATAGTCACCTCCCCTTTGGCAGTCCCCTCACGGAGATTCGAATAGGGGACTAGTCCGGAATCTGTTGCCAATGGAAAGACCTTTATGACAGTTTTTCAGTTATAGACCACATGTCCTGTGGGAACATTTGATGTGTCTTTAACGATGTAGTTCCCCTTGACTTCTGCATCGTCAAGCCGTTGATTGGTGCCATGTCTTCCGCCTTTTTGGGTCAGTTTCGCGCCTCATGATCAATAGGGCCTCATGATCAATAGGGTGCCCTGAAAATCTCTAGCTAATCCGTTCCTTTGATAATGTCGTTGGTAGAACGAGGGTTACCTCTGACGCCGGATGTCTTCGGCCGCCACTGCTGGTAACTGTTGTACAAAGTTTAAGCAGGGGATAGGTTCGAACGCGGAACCAAAGGAGGTTGATTGCTAGCCAATAACCTGCCCCTATAAGCAGAGATGAAACTACTAACTCTATTCTGAAGATTGAGTTCCAGAAGTATTTCCGGGATCTGAAAGTGTGCTGGCGTTAAGTATATAATGAGGAATGTTTTCAACGTGATAACACTGACGTGGACGAATAAATAAATTTACTTCAAAAAAAGTTCCCATTATTTCGTGAACACACTTTGTACATCAATTAGTTCCCGCTGGAATACAGTTAAGAATAAGTGATTAGAATCACTCGTGTTCCATTGATAAATTGCTTAACAACAGTTCAGATGGCTAGAAAAGACATTATTTATATATGAAATTAGTTAACTACTTACGAAACGGTGTATTAAGTTATGCTTACCAGTTTCGCTATGATTGTTCATTAATGCAATAGAAACTAGTATGAGATACGCTCTTATTTCTGCATTTTTGGCCATGAAACTCGTAGGTTTTACAAACATAAATTGTACCAAATTTCCTGCGTTCAATGTTCCATCACCATGCCCCGCTAACACAGCACGCACAAAAGAAAAAATAAATAAAGAGTACGCTGTGTTAGCTCTGTAAACACGCACAGCTGACACAGGCACCGCTCACACGAAAGGTCGAATGTTCTGTGTGCTAAACGGATTACGGTTAGAACACAGACGGAGAGCTAACAAGGACTCTGGATCTGTGGGAAGGTCAAACATTTCAGGGGAATCTTTTTAACTGCAGTGGTACATCTGCAATAAAAAAATCATAAAAATAAAACATTAAAAATTACTGTTGCTGCTCAGTTATGATTGCGATAATTATAGTTTAGATGGCCCTAGATTGAAGTAATTCACTATTACATCGAAAAAATTAGACAAAACAGAAAAAGTTTACTTATTATGGTAGAGCATTTATTAAGCATCATTAAATAATTAGGAGAAGCGATTATTCGTAATCGCATTTACTGTGCCACCGACCCAAGTGCATTGCCTTACGTTCATTGTGAAACAAGTGTTAAGAGACGGATAACATCCCAGTAAGGTGTTGCACATTCTCGCTGTATTGGTAGAACGAGTTTATACATTCATGAATAGTGTTTACAGATAGATTTGTCAAAAGAGTTCACGTAATAAGAGGCAGCCACAGAAGCCTTGGCTTCTCAGCTCCAACATACCTGTTCTGATGTTAGAAGAGAGCTCATTTTAAGCCGACTAACTAAACATTTACTGTACACAGCCGAAAGGGAAAGTATTATCCACACCCAACATGTCGGAGTAAATATCAGTTTCATTTACCACATATGCACTAAAACACACACACACACACACACACACACACACACACACACACACACACACGAGTGGAGAGAAAAAGAGCAAGAGAGGAAGACTCTGAGGCGGCTGTAATTTTTGTTAGTAAAGTTCCTCTAGGTGAATCCGCTAAACAGCATGCACTGAAATATAAAATTAACAAGCAGTAGTAGTCAGCAGAAAGGCTAATGAGCTTAAACTAGCTTGAATCTCGTGAATAAAACTTCTAATTAATATTACTTTTCAGTTGTTTAGAGATCTTGGTGTATAATTGTGTGACTTTTTCTACAGAAGTAACAAATCCTTTGTATCACAAGGTTCCTTTTTCCTCCTGTACAAGGGACAAATTTCTTTCCATCAGAGATATGAAAGCTGACGTGCTTTAGCAGCCATTACTACATGTTTTCTACTGGTGTAAAGGCTTCATTATTTCTTGAAACGAAGAGCTAACTTTCCTATACGTGGACCAAAGAGAAAATTACCACAGACTGTGTCTCCTCTAATATTACCCTATTAGCTACAGTACTTCTTTCCTCGGGCGTAATAGTCCTTCATCAAACAGTGCTAGGTGACACTTTAAGATTTCATTTCTAAATTTCTTACGTCCGCGTCGTCAGAAACTGCAGAAGAAGTATAGTACGCCTACTACGTACACTTGTGTGCAAGAATTAATGATGAAAGTAAATTTCCGATGATTTGTCACTGCTAAGTAACGTAGCTCAATTAAACTAGGATCTTACATAAAAAGAACTGATACAGTATATTATTCAAGGTAACTGAAATAAATAGGCTGTGAGACGAACAGAAATGACAGTTTTATTCAAAGAGGCAGTTATACACAAATCACCATGATTTATGATGGTCCTCTGGACGTTGCAATGTACTTAATATGGTGTGTGGTCACCATAGACGGCAATACACGCTCTGCAGAGTGCCCCCATAAGGTTGTTAGGGCGTTCCATGACTCCACCAGTGCAGTTCACACATGCTGGATGGTCGATGGTGAGCATCGACTTCCTGCAGTAAGTGTCCCCAGATCATCCCACTCGTGCTCGATGAGATTGAAGTCGGGAGAAGGGGCAGGCCAATCGAATCACCGAATATCCTCTCGTTCCCAGAGCTCCTCTACTTGCGCTGTTCGATGGCGTCGCGTATTGTCATCCATGGGTAGTATGCATGACTGAAAAGACGATCATGGGGAAGGAGTACAATGTCACACTAACGTTGACCGGTAAGTGTCACGTGTTCAAAGAACTGGTAGTCAAAACACCCAGGGAACATTGGGCGTCTCCAGACCCTATCACCTACCTCACCAAAATTATCATGTTCGGCCATGTTTATTACATGCTCCCATCTTTCGCCGTATGAGGGTACGTTCAGAATCAGATCTCATTCGAAAAGAGCACGCTACCCCCTTCCCTCTCTTGGTCCAATCCCTATGCTCCTAGCGCCATTTTGGCCGATGACCAGGTGTAAACGGAAAACAGTTCACCCTCATATGGTGAGAGGTGGAAGCACCTAATGCACCCACGAACATTATCGAACAAGATCGTTTTGATGGTCCAGGTGTTTTGGCTTGGTCAGGGATAATTTTGCTTGGGTGTACTGACCTTGGAGGAAAAGAGCAGATTTTGGACAGACGGGTAGAGTATTTTAGTGAACAACTGAATTCAGAATCGGATAATGAGAGTGGGGTAGATGCCGGTGTGGGAGAAGAGGTAGAGCATTAAGTAAATAGAGATGAAGAGCACCAGGGATCAGTAGCAGAACCCACACTCGAAGAAGTTACAGTTAGTATCAAGACTCTTAAGAACTAAAAGCTCCGGGAGAGATGATGAAATATGGCGGAGAAAAACTAGTAAGGGTTTTTCATGAGATTATAGTGGACATATGGCGGAAAGAAAAATCACCGAACAGTGGTGTACAGCAATAATCTTCCCTTTACATAAGAAACATGACAAAGGTAACTGGGGGAATTACAAAGGAATTGCACTATTCTGTATAGTATATAAAGTATTAGGAAAAATCATGACTGGGCGGTTATGAACATACGTAGATAGTATCTAGGAGACTACCAGTGTGGTTTCAGAACTAACAGATCCACTACAGACCAGATTTTCACTATCAGGCGGATCCTTGAAAAATGTTATGAGTACAACATCGATGTCCACCAGCTGTTCATTGACTTCAAACAAGCTTATGATAGTATCAAAAGTGATCAACTTTGGAAGGCAGTGCAAGAGCCAGGCGTCCCTAAAAACTGATAAGATTGGTTCAGATGACTTTGAGAAGAAGCCGGCCGTTGTCGCCGAGGGGTTCTATGTGCTTCAGTCTGGAACCGCGCGACCGCTACGGTCGCAGGTTCGAATCCTGCCTCGGGCATGGATGTGTGCGATGTACTTAGGTTAGTTAGGTTTGAGTAGTTCTAAGTTCGAGGGGATTGATGACCTCTGATGTTAAGTTCCATAGTGCTCAGAGCCATTTGAACCATCTGACTTTGAGAAGAACAGCATAAAAAGTAAATATCCTGGGCACTTTATCATAGGCATTTGATGTTAACCAAGGACTGTGGTAGGGTGATGCGCTCTCCATCATTCTGTTTAATGTCGCCTTGGAGAGTGTAATCCAAAAGACACAAAATAACAACCCTGGGGGGACACTGTTTAATAGAGTGACTCAGGAGCTTGCATATGCGGATGATATTGTTTTGCTATCCAGGAGGTAACAGGACCTGGAAGAAAAACTTGAAAAAAGTAGAATGATCCGGTGTGAAGATGTGACTGACCATTAATCAAAGACCAAGTATATGTTAACATCTAGGAAAATATTCAGTGAAGGAGTAAGGGAATGACTTTGAATGGAAAAGAATATGAACGCTGTGAGAGCTTTAAATATCTTGCGTCACTGGTAACTGAGAACAATGATATGAGAGAAGAAATACATGCAAGGATTGCAGGTGATAACAGGAGCTACCTTGCACTGGTTAAAGTGTTTAAAGCAAGGAGCCTTAGTAAGAATATGAGGCTGAGGGTGTATCGTACGGTAGTTAGACCTGTGGTGATGTATGGTTCGGAGACCTGGACTATCACACAAAACGATGAGGATATCTTGCTGAGATGGGAAAGGATGATACCTAGGAAAATCTAAAGGCCAGTGAATGATAGGAATTTTTGGGGAATCAGAAACAATAAGGGAATCTGAGAGTTGTACAACCAACCAGATATTGTGACTGAAATAAAGAGTAGTGGACTACGGTGGTTGGGACATATAGAAAGAATGGTGGAGAACAGCACAGTCAAGAATGTTTTCAAAGAAAAACCTAGGGGACGCCGTATAAGGGGCGGACCAAGGACCACATGACTAAACAATGTGGAAGACGACTTTAGAAGAATGGGAGTGAGAAGATGGAGAGCAAGGCAGCCAGCAGAGAAGAGTGGGTGGAGGTAGTCCAGGAGGCCAAGGCCCTACGAGGGCTATAGCACCAAGGAGTATTAGTAGTAATAGAAGCGCTCAAATGTAATTGTGATACAGTATTCCTTCCATATGAGAGTTGCTTAGGGATGCATTCGGCCATGAACTTCATTTGTATTGATGACAATGCGCAACAGCATCGAAATGCGCAGACTGAGGAGCTCTTGGAACGAGAGGATATTCGGCGAATGAACTGGCCTCACCGTCCCTCCCTACCTAAATCCCATCGAGCAAGTGTGGCATGCGTTGGGCAGACGTACTGCAGCACGTGGGCATGCACCAACGACCACCCAAGAGGCGTCAGCCACGCTGGTAGAGGAATGGAATTCCTTACCGCAAAAATTCCTTAGCAACCTTGTAGGCAGTCTGAGAGCACCTAACACAGCAAGCACTGCCACCCCTACTGATCACAAACCCTGTTAAGAACCGTGTTCCCCCTTTTGTACAAAGCGCAGGGGACCATCATAAATCAGGTGAATTCAGAACTGTCGTCCTTCAAAAAAGTGTCAATTTTTTTCGTCTCGTTGGGCATTCCAGATGCCTATACTGCAGCATTTCTTTCTGTGTACGGTCCAAGTCCCGCCCTTAAGTTCTGAACACCATTTTATTCCATTATGCCCTAAAATGAACTAATGCTAAGCTTTTAAAACTACTGAAGCTCCTTCTCACTGTCTGTTTCTACATCCCTGCCCAGTCATTGTCCTTAATGACTTGCGAGAAATTTTAAACACTTCTTATCCCTCATTTTATGTGTCTCTCCACGTGATTTTTTTGCTACGTATTGTAATTTTTATGCCACATCATAAAAAATTTCAAATGATAATATATTCCGAAGTATTTCCATTGTCTGTTATCCCCTGTTGCTATGAGAATGTCCTATGACAATCATGCAGAAGATAAAAGCATGTCGTATGATAAAACGTGTCGAGAAAAATGTTAATTTTTATATGCAGGCATTTGATAAACGTGGTGCATGTCGGGATCATTAGAGACGGAACAGAAACTTAGCTCGTGTCAAGGATAGTAAAGAAAATGAACCCTCCCCTTTCACAGGCAACATCCCGGAATTTACCTGAAGAAATTAAGGGAAATCACGGAAAAACTTAGATCTGGACGACACGACTTGAATATGAACTGTCGTCCTCCAGAAATCGAACCCATTGTGCCAACCGCTGCGTCACGTTGTGTGGCAGAAATACACTCCTCGAAATGGAAAAAAGAACACATTGACACCGGTGTGTCAGACCAACCATACTTGCTCCGGACACTGCGAGAGGGCTGTACAA
The DNA here is from genome assembly GCF_023898315.1 of Schistocerca nitens. Taxonomy (NCBI): domain Eukaryota; kingdom Metazoa; phylum Arthropoda; class Insecta; order Orthoptera; family Acrididae; genus Schistocerca; species Schistocerca nitens. The sequence continues at coordinate 784,614,833 of NC_064617.1, forward strand.
GCAATGATCACACGCACGGCACAGCGGACACACCAGGAACCGCGGTGTTGGCCGTCGAATGGCGCTAGCTGCGCAGCATTTGTGCACCGCCGCCGTCAGTGTCAGCCAGTTTGCCGTGGCATACGGAGCTCCATCGCAGTCTTTAACACTGGTAGCATGCCGCGACAGCGTGGACGTGAACCGTGTAAGTCAACTACCCTGGCCAGCAAGATCTCCGGATCTGTCCCCCATTGAGCATGTTTGGGACTGGATGAAGCGTCGTCTCACGCGGTCTGCACGTCCAGCACGAACGCTGGTCCAACTGAGGCGCCAGGTGGAAATGGCATGGCAAGCCGTTCCACAGGACTACATCCAGCATCTCTACGATCGTCTCCATGGGAGAATAGCAGCCTGCATTGCTGCGAAAGGGGGATATACACTGTACTAGTGCCGACATTGTGCATGCTCTGTTGCCTGTGTCTATGTGCCTGTGGTTCTGTCAGTGTGATCATGTGATGTATCTGACCCCAGGAATGTGTCAATAAAGTTTCCCCTTCCTGGGACAATGAATTCACGGTGTTCTTATTTCAATTTCCAGGAGTGTATTATTAGCTGATTCTCCTTCTTGAACTTGAAAGTCGGTTGGTTAAAGTTTCAAGCATTACCTAGACTCAGTGCGAACGAATTATTTAAATTGCTTTGCTTTAAAGTTTTCTATGCTGATCTCCGACTTTTTTAAACAATGGGTTACTTTAAATCTTTATTTGTGATATTTCTATTTGTTTTTTAATATTACCATTCTTCCAAAAAACGATTTAGATCTAATAAGTTATCGCCAACTTCATTTTAGTAATTAAACCAGTTATTACACAACATTGCGAGGTGTAGGATAGGACAAAAATACGGAAACACTACGAGAAATAGATAGTCGAATATAAACGCAGATACTAGCCAAGCCTTGAGGTAGCGTTGTCGTTTTTCACCTGGGCGATGTCCGTAATACGTTGGGTCGGTAGATGTCATAACTGTGTCCAGTGTAGTATGTCGGAGCTAAGCGAATATCGTCCTGAGAAAGTCGCTGGTACTCGAACGGTGGGTGTTTCCCTAACCAAGGTAACCGATGTGGTTGATAATTCAAAAAGCAGCGCATACAAGGTTCGTACCACATACAGATGATGCTGATAAACATTGTCCGGTAAGTAACAAGTGTGTGTTAAGTGATCGTGACAGACGGTCCCTGAAAAGGATTGTGACGAAAAATAAGACACAAAAGTCGCAGCAGAACTGAATGTCGGATCCCCTCTGCACCAAGGCAACACGAATGCAGTTCCTTTAGCAAGGAATTTCAAGGCAAGCTGGAATTCCAGAACCACTCAACCAGTGATGCAAATGCCTGTAACAGGAAAACGTAGTGCCGAAGCCATAAAATATAAATTATATGGTAACTGAAGAAAGTCATTTGGTGAATCAGAAATGTTGCACTCTGTTTCCAGCTTCTGGCTTAGTGTGCTTCTTAAGAATAAAATGTGGTGGGGATTCGGTGACGATTTGGGCAGCGATATCGTGGTATTTCACGGTACACGTGGGTATTCTACAAGATCGCAATACTGCTAAGGATTATGTGACCGTTTTTCCTGGTCCGCTCCAATCTGTTGTACAACGTTTTTCTACAATAGCGGTGCTATGTTCAAAGACAACAGGGCCTCTAGTGATACAAATTTGTAATTTGTGGTAAGACATCATTGGACCAAACTGCTTCGATCATCTATTCCTGAGCTAACACACTACTTAACCTAACTTAAAATAACTTACGCAATGGACAAAACACACACCCATGCCCGAGGGATGACTCGAGCCTCCCGACGGGGCGAGCCGCGCGGACTGTGACAAGACGCCATAGACTGAGCGGCTACCCCGCGCGGCATCTCTACTAACAAGGGGAGACCACCAATTGTGAAATTCAGGTTCGATTCATACTGCGCATAATAAAAGCTCATGGACAGAGGCGTAATGTGGCAAAGCACCAAGATGCACTTCTCAGCCGTTGTAGAGAAAATCGACAGTTAAAAGAAACCGTTGCGGTGAAATACTCTCTACGATTAATAGTTTTCTACAGCGTCGTGGCGCAGCGGTAAGCGCTCGGGTTCGTAATGCGAAGGTCGCCGGATCGAATCTCGCGCCATGCAATTTTTTTTTATTATTAGTTTTTTGTAATTCATATACACTCCTGGAAATGGAAAAAAGAACACATTGACACCGGTGTGTCAGGCCCACCATACTTGCTCTGGACACTGCGAGAGGGCTGTACAAGCAATGATCACACGCACGGCACAGCGGACACACCAGGAACCGCGGTGTTGGCCGTCGAATGGCGCTAGCTGCGCAGCATTTGTGCACCGCCGCCGTCAGTGTCAGCCAGTTTGCCGTGGCATACGGAGCTCCATCGCAGTCTTTAACACTGGTAGCATGCCGCGACAGCGTGGACGTGAACCGTATGTGCAGTTGACGGACTTTGAGCGAGGGCGTATAGTGGGCATGCGGGAGGCCGGGTGGACGTACCGCCGAATTGCTCAACACGTGGGGCGTGAGGTCTCCACAGTACATCGATGTTGTCGCCAGTGGTCGGCGGAAGGTGCACGTGCCCGTCGACCTGGGACCGGACCGCAGCGACGCACGGATGCACGCCAAGACCGTAGGATCCTACGCAGTGCCGTAGGGGACCGCACCGCCACTTCCCAGCAAATTAGGGACACTGTTGCTCCTGGGGTATCGGCGAGGACCATTCGCAACCGTCTCCATGAAGCTGGGCTACGGTCCCGCACACCGTTAGGCCGTCTTCCGCTCACGACCCAACATCGTGCAGCCCGCCTCCAGTGGTGTCGCGACAGGCGTGAATGGAGGGACGAATGGAGACGTGTCGTCTTCAGCGATGAGAGTCGCTTCTGCCTTGGTGCCAATGATGGTCGTATGCGTGTTTGGCGCCGTGCAGGTGAGCGCCACAATCAGGACTGCATACGACCGAGGCACACAGGGCCAACACCCGGCATCATGGTGTGGGGAGCGATCTCCTTCACTGGCCGTACACCACTGGTGATCGTCGAGGGGACACTGAATAGTGCACGGTACATCCAAACCGTCATCGAACCCATCGTTCTACCATTCCTAGACCGGAAAGGGAACTTGCTGTTCCAACAGGACAATGCACGTCCGCATGTATCCCGTGCCACCCAACGTGCTCTAGAAGGTGTAAGTCAACTAACCTGGCCATCAAGATCTCCGGATCTGTCCCCCATTGAGCATGTTTGGGACTGGATGAAGCGTCGTCTCACGCGGTCTGCACGTCCAGCACGAACGCTGGTCCAACTGAGGCGCCAGGTGGAAATGGCATGGCAAGCCGTTCCACAGGACTACATCCAGCATCTCTACGATCGTCTCTATGGGAGAATAGCAGCCTGCATTGCTGCGAAAGGTGGATATACACTGTACTAGTGCCGACATTGTGCATGCTCTGTTGCCTGTGCCTATGTGCCTGTGGTTCTGTCAGTGTGATCATGTGATGTATCTGACCCCAGGAATGTGTCAATAAAGTTTCCCCTTCCTGGGACAATGAATTCACGGTGTTCTTATTTCAATTTCCAGGAGTGTATATATATATATATTACGGATTACGAAACCGAGCGCTTACCGCTGCGCCACGACGCTGTAGAAAACTATTAATCGTAAGGCGGATCGCTCTCCTATTGTACCGCCTCCATTTTTCCGTTTTTTTAACAGGGTGTACCAAAGCTCTCCCGTCCGCACTGATTTTCGACGATGTTATAAGTTGCGCTAGGAACCGCATCTACGTTTACCTGTATTAACGTGCCACAGCAATGCCTGGGCGACGTGGTTACCGTCGTCGCTGGCGGCGCAGCGTTCCTGTGTATCGTGCTTTGAAGGCGATAGACATTGATCTTGCTGGACAGTTCAATAAACAACAACTAATTGGAGGTCCAAACGTATTTCGTGGACTCCGTTTGAACTTTACATGTGATGTGCAAGCCGTGTTTGGAGGTAGTACATGGCTCACACTTGCTGTAGTATGGGGCAATCATTGCGATTATGGTGGCCTTGAAGCTTTCCCAGATGCAAATATTCTTACATGGAAGACGTGGAGTATAGCAGAGACAACAGGACTTTTGGCTAAACAGCCGTATGGTACACTTGTTCCAAGTATGCCATTTGTGTTGAGTACTAGAAGGAAGAAGAAATTGAATGCAGATGAATACCTGTTTATCTGGGCTAAAGTTGGTAATGGAAATTGTAAAATAAAGATTAATGGTGACTGTATGTTATATTACGGACAATAAAGTTTGTCCTACCCGAGAACCATCCTTATCTATCCCGTGAGATTTTTTTTTTTTTTTAAATTGAAAATAATATTCACTCAAAACATTGTGGCTGAGCGCCTCTTGGTTGCTCGCTAGGCGGGTGACCTTGAGCCGCTGTGCTGGCCGCTGCGCGGCTTCTGATTGGCTAGCAGGCTGTGGCGCGCGACTCAAATCGTGGCGCGCATTCAAATCGGGGGGACACGGGCCCTAGTATTACTAGGCCCGTGTTGCTGGAAAACTCACTTCCGGTCGCTTGCGCAACCGTCTGATAACTACGCTGTTATGCGGCGGCTCGTTTCGGCCCATTCAACATCAGTCCTTCAAGTGTAACGAACGAGTAACGGAGTTTATATTTCATACCTGCCACAGCGAATTTGTGTTCGTGGGGTCTCTATTCTAATTCGACCGTTTGACGTATGCTATACGTATTCGTTTCGGAATATCGTTTCTACGTCTTCCGTCAACTATACGTGGTTAACATTATGAAGACAATTAATAACTTTTGTGAAATACAACTTTGTTTGCGGAAAACATAATGATGTTCGAAGTCGCCAGTTTTTCCACGACAAACGACTTTCAAAAACTTATTATATGCATAATTGTTGCAACTGATTGCCGGGATATATTTTGCATCGTGCGAGATTCGATCCGGTGACCTTCGGATTACAAACGGGAGCGCTTACCGCTGCGCCACGACGCTGTGGAATATTACTAATCGTAGAGAGTATTTCACCGCAACGGTTTCTTTTAACTGTCGATTTTCTCGACAACAGCTGAGAAGTGCATCTTGGTGCTTTGCCACATTACACCTCTGGCCATGAGCTTTTATTATCGAATCTGAATTTCACAATTGGCGGCCTCCCCTTGTAAGATAAATTGCATAGTCCAGGACCGGCTTTGTGAATTGTCGCATAACCCTGGCCACCACAGTCAATAGACCTCAATATTATTGAGTTTTCCTGGTGAACTACCCAACCACGGTTTTATAGTACTTGGCCTACCGTGGCCATAACATTACAGTAAAGGAGAACCACATGAGTTTTCTCCGCCGTCGTATACACTGTGGAAGTCCGGATAGCTTCTTGCGCAAGCTGTCTAGTCGTTAGAACAGCAGAACACAATCTGAAAGACTACAAGGGCACAGGTAAACACACAAGCCGACAGAAGTACCCTCGCTCCCAGGTGCAATAATATTATGGTCGAGTAATACTTGGGAGGGAAGGGTAAGTGATTGCTAGGCACCTCCTCAACTTGTTATTGTGTTGCAGCAAGAATGGTGTAAGATTTCCTTGAAACTCATACAGGACCTGTATTTATCTTCCGAGGCGACTGGAATCTATTTTGAAAACCGATGCCTTTCCTACACAGTATCAAATATGCTAATGTGTCGTATTTTCGGTGTTTCCATATATGTGTCCACTTCCTGTATGGTCGTCGTGTGCTATATAGCGGAATCTTTCCAACATTCACCTGCAGTGGCATAAGAAATCTACGGGAAGCTTAAATAAAGACGCTTGAGAATGGATTTAGTCCCTAGCTTCCTTATATGAGTCCATTACTCCAATATTTGCTCGAATTAATCCGGCCGAACATTCAAAAAAATGGTTCAAATGGCTCTGAGCACTATGGGACTTAACATCTGAGGTCATCAGTCCCCTAGAACGTAGAACAACTTAAACCTAACTAACCTAAGGACACCACACACATCCATGCCCAAGGCAGGATTCGAACCTACGACCGTAGTGGTTGTGCGGTTCCAGACTGAAGCACCTAGAACCGCTCGGCCACTCCAGCCGGCCCGAACATTCAGATTTAGTCTCTATGATCAAGACAACAAAGGGCTTATGTTGATAGTCGAAAGACTCAGCAGCGGCACGCGAAAAGTTCATTCGGGTTTCGTGTTTTATTTGTTAAGCACGAGATCTGAATTAAGAGAAGAATAGTTTGAACAACAATCATTACGATTTTGAGTGGTGACAGAAGATACATAATTTTTTTGTCTCTACTTCCAGGCAGAGGTACAGTAGTATTACTACATCTTGAACCGTTTCAGCTGTATGAGAACGTCATATTCAGATCGAAGTCTCGCGTTAATCACACACATCCATGCCCGAGGCAGGATTCGAACCTGCGACCGTAGTGGCCGCGCGGATCCAGACTGAAGCGCCTAGAACCGCTCGGCCACCATTAAAATAGATATTGGAATACTTCACTTGTGTGAGCGTGGTGTCCATAGCCGCTTTATAATTATTGAAGGTATTTTAAAACCAGATTTTAAGCATATTTCATTTCAGACCATTGGTGCTGTTTTATTTCAATAAAGAGAGACGCTTTTGGTGATAAAAATACGCGTTTACTTACAGTTGAAAAGACAGATTTAAAATACCTTCAATAATCAAGATCTCGAAGTAGTCATTTGCCCGTAAAATGTAGTAGCCGCCACAAGAGCAGTTTTTGATATTGAGTTAGCTTACTTTATTTTGGTAAAGACTTCAAACTGATTAATTTCCTATGTTACTGCCGCTCTGTTTGTTCAAACACAACATTAAAGCTTCACCTGTAGTCGCTGTTAAGTGCTCCTGAAAGTAAACTATCCACATAAGGATCTGCGAAACAGTGAAGCGGCTTAATCCTTCTAATCCCACGTGTGAAATTTTGACGCATTTGGTTGCATTCACAGGCGCCGTTACGCCGCGGCATCCATCAACGTGCTCTCGCATCTAGTAGACTTAATTAATGCATTGTGGAACGACAGGACAATGTGCGGGTAACTGACAAGCAAATCTCTCTGCCATGGATGCCCCGACTGCTTTCTCATATGTCTACTTTTGTTCCCGAGTTTTGTTCACGTGCTGTCATTTAAACTCAGAGAATTAATTATTTAGTTGAGTACAGCTGACAAGTTATTGGTAGGCTGAGACTACCCAACCATCTAATCGTTTTTGTTGATATGGTTTAATTTTTCATTCTGTTAAATAAAATCGTTCATATTTAAGATTCATCAAAGATAAAAAGTCAGTCCTCAACTGATAATAAAATTTTAATATCTGACCTCCCTTCAGCTGGCTCCCTGTACGTAGTAATGAGGTTATATTTTTATATAACTATTTGCATAATGCTTATGTTAATGATTTTGCCTGATTTCATAAGGTTTAACGTGTACTTCCGCTCCCACTGTTGGCTGCCCTCCCTCGCATACACTACGTACGACTGGCGATTTGACACTTTCTTGTTTGCTACTCATCGCACATATCATGTGTTTATTGCGATGTAACTATTTACTGATTGCGTAGCAAACGTACGTTGCGGTTCCTAAGCGTAACTGTTTTACTTCTGCCATTCAATCTTTGTACATTTGTTAGTAACATTCATGCTTTACACATGTATACTTGCTAATGCTTTGTAGGACACAACTGTCCGATTCTTATTTTGACGTTGGCTTACCAATGATTTTGGCGTATTTCACTTCTTAAGCTGGAAGCTTAATTTGTTGAGACAATCTTTATACATTTGCTTGTAACATACATGTTCTACATATGCATATTTGCTAAATCTTTGTAGGACACTACTGTCCGATTCTTATTTTGATGTTGGCTTACCAATTATTTTAGAGTATTTCACTTCTTAAGCTGGCAGATGAATCTGTTGAGACCAGCAAAGAGAAACAAATAAAGGATTCTTGTGCATCTGACGACTGACTTATTATTTTCGTTGAACTACTGTGTAGCTGCTGAGCTATAGCTTTGAACAACATCACTAGTTGCCATCATCACTGAATTATATTGTCACGTAGAAGGTGTAATCAGCTGAATGACCAACACTAGCTTCACTTAACAAAGTTTTACTCACAAGGGAACCTCCCCATCGCACCCCCCTCAGATTTAGTTATAAGTTGGCACAGGGATAGGCCTTGAAAAACTGAACACATATCAATCGAGAAAACAGGAAGAAGTTGTGTGGCACTATGAAAAAAATAAGCAAAATATACGAACTGAGTAGTCCATGTGCAAGGTAGGCAACATCAAGGAGAGCGTTGGCTTACGAGCGCCGTGGTCCCGTGGTTAGCGTGAGCAGCTGTGGAATGACAGGTCCTTGGTTCAAATCTTTTCTCGGGTGAAAATTTTATTTTTCTATTTTCAGATAATTATCAAAGTTCAGGCACTCACACATAATCAACTTCGCTCTCCAAAATTCCAGGACATGTTCAGATTTGCTTGGACATATACAGAATTAGACGGTCTACGCACGGAAACATTTGAAAACGTAAAAAACATATGTTTTGACAGAGCACAGGGAAAACTGTGCGACTCTGAAACTGTTGCATTCATTTGATGCAGTTTATGTGACAAACTCTTATATTTTCATCACTTTTTTTGGAGTGATTATCACATCCACAAGAAAACCTAAATCGGGCAAGGTAGAAGAATCTTTTTACCCATTCGCCAAGTGTGCAAGTTAGGTGGGTCGACAACATATTCCTGTCATGTGACGCACATGCCGTCACCAGTGTCGTAAAGAATATATCAGACGTGTTTTCCTGTGGAGGAATCGGTTGACCTATGACCTTGCGATCAAATGTTTTCGGTTCCTATTGGAGAGAAACTTCCTTTCGTCTACTAATCGCACGGTTTTGCGGTGCGGTCGCAAAACACAGACACTAAACTTATTACAGTGAACAGAGACGTCAATGAATGAACGGACAGATCGTAACTTTGCGAAAATAAAGAAAGTAAAATTTTCACTCGAGGGAGGACTCGAACCAAGGACCTTTCGTTCCGCAGTTGCTAGCTCTAACCACGAGACCATTGCGCTCATCCGCTAATATTCTCCTTTATGTTGCATATCTTGCACATGGACTACTCAGTTTGTATATTTTGCTTATTTTTTCATAGTTCCACACAACTTCTTCCTGTTTTCTCGATTGATCTGTGTTCAGTTTTTCAAGGCCTATCCAATGTGTCAATTTATAACTAAATCTGAGGGGGGTGCGATGGGGAGGTTCCCTTGTCAGCACTTGCACATACAAGAGCGCGGAGCGAACTGCCTCCGGCCAGAACAAATGGTTCAAATGGCTCTGAGCACTATGGGACTCAACTGCTGAGGTCATAAGTCCCCTAGAACTTAGAACTACTTAAACCTAACCAACCTAAGGACATCACACACATCCATGCCCGAGGCAGGATTCGAACCTGCGACCGTAGCAGTCGCGCGGCTCCGGACTGAGCGCCTAGAACCGCTAGACCACCGCGGCCGGCCCGGCCAGAACACATACAGTACATATACAGCTACAGGATATTCCAGTACAGTGATTCTTGACATTTATGGATACTTCTAGAATTTACCCGAACCGGATATGAAATTAAAATTGTACAGTCCAGGTGGATCCTGAACCCACGACCCTCCATGCAGCAGTGTAGTATCATAACCACTACACCACCGTGCTACTCAGCATCCTCGGCGACAATATTATTGTGACTTAACCTAGAATCGTAAAGTGGAGTAAACGTTAAATTCCTACTGATCCATTTTAAAACATACATTTTCACATTGTATTCAAAGGAAGTCAGAAGTTTTAGGTTATGCATTAGTTAATTACAATTAATAGATCTCCTATGATATATACATACCAAATTAAGTATATAACGTCTTGTTTTATAGCCTACTGCAATCGTAGTTTTTACCGTGCTTTAGTAATCTGATGTTAAGAGCTTAGAATGTGTTGTGCTTCCCATAGAGCTAAAATCGTGGCAACAAAGTAGACGGTCATTTTTAATAATCTCCTTGGTAGCATCAGTAAGACTAACGAAAGTAAATTAAAGGTTTCAAAGGCTAAAATGGCCACTGCGTTTTTTACATTTCATTCCAAACTCGACAGAGGTTCTATCCTCCCTTTGGGATTGCGCCTACAAAAGAAACTTGTTTTGTCCCGAGTATAAAAGTTTCAGAAACTTGCAGAAATAACGCCAGGGGACGTCTTCGACAACCACCGATATTTCACCAGATGAACACTCCGTTATTTTCAAGGCACAAAAACAACGACATATATTGCTGTGCAAGTAAATTTAAAACCTCGATAGATGGGCCTGCGCCCACCATAAACCGCCATAAGCCACATGCAGAAAGACAACGCACACACACACACACACACACACACACACACACACACACACACACACACAGAGTTAGTCGACCACAATATTATGGCATCTTGGTGGCAGGACGCTTCGTTTGGTTATCTTGAGTCAGCACGTAATCGTCAATACTAGTACGCACACAACGGGGCTGAAAGCGTTGACAGTGGGACGCATTTTCCTTAGTCAACACTGTACTTGTTTACAGTAACATCACCGCCTCTTTCCTATAAAGGTCATGTGCAATAACATCGTGGTTGAGTACATATACACATCCATCCATACATACATACACACTAGGGCTGTTTGGAAAGTACGGAACGATCGGTTGCGAAGTGGGAACCACAGTGAAAATCGAAACAGTTTTACTTGTAACAGTTAGCTACACCTTCCAGCTACGTCTCTACATAGTCGCAGCTCCGACATAAACATTTGTCGTAGCATAGTAATAATTTCCTAATAAACTAATGTATAAATCAGCCTCCTGTGATTTTCTACGTTGGACTGAAGCTCATTGCCTGTGGCAGAATGATGTCTTTATAGCCAGCGATTCCTTTGGGCAGTGTTGAAAACCGGAGGGAGGATAACGGAGCATATGGGCGCCAACGGCAACCAAAGGGATCCAAGTCGGGGCTGTGTGGTAGGTGACCAAATACTTCCAATCGAAAACCCCGAAAGACCGTCCTCATTGCCCCTATAGTGTGCGGTCGAGATCTCCCATGAAGAGAGAAACAAATAGCGAAATGGTTCTAATGGCTTTGAGCACTATGGGACTTAACTCTCTAAGGTCATCAGTCCCATAGAACTTAGAACTACTTAAACCTAACTAACCTAAGGACATCACACACATCCACGGCCGAGGCAGGATTCGAACCTGCGACAGTAGCAGTCGCGCGGTTCCCGACTGTAGCGCCCAGAGCCGCTTGGCCACCCCGGCCGGCAAACAAATAGCAGTTACATTATATGCGGTTGCATGAAATCAGGCGAAATCTCCCAGCAGGCACCCATACTTGGCTTGGAGACAGTATTCTCTAGACACCTTTACGCACAGGCTGTGCCCTCTGACTTTCCGAATAGCCTTTGTACACACACACACACACACACACACACACACACACACACACACACACACAAACCGATCCGTTCCCATGAGTTCTCTGAGCTTCGCCAAAATAAGGTCATCACTCATAACAGCATTAGCGTAGTTAGCTTTCTAATGTAAATAAACCACAGGGTCTGTGCGGCTGATCCCGGCGGAGGTTCGAGTCCACCCTCGGGCATGGGTGTGTGCGTTTGTCCTTAGGATAATTTAGGTTGTGTGTAAGCTTAGGGACTGATGACCTTAGCAGTTAAGTCCCATAAGATTTCACACACGTTTGGACATTTTGAACACAAATAAACCATCGGCTGCAACATCTGATATCGCTAGCCGATATTAGTGAGATGCCACTCTGCACAATGTTGGTTGGTAACTTGCAGAAATTGTTTACATCAAGGTTCGATCGGCTAAGGTAGGACAGGTTACGGTATCGAATCGTTTTGTCCTAAATAAGTAGGACGCCTTGCAGTGAGTGTATGTGTTACACTTGAGTTGAAACCTAAACATTTAGTTTATTATTGAGTGGGGGTAAACGATACTGTACATTGTGAGCCACTCGACGGCTGGAAACATTAAAATCCGTAGCTGCTTGGTGCTAATCTAGAGGAATAGATTTTACAGTGGTACTATATTTCTTTCTTTCTGTATCATCATCATCGTCATCACTGTCACAACATCAATGATGTAGAAACTTGAAGGTAAGGCTTTATATTCCAGAGTACGCCCTTTTCTTTCTTAGAGGTCTCCTACCTTGTAATATACTTTCTTGTGTTCACAAAGAGCCGGTTCGACGGCCTGCGACTGATATCACTTTAATATTCTTCGTGTAACGTGGGTTTCCAAGTTGATGCCATATACATTCATTATTAAGATTTCAAAATAGTCGCCATTGTTAGATTGGACATCTTTTCTCACTCAAAGTTTTAACATTGCTATGATTACCCTAAGTTGAGTATTTAAATTACCTGCCTCATGGTTGCTACTGCTACGCCATTGAGCAGGCAATACTGAGTAACATAACTTGAAACAACGCGCTCTCGATCCGAAAATATGTGAACAAATGGCAAAAATTTTAGTCCGTAAGTTAAATGTTCCATATAGCATTTGAATGATTCTTTCATCGAAATGATGTAGAGTGAGTCAATTTACCGGTTTTGTATACATGATTAGTATAAACATTCATGAAAAAATTGTTTTAGTCCTCCTCATGCAGCTCTGGGAAAGACTGGATACTTCATTTCCTTTCTTTCTTTATATTCTTCTTTATCATGCTGTGTATGTATCTGCCGTCTGCAGGCCATCTGTTTTGTGGAATTCATCTACTCATTTGTCTTATAATCTTTCAGATACAAGAAGAACAAGCTCGTGTTAAAATAATTTTTACGCCTATTTTGATCTCTTTTAAGATACCTTAAGCTTATGAGAAAATCGAGTCTGGTTATAATGAGAGAATTATTTAATTTGCATCTTTCAGCGGTTTCAAAATCCTGCTACCACGTATAAATTTAATTCTGTGGACATAGCTTGTTGCTGATCTCATCTTTCCTGCAGTATTAGAATTTCGAAGACATCTGATTTCAGCAAAAGTCATTCTGAAAGCTTCTTTTTTCTTAGCGACATCACTGACCTGTAACAAATTTGGGACGGCTTTTTATGTACAAGCATTTATACTCGTTCCTCAATATAGCCTACTCGGAATATTTCAAAACGTTTTCATCCCTGAGTCTGTGCAGAAGTGCCGTCGATTTTCCCTTCGGACAGATCGCAAGACTATTTTCATTGCTAAAAGCTGTTACACTTAAACTAGACTTACAGATTTTGATCATATTTTTGCAGCATAAGGACACAGACTGATGTCAAAGACAAATCTTCAATTCATGTTCAGCTTTCCAAGTCAAACGTTCATAGCTATTGTTTGTTTTTCTCCGATCTTTGCAGCTGGAGTACTTCACTTGAGTAAATCCAGAAGAAATTTAGTAATTTTTCTGCAAAGAGAACATAGGAGTTTTGATATATTAATTGGTAAAAATACACATTGTGTTTGGAAGGTACTATCTCAGGTTATATGTTGCGCTGAAATATGTTGAACTCTGTCAAGAGGTCAATGCTGAAAGTAAGTATGGTTATAAACTACTATCAAATGTGAAAATACTGAATGTCGAGAGGTGGCAATAAGCATATATCACAGAAAACCCAACCAGAGAGAAACCTCTGAGTTGTGAGATACTGAAAGTTGTAATTGTTTCACAGTGGTCAAAGACACTGCTTATCGCAGATGTTAGCCTTTTATCACGTCACATTTGAAAGCAGGTAAATAATTTAATCAACTCATATCACGGGCAGTGGCATGGGGCACACGGTAAGTCAAAAGCAGATACTGCGCGTGTCACGGTAAAGCGCTGACGTGCCCGTAGGAAAACAGCCAGCGGCGGCAACAAGTTCTATTTCCTTTGTAGATACAGTATGAACGCTGGAAAAGTGACGCAGTATTTACAAACGAGAAGAAGAAAACGTGAGCTAAATCCTTTGTAGATGCAGTATGAACGCCGGAAAAGTGACGCAGTATTTACAAACGAGAGGAAGAAAACGTGAGCTAACACTGTCAATATACGAATCGTAAGCCACGATTAACAAACTGCATGAAATAGGTAGCCATATCTAGGTTCCCATAGACCTGTTAGCGATGTCCACAAGTTCAGCTCAACTACTCGAAACACGTCTGGTACATAGAAACAAACATGTCACAGCTAAGGATTAGCAAGATACTACAATGATGACGCCAAAAACGAGTATATACCTCGAATTTTACTAGAACTTACATTTTAAAAATCGAATAATAAACAAAAACTAATTCAGTATAGATTTTTATAACATCCTTTATGATTTTATATGACATGGTGTATTAATTTAGAGCCGGCCGAAGTGGCCGCGCGGTTCTGGCGCTGCAGTCTGGAACCGCGAGACCGCTACGGTCGCAGGTTCGAATCCTGCCTCGGGCATGGATGTGTGTGATGTCCTTAGGTTAGTTAGGTTTAACTAGTTCTAAGTTCTAAGGGACTAATGACCTCAGCAGTTGAGTCCCATAGTGCTCAGAGCCATATTAATTTAGACTTATGGCTACTTTGGTTGACAGCCACAGGACACATACAACGTAAAATAAAAGGTAAAGTGCACATACAATTTGAATGTCAGCAAAATCTGATGAATCTTATTCCTTAACTAAAAATGACATGATGTAATTCACCAAAATAATAAAAGAAAAACACCCACAGAGGCTGACAAAACTGTGGTGAAACATGTTTGGGTGGTAAGACCTAACAAATATCCGACTACTTACAAAAAGGAGAGCCCATCCGTAATTCATTGTTATTTTTATGCAAGCATGGGAACTGAGCTCAGAGTCCAATATGATCGCTTCCGTTCATGCAGTCATATCTTACATACACATAAGTCAACGACCACAGTGAACGAAAAACATAAGGCGCACAAGAGAAATATAATACACCATCAAATAAAGTACCTTCTTTTTCATGTACCAGTCAAAACATCGCTGCACAAGAGAGACATATAGACTGAAAAATGAGAAACTGGAGTCGCAGTTGAGTTATACATACATTAAAAAAGTGGGTACTACATCGGAACTGTATAAAACTGATAACTTTGCAAAATAAACACGGAACGATGGCGATTTTGTTTGAATTGCAGTCTGAGACAAGCGTGGTTTTGGGCAACGGGTGCGATGCTAAACCACTTCTGCCCCGAGTGTGTCGTGTACAAGAACGCATGGAACTATTACAGAGACATATCGCCATTGCAACGGCCCATGGCTGAGCCATTATTGTGCATCAAACTGTCGACTGCTGCCGTTAGTACGATATGGTGGTTGTTTTCAGCCCTGGTCGCATTGTGTGTTCCACTATCCTCTCGACATTCATCTTCTATCCACTGGTTCTACATACGCATCACTGTCGTAGCCGCATGTACGGTACGAGCAGAAATATCATGGTGTGATATCTCATATGATATAAAGAGAATTTAAAACTGTCCGTCACACTTCACGAAGCGACTCATGCTTTATGTTCGTCACGAAATTCCCATCTACACCTGTCTCCTGCACATCCCCCCCCTCCCCCCTCTCCACACCTCCTTCATACCATATTCAGTACTCCACTGAGGCTCTCTCATTTTGGTATGGAACTTCCTACTCCGAGAAGAATCATGTGATCGGGCCCAGAATGAAATTGTCACTCTGCATCGGAGCGTGTGCTGATATGAAACTTTCTGGCAGATTAAAACTTTGTGTCATACCAAGAATCGGGATCTGGGTCTTGGCTTTTAATGACAAGGGCTCTACCGTTGAGCTACCCAAGAATGGCTCACGGCCCGTTCTCATTGCTGTACTTCCGATTGTACCTCATCTCGTAACATCCAGACTTGAGAGAAGTTCTTCTTGCAAGACAAGCACCCCTGGAAGAAACGGTATTGCGAAGACATGGATGAGCTACAGCCTGAGGGATGGTTTCCAGATTGAATTATTCATTACGCAGCAAAGGAAGCGCTTATGCTAAACTCCTTGCCAGATTAAGACCGTATACCATACGGAGACTCGAATTCAGGACCATAGGCTTCGCTGGGCAAGTGGCATAGCAAACTTTTTCTCTTTTTTCTCTTACTTTCGGTTTTTGTATCCCCATTTTACGACGCTATTTTCTTGTCATCTCCTTGTCTAACAAAATTTAACGTCCAAAAAAAAAAAAAGAGAAGAACCGTAAATCAAATTTTACCCTACCATAAAAATTATGAACCGCTCCTCTTCAGGCGACGCCCCTAACAACTCCGGAAAGTTCTCCTAAGGTGATAGGCTACGGAGGTCTATAATTTTTATATATTTATTTTTATTACATGATTGTAATTACTATGTGTACAAATGACAATTCTATAAAACAGAATGTTACAAAGAGATGTGATTCAAAGCATATACTAAAAGAAACTTCTTATATTACTTGCGCTACTTCAGCTAAAAGGATCTTTCTTCAGAAAATGGTGCAATTTGAGTGTTCTCTTTCACTGCCACTAGCGTTTTACATCTCCAACAGTGCCGTCTAGAATACCTACAAACGACTTTTGCTGCACTGCTAATGCCTCAATGAATGCAGCGATCCATAAATCAACCAGCCTTTTTCCTTCCTAAATGTCTGCAGTTCAGGTCATTCTGTCTTCGACCAAGGGTGTAGGATACCTTCGTGTGCGTTCAAGACCGTTGTGGACGTTTTGCAGGTACCACCACTAGTCAAGCACCACTTTCTCCGCTGCGCCGAACATGTAGTACATGGTCATTTCCTCGAACCAAGGAAGCGCCTGATATTTTGCGAAGGGAAAGCAATCATCATTCGGACACAGGAGAGTCCGAGTTTCAGTCACGTCAGGTGTGACACGGAGGTAACAAGCTAAGATCTTCGTCAGTTGTCAATCGGCCGGAAGACAACACGCACGCGATGCGATGCTTATCTGTGACCAGGGGTGACAGTCGGGGCCAAGTGCGGAGTCCGTTAATCCGATAGCGTGGAGCCGGTGTCTCGTTTCATATTTTTTGTTGGTGACTTCATACCACATCGTGCGCATGGTGGTTGTCAGAAAGTGGTGATGTATCGTTTACTACACTCGTGGCCAATTTATTGTTGGAAATTTGGTTCCTACCACGTTACGTGGGACTGGCTGCTGGAGAGTGGCGTAAAAAATTTTGCCTTCGGCGGGCGGGTTGCGAGGAGATCCAAGGTCACATAAATGTATTCCTGAATGAAAGTCGATACAGGGGAGAGCTGTGTCGCAACGTGAGCCACCAAAACCGGCGGGACGGGAGAGACCGGCATCAGGGCCTGTAATAAACGACCCTCGAGGGAGGCGTTTTCACTGGGCCATAGCTTCCCCATTTTGCTCGTATAAAGGGCAGCTGTCCGTGCTCGGATCTTAACCATTCCCATCCCTCCATCGATTATGGGGAGGGTGAGAGTCTCATAACGTATTTTGAATATATGTTCTGTGGATAGGAAATAACTGAAGGCAGCTTGAAGTCAGTGACCTGTTCCCTCCAGTTTTGACGCCACGTGGAGATTCCGGTATTCCATACGTTGCTGCTGGTTGAAGTCCCGGAGAAGGTTCTGGCGCACCATCATGCGTAGGATCTGTAGGAAACGTCGACAGTTTGCCGCAGCCGTTCTAGGCACATCTTTCGTAAATGTGACTCCCATTTTTCTCAGTTCACTAACTTCTGAGAGGATGGCACCAGCGCCCAGCCCGGGACCTCGCCCGATGTCCAGCGTCACCGACTTGTTGGCATTCAGAAGACTGCCCGCAGTCTGTCCATATCACTCGATCCAGTTTAGCAAGCAGCGGAATTCATCAGTGGCAAGAAACAACAGCAGCATGTAGTCGGCGTACGCCCTACAGCTGAGAGGTGATGTCCCGCAGGGTGACGCCATATAGTTTGTGGCTGAGACCGCTGAGCAGTGGCTAGAGACGATTGCATAAAGGGGGCAACGCTGTCGTAGAGAGCTTTTAATGGATATTGAAGACACCGGCCGTCCGCTGACCTGGACCTGAAAACTGGCTGCTTCCAGAAGGCGACGCACATTGTCGATGACGGTCCATCACGTGTATTAGGAAGTTATGGTGCATGCTATTGAAGGCCTGATTGGAATCGATGGAGACGATTGCCGCTCGCAGGCGGCACGCCTAGGCAATCGCAATTAAGTCCATGCAGTCGCCACTGGGCATTTGTATGTTGACATGTCTCTTCTTCGACGTCTGGACAAGAATCATTGGAAAATCTTCTTAAAGTGGCCTGCCCGAGTCCTGGCGAATATATTGTTGTCGGGGTTCAACATTATCATTGAGTGATTACCCTGCTCCTGGCTCCTGGCTTGTGTACCGGTATGAGAATTTCTTCGACGACGGTAGGCGTTACTGTCCAGTCCGCGGACATGTGGTCTCGGCACATTGTAACCCAGTGGGGAATCATGATGTCACGGAAGTTCCGGTAAAACTCACGTTGAAATCCAACGGACCCTGGAGACTTACTGACAGCGCCTTTGTCAAAGGCGTCTACCGCCTCTTCAGACAAGACTTCTTCCGTTTATGCCATCGCTGCTGCGGTGTCGATAGTGCTTGTCATCTGTTGTAACGCTTCCGCAGTCGCCCTGTCGTCTACGGCTCTTTCTTGGTAAAGATAACGAAAATGGTTGCTTGGGTCGTACAAGAGCTACGTTCTTGCGTCTAAGGTGTGTTATTAACTGTCGGAGCATGTCCACCACAATGTGGTGCATGACGGGGGCCTCTGTAGCCGTAAGGTCGTGTCGTCGCGAGCGGACTTCGGCGCCTTCTAATAGGCGATTCGTCAACGATAATGTGTATAATGTGTGAGCCTTGATTCGATATCATTCTCGTTGTCTGTCCACCGATGGGAGTAGAACGTTGAGGTCCCAGAGTGCTCCGTAGTAAAAGCTCAAGGTCTGTCGGTGCCACGCATCGGTGTCCTTGCCAAACTGGTGTCTTGCGAACTGTCGGCTTGGCGCAGAGGAGTCACCATGCCAAAGATAAGTGGTATCGCGAGTGACGTCGTTGACAGTTGGCGCACGTGGCGGCGTCTTGCCGATGGCAGTCTGGCTCCTAGAGGTATCTTACATTCATCTGACAATGGTTGTTACTACGCCAGACTTGTTGAACATGGAGATGCATCGTGCTTATCTAGACCCTGCGATCAGAGAAGGCCAGAGGCCATCGTCCGGCGGCCACCACCAATCAACACACTGGTAAGATGCCCAGATCTGTTGCCAAGTGAAGACCGTTAATCACCATACTCAGTTCCGGACAAGGGTGTGGTGCGGGATATGGTTCTTGGGCTGAAGGACGCAATTAAAAGGCCAGCGAAGACGCTCTGTTCGCACCGTCCTAGGAAAAGGGGGTGATGTCAGCAGAGCAGAATCTGGCCCGGCCATGATGTTTGGTGGTGACCAACGGTGCACAAAGATTACTGAATCAGATGTCGACTACCGTGATCGCTAATCGTCGTGTGGAGCGGAAGTAAGTGATGTCGGTGACTTCGATGCCGTCATGCACTAAAATCTCCACATCGGTTTCTGTCGCACCACCAAACGCCAGGTACGTTGCGTAGACATAAGAATTCGGGAGACCTTTCGTTCGCATTTCTTGCAGGAATGCAAAGTCGACGGGTGTGGCTCGCATTGTTTCTCTTAGGAGTTGGATCTTGACAGGAGAGCTAACCATGTTGACATTCATCGAGGCAAAGCGGTAATCCTGGCGATACTGTGGTTGGACTGGGTTATCCATGGTGATGATGGAAAAAAGCGGACATCGAGAGTGGCGTCAGACACCTCAGACACGCGTCTCCCGATATTGTTCAGACGCCAGCAGGCCCCGGATTGGCGTCCTGCCCGTCTCTACGTCCTGGGCCCACGATATGGGCATTGAAGGTTATTCGTGCATCATAAAGTCGTGGTGGTTGATAGGAAGGGATCGAGCGGCTTCGCAGGCTGCATTGGAACATTCCTGCTGATCACTATTCGCTGCAAAGACTGGATGGACTCCGCCCGCCCCGTCGTCCTTTCTGCAGGGGTGGAGTCACTCAGTGGCAGTGGTGTCAGCTTCACGGTCTTCGTCCTGCCGGATTAGTTATTCTTCATTCTGAGAGAGGGAGCAGCAGTGTTCCGACAAGGACCTACGGCGTCGCTTTCGACTTTTCGGAGAACGCTGTTTTCGTGTGTGGCCTTACGTGTCGGACGATGGCACTGACTCACGCCTAGCCAGCACAAGGGTTTCTATTGGCACGATAAGTCCATCGATTACCACAGTCCGTCCCCGGTAGTTGAGTGATCAGCGCGAAAAAATGTCTATCCTAGGGGCCCGGGTTCGAGTCCCGGCTGGGTCGGATATTTTCTCCGCTCAGGGACTGGGTGTTGTGTTGTCCTAATCGTCATTTCATTCCCATCGACGCGCAAGTCGCCTAAGTGGCGTCAAATCGAAAGAGTGGCACCCGGCGAGCGGTCTACCCGACGGGAGGCCCTAGTAACGCGACATTTTACATCGATAACCGTCCTGACGTTCGCGGTGCCTGCAGTGTTCGCCATCGATGGCGTTCTACGGAGTTCTGTCGTTGGCCAGGCTGACCTATCAGCTGTGTGTAGGTCTACAGAGGTTGCTTCCTGTACTGCAATGTCTTTCTGTTCCGTCTAGACAGACGGGGCGTCGTGAGCACGCCGCCTAAGTTATTGGGAGGTGCCACGTCTTGCGGTGGCAGCTGTGTGACCCTACGATGGAGGCATTCAGACCGTAGATTACCTCCATCGTCGCATCCGGAACACATTTTAGACTACCGTCACAAATAACCATAGCCCTACAGCCTCCTCTGGGGAGCTACGATGGTACGTGCGTCGCAGTTCACTGCACACCTGGCGTATTCCGTTGAGCACTCGATTAGTCTTAAACTGGGTCTACATTCCCGACACTAGTTCTTGCACCGTACCGTAGTGGTGGGGTTCTCCACGACTTCTGCCGCCGGGAGTTCTAAGGGTAGTTCGAATGTGTGTATAGTCTAATGGTCTGCAGTCCCAGTCCTGTATGATCAGCTTCTGCATTGTCATTATTAGTGTCTGCGTGGCAGAAGCGGAGTCCTTGTTTCATGTGTCGGAGAAGCCTGTTACATGTAGCGTCGTGTGCAAGTTTCATATAGAGCATATTACTTAGGATCGAAAAGTGAGTGCCAACTACTTCGACAGACAGGATCGTGACCACTTCCTTTAAAAAGCTGTCGACATTAAGTGTTTTTCGTCTAGCAAAGTCGTTTCAATGCTGATTTTCGACACTGATGCGCTATGATCTTGTCGCCCGAAGGAAGTAAACAGGGCGAGCGTGACCACGCTGCAGGCGGAAAGACACACCACGTCCGCTGTGCTCTGCCGCTAAAGTCGGACTGCCAACTGAGTTATTCCAGCTCGACCCAGAACCCGTCCTAACAGCTTTACTTCCGCCAGTTTCACGTGATGGTAGTTTCTCTTATCCAAAGTCTCAAAATTTCGAAGGTAATGAGAGTAGCCATGACAATTAGGAGTTACCGGGCATTCCATAACGATTGTTTGCTTAATGCAGCTCTTTGCACACAGACAAAGGGACAAAGGGCTGGCCGTTGCGGCCGAGCGGTTCTAGGCGCTTCAGTCTGGAACCGCGCGACCGCTACGGTCGCAAGTTCGAATTCTGCCTCGGGTATGGACGTATGTCATGTTGTTAGGTCAGTTAGGTTTAAGTAGTTCTAAGTCTAGGGGACTGGTGACCTCAGATGTTAAGTCCCATAGTGCTCAGAGCCATTTGAAAGGGACAAAGGTTAAAATTCCACTCGAACTGTTTCAGTTTGTCACCATGGACTCCGCATACAGCCTTAGAAATCGTTCTCACCCTTTTGCTGTGGACTCACAATTCGGAACATAACAGCTGGAATGACAAGTGTAGTCTACCCTTCTTTCTTGTCGTTACCTGCTTAAACGTCCATACCTCCATTCTCCGCTTTCCTAATACAGCAGCAAACGTTCGGGTCACACAAAGAGGGAAAGAGGGTAAGTTAGATCTACATATGAGGCATCTGAACCGTGAATTTACTATCAAAATCTTTTCTTAAAGAATTTACTTTATTTACTAGCGATTCATCAAGAACATTAACACATTTAATCACACTAAGTGAGCGTGCAAGCAGTTGCCAGGGAGTAACCTATGAAAATGAAATCAATTTTAACAAATGGGAATTTTATTCATAAAAGCATTTTCAAAAACAGAGTTAAAATTTATAAACAGAAAAGCACCCTCGAAATATCAACTTACAATTTTATTTAGAGGCAGAAAGAACAAATTGACAGTTTGAGCCTTCGGGCTGAGAAGCTTGCCGCTCCCGTTCAACACGGCCGTAGTCACGACCGCTCACAACAACCTCTGAAAGACTACACTGGTGCAAATCTGCAACACACCAGATTACATTAAACTAAAAATTTTAACAAATCGCACAAACACCTTAACTATGCACCCCGTGAGAGGGATGGAAACGGTATAAACACTCACACTAAGAAATTATTTGCCACCGAACGTGCAATTTGTTTTTAAAAGGACTCTTATGGTGGAAGGGTGGAAACTTTATAAAAATTAGTGTTTAAATAAAACCCATGAAATTCAGACTTACATAAAATGTACAACAAGCTCTACATTACACATATACCGCCTCACAAGATGATAGGCAAGATAAAATTCGGCCTTTATACCTTAATTCTATAAATTCGTTAACACCGAATCCTACAAACATGACAGAATGCGGACGAGAGACAAACGAGCAAGCTGGGGACGAGAAACTGACCAAGAAAACAAGTAGAATTTAACAAGTGAAATGAAACAACATACGTCGAATCACTTAACTTCTAATAAACTGCGATGTCTGGCGAAGACCTGGAGCAGCACCCTCAAAACGCTCTCCGAACCGTCCGCTGCCAGCCGCTTCAACGGACGCAGGAAGGCGCGCCGATCTCCCGTCTCACGGCGTCGCAGCTCGCCCCGACCAGCCCGATGTCGCGGTTTCACTTCTGTTGCTCTCGTGTCGGCCGTGAAGCCACTACCTCTCGCTATACTGTGCGGCCCACTGGACTGACGTGGCGACCTCACATGCGCCGATGCTCAAGACGGACCAGTCATCTTGTGTCCCAGTGCGCGACCGACCAACCGATCGATCCAACCGCCAATGTCCATTGCCTGAACAAACTCAAGCAGACTGGCGGCCTAATGCATACTAGCACTCCGGACGACAGCCACACATGGACTGCCCCACACTGACCCGGCTGACCAACTGACTAGACTCCTCGAGACTGACAGACTCACTCCGACTGACCAACTGCCAAGCTCATAGCGGCCCTCAAATGCACGTGAACAGACAACTTTTCCCCTTTCCTACCAGAGGGATACACCAAAGCTGCGATTGCCACAGCGTCGCCACCGCCAGAAACGTAAGGCGACTGCTTTACACTACGCGCTGCGGCGCGCTCTTCAAAACAGCAAATTTTACCACGGCTCAGCATCTTTGTGCATATTAGGAACTTATTGTTGATACATTGTTCTGGACATCAACAGAGTATTGAGTCAATCGTTCTAGTGTTTCTGGCAATACGTAACGTGCAGAAATATTATTGTAACCATGTGTTCAGGAGTTAAGTTCAAGTACGTGTAACTGTAATGATTTGTTTTATAATTTCCATTTCCACCCCTCTCCCTTCTGATCATACAAACAGGCACTTGGACAAGCACATGCACTCACTCACATGCCTGTACACACACACAAACACACACACACACAAACACACACACAAACACACACACACACACACAAGCACACACACACACACAAACACACACACACACAAACACACACACACACAAACACACACACACACACAAACACACACACACACACACACACACACACAAACACACACACACACACACACACAAACACACACACACACAAACACACACACACACACACACAAACACACACACACACAAACACACACACACACACAAACACACACACACACACACACACAAACACACACACACACACACACACACACAAACACACACACACACACACACACACACAAACACACACACACACACAAACACACACACACAAACACACACACACAAACACACACAAACACACACAAACACACACACACACAAACACAAACACAAACACACACACACACACACAAACACACACAAACACACACACACACACACAAACACACACACACAAACATACATAATTTTTAAACATCTGTTAAATTAAAAACAGTTTCAGTCCCTCGGTTCAAACCAACGATTTTGGGAGGATTCGCTTGCTTATAAGGCACATGTAATTCAGTCCCATTTAATTAGGATCCTATCTATCACACTACAACTTGTCTAGTATTTGGCTGTTAAAATCAGAGATCCTACAATGGGTCTACTCTCTAACAACCCATACTACTACTGTGATTTTTTTACTTTTTGGTTTGATGTGGCTCGTCACGAATTCCTTTCCGGTGTCAACCTTTCCATCTCAGAGTGGCACTAGCTTCGTTCGGTATTTGGTGGATATGTGCAAATTTCTGTCTTCCTCTACATAATTTAAGCAGTTGCTGGTATTAAAGCCAGGACTCAGACGATTTGATTACTAGTTAAAGAGACTAACAAAGGCAAGCCGTTTTTTAACTTTATGGAAATTTACACTGAAGCGTGTCTCTTGAACAATTATCACGCGACAGTAATCACGTTGAGTCCAACGCGAAATAATTTGAAGAAGATGGAAGAGACATGTTGAAACGGTCCATTCACTAGGCCATTATTTCATTTCAGAGGAATCAGCTACCATGAACTACCTGTTATTTTAACGCGTTAGCGTGACAACAAGCATTTTTAGAGCGGCTACGTGGTGCATGCTGTAGAAGCCTGCTCGGGTGAGCAGGCGCCTTTGTCTCGCAGTCGCTAGCTTCGCGTCCCGCACAGGCGGCCCGCTGCCGTGGCGCTGTGGAAACAGTTGCGGCGGCGCGGCGTGGCGCGGCGAGTTTGCTAACTTGGCTGAAATTACGTCTGGCCCGCGCTTTAATGGGAAACCGGCGCAGGTGAGAACCCCGTCACCGTACAGGCTGCTCTCCGGCCCGTGTACAGTCCAGTTTTCGGACAGTAAAGAGGCGCCTCTGCATTCAGCCCTACTGATCTTTTAGTACAATTGCCACAGCAATTTCGACACTTTTGCAGAAGCATACTGGTGGAATATATAATGTGACAGTTACATGTTAACTACACATAATAAATGGACTACATTAATGTTTTATCAGTGATGCAAACTCACCTAATAGCTAGAGATTTGTGTAATACACAGATTTTCATAAATTAAGGAAAAATGCACATTCCATTTGCCTTGGTCACAAACCGTAACTCGGATTATCGGTTTCGATTGTTAAACAATCATCTTCAAACCGAACAACAGCTATAAAAAGACACGTTTCAGGCAGTGACACAGATTATACGTAATTACAAATTAGTGGTTGACTGAGTGATGTTACGAATTGCAAACCAGCTCCACTCCAGTCTGTGTATGTCGAATCTAGGTTACGGGAAACTGAATATCTGATACGTGGTCAGTTTTTGGTGCTGTGAGAAAAAGAGAACATAGCTGAAACAGTGAACTTGTCGAGATGCGCCGAGTATACATTATCGGACGAAGTGAGTGACAACGAATGACATATTGGAAGTGAACGATTTTCACAGAACAGTAAATATAGGGCAACACAGGCGACATAATCGAAATGAACAAGGTGCATGTCACATTAGGTTATCGTCAGCAGCAGACAGGCAATACCGACGGGATTAGCAGAGGTCCGTCGAGCACAGACAGTGTCACCAAAGTGAATCCAAGAATCTGAGAGAAAGCAAGAATACCTGCTTCCATTTGATCTTTGCATATTAGGAAGAAAATCTGTGCAGCTAAGTATCAGTTGACGAACTGACTTGAGTTTTCAAAACGCAACATGGTTAAACTAACACTTAATAGGACAAAAATGTAAGTCGCACTGAAACACATTGTTTTGATACAGCCGTGATGAATTCTAAGAAGAAAATTGTGGTTTTGGTGTTAAGCAGGATCTGTAAACGACCTCGTGTAAGATAATTGGAAGCTTGATAAACAAGTCTGGTTATACACATGAATGGATTGGTACGGCTAGACCAAGAGGAAGAATGTTACCACAGGTGTCAAGTCAGTGATGGAGTTTGGTCAATGAAGCGCTAGGACAGAAAAACATAGCCTACTTTTCGTCTGTGGCAAGAGTCGAATGCTATGGGCTGGAAGACCGAGGTGGAATGATAAGGGTACCGAAGTGAGAAAAAATAAAACTGTCTTTAAGATAGGTAATGTTATCTGTCGATATACACACACACCAAAAAATGTTTTGCATCACCCCGTTTCCCAGAACTCCTGAAGATAGAAGTTGACTGGTGAACTATCAAAGACACAGTCCCTTTGACTGTTCAGAGATGTCACTAAACCCCCACCAAAGGTGTAAACAACCATGAATGAGGAGCGCCCAGTAGATGAGGGATCCGACAGCCGATCAGTTCCAGTCATTCCACCAGGAAGGAGGTACACGCTCGTGTTGTCTGTAGTTCAGCCATGCCTTGGCGGTCAGCACCCCGGTTCGATCGCGTCCGCATTGCTACTTTGTGCCAGGAAGGGCTCTCAACAAGGGAAGTGTCCAGGCGTCTCAAACCAAAGCGATGTTGTTCGAACAGGGAGGAGATACAGAGAGACATGAACTGTTGATGACATGCCTCGCTCAGGCCACCCAAGGGCTACTACTGCAGTGGATGGACCGCTATCTATGGATTATGGCTCGGAGGATCCCTGACAGCAACGCCACCATGTTGAATAATGCTTTTCGTGCAGCCACATGACGTCGTATTACGACTCAAACTGTGCGCAATAGGCTGCATCATGCGCAACTTCACTGCCGACGTCCAAGTAGAGGTCCATCTTTGCAACCACAAACCATGCAGTGCTGTACAGATAGGCCCAACAACATGCCGAATGGACCGCTCAGGATGGGCATCACGTTCTCTTCACCGATGGGTGTCGCATATACCTCCAACCTGATAATCGTCGGAGACGTGTTTGGAGGCAACCCGGTCTCACTGAACGCCTTAGGCACATTGTCCAGCGAGCGCAGCAAGGTGGAGATCCCCTGATGTTTTGAGGTGGCATTCTGCGGGGCCAACGTACGCAGCTGGTAGTCATGGAAGGAACCATAACGGCTGTACAATACGTAAAAGCCATCCTCCGACCGATAGATCAACCGTATCGTCAATATATTGGCGAGGCATCCGTCTTCAAGAACGACAATTCGCGCCCCCATTGTGTGTATCTTTTGAATGGCTTCCTTCAGGATAATTACATCCGTCGACTAGAGGGGTCAGCATGTTCTCCAGACTTGAACCCTATCGAACATGCCTGGGAAAGGTTGAAAAGTCTGCTTATGGATGACGTGACCCTCCAACCACTCTGAGGCATTTACGCTGAATCGTCGTTGAGGAGTGGGGTAATCTGGAGCAACAGTGCGTTGATGAACTTGTGGATAGTATGCCACGACGAATACAGGCATGCAACAGTGCAAGAGGACGTGCTACTAGATATTGGAGGTACCGGTGTGTATAGCAATCTGGACCACCACCTCTGAGGGTCTCGCTCTATGGTGGTACAACACGCAATGTGCGGTTTTCATGCACAATAAAATGGGCGGAAATGATGTTTATATTGATCTCTATTCCAGTTTCCTGTACAGGTCCCGGAACTCTTGGAACCGAGGTGATGCAAAACTTTTTGTGGTGTGTGTATATAGTTGCTCCATGGGGTGAGGAGTTGTTACCGAAATGGATTGTATCATCGATGTTAGGAAGGTGATGTAGGATGTTCTTTCGTTGGAGTAGTGAGCAAATGGTGTGGCTGGGACGGTGATTTCCAGTAACATGGGATGTGTTTTAGCAGTGTTTTGAGCAGATTACATGTACTATATGGGACAGAAACTGCAATTTGGAACAGTACTTAGAATCTGATTGGATTGACTATGGTAACAAATGGGTGTTCTACATTCTTAGGTTCTATGGACATTTTGCTTGTAGTTAGGGTACTTTTTCCTACAGCATGCTGCGTCGACTTTTTTGGTGTAGGGATAGTTCTACTTCTTGTTTTTACTGGTGTCTGAGGATGCTGTGATTAATGAGGTAACCGATGTTTGATTGTAATTCTGTAAACACACACAAGTAATACTGGACCCAAGCGTTACATACGTGTGTAGGTTGAAGGCTTTTCCGTGGGCAAAGTTTACACGACTAACAAACAGATATTGCGCCTTCCCTTCCTTAGGCTACGTTTACGACTGTGGTTTCAGGAAGAGGATCTGGCCACAAAGATTAAGAATAAAATAAAGTTTGCCAAATCCAGAAAATGCGGCCCCTGTATTACGTAAGATAGAAGCAACGGAAAAGGGAACTGCAGTGCCTGCATTTATATCTCCATCCATTATAAGCATCACAAAAGGTTTATAAGCTTGGTGAATGGGAAAATACAATTCTTCTGCCAGTGTGTGTGTCCTGTTGCAAGCATCACACCCACTTTCAAGCACATTCATCAGAACCAGAGCACATACGTTACGCGACTGTTAGATCTGGTCATTATGGTCAAATGAGATGTCATAAGATAATACATGAGAATAGCTAATCATTCCATCGTAGAACTTGCGTTATCTATGGTCTCATCAGTATAACAGCCGTCGCGGAAATAGGCTCCTCAAGGTCAGTTCACCGTCCTGCAACATTACCAGTTAGTAATAATTTCGAATGTAAGCAAAATTTCCGAAAAAAAGTATGAAGTATCTTTGTTTTCAGTCTGGAATATGACGTAGTAATTTCCAAAAGAAATCTCTTGCCAGCTGTTATGAGATAAATAAATAAATAAAAATTAACGTTAAAAGAAATTTTGAAGAAAATTTTTTTTGCTTCAACCTGTGGAAAAAACGGAACCAATGTCTCAATTGGACTGAACATAATATATGAACATTCTAAAACTTGTAGAAGCGTGTGATCACTATTTTATCGTGGAAAGATAAAATTGTTCCACGGTAAAAATGTCGTGTAAGAGGCATGAAACTGTTCCGCCTGTGTAACGAAAAAAGTCGGCGTTTATGAATCTGTGTTCTATTGACCCCTTCACAAACTTACAGCCAGAAAGCTGTTAACAAACCTATAAAGTTAATTTTGATAACATCTGAGGCATCATTACTGTATCGTGTCACGGAGGAACGCATTTTATATACGAGAGACTGCGTTCGCGACAGTGTAAAAGTATTCCTATGCCGCCGGCACGATTTTAGCTCCGACGGCTCACCTTAATACGACCGAGAATATTCCCTGCCTCTCGAAAATTTTGTGTTAGCAGCTCTTACTGCCCTTTTCCACTACAGATCGTCGATACACGCTACACAAAAGTAACTGTAGGTAGTTTCAGGTGACTGTTTCCGTTGAAGTAGACCAAAATAAAATTTTTCCGTGTGATTTTGTGAAACCCAAGTTTAATCGAAATAATGTTCTCAGCCCGCAGGAAGTGCATTTTACCTGAAATTTCTTTTTGCTGATGCATTGTATCTGCATTCCTTTAAAAATTTTTATCCGTCCTTGTACTTTCTGAACCAAAAACCAAGCGAGCGGAAGGGACTAACAACGGAGGTCTTGCAGCCAGAAGATTTAATTTTTTTCACGGAGATCGCTGCGTATTTTTCGGGACGTCGGATAACTGTCCTCTGTCGCAGTATTGAAGTAGAGTTCTATGCACTAACCTTTTGTTTAAATCGTCAAATCCCTAGATTTTTGTTTTCATTTATGTCCCTTTCCAGGAAAAAATAAAACACGTGCTCACATCTAAAGCTTCTGCCAGTATTACTGCATTGTTAATACTGAATACAGTCGGTTCGGAAATACCACAAGGTTGTTGTAATTTCAGAAACTTGCGCAACGTTTATATTGTTTATATTATTTAATTTATAAATTATTTATATTATTCCTGTTGACCAGATCAGTAAAAAAGTTTCAGTACTCTCCATACGACAATTCTAGATTGTTTTTGTATGTTTTTTGGACCTTTATGCACACTGATGGGTGTAATCACTTGCTCCTGTATTTCACTCCCTATCAAACAGAAGTCAATACACTTTTCCAAAAAAAGTGGAAACACACGTGAAGATATCGCGTGGAAATACACGAAGATTCACTTGGCGCTGAACAATAGCACTGTCAAGAGTGTATATGCGGCAGCGAAGCTATAGGGCGGGCGAATCAAAGCGTTTTGCGAAGGCGGAATGCAGGTCGCAGGTCTGACCTTGAAGTGTCTAATTTCCTGACGGATACTCAAGTATTTGGCGGAGTACTCCTGTAGAATAATTGTCAGGTGTGTATATTTCTTGTTGTTTCGAATATAGATAGTGGGCATGTAATGCCATTCTTTATAAAGTAATGTTGTCTGAAGAATTTAAATAATCGTCATGGCATACTATCCACAAGTTCATCAAGGAATTGTTGATCCAGATTACCCAACTCCTCAACGACGATTCAGCGTAGATCCCTCAGAGTGGCTGTGGGGTCACGTCGGCCATAAACAGACCTTTTCAATCTATCCCAGTCATGTTCGTAGGGTTTAGGTCTGGAGAACATGCTCGCCACTCTAGTCGATGGATAGTTATCCTGAAGGAAGCCATTAACAACATACACACGATGGGGGCGCGAATTGTCGTCCTTGAAGATGAATGCCTCGCTAATATGATACCGATATGGTTGAACCATCGATCGGAGGATGGCCGCCCGCATCTCGTGGTCGTGCGGTAGCGTTCTCGCTTCCCACGCCCGGGTTCCCGGGTTCGATTCCCGGCGGGGTCAGGGATTTTCTCTGCCTCGTGATGGCTGGGTGTTGTGTGATGTCCTTAGGTTAGTTAGGTTTAACTAGTTCTAAGTTCTATGGGACTAATGACCTCAGCAGTTGAGTCCCATAGTGCTCAGAGCCATTTGAACCATTTTTCGGAGGATGCCATTCACGTATTGTACAGCCGTTACGGCGCCTTCAATGACCACCAGCGGCGTACTTCGGCCCCACGGAATGCCACCTCAAATCAGCAGGGAATCTCCACATTGCTGAAGTGGCTGGGAAGTGTACCTGAGGCGTTCAGCGTGACCGGTTGATGATGATTGTTTCGGATTGTGGGGCGCTCAACTGCGTGGTTACCAGCGCCCGTACAAATTCCCAACCTTTACTCAGTCCAATCTTGCTTCTTTCAGGAATGAAGATGAAATGATGAGTAAAACACAAACACCCAGTCATCTCGAGGCAGGTGTAAATCCCTGACCCCTCCGGGAAGCGAAGCCGGGACCTCGTGCTCGGGAAGCGCAGCGTGTCCGGGTTGCCTCCAAACACGTCTCCGACGATTGTCAGGTTGAAGGTATATGCGAAACTCATCATTGAAGAGAACGTAATACCAATCCTGAGCGGTCCATTCGACATGTTGTTTGGCCCAACTGTACCGGGCTGCATGGAGCCGTGATTAAGATGGACCTCACCATGGACGTCGGGGGTGAAGTTCAACAAGGTGGCGTTGCTCTCAGGGATCCTCCGAGCCATAATCCGTAGATAGCGGTCATCCACTGCTTGGGCGGCCTGAACGAGGCATGTCACCGACAGTTCCTGTCTCTCTGAATCTCCTCCATGTCCGAACAACATCGCTTTGGTCCACTCCGAAACGCTTGGACTCTTCCCTTGTTGAGAGTCCTTCCTGGCACAAAGTAAGAATGAAGACGCGATTGAACCGCGGTATTGACCGCCATGGCATGGATGAACTACAGACAACACGAACGTGTACCTCCTTCCTGGTGGAATGACTATAACTGATCGGCTGTCGGACCCCTTCGTCTAATAGGCGCTGCTCATGCATGGTTGTTTTTTACATCTTTGGGCGGGTTTAGTGACATCTCTCAACAGTCAAAGGGACTGTATCTGTGAGGCAATATCCACAGTCAACGTCTATCTTCACGAGTTCTGTGAACCGGGTTGATACAAACCTTTTTTTGATGTGTGCACTTTACCTAAACAGTAACAATTTGGAGTGATAAACTATCAGCGCCGCTTTCGTCTGAACGGGGGTAGAAAAACCTCTTCCCGCAGAACGTAGACCACGAAGTTGTATGTCATGCGAGAGTTGATTTCGCACACGTATTACATCTTGATCACCTCACTGCCTCCATCGAAAGTTATTGCGGCGCACGGTCCACCATATGAGTTAGTTCCATTGTAATAGAGCAGCCACAGCTAAACATGTATCCTCGTAGATTGATTCAGTTTGGTACTACGTGCAGTTAAGGAAATAATCCGCTTCGTTTCTACAGGAAAACGATCAATAGTGGTCATACTGAATTGACTGTGTTTTCGTTTTGTTCCTTTTGGAAACCTGATTTATGCAACAAACACAGCACGGAAAAGCGTCCTCTATTTGTAGAGAGTGGACTGACGTAATTCATAAGACATGTTCGTAAGTATAGCTACAACCGCTGGTTTGAAATTTAGTAGTATTAAAACATTGTGCAAGAATTTTATCAAAGAATTTAATTTTTTTGAAAATTGTTTTGTAGTGATCCTGACTTGTGTAAGGTTGTAGTTTTTGAAGGTGCCTTCTATGGGTTGATACAATACATAAGAGAAGTTCCTAACTGTAGCAAATGAAACATCAGGACATTATTATTATTATTATTACTCTTTAAACGAGCTTTAAAATACTTCAGAAATATCTTCACGTCTTTTCATTTGATGATCACGTAGCCTGTAGCGATCAACAGAGCTCTCTATGGACTCAGATGATTCATACATAAAAATAATTTTAATTATAACATATAAAATATCAGGGCTTTAATACCATTAAACTTTGTAAGAAACATACAAAATTCCGAAGTTCTCCTCTCTTCCTCTTTCCTATGGTGTTCGTCCTGGGCCGGCCGGTGTGGCCGTGTGGTTCTAGGCACTTCAGTCTGGAACCGCGTGACCGCTATTGTCGCAGGTTCGAATGAACCATTTGAACCAATCTACGCCCCCATTATTAATGACATCAATGCCGCTCTCGTACTGGTCTTCCGTCTAGACTTGCGCCAAATTCAACAAATTTCTCACAATTCTTTCTCTACTGCAACGTCTGAGAGCGCACGTCAGGAAGAATACGAGAGAAACCATTTAGATATCCAGCTCCGTAATGCGGTTTGCATCTTGTGTCGTTTTTGGCAAACGAAACTCTAATCATCGAAGCAAAGCTTGCAGTGACATTCACAGTTTTTCTAACAGTTAATATTACATTTCTTCTACTACTGGTCTCATCTTTAAGATGAGGTTTGATGCTCTGGAATAAAACTGATTTTGATTTTGCTACATATTATAATTATACGTCAGTGATAGATTTTGTTGGTCTACAAAATTCGTTATCATATACCTTAAGCATAATAATATATTAGACGTAGAGGGAAATTTCGTACAACCGCATAGTTTTTCACATGAAAGATTTACCTTTACCTTGTAGCAATTGATAGAGATGGTGCTTCATTTTTATTCATGTACGGCCTATAACCATTTGGATTTTATATCCCAATTCTCTTTTGTTTAGTTTTACTATATCCACTGAAGCAGCAAAAGCAAAGAACTGCTACATGAACGCTACAATTTAAATTACCATGTACAGGGTTGTCAGAAAAAATCTGAGAAGCTTGTAAAAATGTTGTAGGATAGGTCGTGCTGAGAAATAATTCTGAAGGAAAAAAGTTTGATGCATCTCACAGTTTCCGAGATTAGCACTGAAATTAGCCAATCGAGCCGTTACATGAGCGGAATTCAAGTGACCCACCAGATACAATTTGTGGCAGTTGTTGTCATAGCATAGATGACAGAGCAAAAGGCGGCTCAGCCTTTGGCCTGGGTTCGATGCTTACTACCTTCCCGTGCCCAATTTTATATCATTTGCTTGTTCGGTTTTAGGAAACCAAATGAAGATCCAGTTTGGTGACACAATCTCTGGTAGCACGCTTGAATTTTCGCGCACAACGGCGTGACTGGCTACATTCGGTGCGAAATGTAAACGGCATAACTATCTTTTCTTTTGCTTAACAGTTATTTCTCTGCACGTCCTACCTTGCAACCCTCTTACACGCTTTTCAGACCGTTCCTGACAATCTTTGAAAGTTATCCCTTTCCACTTGCCTCAGTAGGCAGCTCTTTGTCAACTGTTGGTAACAAAAATTCAACTGCGAGAGTGCAAAGATAAATCTAACTGCGAGAATCTGAAGAGAATCACTGCCTGTCTGAAACTAATTGTAATCCCAAAAATCTGAATTCGAACTTTGATAAAAGAAAACAGATTGCTTTGAATGTAAATTTGGTCCCTGTGAAATTTAACTAAAGGAATAATATGTTCTCTAAGCAATTGGTCTTTCCTGGGTGCAGAGTGCTCTCGTGGCTACAACGTGTCACGATAATGGAGCTGCAAAGCCTAACTACGCAGAGGTGCAATGCGTACTCCAAAAACATTGCTACCATTCTAGGTTCATAAGTTTTTGATAATAGTTTTAATTAAACGATTTTTGTAATGTGGACAGTGATTCTGGTTTAAATGAACTTGATTCGAGTTCCATTTCCTTACACTTAATAATATTTAATGAAACGTCATAATTACTTATGTTTCCTCTGAAATCAAGTAAAAACAATCAAAGAGTTACAAAAATTCAACATAGGAAGATTGAAGTTCACATGTATAATCTCTCCTTAAACAAAATTCAAGAATTTCTCGGTGATCGATAAATCCTAACAAAAGAATGAAAAGCAGAAAGATTCCTGATCTGAATGTCTGACGAACCAAGAATGTCGCATTATATAATCGCTACCACAAATTAATCAAACTTAATCATTATCTGTATTCCATTCTTCACAACTGTAATCGTACCAATTTAATTTTTTTTTTCTCTGCGGACCAGAGATCACCTCTGACTCATCCCTGGGCGGCGTTGCATCTCTGTCAAGGCTGCACGCGCAAGTCTAAGCTATTCAAACCTTCTGAGCGCAATTTCAGACATCCAAAACAAAAAAAATTCTTACAGAAAGTGAACCCCCCTCCCTCCCCCCCCCCAACCCCCCACACACACTCACACACTCTCCACCCTGTATAATTCGCTTTTATATTAAATATAGCTGCATTTTCAACTTGCAGAAGCTGGGGAAGAAAACGTCTCTGGACTGATCATGAACTATAGGCAGGCAGGCAGGTAGATTATCTGAAGAAAACTGTCACGGCTGCAGCTATTACAATATTTTGCTCTGGGTTTAGGAAGTAATTTTCTGTTTACATTATTTTGTGTTATTGTGTGTTCCAGTTCTTTGCGGCCCTATCCTGTATTCTTACGGGATCGACACGTTAATCTGGTAATGGCAGGTTCAGTTGCATAGGGTAGCTGAAGCCTTTCCTGACGCCATTCCTACCCTCAGGATCGAGTTCGTGCATCCCATCTGTCTTTGTCTAGTGTTGTCGCATGTGAAAGTGTGAGAACGTTTTCTACACGTTCACGAATCGTGTAACTAAGGAGGGATATGAATATCAGTGTGGTATTCACCTAGCCGAATGTGAGATATAGCCTAACAACCACATCTGTCTGGCCGGCACATCGCCCCTCGTTGTTAATACGCCTGGCGGATTCGATTCGGCACCGACGGGTCTTCTGGAATTCCGGAAGCGGCGAGGTAACGCATGGGGCTATCCAAGGTTTGGTGTTACTGTTCGAAAGGAGAAAGCGTTTATTTCGACAGTGGGAGTCTATGGTGAATGTTTTATTACCCAGTGACTTTCACCAGGCTTCGTGTGTAGAGATGAGAGCACATTTACTGACTGTTGAAAAATGTTATGGAAGACGGGAAAGGCTAGTCAAGAGGCCCCCCGCATACAGTAAAGTCCGGAAAATATAGTTACGTAATTTCTGAAACCGAATATACATGCTTTATGGATATAATTGAACTTGAAAATCCATTTCCTAATGAACGTTTTACCAAAAGCTGAGAGTTTTGAGGTGGTTCTAGAATCGAAGCAAACGTTGTACTCCTTCCTTAGAAATAGTTGTACTGAGAGGTTAGTGACCGATGATGGAGATTCGTCTCTTCAATGCGTGCAAAACATGCTCACTAAATTTAGTACAGCAGATCATCCATATAACGTTACCTGTCAAAATAGCTCGATGTGGAAATCCATTAACGAACATAATGAGCTATTACTAATCATCTACACTTTGGAATGGGCCCCACAGCAATACTTTATATTTGCACAATTGCGCTTTAACAGCATTCCTCTGACGCTAGTCCCCGTACGTCAACCCATGTGATACCTCACCACGCCAAGCCCTCACATACGACAAATGTGTCTCATTGCGCAATAATTGTATATCACAATTTAACCTGCTAAAAGTGCCAGCGCAAGCAGTGTTATCTGTGGTCAGTGAAGACAACATTCGAAGTGGCTGAATGCACAATTAACTAGCCAGTTTTGCACTATCGACACGTCACAAATATAAACCTACACCAACATTCCTCCAGCGTGAGATGGGCGAGTGCATATTACATTACTGCCAGCCATTGCCTTTCCACTCGCAAGATGATTAAGAGAAATTATTGCCTCTGTGTTTTTGTTTGAGTAATTATCTCCTTTATTTTGCCCTTAAGATCTTATCAATACCTTGAAAGTAGATGAATCAGTGTGCAGTCTATGGCAAATACGAGTACTCTAAACTCCCTACACCTATTTCTACATGACCTCAAAAGCGTTCTCCCAAAGAGTGGTGTTCTATTCTCCAAGAATTTGTACCCAATTTCACAGAAAATTTCCCTAACACTTTCGCACTGATGCAAACGACTGCCAACAAATTTAAGAACTCACTGCTCAATGGCTTGATGTCTTCCATTAATCAGTACCACTCACACACATTTCTTCTATATGCCACCTCCTTTATAGGTGCATTATGTTTACACAAAATTCGCCCAGTATACCATAGTCAGCCCTTTATCTTCCTGCACCCGACTGCGTAGTACTGTTCCATTTCGTTTTTCAGTGATACGTCTACAGATATCGTAACAGGCATGTCTGATTCAAGGAGCATTTATTGATAATGTATCCACAGTTGCAGGATTTTTTCAACTTCAAGTTATCAGTGTTATATATATTCGTTTGATAACTGCTATTAGTACAAATTTGCGACTTAATTTCTACAGATTCAGTCACTTTTCAGTAATATTTATGAACACTACGAATTCCAAAACCATGTTGCCGTCATCAGGTGCATTATAGTTATATGTACATTACACTAATTTGAAAATGTTTAGTTATGACGTTCTTATTAATGTGTTCTGTGTGCCAGAGGGAAATGGTTACCTATCGATAAGTAATCTCATTGGCTCACTGACCAAATAAACCTCATCGTTCGTCAGATTAATGCAATATACGTGTAACTGTAGTGCTTCTGATGATGGCAGCATGCTGCTGAAACGCGTCGTGTTAATAAATATTAGTAAAATGTGGTTGAACTTGTATAAATTATTTTATAAAAGGATCTTTTCCTTACCCATCCACTGAGAGAAAGCTACAATTGCTAACTGTGTGACGTATGGACTGCTCTGAACAGTGGGCAACCATTTTATCCGTAAACGGCAAACTCTATTTTAGATGAAAACTCTAAAGGAAACTATCTGGAAGACAAATCTGTACCATGCAGTACACCATTTATCGATTCAAATGAGTAGTTGTCACACCAGATACTGCCGCAATGAGGGCAGCAAAACAGATGCACAGTTTCAGATAGCGGGAAGATATTCGTACAAGTTTACAACGACACTACACCGCAGGCATCCCTGTTTCACGTCGTGTAGCAGTAAATTTCAATTCATGGTGGAATAAAACGACCAGTAAAAGCGTTCGATATACTGCTGTTTGAATAACTGACTCATAGTCGTTTCCGCCGATTAAGCTGTGCGCGTACCCGAAAACCGACTCATGAAACCGCCCGTCGATTACGTAGCTGTCGTTCGCTTAAACGCACTATCCCGGATGAAAAACACGATACAACTGAATGCTAACAAGCTGCCATTAAACGTGTAAAACGTAACCGCTAACAAAGTTTATCCACGAAAAGAAAATGTAGCAACCACAACATCAGTAATATTAAAATAATAACTTTCGATTGCTTCAAGTGTAACGTAAACAAAATATTCTGGTTACGTCAGTAGTGACAAAACTTTATTAATAGTATTGTTCCATTATGTGATTCTTCTTCGGTAGGTTCCAAAACTGTGATCTTCATATATTTATAACGATGAATGAATCCTATTGAACTGAACGTAAAGTACTGTATCGCCACACAGTTCGTTTTGTCAAGGCAAATTTACATTTTTCCCATTATTAAATGATGGTGAGTCTTATTTACTATACCTAGGCGGGTCGCATGTCTTGGAGTTAAGTAGATAATATGCAGAAGAAAAGAAAACAAAGCTAATGGTCTGTTAGACGGCGATTAGTTCGGCTTCAGGAAATGTAAAGGCACCAGAGAGGCAGCTCTGACTTTGTGCTTGATAATGGAAGCAAGAAAGAAGAAAAATCAAGACAAGATCATAGGCTTTGTCGACCTCGGAAATTCTTAAAGAAGTTGGGGTAAGCTATAGAGAAAGGCCCGTAATATACAGTATGTACAAGAACCAAGAGAGAACAACGGAACTACAATACCAAGAACGAAGTGCTCAGACTAAAAAGGTTGTAAGACAGGAATGTAGTCTTCCGCTACTGTTTTCATCCTGTACATCGAAGAAGCAAAGATGGGAACAGAAGATAGGTTCAGCAGTGGGATTAAAATTTCCGGTGAAAAGATATCAGTGGTAAGATTTACTGATGACACTGATATCCTGATTGAAAGTGAAGAAGAATTACTTGATGTCTTCAATGGAGAGAACAGTCTCATGAGTACAGAATATGGAAAGGCAGAAAACCGAAGAAAGACGAAAGTGAAAAGAAGTAGCAGAAATGAGCATCGAAATTGGGGAGCAGGAAGTAGACGAAGTTAAGGACTTCTGCTACCTACGCTACAGAATAACCCATGATGGACGGAGCAGTGAAGACACAAGAAGGAGCCTACCACCGGCAAAAATAACTTTCGTATACAGTAGAAGGCTACTAGTATCAAATATATGTCTTAGTTTGAGGAAGAAATTTCTGAGAATGGACGTATGGAGCACAGCATTGTACGGTACGTAGTGAAACGTGGGCTGTGGGAAAACCGGAACAGAATTGAACCATTTAAGATACGGTGCTAGAGAATAATATTGAAAATTACGTGGACTGATAAGGTGATGAAAGCAACGTATGAAAAACACAGAAGACAAAAGGACAGAATTATTAGACGTCTATTAAGACATCAGGGAATAGCTTCCGAGACACTAGAGGGGACTGTAGACGATAAAATCTGTAGAGGAAGACAGAGATTTGGATACATCCAGCAAATAATTAAGGAAGTAGATCGCAAGTGCTACTCTGAGATAAAAAGGATGGCATAGGAGAGGAATGCGTGACAGGCCGCTTCAGTGTAAGCTTACGGACTGATGACCATAAGATTTCATACACATTTGAACATTTTTGAAATGACTCTGAGCACTATGGACTTAACATCTGAGGTCATCAGTACCTTAGAACTAACCTAAGGACATCACATACATCCATGCCCGAGGCACGATTCGAACCTAAGACCGTAGCGGGCGCGCGGTTCCAGACTGAAGCGCCGAGAACCGCTCGGCCACACCGGCTGGCCGTGGTGTAAAAGAAATGAAGTAGATTCTTACTTGTGAAATTTTGATTATTTAGGCCTAGTTACGATTCTAACGAATTTCTTGCTAATATAGCACAAAAGGACCAGTAACACGTACATTTAACTGTTTCTGTAGGCGTAACACATTTCTCAAGAAAATTGTGAGGAATAAGTTAAATCACACGCATACAATATAACATTTTCACCTCTTTCAGTTATTTGCACTGTGCACTGATTTATTGTTCCGTTGGTTCTCAGCAGAATAGATTATACACTATGAATTAAAACACACACAAAATGGTGTTTTTACTCAATGATAAAGACAGGAAACCGGCTTTGGAAAAGAGTGAGATACATAAAATTACTTGTAACTGTGCAAATTCGGCAGCAGTCAGTTCGGGTTGAAGGCAAACCACAGAAATTGGAATCTTTGCAGACCATCTGATTAAAGAAAGTCAAAGTTACAAGGTCAAACATGAAGTACTACATTACATCCAGAAAGAAAGGAAGGTGAACTATCCTGAAAAGAAGGGAGTTAATAAACATATTTCCTTTAGCCCATTTCTAGTACTAAACTATCAGATTCAGTTTCCTTACTCTCCATTTCACAATGCAGATACAACTCAGTCTCATCCAGACCATGTGGTAAATTACCTCTCTCACTCACTTTCCCCATTTCCTTTAATTTCAGTTACTGTAATTTCGGTTGCTATGTTTAAAATATTTTACTTTGTATAACCACAGTTGCTTTACTAACCTGCTAACTCTCACTAGTATATCTGATCCGGTCGTAATTCAGGACCTAACTAGAGACGCCACACTTTTGGAACATTTCATAAATGTTTATTGTTCAATTGATTTCTTACATGAACAACTGTTGTAATTTGCGTATAGTTCAAAGGTTAATGTTATCACATAATTTATCTTACTTGAATAGCCTTACTTCACATATACACTGATGTAATACCTTTTGTTGTATTCCTAAATCTAACGTTAACATATTTCATCTCCGGAAATATACACTCCTGGAAATGGAAAAAAGAACACATTGACACCGGTGTGTCAGACCCACCATACTTGCTCCGGACACTACTAGAGGGCTGTACAAGCAATGATCACACGCACGGCACAGCGGACACACCAGGACCCGCGGTGTTGGCCGTCGAATGGCGCTAGCTGCGCAGCATTTGTGCACCGCCGCCGTCAGTGTCAGCCAGTTTGCCGTGGCATACGGAGCTCCATCGCAGTCTTTAACACTGGTAGCATGCCGCGACAGCGTGGACGTGAACCGTATGTGCAGTTGACGGACTTTGAGCGAGGGCGTATAGTGGGCATGCGGGAGGCCGGGTGGACGTACCGCCGAATTGCTCAACACGTGGGGCGTGAGGTCTCCACAGTACATCGATGTTGTCGCCAGTGGTCGGCGGAAGGTGCACGTGCCCGTCGACCTGGGACCGGACCGCAGCCACGCACGGATGCACGCCAAGACCGTAGGATCCTACGCAGTGCCGTAGGGG
The DNA here is from genome assembly GCF_023898315.1 of Schistocerca nitens. Classification (NCBI taxonomy): domain Eukaryota; kingdom Metazoa; phylum Arthropoda; class Insecta; order Orthoptera; family Acrididae; genus Schistocerca; species Schistocerca nitens. The sequence continues at coordinate 784,656,459 of NC_064617.1, forward strand.
ACCGCACCGCCACTTCCCAGCAAATTAGGGACACTGTTGCTCCTGGGGTATCGGCGAGGACCATTCGCAACCGTCTCCATGAAGCTGGGCTACGGTCCCGCACACCGTTAGGCCGTCTTCCGCTCACGCCCCAACATCGTGCAGCCCGCCTCCAGTGGTGTCGCGACAGGCGTGAATGGAGGGACGAATGGAGACGTGTCGTCTTCAGCGATGAGAGTCGCTTCTGCCTTGGTGCCAATGATGGTCGTATGCGTGTTTGGCGCCGTGCAGGTGAGCGCCACAATCAGGCCTGCATACGACCGAGGCACACAGGGCCAACACCCGGCATCATGGTGTGGGGAGCGATCTCCTACACTGGCCGTACACCACTGGTGATCGTCGAGGGGACACTGAATAGTGCACGGTACATCCAAACCGTCATCGAACCCGTCGTTCTACCATTCCTAGACCGGCAAGGGAACTTGCTGTTCCAACAGGACAATGCACGTCCGCATGTATCCCGTGCCACCCAACGTGCTCTAGAAGGTGTAAGTCAACTACCCTGGCCAGCAAGATCTCCGGATCTGTCCCCCATTGAGCATGTTTGGGACTGGATGAAGCGTCGTCTCACGCGGTCTGCACGTCCAGCACGAACGCTGGTCCAACTGAGGCGCCAGGTGGAAATGGCATGGCAAGCCGTTCCACAGGACTACATCCAGCATCTCTACGATCGTCTCCATGGGAGAATAGCAGCCTGCATTGCTGCGAAAGGTGGATATACACTGTACTAGTGCCGACATTGTGCATGCTCTATTGCCTGTGTCTATGTGCCTGTGGTTCTGTCAGTGTGATCATGTGATGTATCTGACCCCAGGAATGTGTCAATAAAGTTTCCCCTTCCTGGGACAATGAATTCACGGTGTTCTTATTTCAATTTCCAGGAGTGTAGATAGTCTGTAGGTGCACTAGTTAAAAATCTTTGATCGAACAAAATTTTACTGCTTCACTTAGTTATCTTTGTAGATGATAATGGACAAACAGCATAAAACAGGTTCCTGAAATAAAAAATAATAAATATTGTACAATATTACACCAGTGTTGTATGTATTTTCAATCATAATATTTACGTCTTATTCGATTACTAACTTCACGTTAACCTTGGAAAATGTCTGAATATGTTTTTAATATATAAATACTTGTGGCGTGTTTATCTCAGAATTTAAGCGGAATTTATGACTAATAAACTTGCTACTTTTTAAGCTAACAACACAAAATTTTGTTATTTCCTCACTAATGATTTTTTCCCACCATTATTTTTCATTATATAGTTAAAAATTAAAACTATTTTATTTCACAGATGATATCGTCTCGCTACAGTGATTGTCGAAACCAAATAACACCGTGTGGCACTTCCTGCGCAGACATCACAAGTGGTACGCTTCAGCTATTACGCGAGGTGGTGTCATGGGACAACCAATAATCTACATCAGTTTACTGATTTCTGAATGCTAACTATCTGTATAAGAACTACACCAATCTGATTAAAGGAATTCACACTGACAATTTCAAAGAAACGTTACTTGACTGGTCACCAATTTATTCAGTCTGCACGAGATTGTCACAAGAACAGACTGCAGTCTGCAACACGGCAAAAGAAAGGGAATATATTTCGTGGTAGGGTTTACTTTCGTAAATTTGACAAAAAACGTTCCAGAAAAAATGAAGAAAGATGTGGCTTCGTCCACTGAAAATTGCGCGTAATGTTAACTACTGGAAAACAGACAAATTAAACCATTTTGAACTGAAAATACACTGTGGGTTGCGAAGTTATTAATTTTAGTAACAAGCTTCGTCCTTTTGCAGCCTAATCAGGTTGTCTACAAAACAAGTATGCAATCCATTACGAACAAATAGAGAAAGGGCATGGTTCTGTTTTGTATGACTACGCGAATAAATAAACTAAAACGTTTTTGAGAACATACGCAGAAGTAAATGGATATAAACCCACCCGTCGTAGAGTCAGAAAGAATGAGAGGTAGACCTAATGAAAAGAGAGAAACTGCTACAGTAAGCCACGTCGTATATGAAGCGACAGGAAAATTTCAAAAAGTTTAAAAAATAACAACCTTATGTTACCTCAAGCACACGAGCAGACACTGCCTTATCAGCACAGCATAGGCCCACGCTTACAGAGGTATAAACGCGGTAATAGCTGTACACTGCACAACAGGTCCGTTTAGAGCTCATACAAACATGTCTATGACAGACTCAAATGCCCATACGATGCTAGTGTGGCAAAAGATAACCAGATGGTGTGCAAAACTAACCATAAGGTACGTATACACAAACAGTTTAAAATGCGTATCTATGAAATATAAGAAGTCATACGAATTACGTAAAACCAAACCTGTGCCTAGCAAAATACCTATTTCCATCCCAGATAGAACATATATGGGACCAGCTGAGACGTCAACTCCGTCCCAGTGCCATTATCCAGGTTATCAAGGAGAAGTCACAACATTTGTCTTCCCCTTGCCGCAGGAGCACATAGCACGTCTTCGTGACCCCCTCCCTCAACGGAATCAGTGCATACTTCAAGGCCAGAGGCTGTACAACTTAATGGCAAAAAGTGGCTTCATACTGGCAAGTTACTTGTATATTTGGCTTTATTTTATAGTCGGTGAAAGCATATCACATATCGTCAGTATCACAAAAGGTCTCAACTCGTGAAGTTTCATTTCATATCCTTCTCCCCCTCTGGGTGCTTCAAGTTTTTACGAGTAGTCCATTCTTCCGTTTATGACTCACCCCGTATAGCACAGAGAAGTGTTTTTTTTATAAACGGGTGTTAGAGGTAACCGTGTGATAAGATGCACAAGTCACTTCTCAAGTTCACAGTTCACAAAGAATTAAAAGAACGCAAAATCCACAATATTGTCGATGCATTACACAAGTTCGAAATTTAGTGCGAACTACAATGTGAGTCGCTTTGAATAGTTTCCACAACGAAGAAGTCAGGGAGAAATTCCAAGGATATTCCGGACTTACGTGGAGTACAGTTGCGGCAAGACATAGTCAATATCGCCATAGTGATGTTAAAGTGACGCGGGTCATTACAGGGGAATTACTAAACACGGTTTTTCGAATTCCTTCAGCAAATAAGACGAAGCAAATATACCAGAATTCGAATCAAAAACTGCGGTCATTATGGGGAAGTTAGAAGAAGATATCCTCGATGTAGCGGAGCAACTTAAATGAATAAAGATAAGTGCTCTCGTCAGATTGCATAACTTTCCTTTCGTAGTTTTCTGATAGAACAGCTCCATATTTAGCAATCATATTCAACCGCTCACTCGACGAATAGTCAGTACCAAAAGACGGGAGAATAGTCAGTACCAAAAGACGGGAAAGATGCACATGTCACGACAATATTGGAGAATGGAAGTAGGGACAAGGCGATGAATTACAAACCCGTATCACAGAAGTCGTCTTTCAGTATGGGTTTTGAAATATACTGTGTTACGATATTATGAATTACTTAGAGGAAAATGATCTGTTGGCACACAGTCATCACCGATTCATAGAAAGTCATTCGTGGAAAAAAAAAAAACCGATCCTTGTTCTCACGAAGTAATGAATGCTATAGACAGGAGATCTCAAGTTCATACCATAGGTCTAGATATTCAGAAGGCTTTTCATATCGTTCCTCAAAAGCAGCTTTTAAAAGAATTGTGTGCATTTGGAGTATCAGTTGTGCGACAGGATTCGTTATTTCTTGTCAGAAAGATCACTGGGAGTAAGTGACGGACAGTCATCGAGTAAAACAGAAGTGATATCTTGCGTTCCTCAACAACGCGTTTCATGACTTCTACAGTTTCTAATCTATATTAACGATTTAAGGAACAATCTGAGCAGCTCTCTTAAATTTTTTGCAGATGTGGATGTCATTTACCGTCTAGTAAGCAATCAGAACACCAAAACAAACCGTAAAATTATTTAGACAAGAGATAAGTATGGTGCGTAAAATTGCAATTGCCCCTAAATAATGAAAAGTTTAGGAATCCGTTAAATTTCGGTTACACTATAAATCGCACAAATTTATAGGCTACCGGTTCAACTAAATACCTAGAATTTACGACTACGAACAACTTAAATTGTAACGATTATGTAGGTAATGTTGTGAGGAAGGCAAACTAAAAACTGCATTTTATTGGTACGACACATAGAAAATGCTACCGGTCTACTAAAGGCACTGGCTACACTACACTTGTCCGTCCTCCAAGGGACAACTGCTGTGAAATATAGGATCTGCACTAGAAAGGACAGCCCGTTTTGTACTATCGCAAAATAGGGAAGGAAGAGCCACCACGGATTTGATACGCGGGTTGTGGTAGCTGTTATTAAGACAAAGGCGTTCTTCGTCGCCCGGTATCCCTCCACGGAGTTTTCATCGCCAGCTTTCTCCTTCAAATGAGAAATTATTTTGTTGACACAAACCTGCAGAGGAAGAAATTATCATTGTAATAAAATGAGAGATATCAGAACTCACAAAGGAAGCTTTAAGTGTTCGCTCGCTGTTAGCGATTGGAACGGTAGACAAATCGTGCTAATTGCAGAGTAGTCAAGTATGAGGACATGCTGAAAACTAACTCCTTTTAAATAAAATATACGTTATTATCATCTCACATCTTTAATTTTGATGTCAAGATATTTATTTCTCAATATAGTCACGCTGGCGACGAACACTTGCACCGCTTCGTCGCTATTAAAGTCCTTGAAGGCTAACTTTAAGTTTGGGAAACAGAAGGACATCGGATGAGGAACAAGTCGGGACTGCATGGAAGATGATCGATGACAGTTAAGCAAGGTGTCGGGTTGTTGCAGGTGTCACAGCTCTGGTGTGTGGTCTGCTGTTACCATGCTGAAGGAGTGGGCGCTCCTTGTGTTCAAATTCGAGACATGGTTACAGCACGTTGTTTCTGACTCACCTGCGTATTTGCATTACACACCGTCATGTTACACGCTAGAGACAGAGGGGTGGAAATAACAGTGGCTCTTAGGCCCTGATGTATCCTACTTCGATTAAAAATGGTATATGTAATGGAGGAGTGTTCCAAGCAAACAGCTGTTGCTGAGTTTCATTTGGCGGAAAAAAAGAGCATCGCAGATATTCATAGGAGCTTACAGAATGTCTACAGAGACTCGGCAGTGAACAAAATCACAGTGAGTCGTACGGCGAGACGTGTGTCATCATCACAAAGTCGCGAAAACCTGTCCGGTCTTCCTTGCGCCGGCCGGTCGCACACAGTTGTGACTGCTGCAGTGTTGGAACGTGCGGACACTCTCAATAGAGATGATCCGCGGACTACAATGAAACACCTCACTACTCAACTGGATATCCCTGTTGTTGGTTCTGATACACCAATTGGGGCAGAAAAAGTGTGTTCTTCCTAATACACTCTAGAGCCCGGATCTCACATTTTTCGACTTCCATCTGGTTTGCCAAATGAAGGATGCACGTCGCGTGAATCAGTACTCGGATGATGGGGAGATTATAGATGAAGCAAGACGTTGGCTCCCACGTCGATCAGTAGAGTGGTTGCGTGTGGACATATAGGCCCTCCCAAGAAGGTGGCGTAAGGAAGTCACAAAGTCTAACAACCCTACCACAACAAAGGTCAAAAATTAATTATGATTGTAGTGTTGCTCACACTGCTAAATATTGCATTTTCTGGCAACAACAAAGTTATATTATGTGGCAGATGTCATTAGAGCACAGTTAATAAAGTCATTTCTTGAAATAATGGATAAACTAGGCACTCATCTTTTCGTTTCCCACGCTGGTCTCGTTGTGAACTCATGGCTCAATCGTCGAGAATCTAGGTAGTGATGATTCCAAGCTCGGATGCAAGGAGGCCTAGGTGTTATCCTGCGATATTCAAAAGTTTTATAGTTGTGTTTCATAAACCATTCTTGAAGATTAATCTTCTGCAAGTTAGGACAATATGATGTAAAAAAGTAATCAGCACTCCGAATTTAAGTTACACTTCTTTTTTATTACTTTTGTTGCAATATCACGTAACTCGTTCCAAAACATCACTTCACAATATAAAACATACTAGAAAATATCTTCCTCACTGTTAAAGTTCAAATTTCATAAACTGACTATAATTTGCCTCTTTTTAATATGACGACCAAAGCTTGACTCTCTAATAACCGCTTACGCACCCAAAAATCAGAGTTACAAGTACGTCAAAGATCATAGTGACAAAAGAAAGAATACACATAAGAATAATATCATTGCAATATATACATATCGATGTATCGAAGTACCTCTACATTAATGAAATCAAATCTGAATGTTGTCACAGAAATATGGTAAGTATTTTACAGAAACACAGTAGAATATTGCTGGTATCAAGAGGTTGAGGTGAGGTGCCGTAATGGTTACGTAATTCAAGTACCATTACAAAAGGATATTATGTTGAGAAATGGGGTTTTGTAGCCAAAGTGTGGGAAATGATATGCATTGGAACCCTGAATAAAACCAGCTTCCTTTCAGAAAAAAAAAAAAAAATGTGTAGCGTCACTTATTGAACGCTCCTCCTATGGAGGCATGAAGAATAAAATGGTAGAATGTTAATCACGTTTGTTTTATTCAGAAAGCTTCACATAAAAATTTCGGAGGCATTACTTCTCCGAACGCCCTCGTAATGTATATGTAGATGAACTGGACGTTTTGTGGCGGGGACTGACACAGCGCCGTGGTTCGGTGTCAACAATGTAGCATAGCTTTCAGCAGTGAGAAAGAGACGGGAAAGAGGAGAGAGAGAGAGAGAGAGAGAGAGAGCGTCGTCTATTTGTGTGGCGACGCGGCCCGCGGCACAATAGGCGCGGCAGTGGCACGCCGTCGCGCCGGCCTGCCGCGTAGCCTGCCTGCTGTGGTCCCGGCGCGGCGCCGCGTTGGGTTCCGGCAGCGCCCGCTCGTTCGATCGCGACGCCGCGACGCTCGGCGCCGGCAAGCACACGGGCGACACGACGCCTCGTGCCCTACACTCCCACTACATCGCGACTGGTGCTCAGTGGCAGTTTGCCTAGTGATGCTCTACCTCGAGCTGAGCTCGCGATACGCTTTGCATAGTACTATCGGATTAGGAAGGACGTAGGGCAGCGATGGAACCTCTTGCCCCTGCAGTTCTAGATCGACGTAGTCCAAGGTCCTTACGCGAAATGTACCTTGGCGGCAGAAGAATCGTAGTTGATATGCCTTCCTGGTTGTATGCCCGTGGTCGAAGCAGCTTTTCGATTCCTAACGATTCGTCCAAAGCTTCTCCAGAAATCTTAGGAAGTGCTCCTCGCGACGCTGAAACTTCCCAACTGATAAGTCTGACGTCGGAGAGCGACATAAATACTGAGTAATGTGGGCGTCGTCGATGGTATACGTTATCAACAGAGATAATTTTTCTCAGAGATGAAACTTAACTATTGACTGTGACTGAGGAAGTCGGGATGAGGGGTACTCTTAGCATGTAAGGTCAAGGCCCCTATAATGTCATTCCTTAAACACAACAACTACCAAATCAATAAATTAACAATGTATTCAAGACAATATTTATAAAACAGCTAAGAGACAATCATCACATGGCCATATTTAAGACACTACCAAAATATCACAGATAACTTGCTTCTTAAGCAAGGCAGCAAATTACCAAAACTGAGTTAAAGAGATGAGCCACAAAGATTTCAATAGTTAAAGGAACAAGAAATTACAATTTGGATGTGATTTAAAGAAATGTGACAAAGATAATTCTTTTTTTAAAGAGCAATAGTTTGCAATATGAAAGTGATTTATTAAACGCACACCAGTTCATTAAGAACCCAAATAACATAAGCAGCAGAACAAGTTACCAATTAATAAAATTCATTCCCAAGCAAATAAAACAAAAACTTTTTTTAATATAAATGAAACCCGTTAAATGTTTACCAGACGGGAAGTGACGCCAGGCTGCCCTGGGCAAATGGTGACTTAACTTAAAATGCTTGAAGCGGCAGACCAGCAGTCCGAAACAAGACCTAAACGCCGGGGTCCAACCGGGAGTCACTTCCCATTAGACGTCACGTCACAGCTTCTGGGCACCGAAGCGGAACATGCCGCCGCTCCCACACACCCGATCCCGTAGAAAACTGGAACACACCCAGACCGCAGAAGACACGGCGAACACCAACCAAAGATCAATTAATGTAAGTTAAGCGATGAATAAATAACAATATAAATGAAGAAGCAATTGCTCTAATACTGAGTGAGTGCAATGAAATAAACTCACGTATATAAAGGAACTACGTATAAATCACTAGCATTACAGTTCAAATTTGTGTGAGATCTTACGGGACTTAACTGCTAAGGTCATCAGTCCCTAAGCTTACACACTACTTAACCTAAAGTATCCTAAGCACAAACACACACACCCATGCCCGACGGAGAACTCGAACCTCCGCCGGGACCAGCGGCACAGTCCATGACTGCAGCGCCTTAGACCGCTCGGCTAATCCCGTGCGGCTAGCTTTATAGAATGCGAGTCTTTTCTACTAACTGAGTGAGTGCCTTCAACTAAATGCACGTATATACGAGACCCAAATTACACAGCAATATACAAGGGACGTCGACTTGATGGCAATCAAAATACACTGAAAATCTCATACAGACAATACATAAACTTCTGGGTACTGTCCCAAAAGCCCAAAATATAACACAGACACCTTGTTGCTAATCAGCTTCCTAGTAGTAATCCAACCAGCGGATTTTTAAAAGGGAGTAGTAACTGCTGGTCTCCATGCGATCACACATTTTGCCGTCTGCTCTTACTTCAACAGCGCGTACATTATGGTAACCAAGCAACGAGTACACTAACTGCAACGCAAATGGTTCCACGAAACGATGGCACCAAAATCACTTCGATGGAGAGCGTTGTTCGTGATGGTCTCCAGGGATGGGTCTCTCCGAGAAAACAGGCACCAAGGTAAAGCGACGAACAGCGCCCAGAGTTGACATCAGGCAAGTCCACAACAAACTCGCGACCTTCTTACGAGGTAGACCCGGCGTACCGCTGCTGGCCGAACAAGCGTGTTTTCCTCTTTCGTCCACTCAAGCACGGCCTGGCACTTCGTAGCGAGTCCAACACCAACCCGCGCGAACGCGAAACACCCGTGAGATCACAACAGGGGCAAAGATCATAGTACAGTCGGGTAATCGATAGTGTCGTGCCACAGAGCTGGTGTGCCGGAAAAAGCTCAATGACTGTGGCCTGCATAAGACAAAACTTATCCATCGATTTTGTAGAACCATTGTCCGTGTATCACTGAATTTCATGGTCTGCTCTTTTATGTCAAAGTTATCAATATCCTTCGACATTTCATTGACTTCTCTAATAGTCGAGGGCAAAAGTTTGCAATAGTGGTCTTCCTGGGTGAAGAGCATGCCCTGCTACACCTGATTTTTCTGTTTTCCATAGTCTGCAAAGACTTTTTGTTGTTTCAATCCTGTAATCGCGATTCTCAAGTACATGGTACCTTAGACACTCCACTTGCTGACAGTGGAGGACGTTTGTCTCTTACAGGTAGGAACGCTGACAGAGGAGGACGTTTGTCTTTTACAGTTAGGAACACTCTCACGTGTAAAGGACGTCCGCCCTTGTAATACTGGCGTGCTGATCGAACATATCGGTAATGGATCTAGCAGCATGCCTCTGAGTTCCTTCGAAGTATTCCTTCAATTCGTCCTGGCGGTGACCCCAAACACTAGAGCAGTACTCAAGAATGTGTCGCAGAAGTGCTGTATACGCGGTCTTCTTCACAGATGACGTACACTTTCTTAAAATTCTCCACTTATACTGAAATCGACTATTCGCCTTCCTTATGAACAACCTGACTGGCTCATTCCATTTTATGTCGCTTTGCAACGTCTTTCTTATTCTTCTTCTTCCTAAGCTAAAGTCTGTTTCTCTTAGTACCCCGTAGCCTAACCTGAGGTTGTCGCTCCATCTTTTTTCTTGGACGACCAATAATTCTTTTACGAGCTGGTGATTTATTCCTTATGATTTTCACAACTGCCTGTTCATCCATTCTGTCTCTATCGTCGTTCCATTCATGGTTTCTCTTATGTAAGGTAGTCCACATTACATCATTTCCTACTGCTTTACTTCTCTTCACTATAATCCTTCGCAGAGTTTTTATTTCCGTGGTTACCAAAAGTCTCTTTGCGTTTGATATTTCTGGCCTTGTATCTGCTATGTATCTCACAACTACATCTTTTCCTATTCATTTAAATATCCTACGGCTTTCCTTACTTTTTCTACTTGTTCTCTACCTTCCTTTTCGACATTTCCATTGCTGAGCAGCTCAGAATCAAGATACATAAATGCCATCACCTGTTGAATAGCTTTTTCATCCACTTCCAGTTCGCATCTAATTGGTTCCACAGGTATAGTCAAACATTTGGCTTCTCTTAGTGTATATGACCATAATTATGTTTCTGGCTGCCACGTTAAATATATGTAACAGGTTCTGCATGTTATCTTCACCGTCTGCCAGCAGAACTCCATCGTCAGCATAACGAACGATTTTTAGTTCTTCGTCTCCTATTCTACAACCACCACCCGTCAATACCTTCTTTGTTACCTAGTGCATGACTAAATAAAAAAAATTGCGGGGATCAAAGATTCATCTTGTCTGATACCACTTGTAACCGCTATGTAGCTAATTAACCTGGCACCAATTCTCGCCTGGATGTTGGGGTTGGAAGAAATGTCTCCAACCATTTTTAGTAATTTTGAAGGAATCATCCAACTGTAGTGAAGATTTAAAACATCAGTTAATAAAAACTTATCGGAAGCCTTCTCTAAATCAGTAAAATAAAGATACACTGGTCTGTTGTATTCAATGGACTTCTCTGCAATCTGCCCGAGAACGAATTCTGCGTTTGTGCATAACCTACCAGATCTAAAGCCATAATGGTCCTTGCTCCTCTGCAACGTTCGTAATACTTTTCATTTCATTTCCTATTATTTTCGTTATGATTTAAGAACTGAACGCAGTGGATTTATCCCTCTGTAATTCGATCGAACATGCCAGTGACCAATCTATCAGCAGGCCTCCGAATTACTTCCTGTCTTCCTTTAATTCTTCCTCCTAGGGATCCTAAACACTCGAGCAGTACTCGAAAACGTGTCGCACAGACGTTCTACACGCGGTCTCTTTTACAGATGACCTACGATTTCCTAAAATTTTCCCAGTAAACTGAAGTCGACCATTTGCCTTCCGTATTACCAGCCCGACCAGCTCATTCCACTTTTCGTCGCTTTGTCATGTAACGCATAGATATGTAATAGATTGACTCTGTCAAGCAGCATCCTACTAAGGCTGTATTCAGACATTACGCAATTGTTGTTCCAACGAAAGTGCATTAACTTACATTTTTCTTCGTTTAGAGCAAGCTTCAAAATCTGAACTTTACTTATTTCAGCTATGTCACATTAGGCAGACGTGACTGCATAACATACTGAGCCACTGATTCATATACTAGTTGGTATTAAGCAGGAGAATAGATTCAATCGCCGCGCGGATTAGCAGAGCGGTTTAAGGCGCTGCAGTCATGTACTGTGCGGCTGGTCCCGGCGGAGGTTCGAGTCCTCCCTCGCGCATGGGTGTGTGTGTTTGTCCTTAGGATAATTTAGGTTAAGTAGTGTGTAAGCTTAGGGACTTATGACCTTAGCAGTTAAGTCCCATAATATCTCACACACATTTTGAATATATTCAATCATTATTGATGAATACCGTAGCACTTCTGTATGTTTGTGGTAATTACATGATGCGTATGTTAGTTACAGATATCAAAAACCAATGAGTGTATATACTACTTATACCTCTTACCACATAAACAGTATTTAAGCTCTGTACGTCACGTCTCAATGTAAGTTGTAGCCCGAGTTCTAGTGGTATTCTTCTTTAATAACCATGATTAGTGTTTACATTTCTACTCTTAAGGTACATATTCTTATATGCTATGTCACACTCCAGAGATGTTTTAAATGTTCAGTCGTTAGGCTAAGCTCTCCGTCTTCAGGCCACCAGTGGCCTACCGGGACCATCCGACCGCTGTGTCATCCTCAGTGGAGGATGCGGATAAGAGGGACGTGGGGTCAGCAAACCGCTCTCCCGGTCGTTATAATGGTATTCTTGACCGAAGCCGCTACTATTCGGTCGAGTAGCTCCTCAATTGGAATCACGAGACTGAGTGCACCCCCAAAAATGGCAACAGCGCATGGTCACCCATCCAAGTGCTGACCACGCCCGACAGCACTTAACTTCGGTGATCTCACGGGTACCGGTGTATCCACTGCGGCAAGGTCGTGTCGTTGGGCTAAGGTATTACTGATTTTGTCTGATGGTTGCTGCTTGCGAATTTACCTTTGGTCACTTCTCATTACTGTTACAGAAATAGTTTCAGGTTACTGATAGAGGATAATGCGTATAAAACGGTTGTATTGCTGAAGCAAAAACATCAGTGTAAAGTTTTCTTAAACACGACAGGGTCTCACTTCGCTATGTAGGGATGCTATTAATTAGAAATGACATTGGAGTTATTATTTGCTTATAACGTTTATTTCCTTTTGAATTAAACATTGTACCTGTATATTTTGATAGTAAAGACTTGGTAATAGATACTAGAGACCGTCAGCTGTCTCCGTATTCCAGCTCGTTCTCGTAAGCGGGACTGAGTAGCGAGGATGCTGCCCGCGAGATTGTCGTGTTCCGAGAGCGCGGTCTCGATAATGAGGCGACCCGACACTCTCGGCTGTCCACCTGCAGCGCCGCCGGTCGCATGGGGCCGTTCCGAACGCGGGTCGTACTGTGTGCGGCTACCCGAGTTACAAGTGTACTAGTAAGGAACATGCACGTGTGACATGCCACAGTTGTGCTGGTATCTATGAATGCATTTTGGGAGATTTAAGACACATTTCGGTCGAACGAATCAAAACTGAGACATTGGAACAAATCCTGTCTATGTAAATATAAATGTAAAGCTGCCAAAGTTTCCTGTAAAAGTGCTATCAGTGGTGCCATTCTGGTTATGGCTCTGAGCACTATGGGACTTAACATCTATGGTCATGAGTCCCCTAGAACTTAGAACTGCTTAAACCTAACTAACCTAAGGACATCACACACATCCATGCCCGAGGCAGGATTCGAACCTGCGACCGTAGCTGTCACGCGGTTCCGGACTGAGCGCCTAGAACCGCGAGACCACCGCGGCTGGCCATTCTGGTTACTCAGAAACTGTCATGTAACGGCGACAAGGGAAATCGTGAAACCTAACGACAAAGCAAGAGATGACGACTGTAAATTATTATCTACATGAAGATACGATTATCGTGGGGTCTAAGCTAAGCATTAACACGAAATCATTTCTTGCAGTAGCAAGGAAGACTAGCCACCACTTTCCTGCCTACCATAGATATTAATGTTGAATTTTGTGTGTGTGCGTTTAGTACTTACGGTTGTTTGTAAAGTGACGTCTCATTTTACAAATGTTTCCTGTTTCGTGTGTAATTGCGCATACGCAAGATTTCCTTTCGCGGAATTAGTTTTAAAGTTTATTGCCTTTATGCTTGTGTTTATTTATTCCTCTTTATTTAGCTACACATTCATTATCCCACTGTTTCTTCACTCTTCAACGACTCAATACGGTTCATTGTATTTATTACGACCTCCGTTATCATTAAATATTGCCGTCAACTAGGGCAAGGTTGTTACTGTTTCAGAGTGAATTTTGTAACGTTTGGTATCAAAGCTAATTGTATAACTTTGGTGTTTCATTTTTATTTTGTTGCATCCCTAGTTCTACAAAAGATATTTCACTTTTGCAACAACGCTGTACAGTTAGAATGTTCGAGAAGGCAGGTGCTTTGGATTTACGAACAGTCTTTCGCAGGCTTTTTAGCTACATACTTCGAACGCTTGAAGGAAACGACCACCTTTTGAGCTGTTCCACTTTTCAGGTCAAAGGTGCTTAATGTATTAATCACTGTACATAATTATCGTTTGTTATCGTTTGACCCCCTTCTGTTAACCAGCACCGCCTTCCAGTTTTATTTTTATATGCTATATTCTCTGACTGAAAATATACAAATCACAGCAACCACAAAATACCGGATCCACCTGTTTCTAAAGCTGAAAGAACCTCAAGATTACGATGCTTGAACTCAACAAAGAGAAATGCGTCATGGAATGATGTTCTGAAGTAACTCATCATTTAGAAAGAAAGTATTGATTGCAGAAAAGAGAGGAGTGAAAAAATATGCGATGTTCAATCACCGAAATCATGTAGGCACAATAATCTTCAAGAGGTTGGCATTTTAAGTGCGCCGTCAAGATACATATATTTGCTAATGACATAAGCAACCCATCACAGTTTGAGAAGAACAGTGATGTCCATAGTGAGAAAGCTAGAGAGGAAAAAAAGGTCATACCCGTTATTAAAGCTGTCAGTGGCTCAGAAAGGAGTTCAATATGCAGCAACAAACATCTTTGATCACTTGCCCAATAACATAAAATGTCTGGCAGGTAGCAAAGTAAGTTTTAAATCGAACTTAAAAATTAAAATGTGTGGCAGGTAGGAAAGTGAGTTTTAAATCGAACTTTAAAATGACTTCTCCTGAACAACGTCTTCTGTTCCATTGATAAATGTCTATTGAAAACGTGGTAGCCAGAGAAAAAAAGATGATCTTTCCACATCATTTCCATAAAAGAAACATTTAAATTATCTATCGAACATTTAACTAACTAATTGACCAACCAAAGACTGTTGTACCGATAGTCGTACAGTAGCACCCAAAAGATGAACTATTTAAAGCAGCAGCTGACGATTTGAGCCACCTGCTAAACAGTACGCTGAAATTAATCTGTTATTTAGTGAAGAATTCGCGCCTTATACACAACCAGTTTTCTTCTAGCCAAGCTATGTAAACGACGGCAATACACAATAATAAATTCATTTAATTAAAAGAAAGTGTACATAGTCAAAACGAATAATGTACAATATAGTTTCGCAAATTAATCTGAAACCTTAATTCAGCAGTCCCATTTCTGAAGATATTGCACTGCAGTTGAGGCAGTTCTCCTGGTAGTACCATAGTTATACAACAATTTGCATTACTTAGTATTAAGTATGTAATATCCACTGCATAATTGTGCAGTCATTACTTACCACCAGTCGTCAGTTGCCTTTGCTTCTGTGCTTCAAATTTAGCTTATTTGGTTCTCTTATTGTTATGGTTGATGAGAATATCATTGACGCGATCGGAATCTAGACTTTTCTAAGTCTGTAGCATCCCTGCCTTAGTAACATTTCTTTCACTCTAGGCACTACTGACAGGTATACAGAAAACCTCTTTGCTGAGTTACGACAGGGCACAAGAATTTGTTTTCCACCATGAAAGAAGGTCTGTCAACTCATCGTTTGGACTCTCCATGTTCATATATATCTCAACCTCATCTTTCGTTTTTGAGGGAAAAGGCATAACATCTTTGGTTACGTTCGCATCAACAACGTTATTTAACGTTTTTCGCAGACCTTGATGAATTTTTTCTCTTCTTTCCTCGGGAAAAACTAATAGTTCCTTGAAACAGGGAAGCAAGAACGTTGTCACGTAATGAATGTCATGTAGTTCATTTAGAACTTTCTGTTTTATAAACAATTCTGCCCTTTCCTTTAGCTTATACATTGTCACACCGTGGCTCCAGTTTCGCAGAGACCTACCAGTTTCAAAATGCACGGCACTACAAATGGTAGTTTTGGCTCATTGTCTCCTTCCAAATCGTCCGTGGCCTCTTTGAAAATCTTCAGAAACTGAATAACGCTTTCCATAGTCGCATTCTGATACGACGTCATCATCTCGTGTTTGTTTGAATTACGCAAAACGGTCTCTATTTGGTCTTTTTGTGAATGGAATGAGTCTAACATCATGTACACACTGTTCCATCTAGTTTCTACATCATGGTGTAAGGTTTTACCCAATCTCGCGACTAAGCCAGATCGTTTCATAATGCCTACTAGTTCCCGTACAGTCAGGATGGAGTCCAACACTGCAGGAATCTCATCCATTAAGAAACCTTCGTTGAATGTGTGACTCAGTGCTGTATTAATACAGTGCATCACACATGGGAGTCATTTGTGTGCTTCTAGTGCTTTCTTGATGTTAGATCCTTCATCTGTAATGAAAGTAACCTGTCGCTGCCATTTGTTCATGTATTTCAGTAATGATATGTTCACCAGTCTTGGCAACATCAGAAAACCTCGTAGTTATGAGTACATTATTTTTTTAGTTTCCATTTCTTCGTCGACTCATCAATATAGCTGGACATGACAGTCAGGTAATGGGTCTTATGATAACTGTCTGTCCACAGATAGCACGTCATTGAACACTGGTTTTTACCAATAGCGTCTTTCACTACTGGAATAAGTTCACTCCTGACTTGATCAGCCAGTTCCTTAATATGTCGTGCTATAGTCCTTGGGCGGCGATTTTTCCACATTTTGCTCCTGTATTTATCAGTTCTTGAGCTAAGCTTATGAATACTTTACCACTTACCATATTAAATGGTCGGTTCTTGAGCTAAGCTTATGAATCCTTTACCACTTACCATATTAAATGGTCGGAGGTCTGTTGCACACATTAAAACACATTTGTCCCTAATAGATATTTTATCAGCACTGGCAGCTGCAACGCTTGACAAGTGTCGATTATCATTACATTTATGTCTGTTCATTCCAGTTGTGCTTCCTTTGTAAGCAAGCAATGCTCCACAATTTCCATTTTGACACTCAACGTAACCAACTGGAAGGCGAGTATCTCTTTCAACAACCACCTGAAACAGTCGTAATAAACACCTTGATGTATGTTTCACGAAGACAATTTTTCTTTTCGTTTACGGACACAACAAACGTATCAATTCATTAAAAAATGCTACAACAACGAAGCGATTCGATTAATGAAATACTACCACGTCTCGAATTTGGAAGCTCTATTCTGTAATTATTTAGTAATAATTGAAGGGCTTATCTTAAATTTTTCCCAACTGAAACTGCCTCTCCTTACTCCCACTTTATTTATCAGAATGTACGTCCCATCAGCAAGTTTCTTCAACACAACATCTTTTGTAATGGTAGTAATTCCACTGGTCCCGGTTTCACAAACACTCATGCTGAGTTTAGTCCCGTGACAGTTTACCGCCTACCGCTACGTTACGATAATGCGAGTCTCTCGGCCAGCTCGCGCTCCCGCACTCTCGGGCAGGCACGCATCCTATTCGACAATCCTCATCTCAGCTCAGTTTCGTAGCGTGACGTCAGTCATCCCCATCTCACGCGCCCGTGCCAGCGATAATGAGACGTGTACTCAGCGAGAAGCGAACGAGACTGAGCAGTGTTTTGACGTGCTCTACTAAATACCACCATCGTTAGTGTTTGGACACCGATACACATCGATGAATTGGGGGCCATTTTTATTGTTATCTATAATTGCTGCCAACCATTGGCCTGATAATAGGGTAGATGGTCTACAGCAATAGCTAGCTGATACCTTTCCTTTACTATTCATTCAGTATACTATCTTTGCTGTTAAACCGACAGTACATACCCGTTAGTTTCCTTCTATTGGTGACACCATCTGTATTCAACGCCATGAAGTCAGTTTTATTGTTTGTATGCACTTCATCATGACATTTATTTATATATAACGTATGATCACGCCCTATTTGATGCTAACGTCGGTTCCATTTTTCTTTTTACAGCTTTGTAAATACTGTAGCTGATTCTCTCTTCATACAAAAAACATTTATATTTTTATATGACCTTGTGCACTACATATATTTTTCTTTACATTTACATCTAGGTCTCATGTGACGATGCAATAAGTGAAACCGGTTGAGAAACTAAGTAGCACATGTACAGCTGAAAGCTGACTATACCTTACTTCTAATAATACAAACCATGCCTGATCCGATCTATGTTGATGCTGCTGACCTCACTGACGATGATTGGTTCAAATGGCTCTGAGCACTATGGGACTTCACATCTGTGGTCATCAGTCCCCTAGAATTTAGAACTACTTAAACCTAACTAACCTAAGGACATCACACACATCCACGCCCGAGGCAGGATGCGAACTTGCGACCGTAGCGGTCACGCGGTTCCAGACTGAAGCGCCTAGAACCGCACGGCCACACCGGCCGGCACTGACGATGACAGAGAAGGGCTAGCCCTGCTGCGGTCTCCCGGAAAACTATTTACGTATGAAACCACTTGAGAGCGTGTCTTCGCCGACGTCTGTCATTCGCGGCTGAATATTTTAGCTTTTAGGGTCGATGTGAGGTTCCTGGGACCTCAGTCTTCGGGTAACAGCAGAGCTTCATCAATGGTCTGCAGGATGTCATGCGAGAGAAGGGCAAGTTGAGTTTGGCACGAGCAATGCCGTCCAACCTATAAATCGAAGATGCTACGACGGAAATAAAAGTAAGGTTCAGGGGTGGTAGTAAACTTTAGGGTAAAAGGATATCAATGAAAGAATTCGTTTTACGACAATGCTATCCCCAGCGTACGTGAGGAGAGAATCACAGGAATTCTCGCATGGAAAATGTGGAAAACACTAACAAGAAGATAACAGGACAAGTGTTAAGCCATCAGGGCGTAACTTCCACAGTACTTGAGAGACATGTAGAGGGAAAAAACTGTGGGTGGGGGGTTGGGGGGGGGGGGGCGGGGAGGGGCGATGAGAGAGAAATATATCCTACAAACCATTCAGCACGTTGGGTGCAAGTGCTACTCCAAGATGAAGAGACGTATACCTGAGAGGAAGAGTTACCACGGACACGAAACGAGAAAGTCGTTCCAGAAGATATTCTGCAAAGACCGTAACACCAGCTCCACAGCTGATAATGACCTCAGTTAAGAGAGTCAATGAGTCCGCAAATATCTTCAGCTGTTTCATTTTCCCTATAGCTGTTCACTGACCGTTAGACCCTGTAAAGCGACTGAATTTGGGAGATGTTTATAACTACGTTCCACTCGCTGTTGTGAATAGTCCTAGATATTTTCCGTGAGATTATAGTCGGGTGGTTTAGCGGCCCAGTAGAAAACCGACTGGGCATTTGAATGTGCAGTAAAAGAGCAATCTTATCAACATTGCCAGTAAGGCCGTTGTCGTCTTGGAAGACTGACGTCTACACAGCATACTCGGATGTAGAAGAAAAGGCAACATTTGACCACTGACTACGTTGAAGTAAACATGCTAACATGAAAGAGTGGGCTCTCCTCATGATACGAAAAACGTCCCTAAAATACCACACAACTACCTTCGCCCTGAATTACACCCTCAACACATTGTGAATTAACTGCCTCATCAGGTCATCGGAACACTTGACCTCTTGCATCATTTCTAAATTAATCAAACCACAACTGGTTGGACAACAGCACACGCCTCCAGTTAGTTACTGTGTAGTTTCTGAGTTGTTTGCATCACTAAAAATGTGCAATTTTAGGTGCCACTTTGCGCAGTGGACTCTCACTAGTTACCCGATTACGAATGCTTATTTCATGCGGTTCCGTGCGCCGTGCTGCAAATATATTGCATGATTGCAATGTCAGATACAGCGGTTACACATATAATGGTATACTGTACTTCATCACAAACCATTCATTAATATCGTGTGACATTCCGGCCACTGGCCATCTTCACAACGACAAAAAATATATTTATAAAATTTAATATACTGTTAGTACACAAGACAAACAGCTCTTTATTGATGTTCTTTAGTTCATATAATCTGATTCCTTCAAATGTACTTGTGGCAGTCCGAGAAGATGAAATTGTTTAACTTCAGAGTCGGTCACGTGAATTAAATACCATCAGTGAAACACCTAGGAGGATTACCCAATAACAGTATGTTAATACAGCAGCTCAAATATTGTAATGCTGCAGTCACGAAGGCGAAACACTCCGGAACACTGACAAAGCATCTCGTCAATCCCGTCTGCACAAGTCGTGACTAGAATGTGGTTTGTACCCACAATATTGACGAGACCATATTAAGAATACTGGATACTTGAACAGGTCACACCAATCTTCAACAAATGCAGTAGGAGCAATCCACTAAATTATAGGTCCATATCATTAACGTTGATATGCAGCAAGGTATTGGAATATATATTGTGTTCGAACATTATCAATTACCTCGAGCAGAACGGTCTATTGACACACCGTCATCACGGATTTAGAAAACATCGTTCTTGTGAAAGACAACTAGCTCATTACTGACATGAGGTGTTGAGTGTTATTGACAACGGATCTCAAATTGATTCCTTATTTCTACATTTTCAGAAGACTTCTGACACTGTACCGCACAAGCGGCTGTAATTCAATTGCGTGGTTATGGAATATCGTCTCAGATGTGCGACTGGATTCGTGATTTCCTGTCCGAGAGGTCAGAGTTCATAGTAACAGAAATAGTTATCGATAAAAACAGAACTGATTTCTGGCGTTCCCCAAGGGTATGTTATAGGCACTCTCCTGTTCCTTATCAACACAGACGATTTAGTAGACAATTTGAACAGCCATCTTGGGTTGCTTGAGGGTGATGATGACGTTTATCGTCTAGTAAAGTCATTAGAAGATCAAAACAAATTGAAGAACTATGTAGGAAACATATGTGTACGGTGCAAAAAGTGGCAGTTCACCGTCAATAATGAAAAATGTTAGGTCATCCACATGAGTGCTGAAAGGTATCCGTTAAACTTCGGTTATGCGATAAATCAAATCTAAAGGCCGAAAATTCAACAGCACCTATAAATTACAATTACGAACGACTTACAAAAATGGTTCAAATGGCTCTGAGCACTATGCGACTGAACTTCTGAGGTCATCAGTCGCCTAGAACTTAAAACTAATTAAACCTAACTAACCTAAGGACATCACACACATCCATGCCCGAGGCAGGATTCGAACCTGCGACCGTAGCGGTCACGCGGTTCCAGACTGAAGCGCCTTTAACCGCACGGCCACAACGGCCGGCTACGAACGACTTAAATTGAAAAGAACGCATAGAAAATGTTATGCGGAAGGCAAGCCAAAGACTGCGGTTTATTGGCAGAAAACTTAGATGCTACTGATCTACTAAAGAGAATGCCTACACTATGCTTGTCCGTCCTCTTTTGGAGTACTGCTACGTGGGTTCAGATCCTTACTAGATAGGTTCAAAGGAGCAAATCAAGAAAGGTTAAACAAGTCAGCACGGTTTGTATTATCGAGAAATAGGGAATATAGTGTTGCAGACATTTTGGAGCATTTGGAGTGCACTTCGCTAAAACAGTCGTTTTTCGTTGCTGCGGGACCGTTCAAGAAATTTCAATCTCCAACTTTCTCCTCGGAATGCGAGGATATTTTATTGACACCAGCCGGTACAGGCAGAAACAATCATCGTAATGAAATAAGCAAAATCAGAGCTCTCACGAAAACATATAGTACCTCATTCTCCGAGCGCTGTCTGAGAATGAATTAATAGAGAATTATTGTGCAGATGGTTCAATGAATGCTCTGCCAGACTCTTAAGTGTGATTTGCAGAGTATCCATGTAGATGTTGATATAGATCTATTTCATGTGGTCGTGAAGATGACCAGTCATCGAAATATGTCCGGAAGTTACAGATATATTTGTAATTTAGGCCAATATACAACTAACAGGATAATTCGCAATGTTCATATGGAAAATGTTTGAAGTGGAGCTGTATTCATGACGTCAACAGATTGTATGATGTTTGAAATCGATTGTCACTGACAAGACGTGGCAGTGCTTGAACATCTGTCGGTCAGGATCCTTTCGCAAAGATTATTCTTACTGAATCTTACTTGGAGTCGAGTGATACCTCGTTCCTTGTAGACACATCAGACCAGGGCCAGCGACGACGTGTCAAAGCACAGATGAGCCGGATGGTCGGGCCGCGTACTGGCCGAGGCTTGGCCTCTTTCGCCTTTATGAAGATCGTAATTGTTGTTCCGGACATGTCTGAAAGAACAGATACCATTGGTGATCTCGCAGCTTTCGAAGAATGAAATTACAATGAAATCCACAACATTAGCTGCTCACAGGTGTTGATAAATATCACTGGGGACAGTTGAAAATCTGTGCCGCGACCGGGACTCGGACCCGGGATTTCCTGCTTGCGTGGCAGACGTTCTAAACGACTGAGCCATCGAAGACACAGAGGATAGTGTAACTGCAGGGCACGCTCCCCGTGAGACCCACACTTCCAACTTCCTGTCCACACACTACATTTGTAGTGCCCCTGCCCACTATACTCACTACCGATTCCCGTACGAGTTTGTGCAATGTGAGTGCATACGTACTGAGGAAGATGAAGGACATGTCCGAAAGAACAGAAACCGCCCTCATATAGATAAGGCTTGCCGGCCAATGATCTACTTCAGTGCGGATGTACTCACATTGCTCAAACTCTTAAAGGAATCGGTAGACTGACTACCGCGAGTAATGAGTATAGTGGGCAGGGGCACTACAAATGTAGTGTGTGGACAGGAAGTTGGAATTGTGGGTCTCACGGGGAGCGTACCACAGGTAAGTCCCTGCAGTCACGCTATCCTGTGTGTCCTCGATGGCTCAGTCGGATAGAGCGTTGTCATGTAAGCAGGAAATCTCGGGTTCGAGTGCCGTTCAGGGCACACATTTTCAACTGTCCCCGTTGATATTTACCAACACCTGTAAGCAGCTAATGGTGTGGATTTGATTATGATTTCATCTTTCGGCTTTGTTCGGTCCTTCTCAGCTGTACCAGTTACAGAACGACTTTCCATTTAGTACTGCGATGTGCATTGTTTTGGTCGACACAACTCTCTTTATTTCGGAAAAATCGTGGTTTCAACGCTGTTACACTTCCCTTTGTGTTATGAAAGACGTTTACAAGTACATTAGCGGCTGTTTGTCAAAAAATAATCTAGTGATCTGATGTCACTAGCCTTTGATGTGAATGTGAATGACGGATGAGACGGATGAGCATTCTCAGTTTGTATGGTTGCATAATAGACGGGTCCTACAGACTTGCCAACAAATGATATTCCTGTACCATGCGGAAAGTATTTAAATATTTAGTGAACAATGAAACAGCAAAAGCTTACACTGCTCGACAGGCGGGATTTATTGCTCTGTACATCAAGAAGCACTTCGTTTTAAATTTACAGGCATGCAGCACGTGAAGAATTTGGTGGAACGAACAGTAAATTTTCCGAAGTCTCACTCATAATTCCGCTGCCAGTTGGAAGTTTTCGACGAAATTCAGCGGAGCCTGTGGATACTTTATGTGTCACTGTAAATTCATTGGTTAAGCCAAGGGGTATACCTAGCACAATCTTTCGTTTTAAAACCCGCTATTGTTGCTTATAAGGAAGAAAAAGGAGTGCAAGGAACGACAGTTACAACGTCTGGAATGGATTGTAGACCACACTCTTTAATGCACTTGACTGACCGTTACCCCCAGTAAGACATTGTTAGGTGAGATACAACTTTTTCTGATTTGATGGGAATTCATTCAAAAATAAAAACCGCATTTGAGACGGGACAAATTCCGACAAAGAACACAGTCAAGATCCTTAAATTCACTAGCGTTAAAAAAATGCGAGGTCCAATGAGTTCACTGTGCCCTATAAGGAATTACAGTGATATTTTTATAAACGTTTCGAGGACATTGCCAGTCATACATCCGTTTTCGACCTGTTTTCGAGAACGTTTACCATTTCGGCTGAGTGCGCTCAATTGCATATGTAGATGGAACTGACTAATCTGCACTGTAATTCACATTTTGAAGACAAATAGTTTTACGTTAAAACTGTCCAGGACGTCTGCATCGCTTTCCTCCGGTAGCGTTTTCACAGCTCCATAATGAGGTTACGAAGTTGCTACTATACTTCAGTCACCCTATGACTGTGTGAAAGATATTTTTCGATTATGAAACTAATAAGTCACGATTACATGGCAACCTGAGTGATAAAATCTGTGAAATCATCTGTCTGTCTGCCAATAGTCTGTACCAGATAAAAACTGTATTTCGTCTTCAGCGAGCCAAAATATAATAAAATAATACTGAAAATTATTCGGTTCGTGAAGCATGTTGTTGTTCAAATGTGTGTGAATTCCTATGGCACCAAACGGATGAGGTCATCGGTCCCTACATAATCTAACTTAAACTAACTTACGCTAAGTACAGCACACACATCCATGCCCGAGGGAGGACTCGAACTTCCGACGAGGGGAGCCGCGCGAACCGTATCAAGGCGCCCGAGACCGGGCGGCTACCCACGCGGCTTATATGTTGTTGAGAAATGTGAAATATGAAACCAAGTCGTATGCAGTGCGACTGCATTGCCATCTAAACGGTAGGCGTTCACAGTTCTCCCCCTTTCCCCCTCTTCCTACTCAGGCAGCCTCATATGTCGCTGGAGGAACAGTGCAACCTGGCTGAGCTGTGTGGCACTCTTGCCGGTACAAAACTCGAAATCCCAGATCTTGGCCGCCCCTACGTTAGGCACTGAGGGTTGATACGCAAACAAATCAGGCAGCTTCCCACTGTGGTTGTGGGAACTATCGAGCACAACAGCATTTTCTGGAGGGATTGGTGCTGTAATGGTGTCAATCTGCCTTCGACAGTAGTGAGACGTGCACGCCGTGTTTGCGTGTTGTGCTGCTTGCGAGCGAGCGCGTTAGTTTACTTCCGCGTAGCGGCTTGTTTCGGAGTCCGACTTCACAGACCATCATGGCGTTTTCTTACCTCCAAGCCACAATTACACTAACTTTTCCTTTGGCTCACGAACGACCGACGGCTTATCAAGCAGAACGGATTACATAAGATGAATTGCGTCTCCCACAACAAGATGAATTCATTTTTCTATCCTCACTAGTACCGTGTACATAAAGCTGGCGAATTACGAGCTGTACGTTGACACTGTTTGGCGCCACGCAAACGCTCTCAAGTTCCGATACACTGACGGACATCCTGGAACTGTCGTTGTTGATCACGCTGGTTGTGGCCTCCAAACTTTGCGGGTTTTCGTACTCCCGTTTGAAGTACCGTCGGGCGTTGTGGTGGCCGCCTCTAAACCTTACGGCAACGTCGTCAGTCAACGCTCGAAACGTACCGTGTCCTCAGTGGTGTCAGCAAGAAAAAATCTGAACTACGGAAACACGTGCCTTCGTAGTTGGTCGTCATGTACGATGACCAGCCGAGCACCTGTTCAGGTGCCATATCCGTTGTGAATATCTCTGACGTAGGCTGGTTCAGACACCGGTCAGAGACTTCTCTCTTCCTGCGGCGCCCACTGTATTATCTCTATCTTACTGCGGCCATGCTGCCTGTAGCGCCCCCTCTGAATCAGTCGGTACTGGCGTCGACTCCTCTCAACGACGCGATGAAGGTGACCGTCAGCAGGCACAAGCCGTCTGTCCCGACCCCATAGTTGCTGATCATGGATCTGTACCGACCTCCGCTTTTCTGCCATCTGGCCACAAGTCGGACGATAGCCGCCCGCCATCCGACATGGAATAGGAAGCAACAGTCGCCGAGGAAACGGAAGAGACAACCGTACCTCTTCTGATGACTGCGTATATAGGATGCCTGCACAGGATGACGACCCTGCTACTGACGGTGCGCTGTCCTCTGGCGCCCAGACACCTGACGACGCGGCGTTCTTTTCCGCCTCCATCTCTGGTTAGCGTACACATGCGGACATCGACATCCCCCCGCCTAGGTCTGATGCTGTTGCCTCATTGTCTGACGCTATCTCGGGCGCACCTCTGACAGTGTTCCACTGAACTAGCCCTGTGAGACATCTGTTTTCTGGACTGACGAAGTCGATACTGAGGATGGACATTCTGCAGGTGCACGAAGCGCTGGATCCCCTTGGTGGGTTTGGCTCTCTCCGCCTTCCACGGAGGCCTAACAAGGAGATCACTGTGCTTCCTCCGTGTTTAAATCGCACGTCCTCCTGGCGACGGCAGCTTTCCATACTTATCACGTAGCCACGGTCAACGTAATTACATGTCTCTCACGAATCCTCTATTGATAACGGGGTGCCTCGCTGAAGCAGTTGCCTATTTCCCTGATGCCAGAGGTATGCCGCTCTCGTTCAGTGGCGTCATGATCGTTAATGTCCATGTGCCATCTGGTTCGGGTCTCTGCCGTGAACGTTCCACCTTCTTCTGAGAGACAATCACGCAACTTTTCCTGGGTCGGCAAGATGCATTGATCATGGGAGACGATTTCAGCTGCACACAGACGCCCAAAGACCAACTACCACGTCAGTCTCCGTGCGCAGCGCTAGCGAAAGTTGTCCAGCACCTCAGCCTTTCGGATTCTTGGGAGCATGTTGATGGCAATTATCCGGCGTTTACGCACTTCGCTAGCTATTCTTCCTGCCGCCTCGATCGTGTTTACATCTTCCGGGTTATTGTCAGTGGGGTGCAGGCTGCTGAACTCTTGCCGTTGGGTTCTCTGACCATGACGCATATATCTGCGGCGTCAATTTCTGCCGCCAAAGGGTGTCGCGTGGTCGCGGACCATGGAAACTGAACACGATTCACCTTACTTCACCCGACTTCCGGCAGCTCACTGAGACCGCGTGAATGCCGTAACGTCTCCCATGTCTTCGTGGGTGCTCTGCGCACAGTCTGCCCTCCGCAAGATCTTTATTGTTTACGAAATAGAGGTTGCGGCATTGTGGCGACGGAAGGAATTCTATTTCATCATTCTCTGGGGATGTACTATGATGCTGTATTCGCCAGAGCGCCAGGTGACGGTGAATGGTGCCAAGGCACAGCTCACA
Source organism: Schistocerca nitens (assembly GCF_023898315.1). NCBI lineage: Eukaryota > Metazoa > Arthropoda > Insecta > Orthoptera > Acrididae > Schistocerca > Schistocerca nitens. The sequence goes on from NC_064617.1 coordinate 784,683,371, forward strand.
CCCCCTCTCTCGCCGCCTCCCTTGAAGGAGCTCTGGTCAGGACTCTCACACACGACGGGTTAGTGCAGGAGCTCCCATCAATGTATAATGTCATACAAGAACGACGCCACCGTCGGTGGACTTTGATTAATGTTCTTACAAACGATAATGGGCAGCGTTATGGACCCGAACGGGATATAGGGTCTTCCTTCCATGCACATTACGTTATGCTGTATTCTGAACAACGTCACTGTCGACATTACTGCGGTCTCAAGACTCTCCTTTGACTCGATTTCCGTGGTTGCGACGATGGATCTACTTGCTAACATCACAAAGGACGAAGTCTATGAGGCTATTCCATCGGTTTCTACTTACAGGTCACCTGTTTCTGACGGCCTCCCATTGGAGTATCATCGGACATTTCGTCCCCTTCCGGCGCCAGCGTGGACGGAAATTTTGTCAGAACCTTATGTCACGTTTCGTGCCGATTCCAGACGGTTTCCTTGATGGTTTCTTCATTTCCACCCACAGGTCTTGGGGTACCTCACGGATCTGCTTTTACTGCCTCTTGATGTTACTCAGCGCTGACACAAAGATTTTTACTCGGGTGCTGGCTGCGTGGCTTAAACGGACAACTAGGCTGCTTGAAACGTGCAATGAACAATAGCATGTCTGCAGTTAAATGCCTCCAGTCCTGCGACGGCATTCACTATATCTCCGGCATAATTCACAATTGCAGCAGTCATCCAACCATTACCATGTTGATCTGTATCTTTCTACTCCAATCAAAGTCAGGAACATATTCGAAAAACGAGGACGGTCCTTACAGAACAACTTATGCTCCAACATCATTACCCTGTTTCACATGTATATTGTCAGTGGCCCTATGCACCGTCCGGCGGGAACGCTTGGTGCGTGGTTTCCCCCGATGAGACTTCTTTGGGAGGTTTTAATAATATCCGCACTGCCGTCTGTCGCTATCGGCGAATAATGGCTCTTGCTCGCGCTCGTCGTATGTCTGGATTTATGGCAGCTCTTGACTTCAGCCGGGCGTTCGATACGGTCGGCCACGACTACCTGGAAGCGGTCCTCCACAATATGGGATACCCTGATACTCCCGTGTCACTCCTTCGTGGAGCTACGTCTCGTGTATTCTACAATGACCGTCTAACCCAACCCCCACCCCACCAAATCTCGATCCGTCGATCAGTGGGTCAAGGCTGACCGCTCTCTGCACTGTTGTACACTTCCGCCATGGAACCGTTGCTCTGCTCCCTCCGTCAACGTCCCTCTGAGATGTCTCTCGGTGACCATGTATTCAGCTGCACTGCTTATGCAGACGAACTTGTCATCGTTCTTCGTAGCATTGTTGAAGTCAGGGAGTCGCCGGCATGAGTTACCAATTACGGCGAATTCTGGTAACTGACTTACCGTCCGCAAATAGAACGCCGTGGAAATAGCTGTGGGGCTTCCTACGGACAGCGCTGTTCCTTTGCATGTAGCCGGTACTATCCGATGCCTAGCACTCGAGTTCATAAGTGGTCTGCGACGCACCGTTGTCCTCAAGTGCCGGCGCCTACTTTCCCAACTACGGGCTGGGCTCTTAGATCTCCGTTTACGAGCACTCGATCTTCCACAAGGGACAGTATATTTGGATCCTCGTGTCTCCCATGTAGCACAGACATTTCTTATTCCGCCATCCATGGCCCACCGCATGCTAGTGTCATCGGGTTCATTTGTTTGCCACGGCTTGCTGTACAAAGTAAGGTACGAGATCCTCACCCTCCCGCGGTGCAGGGGCTGTTTAGGTCTGTTTCATGTTCCTCACAAAGCGACAGCCCTTTCCATTGGCTCCACATGACGTTGTGGCGCGGTTGTCCTTCGTGCCTTACTAGCCTATTGCTAGGGTCCTTGCACCACTCTCTCTCTTAGCATCTATCCCGCTTTCAGACATCCCGCCGCCCTTCTTTTACTTCCGGCAATTTTTACTCGACCTGAGCTACGTCCTTACAGCGGTAATGTCAGTGCACTTGACAGCTACGAAGGCTGTCTATGGCTTTCTTCAGCAGCATAGGTCACCGAATGTGGTTGAGGGAAGCATCCCCACGTCGGCTGGGGTGCTGTTTGGTTATCGGTATGCTCTCTTTATCTCGACACTGACGTCCTCACCTGTGATATTTTGGACACAGACGAGCACAGCCTGGTGTGCAGATCGGCAAGAGGTGTCTAGTTATTTGTGAGACAGATGTCGTCCCTAATTACCCGTACGACTCCTCATCAGATAGTTACTCATCTGCTCCTCTTTCCGGACGCGGAATACTTCCCGCAAGCGAATACGAACACTGTCAATTGGATTTGTGGACACGCAGCTCACTACTTGTTTGCTGATGTCGAGAGAAATAACCTCGATTCTTGGTAGTTCCTTAATAAATGACATTGTGCAGTTGTTCGCAATCCAAACTGCGGACAATTTTTCTTCAATTTCCTTTGCAGTGTGTTCCTTAACCCACCCCAGAGCTACGATGTTCCTGTCATGGCGGGATGATCCTCACATCTTCCACACTAAGAACCGATATATTATCTGTTCATTGTACCTCTCCTCCACGTTCCCCAAGTTTTCCTTGGTTCCTGAAGCGTGCGAAGGGGACATAGTGGCTAGACCTCGGGTGCACCCCTGCTCACTTTGTCCCCACCCCTCCCTTTGAGTGCCATACAGATTCCTCCTACCCCCCCCCCCCCCCCCAAAAAAAATAGTAGGTAAACGATACGCCTGGGAACCCAATGGCCTTCGGATCGAATCTCGTTCGAACCTTGGCAGTTTCCAGTCTGCCTTTAACCTTCACCTGTCCCCAGTTGGATAACTGGTGTCAGTCATTGACACGCAAGTTGCTGAATTGGCGCACAATCGATAGACTGCGACTTAGCCATTCGGCCATGCGCAATTATTATTATTATTATTATCATTATTATTATCATTATTACTGTTATCAGTACATTACTGCCGTTCTGTCGCGTCCTTACGCTGATCCACCTTAGGGCACTGATTCCGTACGACCGACTTGAGACTTATTGAAGGAAGGCCTCATGACTGTCTAATACTCTTTTTTATAAGCCCGGCTAGCTTATAAGCACAACTGCCTGCACAGAGAGGAGGAAACAACGGAAATTAACGATATATGCATTCCACCAGTCGTGAAAATAGCGGCGACTAATATTAACGCAGGGCCATAACAGTCAGAACCGAAGCAAAACAATTGAACAGGGTGAAAGCCTGACAGTCAGTGAATGTAAAACCAGTCCAACATTTAGTGTCGCAAAAATGCAAACATAAAATGAGGTGTATACAACAATGCCTTTTAGTACCAGGAAAACCTTCCGATAGACATGGGCACTGGCGAAACATCGGAAAGAGGAAATACTAGCGGGCGATGGTCATTATGTGTGAGGATCAACCTCTAGGTGAATTCCGCAGACTAGGAATGTGAAAACATGAATAATTTTAGCAATAAACGAGTGATTAGAACCTCAGACGAGCACATGATCATTGGGAATTGAGCATAAGGCAACCACGTGCATGGAACGAAATGGACCCTGGGTTTTTTTCCGCAGGCATTCCACTCCACACTTTTGTACACAAAGATGAAAAATGGTCAAAATCGTTGTTGGAAGATCACGATAACAAATTGCTTATAAACGATAAGTGAGACGTCAGACTGTACTGCGTAACCGTGAAGTCATGGTGCCGCCCGGTCTTCGAAACAGGCTTGCAAATTTCTAAGCACACGTAGCTAGACAATTTCTTATGGAGTTCGACACGTTCAGTCTGAAACATCTTTATGTATATGTATAGATGAATTCAGCAGTGTAATTCTTTATGACAGTAGCAATTTTCAGAATCTCTGTGGATGTTTCATACAATCAGATTGGTGTAAAGGAATCATTCCGTGTTCCAGACGCAATGGAAGGTCACCTGTAACTATAGCCCCAACGCAGATAATATTCAGTTAAGGTTTCTGCACTTTTTATATAAGACCATCAAATAATTACACAACTGTAAAAAGTTTCATTGATGAAATCACAGTGCATACGTGTTGGTAATTCTTTACTAACTTCTTGTATCACTTTGACTGACGTCAGATGCTATAGACTGAAACTGTTGTTCAACAAATGTGGTAGGTCGTCACAGATGACACGGGAGTCGCTTATTCCGACAATACCTTTGCTTGCCATGCGAGACTTCGTGAATCACCAAGCGTTTTGCTGTCAAATAATACATCCACTTGAAAGTGTTATTATTCTAGGACGAGTAATTTAGTATTTGAGCAGTTCAAATATTCATTTATTTTCCAAGCGTTTAGTAATTAATATCATGGATTCAAAATATTCATTTCTTTAGGATCAGAGAAGTTTATCTTCTTACGTTACATGGTGCGAACTGGACATTCATAATTATGCTAATCAGTGGAGTTGATCAAATGATTTACATTAATCTTTAGATGTCATTAGCCTTCGCGAGAAATAAAGGTATCACTTCCACAGATACATACTAAGACATGACTCCTCTGAAACAAGGTAACTAAACATTATCTAAAATCGTAATAAAAGAGAATATCTCTAATTTGAAACGAGATCTCGATATGACACAGTCTATTAGTACCCTGCCGACAGCCTAAATTGGCAGGAACGAAAATTCCGAGGGAAATAATGTTTTCCGTGAGCACCAGGATGCTTTGAGATGCGGGTCGACTACCAAGATGAACATCTTATTTACTACACAATAATTCGACTTAGAGTTATGAAATGTTAAACATGAAAGTAATAATATCGCTTATACTACATCAGAATATAATAAACTCTAGAATCCTTGTGATGATAGAAATTGACAACGGAAAGTTAATGAAGAGCGAATGAAACTTAGTTACTCTACCCCCCGGAGAAATGTATTCTGACAGGAGTTTGTATTTAGAAAAGAGAAATCTTGGTAATCACAAACGACAATAATAAATCTATATATTGTGAGACATATTAATAATAATGACACTTCGTAAACGGAACTTTGTTCTAAAACTTTAACTAACCCGATACAAATAAAAAACGAGTGCCTGTATTATGAAAATATGTCATTACAGTTTACCCAATAAATGATGTTCTAGCATTTCAAAAAAGTTTGTATTACATCACATTTTTTTTCAATTTTTAAGTTAGGTATACTACACAACTAAACTGGGAATATATGAAGTGTATGGTTTACAAATCATGTAGTGATTTATTTGTAGTGTCCAAGACTAAGCAGAACTTATATCCCATTTTTCCCTGTTGGAATGGATTAGTGACAGAATTTCGCGTAATGTTAAAAGTACTGAACTCTATGTGACGTATTTCGAAATAATTTAGTAAAAGTCCACTTCCCGCAAGTAAGCTATTGATACTCTGACTGAAGAAACCGCAACACCCAAAAATAATTAATGCATAGTAATGAAATGTCGGGAATAAATTTAGCTAGGTAACAATTGTAAGTGATTACCTCTGAGAGATCACAGGTTAATGTAAGCGCGAGATAAGCCATTGCAAATGCGAAATGATGGAACATTAATAACCTGTGTAACCGCCAGAATGATGAATGCATTGTGTTGTACAGCTGCCGGATGTCAGTTTATGGGATGGAGTTCCATGCCTGTTACACTTTGTCGGGAAATACTGGGACGTTTAATAATGTTTGTGAATGACGCTGGAATTGTTGGTCAAGATGTCCCATATGTATTGCATTGGAGGCGGATCTGGTGAACGAGCAAGTGCAAGACAACACGTCGACACCCCGTAGAGCATGTTGGGTTATTATAACGGTACATACGCCTGCGTTGTTCTGTTGGAAAACATTAGTGGCAGCACTACAGGTCGAATCATCTAATTGACGTACAGTTTCATAGTCAGGGCGCGTGGGACAGCCACGAGAGTGCTCCTGCTATTATATGATATCGCACCCCAGACCGTAGCTCCAGGTGTATGTTCAGTGTGTCTAGCATGCTGACAGGTTGGTTGCAGGCCCTCAAATAGCCTCTTTCTGACCAACACACGGCCATTAATGGCTCCAAGGCAGAACCAGATTTCATTAGAAAGCACGGAAACCCCCCCCCCCCCCCCCCACCCTTGCCCACCAATGAGCTCTCGCGAGACATCTCTCAAGTCGTATACGGCGATGATCTGGGTTGAGTGAAATGCACGCCACAGGCCGTCTGGCTCGTAATGTCCTTGAAGTAACCGATCGGTAAATGTTTGTTGTGTCACTGTGGTGCCAAACTGCTGCTGCAGGTGCAGTACGATGCGCCGGAGCCACACACCAAACACGGTGGTCTTCCCTCTCCGTAGTACCCTATGGCCGTCCAGAGCCCGGTCTTCTTGCAACTGTACGTTCTCGCGAACAACCCTAGCAGCAATTATGTGCAGAGGCTACATTCCTGCCAAGTCCTTCAGCAGTATCGGAAGAAACATCCATCTCCTCGTACCCCTATCACGCGACCTCGTTCAAACTTAGCAAGGTGTTGATAATGGCGTCTTTGTCGACTTAAAGGCGTTCTTGATCACCATCAATCCCTCAAGTCCCATCTCAAAGGTAACTAAGACTCAAGACCGTTACAGCAAGTGTGTAATGCAAATCTGATCTGCATTCTCATGGTGCCGCTACTAGCACCACTCTTTAGTGACTGGAGCGAAATTTGAACAGATATAGAAACCTCACATATCCTTATTGGTGTTGCGATTCTTTTGTCGAGTCATACTACTTTCACTCCTATTGCACATTCTGACAATACTAGGGCAATGCATTATGAGGTATTATTAACAAGAAAGGGTTCGTCTTTGAAAACGATGATATTTTCTTTAAAAATTAGTATTATTGATAAGTTTCTATTTATTGACTGCTTTGCCTGGATTGTCTGAAAAGTTGTTTGAGAAGGTGAGTCTATTGCAAACAATGAATCGAAACAGAAGTTATTTGACTGCGTGATTTCCAAGGAAGTGTACCGTCACCTAATAAAGAAAACCGAATCCTACAAAAGTTACGCTCAAAAATCGTAACACCCTGTTTCTTTCTTCTAAACTGCTCTGTCACGAAATTTGACAAAACCTTAAACGATTTCTGATCGAAGGAAGTGAAATCCCTTGAAATTTGAAATTTATCTTTTTTTTTTTCCTCTTTTTGGCTTACCTGCGGCAATTAATAAAGATCGGGCAACTGCTTTCCGGAAATTGCTGCTGCTATTGAAAGCTATTGAAAACGCGTGTTTCACTTACTGGTCGGCAATCTATTTACGGGTGAAGTCCTCGTTCAATTAGTCCGCGTAATTTGTCTGCTTTTTAAATTGCTAGTGTGAAATTCTTTCTATGAATGACAAAGATTGGGTAATGGATGATGATGTCGTAAATTGCGTTAATGCTGATCGCTTTAAAAGAAGTGTTTGCAACTTCAGAACAATCACTTTATGAAACTTTGTTGATTATAATCAAGAATTGAAAAGGAGCGATATTATGAAATATATACATTCATTTTAGATTACAAACGGTTGCACTAACTAAGTTAATCTTTTCTGAATTGTCACTAATGTTACCGAAGTAAGAAGAGGAGAAAATTCTGTGTTGGTACAAGATTGTTACAATCGTGTCCAGGCAGAAACGCGAGCGCAGCTAGAGCAAGGAAAATTAATTAATACCTTATTACGAAGTCTTCACCATATCAATAGAAAGAAACATCCTCTCCCGCAGTGAGGATATAAAAAATCGTGTTAGATTATTAATTTCCTCAATAATAAACGATGATGATAGAGAACTATTTACAACACTTTTCGCTACAGGCACAGTTCACGTATTCACAAAGCTGGAGGTATGTGCATTGCACCATATCTCACAGTGCTTGTTTGCAATGACTATGTTACTCATCTAAATATTTTGGCGTTTGCCTCTTGCATCAGTGACATCTATTTGGTTGAAACGTTAACTGCACAACCGTAAAGTGTTTCCCTTAATTCCGTTTCTCCAAAAAGCTACTGATACACACTCGAGCTACGACTGACATATGCCAGCCCCCTCTAGATACTCTCAACTTTAGGCGGCAGTACAGGAAACCTCTCTGCGCAACCAAGGCTAAATGGCAATGTACTTCGAAAGCGAGAAGTCGTGCGACGTAAGTATAAAAATTCATGCGCGTACGATAATACCTTTTCTTCAACATGCACTGAACTTCCAGTGCTAGTGTTACAGAGTTGTTGACGTTCTGCCGCCGCAGTTCTTGTAACAAAACGGCCTAGGCCACGGCAAGTGCACTGAGCGTCACTTTTTTTGACATCATCGTAAGCGTTATTCGGTCCACAGGAAACTGATAAGATGAAAATTCTTTGGCTGTGAATTATTTCTCAATTTTCTGTTCATTCTCCATTTTCAGCACGACTAGGCCCCAACCTCAACCGACCATTCAGAAGTTCAATAATTCATGCTGACTTATTTAAATTTATCCGAAATCCACACCAACGGTATGTTTTTTAACTCTAGTAACTCTCTTACAATTTTGCGTGTATATTTTGATTATAAATCGACTTGTTTTCCATATTTTAAGCAACTAAAATACCAGATGTCTGGAAGCCCTTAATACCTTCTAGTGCTTAGCAAATGAGATCTGTGAGCTCATTGCTCTTGGGTCTTCCGGTTTCCCCTAGACATCCAGACACAGTTGAGTAACATGAGGCAGCTGTAAGACAGCATACTCGCATTCAGAAGGATAGTGGTTGAAATCCATGTGTCGTCAGCTACATTTTGAGTCCCAGTGATTTCCCTAAATCACTGAAGGCAGTTGCTGGAATTTACCTATTGAAGGGCGAGGCTGAATTTTTTCCTCATCCTTTCCCAACTAGTCTTCGTCTCTAATGACCTTATCACTTAGACACTAATTTTTCTTCACTGGGACATGAGTATGAGTGCAAAAGACCTACTAGAACTACCCACAAGAAATATTTTGAGATCCTGGAAGTTTTTATTACATGACAATTAGGCTGGTGACCCATCTCTATAGAAATCAGTTCATGCAGAATATCACGCATGATGCATGATGATCTCATCACCCCAATCCCTGATGTATAACACAGTAGTCGATCCACCCTGTGTTTGACTGATTGTCAACAGGCAACTCGCGACACAGCTGTGTGATATTCGAACATGAGACTGCCATTTCGAACTGGGAATGGCTAACGAATAGGTCGTAATTAATTTCAGAAATAATAAAACACATAAGCGTATATAATCGTAATAGCAACTTCAACAATATTTCAACTACAGTTTGAATCAAGAACATAGCTTTTTTCTTTTATACACTTGTTGGCCCATGTAGATAGATACACTCGGATACTCCATACATTTTTTCACACCACTTTCATGTTCGAATTTCCTTGCGTGTATACCGGATATGACGTATTTACGTTACCCGTAAGAAACATGGATGGAAGAGGAATCACTGTGGTCAGTCATTCTTCATGTGCTACGATCTCTTCAGGCGCTCAAGTCACGAGACAGAATAACACAGAACATCCACTACACTTCTCGGAGAGTAAATTAATTATCGTCTTATGGGGTGCTGAGGCATGTGGAGATTAGGGGCAATAATACTGCGGACACAGCAGTAACAGCCAAAGAAGCCTCTGTGGATACAGCAGGACGATCCAATCGTCCTGTATGCTGTTATATCGTCAACGGGGACGCAAACCAAAAGTAAGTGTGAAGAAGAATGTTTGGAATTGGTTTTTTTCCTAGTCATCCGTCTTATGACTGGTTTGATGCGGGCCGCCACGTGTTCCTCTGCTGTACCAGCTTCTTCATCTCAAAGCAGCACTTGCAACCTACTCCCTCAATTAGTTGCCGGATGTATTCCAGTTTATGTCTTCCTCTACAGTTTTTGCCCTCTACAGCTCCATCTTGCATCATGGAAGTCATTCCCTGATGTCTTAACCTATTTCCTATCATCCAGTCCTTTCCCCTTGCCTGTGTTTTCCACATTTTCCTTTCCTCCCCGATTTTGCGCAGAACCTCCTCATTCCTTACCTTATGAGTCCACCTAATTTTAAATATTCGTCTGCAGAATCACATCTCAGGTGCTTCGATTCTCTTCTGTTCCGGTTTTTCCACTGTCCACGTTTCACTACCATACAATGCTATGCTCCAAACGTAAATTCTGAGAAATTTCTTCCTCATGATGCTAGTACACTTATCTTGGCCAGGATGTAACAAACAGCCAAGCGAGGTTATTGAAGCCCTCTCTTGGCTAATAGGGTACATCGTTCCAAAGCCAAGATGGAACGAAGCGGTTGTTACTAGGCTGAGACTACTTCATTGCCTTTTTGCTCACATTTTTCTTTATCAAAACGATCTTACAATATCTATTGCTTACAAGAAACTCTGTACATTATATCCCAAAACAAATGTGTGTGAATTCCTAAGAGACCAAACTGCTGAGGTCATCGGTCCCTAGCCTTGAACACTACTGAAACTAACTTAAACTAACCTATGCTAAGAACAACACACACACCCATACCCGAGGGAGGACTCGAACCTCTGGCGGGAGGGGCGGCGCATTCATTGATACGGCGCCTCCAACCTCGCGGCCACTCCGCGCGACCGTTATATCTTAATGGGTTGTACTAGGGCAACATTAAAAGTAATGCCTCCGAATTTTTGTGTGAAAACTCAAAAGCAACTGAAATAAAACAACGTTATTAACAGTCTACATCGTTATTCGTCACGTCTACATTTTAGCAGCCCTCTGCCGCTTGTGGGCTCCGAATTGTAGCGTGTAACATGGCGGTGTGTAACGTAACTTTGTCGATGTTTGAGTAACAGCTAGCTGTAATCGAGTTTAGATTTCTAAGAGTTCGTCCACTCAGTCAGGACCCTCTCCTTCAGAATTTTAGCATGACAATGCCAGACGACACACGAGCGCTGTAACATCTCTGACAATCAGGCGCCTTGGGTTCACGGTGGTCGACCATTCTCCGTACAGTCCTGATTTTGCATCCGACTTTCATGTTACCAAAACACAAAGAACACCTTAAAGAACACTTTGATAGTGATCGATCTGTGCGCGCCGAGGTGAAGTTGTGCCTCCGTTAACAAAATCAAACAATGCACAGAGACACTATCACGAAAACAGCCTCTCGTTAGGAGAGGCGTTCTCGTCACGGTGATTATGATGAGAAATAAATATTTATATATGAACACTGAAGATGAAATATGTTAATAAAGTTTGTTTTATCTTCTTAAAAAATAACGTTTTTCACATACAAAATTCAGAGGCATTACCTTCTAGCTCCCCTCGTGTTTTTATCACCGAACTTCAGTGGATCTGTCATCAGTCTCCTTGGACATAACGTAAGAGACAATATTTCAAAATTTTGTGTTTGGTGTGGTATTGGCCCTGAGTGACTACGGAGGAGCAACCGGAAGCATTAATCCTTTATCCTTCCTTTCCTTTTTTTTGTTTTTGTTTTGGCTGCACATTTAATTTTCTCGCGAATTTTCACTACACAAACACATGGCTTTTACATTAATATATTTAAAAATAATAATAATTCAAACAATTAATCATTTTGTGAAATACGATTTACAGCAAATTTATACCGCTAAATAATTTATAAAATACTACTGTGATGGATGCTGAAGACCCTTGCCGTCATAAAATCAGGCTGTGGTAATATGTTTATGTCTGGGTATGTTTCTATAAAGCTACATTTCATTTCAGAAAAACACAAGCCTCGCAACGGTGTTCATGTTGTGCGACATCTCAGACAATTTTATGCTACGAGGGAAGATCGGAAAGTAATGCACAATTACCAAAAATCTAACAAAACAGAATATCACAAATGAATTTACACCTTTTACCTACTTTTGTACATAGTCACCAACGTTCTCAACACATTTCTCCTATCGTGGCACCAATTCCCATATGCCATATTCGTAGAAGTCAGTTTGGTTGGAGTACAGCCATCTGCGAACTGTTGGTTACACTTCCGCATCTGTCGCAAAGCTCTCGCTGACCGGAATTTCTTCAGGGGACCGAACTAATGAGTCGGACGGTGCAAGATCCGGGCTGTATGGTGGATGGTGGCAAACTTCTCACCAAAATGTGGCGATTTTCTCGCGAACAGGAGCAGCAGTATGGGAGCGAGCACTGTCATGAAGAAATTTGTCACCGACAGCTTTAAAGTTGTGGCGTCTGTCACGATGCAACTTGAAGTGTTAATGTAGGCTGCAGCATTCACAATCGTCCCATGTTCAGCAAAGTCCACCAGTAACACGTCGTGCATATCCCTGTACACTGTGACAACCTCTTCCCTAGCAGACTGATTCGCTCTGAAATTTTTTCCTCCTGGGGAACCAGCACGTCTTCACTCCATAGAGCTCTGCTTGGTTTCAGGTGTGTAGTGCCATGTCGCTGGAAATAGCTGCCTCAATGGCTCTGACATTCTGCGTCGTTGCAGCTGTTTTACGGGCGCCCGGAGCGTGGCGAGTCACTGAGGTTCAGGCAGCCATCTTGGAAGAATACATACCACCTGGAGAGTTTGTTACGGTGCATACAGTCGTCCGCATACCCTCCACGCATGCACATGTGTATTTCACTCGGTTTATGCCCTTTGGCGCACAAATTTCTAACTACACTTCGCTGTTCTTCACAAGCTGCCGACAGTAATATGCCCGCCATGTGCAGTGCAGGCTCCTCTCGCTAGAGCTCCACATGAAAACAACATACCCTCTTTAGTGCAAACCTGGAACTTTATCGTCGTGAAACTTCAGCATTCCATCTGCAGCACCAGAGGAGAAAAACGTTATTGTGCGTTACTTTGCGATCCTGTCTCGTGTATTTTCCTAAGTTGTTGACGTAGTTGTTAAGGTGCTGGACTATTGCCGGAAAGAGGTAGGATCAAAATGCGTTCTAGCAGATTTATATTGTCACTTGGGAACCACAATCAAGTCGAAATCCGAAGGCAGGATCGTCAAGGAAGTACAACACTTAGAACTGAACGCACATTTGTTACTGACACCAACATACAGCCAGGACAGACCTGAGTTCCTGGACGGGGAGTGCAGCTATTTATAGCAACATCGAATATTCCAGAATGGTAACATTTGTACAAATTTCGAATATTCCAAACGTACAAGGGGCAGTCATATTGAATCTTTTAAAAGCTTTTGCTTGTTAATTGGAAACTCAGTGCATAACAAAACTTCAAGCTACCGATCCGAAAACGCGTGACATAAATTCTGATTACATACTCCGATCTAGAATCGTGTTTGTTACCTCACTTGTGAACACGAACATTAACTATTAAATTAATGTGTTTGCTGCTCATTATTCTAAGCTGAATCTATCTGTAAATGAAACTGAATAGAAGAAATGATTATCAGTAATACGAAGTATGGCTTCCTCATCAAATAGTCACAGCACAATTTCTAACTCTTACGTATCGAAAATATGCCCGCTAGAAAAACGTATCTACTCAATTTACATGAAACTTAGCAGATCAATCTGCAGTGTCCCCAGTTTCAAATCAGAAAACTCATTTAGGCCGTTAAGTTGTTTCTTGCCTTGCAACGGATAGTTTGGCTTTCCTCTGCCCACATACTGCAGGAATATGAAGTGGCGAACTGCATGCACCTGAGATAAATAATTGCACGACAGACTGCCTGATCTCAATATATTTTGGACTCATTTGGCAAATTAAACTTCTTTTATGTTTCTAAAATTCAGCTGAGTTCCCATGCAATAATGCAAGGCGTGACAGTGCAAATTTAACCAGATTTTCTCGTAATTTAATAGTGAGGATTAGCTTCAGTGAAACATTTGTTAATGAATAAAGGGGTATTTTAAAATTAGATTAAAGTCCTTGAAATAACACAGAAGTGGTTCGTACTAACATGAACTATAATTTTCCTCAATGCTGTCATACACCAAAATAATCACTTTTACACACAATATTAGAATGATCTAAACTTCAGTCCTTGCTTTGCTAATGAAATACTTTTAACTAACATTGGTGGGAGAAAGGTTATTAGATTACTGAACACGTGACTATAATTCATCCTGGATACCAACACGTAGATGATGTTAAACAAATGAAATCTCTACACTACAACAATTCTTCGTGCGGCACGTTTGTGATCCAAGCCCATCACAACGACGACTCAACCCCCTCTCTCTCTCAAACGTTTCAAGCATGCAAAGACGCTTATATTAGCGAAAATACCAAAGAAACTGATATTTCTCATGGTATGTGCGTCTTTCAGAACCATTTTGCATAACATTCACACCTTTCAAAATAGAAGCGAGATAGATGGAAGAAAGGACGGAAACTTTATTATTTCAAAAGTAATCGCCATTACTGTTAATACATTTATCCCACAGTGAAACAAGACGATGAATGCCTTCATGAGAAAATGTATGTGGCTTACTAGGCGTCAGGACAAAATCGTCCGAAGAAAATCTACGGCCACGATTGTCTTCAGGGCTCGAAAAGTATAGAAATCGCATGTCGAAAGACGGGGACTGTATAGAGGTTGTGTAAGGGCTCCCCATTTAATCTGCTGCTGCGTACTCGAAACATGTCGGCCCAAATGTTGCCAAGGTTGCTTCGACTACACTGCAGATGTTTCGCTGCGAAACCCTTCATAAGCCCTGATGAAAGACATTCGTAAGCCTGTTTATCTGCTTCGGACGTAGCGGTGCACTCCTTGGTGCAATCTGTGTTCCGTAGTCAACGCCAAAAATTTTGCCATGAAAGCACTGCCCCTCTAGTTTCAGTGGTATAAATGAATTAACGGTTACGGCGATTACTTTTCAAGTAATTAACAGTTTACGTACTTTTTTCCAAATGTCTTGTTTTCATTTGACTGCCCCTTAGATATTTCATGAACATTGCACAAACTGTAAATACTAAATAACAAATAACTACCGGTGGTCGGATTGGAATTGGCGACTCGCAGCACGCCAATCAGTGATACCTAACCATCAAGCCATGTCCGCTCAATATAAATGAAGGAACGTTTCTTTCAAATCACTACCGTCGATTATTGCCCCAATTCGTGCCCTATTCTAACTTGTGTCCAGTCTACAATGGTATATGATACAGTTATAAACCCCAGTCTTCCGTTTTTCCATTGTTCGAATAAGCATGCGATTACAGATTTTCTAGACCATCCAGCTGATAAGGTCATGTTTACATGTGCTCTTCAACCTTGAATAATATACACATTTTTAAATTCCGCTACTGTCAATTTATGGGAGACGCCGGTCACTGGTGTCTCCATGAGTCGTTATAGTTGCTAATAGTACACTCAATAGGCGAATAGATTGCCTGAACGTTATGTAACGGCAGTAAGGGGAAACAAACGTGGCCTGTGAAGAATTGCCAAACGTGCTGAACACCCTCCAAAGAACGTTGACTCCTCAAACAGACGTCTCTTACATCTTGCTGTCGCTAAGAATCGCAGAGACAGACCGTGCTAGTGTCGTTTCAGGGGCTAAGAAGATAAACTGACTCTCACTGGGCAGATAATCCTATGTAGAAACAACGTCATACGCAGGAGCGCTAAACACATACGTCCTTCAACTAACGTAGCGAATCACTGGAGTATAAGCAGCGAATAGATTGCATATCATAGCCCTTTTGACTTCTCTCCTGATAGTTTGATATCAGACTTTTTATGACTTACAGCCTCTTGTGAATTAGATTACATTTGTCATTTAGAACTGGTCAGTGCTTTGATATTTACATTACTTTGATATACATGTTAAAATACCACAGCGATTTTAGATGTGGAAGTGGAAACATGCTGCATATGATGTAAACTGGTCATTCGTTAAAGATGTTTGTTGATAAATAGTAATAAATGCGAGACCGCCCTCACTCAGTTTCTATATTTAACAACAAGAATGCACGTAAAAAGTTAACTATAGATTATGCTCGAAAAGTAATAAACAATGTTATTTAATTCAAAACCTGTGTATTGGACTACGAAAAATATGATTTCAGTTAACATTGACAGTTACCATTGACAGTTCCATGTGTCAGAAAGTCACACCAGAGGTAAGAGCAAACGGTTACAGCGTATAAATCTTAGGTGATGGTGAAGTGCGTAGGAAAGCAACTTTAATAAAACTCACTGAATAATACTGCACTCCAAACGGTTTCGAACATTGAGAAATAAGCCCCAAACATTGTTTGCATCTCGCTGTTTATTTTCCTCCAACTGTTTCTACATATTTTATAAGGGACGACCGATATAGGAATTCTTTATTTTATTTTTTAACTAAGTATTTGTTCCCCTTTTATTCTTCTGTGCTTACCTATTTCGGAGTAATTAGTCCATCTTCTGATCCAAACGTAAAATACAGGTGAACGTTTTCCATCGCCGTGTCATTGTAACTCAAGTATTTGATATTTATTGTACTTGTGTACCAAAGGAATCTGTGCTTAAGTGTTTTAAAATTTCACCCATTATATCTGTTCTATCACTGCTTTAACAACGGTTTACCAATTTTTCTACTTATTCTTTTCTCATCAAAGCAAACCTTTATTCATAGTTTTAAGAGAGACTAAATTAGTTATCACATAGTGAAAACGCCACCAATAGATGCAGACATGTATTCCCCACTGTACGTATCACGGGCTTTGCATTAAACTCAGATCCTCTTTCACTCAGCGAAATGCAGTGCTCTTTGAAGCTCAAGAGACAGCAGTTAATTGTTGGCTACCGTGTGATCCTGTTCCACACCGTTGCGTTAATACCCGCTGCCCATGGAAACTCGTTAACTATCAGCGATGTGCTCACAGGCAATCGAGATAATTACCTCTGGACGCCATAACGGTCCGGTACAACTTGTGCCGGTGGGCACCTAGCGATACGCCGAATTTGAACACATCGAAAACGGGAACGTTATGCAGCTGTTTGTTAAGCGGAACGTTGTTTTCGAGTGCGCTTTAAACAATAATGTGGGGCATAAATTACAGCATTACCGCAGATTTCATGCAGAAGCTACGAGAGATCCGAAACATCAGTGTATTTATGAACGGAAATGCATTTTTCTGAAACGTAAAGCCTGGAATGAATTGAGAAGTACGTACCTGGACACGTAATTCTAGGCATGGAGGTGAAATGTTAATGTAGCGACCTTAACTGAAGTCATGCAGCTGTAATGAAGTGCAGACGAGGTAAATCGATGAAAAGAAATTGTACATCTACATCATCTTCATTACTGTGCAGTTAACAGTTAAGTGGGTTCATTGAACACGATACGGTTATGTACATCGTTAAGCAGCTGTATTATAGATAGACGCCATGGAGACACAGCATTCTGTCATCTACTCCTCCATCGTCGTACATTCTCCGTAAGGCATTATAAAATGGATAGCAAACAGTAATTTCTAAAATTTGGACTAGAATTCCTCTGCTATAACTCTAAATAATTTGCAAGATATTTTTTGGAACATTTCCACCAGACTTAATAATGAAAAACCATTATATTCACTACTGCGTATCTGTGTGTTTTTATTAACGTCTTACAATGTATCTGTAACAATAAAATTTTTGTGCTATATGCCATCATTTGTAGAAACGACAGTTTGTTCACGATAACTAATACTAAGGTGATGAAATACTCTCGAGTTTCCATTCGTGTGGCAGTGTTGAATTATACAGAATTTTTATGTGGTACATATTTCATTGTTTCCAAGAGCCAGTACGTATGCTCCCAGCTATTATCGATAGAGTGTCATTCAGAAGAAAAAATAAATTGAGAATGATATGCCGCACTTGAAGTAACGTCGCCAAAGTGGACATTGGTGACAGCTGCAATTCGACATGGATGGGGAAAGGAAACCAGCCATATAATTTTCTAAGCAAATATACTGGAGTACATCTCTTACAATACGTTTGTGTTGGGAAGCGACGGAAAAACACATTATTCAGAGCTTCATCAAGAGTAGGTGAAGAGAGGACATTTGCCGTGAGAAGCACAACGAGAACAGATGAAAGATTTGAAACTTTAGGCTACTAAAATGTAGTTTGTGTCTTTTGGTAACAATATTTTGAAAAACTGAAAGCTATTCCCAAATGTGTTAACATGGCTACTTGTCACCTAAATCTTAACGGATAAACGATTTACTAAACTTCTACCTTGCTTCTTTCCTCCATATAATTATTTTGAAATCTAACTATTCAATGATGGCCATGTGGGGAGCGGGGATGGTGGTGGGGATAAACCTGAAGGTTTGGGGTGTTTTTAATATTTTTGTAGAAGAATGGCAGTTTGTAAGTAGCCATAAAAACTTACCTGCTCAGAACTTGTCAAAAACCATCGTAATCCGATTTTTAAATCATTTTCTTGAAATAAACCCCCGACTACAATATATTTTCTCCTTTACCTGAGAGCTAATGGCATGTACCTGCACCTCCTTGCCCACTGGTAACGCCTGTAATTGCTAAGAAAACGTTCACTGTATTGACATTTTAATTGTCTGTTCAGGATTATGTCAAACAAAGATTCTGGCAGAATGCAGACATATGAACATGTGTGCAGAAAAATAAACAATCTGCTGGCTTTATTTAAAGCTCAGAAAGAAGCAAAAAGACTAGTTTCGTAATTTTAGACACCAACTGGTGGATGCACCACGAACAAAACGAGAATAAGAATCAGTTAAAGAGTGGAGACGAGAGAGAATTCTTCGTCGGCTTGGAAAGCAGATGTTAATCCAGCTGAGTGAAATTCTCGGAACTGATTCTATTTAGATAGAAGTAACGCAAATTTTTCCTTTCGCGAATTTAAGTGAAAGCACCCAAAAAGGCAATGAGCTGACAAAGTGAGTGGCGACGGAAGAACAAGTAAACGCGAGATCGGGTGTAAAATGTATATGAGACACTTTTACCAGATATCAATAAAAGATAAGAATACAATGACGGAGTAATTGCTAACTTGGCTTGTGGGCTTTGGAAAACACAAAGGAGAAAACAATATCATTATCAAGGAGTAATTCTATTACTGATTCATAACTGTTTAATCGGATATCTTTGTATGTGGTATTAAGTACGAAACCTTAAAAATGAGTTGAAAGCAGTATAGCTGGAGGAAAGTCACTTGGGTAAAACGACAGGAAAATTAAGGTGTCCGTACCACTTAGTTATTGCTGCAGCAAAGACTTCATTCTCATTATCTTCTGTCTCGATACAGGTTGTTTCTTTGCGTACAGGGAATATTTTGGGGGTGGTATTTCGAATAAAACAATCCACATAATATATGATGTAGCTGTTAGAGTGTTTGATTTTTTTCATTTTGAGAAGACCGAAGGACCGATCGGTTTTACTTGCTAAAAGCATTCGACAGCCAAGATCCCTTTAATATATATTTCTTTTAAGAAAATCTATTTCATCAGGTTTTGCTGTCATCTTCAGGTCGGTAAAACACGCAGGCCGCTGTGGTCGAGCGGTTCTAGACACTTCAGTCTGGAACCGCGCGACCGCTACGGTCGCAGGTTCGAATCCTGCCTGGGGCATGGATGTGTGTGATGTCCTTAGGTTAGTTAGGTTTAAGCAGTTGTAAATTCTAGGCGACTGATGACCACAGATGTTAAGTCCCATAGTGCTCAGAGCCATTTGAACCATATTGTAAAACACTTTTTGTTATGAAAGCTGTTAATTTTACGTTGGACCTCACGCGAACTTTTATCCACATGACAACTTGGCGTGAGGTGCAACGTCAAACGAACAGGTTTCATAACAAAAAGATTTTTTAAGACCTGAAGATGAGAGCAAAGTCTGTCGGTTGTTTAAAATAAATATTTATGCTATTTTGGTTGTTTAATATTTTTAGCTGTTAGAATGTAACCCAAACAAATATTCACACAATTTGTTAATCAAACCAAAATATACTATTCGCTGTTAGAAGATGGATGGTTATTATCTGACCTACCAAAAATTGTTACGAATATTATCTTTGAAATGACGGGAAATGAAATTACTTCTAGGAAATGTTTCTCAAATAAATTTATTTTCTTCTTGAATTGCAAGAAAAGTTATTCTTAATTATTTCAAAACAGTAATGAAGAAAAATTGTTCTATGACACGCAGGTATAATTTCTAAGTCTGCGATTAATGGTCTTTGCGAGCATGTAAAGTTATCAGCATCTGGAGAATCTCGATCATAGCTTCGCAAAAAGACCTACTATTCTTCACGCTAAACACCACTAGAATCCCGTCGCAGCGCTATGACAGTCAGTGTAAAGCCAAGTGGAAGATGAGCTCATAAAATCTCTTTACCAACTACGAAGAAAACAACAGACGTGGGTATTGGGTTGGTGCATAAGTTCCTAGCATTTTTCCATAAGGTTAGTAAATACAACAGATACACGTAACAGAGAGTTCAGTAATTAATAATATATTATCTTTCACTTACTATAACAGTCCGCCAACGCCGGAGTAACATTTACATTTCGCTACTGTAGAAATCACGTCGTTTTGAGGCGAAGAACTTGTCGAACTATGTTCGGTCCGCATTTTCATTCCAAAAGGAAGATCCTTGAGGATTGTTCGATAGAGAGCGGAAAGGTGAAAATCTGAGGGCGCGAGATCAGGTGAGTAACTTCATCCCAAGGTAACTCCCGTACAGTGTTTTGTATAAGAATGCAGGCGGGTGTTATGGCGGAGTAGTATCGCTTCATGCAGTCCACCTGCTCGTTGTTATTGGATTTCGTCCGCAATATGTCTCCGCTTCTGACAACCGTAGTAATGGTTGCACCTCGGGGGAGCAATTCGTAGCACACTACACCATGACAGTTACGTCAGATGCATGGCATTATGTTTTGTGGATGCACGCAGGTCTTCGTAAATGGAGTTGCTGCTTTGTTTAGGGGCCGATGACCTCAGCAGTTTCTTCCCATAGAAGCTCATCAAAAATTTCCAAAAATTGCTGCTTTGTTTGGGCTCAGTCACCCTTTTCCTTATGTTAGCATACAGCCACCATTTCTCGTCGCCATTAACGATACACGGTAGGAATGGTCGGTGTTGTTCATGAGTCAATTCATGACGAGCAAGCAGAGATACGCAAATGGCCATCTCCTGCTTTTTTTTTATTTTGGTTTAGAGGATGCGGTGACCAAACGCTAGTGATGGGGCAGTTGTTAACAGTCGATTGGTCACTTCATTGTGTTTTTCGTTCAGTCTGTTTTTTTTTTCTTTCTTCATTCTAATGAAACAACCGAATGAAACTACTCTCAGCGGAATGTGTACACTCACCGTGTTTGAGTGATTTCATTTGGTTTGAGACAAACGACTGAAACAAATCTCCGTCGTTTGCGGCAGTTATATGAATGTTTTCATTCATTCGCCGGGTTTGAATGAATTTGTTTACATACTTTTTCAGTCTTTTCGGTTATACATGAAACAGGACTAGGGTCGACATTTTTAAAGACAAATAAAGTACAGTATTTCAAGGACGTGGATAACAATTATATTTCTAAAAATAAAGTACATTCAGAATGTTTGTAGTTACTTGCTGAAATACGAATTTTCGTACTTGCGGTATTAAATATCAATTTTTGGTTGTTGAAGTGTAAATTTATGTGAATATAAATGAAGAATCACCTTTTAACACGTTTTTATTAGGTTTGTTTATTGTCGATTTTTTTCGGTACAAATTTTCCACTTGATTTTAAACTATTTTCCTTCAAACTTTAAAAATAGCCCGGAACTGAATGATACTGTAATATTAACTCCCTTTCGAGTCTCATGCGTGGCGGAGGATTCTTTGTTCTTCAGTCTGCCTGTCTGTTCGGTACAAATTTTGCAATTGGTTTTAAACTAACTTTCCGATAAGCTAAAGACCTGACACTTTCAACTTTACTCGGGACTGGATGACAATGCAATACTGATTCGCTTTCTTTTCTGGTGTGTGACGAAGAGTCGGACTTGGTGTAACACTGCTATTTAGTTTTCTGATCCCGATCGCGAATGTTTCACGCTTTAGAACGATTTCAGCCAGTCTTTCCTGTCAGCGCAGTTCTCTCTAGTCTTTAAAATAGCGGTCTTTTCTCGAGATATGCCTATGGGGAAGGGATATATTGGTTGACTCATTTCAAGAGAAACGGAAATAAACCAGAAGGTCAGCCAATGTTCTGCTGTAACCTCATCAAAATTTTTGAATTCAACTGAGAAACTTCACACATACAAGACTAAAAAGCAGAAAATAACTATTTTAACAGAAATACTCTTTAATGTAGCACCGTTTTAAAACGCACTAATAAACATTAAATAATCTCTTTTTGCCCCATACAGATCCCTATCGCTATTCATATAGTCCTGGATATCTGTGGTCGTGAATTTCTAATAGCTATGACACTATCTATAACACTGAAACCTTTGGGCGTACTGATGTAGCAAAATATTTATCTCCACAGGAATAAATGCCTGAATATTCAAACGCTTTTGCATTTGTTAACATCAGCACACATTGCATATAAAACGGAATGCAAACTGTCGCTAACACGAGGCAAGGTTCCTTCCTTCTTCATATATCCTTAAGGGAACAAGCGCGCTCACCTTTGCACCCACAACCAGTGCTGCAATACGTCCTCATTTTACCGGATTGGTCCTAGTTTTGAGGGAGAACAGAGACGTGCTGGAGGGATTTTTATACAACCGTCCGGGGGAAACCTGGAACTTTTTTCGTGCCTGCGGAAATTCGGTTGACTGGAAATAGATTATAATAGTTCTTTGTTAAAATTCATTGAAGGAGGACCTAACTGTTGACAGTTTATTCGTTTTAGTCCGTTAAAAACTGAGCGGCAACAACGCTTAGCGGCTCTCCTACGCGCAGACAGTATGTTCCAAAATTGCCTTTACAACTTTAATAACGTATGTTTTTTAAATGGGAATATGTAGAAAGTTCCGATTTGAGGTATGATGTTCGCAAACACCTAAATCTGTTTTTTTTTTCTTCTTTTTCCCATGTTAGTTATTAACTGACCATCTCGTGGTCGTGCGGTAGCGTTCTCGCTTCCCACGCCCGGGTTCCCGGGTTCGATTCCCGGTGGGGTCAGGGATTTTCTCTGCCTCTTGATGGCTGGGTGTTGTGTGATGTCCTTAGGTTAGTTAGGTTCTAAGTTCTAGGGCACTGATGACCATAGATGTTAAGTCCCATAGTGCTCAGAGCCATTTGAACCATTTGAACCAACCTCCAGCAGTTGGCAAAATGTGTGGAACGGTTTATACAGATCAGATCTGGCAAACAAATCGTACGGAGCCCCATTAGAGTTTTTTTCATCAGAGGGACTTGCACGAACTGTGAGTTCGCATCAGTGCAGCAACAGCACATTTCAATGAGGATGACCTAGGGAGTACACGGAACTGTTACATCGCTTAGGTAGCCTGTGTGCCATAGACGGCGCACGCATTTAAAGTGCCTGACCGTCCCTCCGTCCCCCACTCTTCGTGACAGTCACGATTTCTCTAGCTGTTTCCCGAATTTTTCAAAAGTAACTCGGGACACCTAGTTGTCCCGGATTTAACAATTATAAGACGATTTATCCCGAACTGTATGTTCATTTCACCTCTATCGGTATGATGTTACTGAAAGTGTGTTTTCCCCAATGAGTAGTGTATGGAGCAGTGACAAAAGACAATTTTTTGTAGAAACTATGAAAACAATGTTGGTGACTATTATGAAAATGGAGTTTAATGTTTTCATAAGGCTGTTGAAGAATATAGATATTCTGAAGACGGGTTCGATTCCCGGCGGGGTCAGGGATTTTCTCTGCCTCGTGATGACTGGGTGTTGTGTGATGTCCTTAGGTTAGTTAGGTTTAAGTAGTTCTAAGTTCTAGGGGACTGATGACCATAGATGTTAAGTCCCATAGTGCTCAGAGCCATTTTTATTCTGAAGAAAATTTACAGCACTGATAAATACTGTATGGTTCAAATGGCTCTGAGCACTATGGGACTCAACTGCTGAGGTCATTAGTCCCCTAGAACTTAGAACTAGTTAAACCTAACTAACCTAAGGACATCACAAACAACCATGCCCGAGGCAGGATTCGAACCTGCGACCGTAGCGGTCTTGCGGTTCCAGACTGCAGCGCCTTTAACCGCACGGCCACTTCGGCCGGCCCAATACTGTATGCCTGCTTACAATCCATATTAGAAGATATTAATAAAATATAATTTAATGTACGTTTTGTAACAAATTGAAGTGATGATTTGCATTTATTACTTTCAATTCAGACTTTCTTGAAATATCAAAACTTGTTAATGAGTGCTGAATTTGGCTCTAGAAAATATAGTTGCCTTAACACACTGAAATCTGTTAACCGGCTACTAGAATCTTAGATGTATATGAACATTGTGCCACAAAGCATACGTTTCTATCTATTCCAGTTTCTGAAATACAGGTACACTATGTGGTTAAAAGTATCCGGACACCCCCAAAAACATACGTTTTTCATATTAGGTGCATTGTGCTGCCACCTACTACCAGGTAATCCATATCAGCGACCTCAGTTGTCATTAGACATCGTGAGAGAGCAGAATTTGGCACTCCGTGGAACTCACGGACTTCAAGCGTGGTCAGGCGATTGCGTGTCACATGTGTCACACGTCTGTACACGAGATTTCCATACTCCTCAACATCCCTAGGTCCACTGTTTCCGATGTGATAGTGAAGTGGAAATGTGAAGGGGCACGTACAGCACAAACGCGTACAGGCCGACTTCGTCTGTTGACTGACAGAGACCACTGACAGTTGAAGAGGGTCGTAATGTGTAATAGGCCGACATTTATCCAGACCATCACACACGAATTGCAAACTGCATCAAGATACACTGCATGTACTATGACAGTTAGGGGGGAGGTGAGAAACCTTGGTTCAAATGGTTCAAATGGCTCTGAGCACTATGGGACTCAACTGCTGTGGTCATAAGTCCCCTAGAACTTAGAACTAATTAAACCTAACTAACCTAAGGACATCACACACATCCATGCCCGAGGCAGGATTCGAACCTGCGACCGTAGCAGTCGCACGGTTCCGGACTGCGCGCCTAGAACCATTTCATGGTCGGGCCGCTGCTCAGAAGCCACACATGCCGGTAAATGCCAAACGACGCCTCGCTTGGCGTAAGGAGCGTAAACATTGGACGATTGAACAGTGGAAAAATGTTGTATGGAGTGATGAATAACGGTACAGAATGTGGCCATCCGATGGCAGGGTGTGTGTACGGCGAACGCCCGGTGAATTCGTGTAAATGGTTCAAATAGCTCTGAGCACTATGGGACTTAACATCTGAGGTCATCAGTCCACTAGGCATAGAACTATTTAAACCCAACTAACGTAAGGACAGCACACACATCCATGCCCGAGACAGGATTCGAACCTGCGACCGTAGCGGTCACGCGGTTCCAGACTGAAGCGCCTACATACGCTCGGCCACAGCTGCCGGCGAACGTCACTGGCAGCGTGTGTAGTGCCAACAGTAAAATTCGATGGCGGAGGTTTTATGGTGTGGTCGTGTTTTTCATGGAGAAGGCTGACACCCACTGTTGTTTTGCGTGGCACTATCACAGAACAGCCCTACATTGATGTTTTAATCACCTTCTTGCTTCCCACTGTTGAAGAGTGATTCGGGGATGGCGATTGCATCTTTCAACACGATCGAGCACCTGTTCATAATGCAAGGCCTGTGGAGGAGTGTTTGCACGACAATAACATCCCTGTAATGGACTGTCCTGAACAGAGTCGTGACCTGAATCCTATAGAGCACCTATGGATTTTTTGGAGCACCGACTTCGTGCCAGGCCTCACCGACCGACATCGGTACATGGCAGCACTCCTTGCGGAACGGGCTGCCATTCCCCTGAAACCTTCCCGCACCTCACTGAACATATGCCTGAGAGTGGGAGCTATCATTAAGGCTAAGGGTGGGCCAACACGATACTGAATTTCAGTATTACCTACGGATGATGCCACGAACTTGTAAGTCATTTTCAGCCACGTGTCCGGATACTTTCGATCACATACTGTATATGCGACCAAAGTTGTAAAGACAATTTGGAACAGCCTGTATTTTCCGTACTTATTTACTGATGCAATGAGAAGCCGCCGACAATGGGCGATCGCATACACCACGTCGTCGCACCACCGGCAACACAAATGAATGTCATCTGCCTTTTACTCACGGAGCTGTATAAAACTGATTTCATTAACGTTCAAAAATGGTTCAAATGGCTCTGAGCACTATGGGACTTAACATCTTAGGTCATCAGTCCCCTAGAACTTAGAACTACTTAAACCTAACTAACCTAAGAAAATCACACAACACCCAGCCATCACGAGGCAGAGAAAATCCCTGACCCAGCCGGGAATCGAACCCGGGAACCCGGGCGTGGGAAGCGAGAACGCTACCGCACGACCACGAGATGCGGGCATTAACGTTCATTTTCCTTACTTCAGATTAGTACTGCGTCTGAATATGAACGTCCCTATAATACGCCATCACAAATCCTTTTTACTCTCATGTGTAATATATATCTGCTGATTGACAGGAGCCCTTAGCAAGCGAGCAAGCGAGGAAACATCCACCCCCCCCCCTCCCCTCATGTCCTGCTCCCCGGGAACATCGTGGCCATCGGTCAGCTTATCGTCTACAGACTGTTTGTGTCTGGGAAATAATACGATCTGACCCACATGTCCGGTGTCTTCAAAGCTTTTGCTGGAGGCGGCAATTTAAGTGGTGGCAGTCCTACCTCAGTGATACGTCAACTTAATTAGTTACGCGTTAATGGCGCCTGTAACAGTTTAATTCAGAGCAGTATATGAATCAGTTTCAAATTATGAAAAGAAAAATTACTCAATTCAGTTCATAAGTAACTGAACATGCCTACTTTTTGCGTTAACTTTCACATACTCCTGAGATACGTCTTCACTTAGAACCACCCTCCTCCGTCAGTATAATGTAACGTTGTTTTCAATCAGATAATTAAATTATTTCAGGCTGGTTTCACTCAGGAGAATGAATGGATAGCTCGGTCAGCTAAAACACTAAATAGCGGTTTTAGTTGAAGGACTGAGTATGTGATTCAACCGACAGAAAAACTACTGACTTCACTTGAAAAGAAAGAAAGAGTAATCCAGTCAACATGCAGAGCTACAACGGTGTTGTACCTTTTTATTCGACTGCTCCTTCTGACTGCTTTAGCTAGAAAAATTAACAGAATAATATTCCAACAGGCAGGTAAAACAACAACCGACTCACATAATTGTTTTCTTTCAGTTGCTCCCACTTACTAGTTTCATTCAAAAGAATGAATGAATAGTCCGACGAAATGAATTTGTGTTTTCATTCAGTTGCTCCCACAGACTGGTTTCACTCTAAACGATGAATGAGTAATGCGACAGACTAGTTTCACTCAAAAGTACGAATTAATGAGTCAATCGATATCCATAACTACAACCGAAAGAGTCGATTGTTTTCCAACAACCGAATGAATCGATTGTTAGCATTCGGTTGCTCCCATCTATAACACACAACCGATTTTTTAACTTTGCCTACTGCATGCAAATGTCGCACGATGGTGGAATAATCACAGTTCATCACATTATCCAGTTCTCAGGACACTGATTTGGGTCATTGTAGATTACGTGGAGAGTAATGTCAAAACTATCCTCCTTAAAACAAGGAAAACATTTTCTTTCCACGCTCTGCACAGTGGCATTATCCCCAAACATAGCACAAATGTTTTCGTCTACCTCCGCTGTTGTCACCCCTCTACTGAACTTAAACAGAAGAATAAGTCGGAAATGTTCCGATTTCTCCACTTGGGAACCCATTTTCTAGCTTCCACAACTCCACTCGCTATCTCCAAACTACAAAATGACAATATGTAAACTCAAATAGAAACAGTGAACTCAAATAAAAAATGACACTCGATAGGTAAACACATAGCAACCGGAATACCTACATGCAAAACAAGAACGGTACGAATTTAGGCAGCAACCTAATAGAATTAACGCTGCTCATTCATAAAAATAATGTCAACCCAGGAGTAGAGGAGGCGCTCGCAGGCGCTTACCTCTCTATTTTATTTATGTAGAATATGCCGGTCGTTAATGCTTTTTTTACTTTTTTTTGGTAGATCTTACACACTATCGTCACAGGTGAAAACCTAAAGGAGTACGGATACGGTACCGTGGTGGTCAAGAAACGTGACAATTTCTGTCAATCCACGATGCGGAAAGTGCCTGGTTTGGATGGGCCACATGGAAGGACACTGATCCTTGTAGGCCAAAGCAGCCTATTCCAAAATTGCTGTAATTTCGTTTTTAAGGCACTCTTGAAAACGTAGCATCGTAAGATGATTTGGTTCCACAACAGGCACAATCAACTGATTATTTATCGTAACACATCACGGGTATACAGAGAAGCATCGATGGGAATGCGCCTCCACAAAAGCTTAAGATTTCGTCGGATTACTGATGTAAGTTACGAGTGCTATTGACACCAGCAGCAGTGGAAGTAGCCTTGTCAGCAAACAGTATTTATGGGATTACTTAGAGATTTGTTAGCAAACGAAAAGATTCCAATCTTCCACCTTCATTCTCGAATGTGTTGAATCCGCTTTAAATGATAAGGATAAAGGCGATGCGTAAGTGGTGTATTCCAAATTCCCGTATGTGGATCACCGATAACGTGTAGAAAATCTTCCTGCGCTTGTTGAAGTACGTACTACCACCAAAATAATGTTTCTTACTTCATTCAGAACCGTTCATTTTCAAGTTCAGTTTGAATATGACAGCAGTGCACTGAACCAGTCTGCGTTTTATACTGAAAACACGAGCAAACACTATTTAATCTGGTACCGTGTGGTTAGGAAATCGTCTACCGAATTCTCTAATAAGTAGAAACATATCTTGCATTACAAAACCCGCACACAAATATCATGGCTCATGTTTATTAATCGTCTTGCAGAGAGTCACGAAAGCATTTCACGGAATATGTTCTTCCGTCATTCGTTGACGAACCTTTATTCCCCAAGATTTTTCGTCCTGAATGCCGACGTTCAGTTATTTCAAGAAACAGGAACCTACACCCATCAAAGAGAGCTACCGGTTACCTATCAGCGTAAATCCAGTTTTTATACATTATTCATCTGTACCGAGAGTGACCAAATACTTTGCATCCATCTATTTCATATTCTTTCAAAAATAGGCGGTGATTGAAACGCGAGAGGATGTTAATAAAATATTGGTCCAACCAAACTTAGAATTAAATAATGTATTTGAGAATAAACATACGGAGGCTTCTGTATCAGGGTATTTATTTTCTGTAGTGGCCCCAAGGCCCAGCGCGACGTGTTTCCCGCCACTCGCCGAGTCGCAGTAATCGAGTGTGGAGTCATTTGCCACAAAAATAAATTTGTTGGCACTCTCCGAATCTACATGTATATCACTGGAATGGCGTATTATGAGAGCCGTTTTCCGTCTCTCTGCTTTATTGCCCCCCTCATTCGTACACAATCTCATCAAATGATCCTTCTTTGTCCAAAATGTTTGCTACGAACTCCGCTCCGAAGGATGGCAAGTCCCTTTCAACTAGATTGTTCTGCAGAGATTCCTTGTCTGCTCTACATCATACTATAACAGATAAATTGGAGACATTGCTCGTTTCCTAAGCAGAAATTAATGTGTCAGACACCAAGTTTGAAATAGTTGTAAAACGGAAACCTAACATCTCTTGACAGAAATTCATCTTCAAAATATCGCGCGCTTTGTCAAAAGTTCAAGAAGTTTGGAACTCGAATTATTGAACACCGCGAACCAGTAGGCATTATGAATCTATGTAATTCTTTACCCGTATAAGTTTTTACTATGCCTGTATCATCAGCAAAAGGAAAACCTGCAGAATTATCTGTTGTAATTGTAGGAAAATCTTAAACTGCATTAGGAAAAGTATGAGCCTTGAAATACTTCACATTCCAGTTGTACAATAGTTTCGTATAAGAGAGCATACAGAAAAACTCTGTTTGTTGATTCTCAAAATAAGCAATACGAAACCTACTGATTTTCTTGTCCATAACTCCACTATGTCCTAATCTACTGTGTAAAATGCTTTCTCGTCTCTCCCCGAGTAAGAATGTAAAGCCCCAGCTTAAGGGCCATCCCTAAAAGTGCGTCGCGAGAGTGCCAATAATGGATATCATACAAAGAATATTTTGAACAAAAGGCCACTGATTACACAAGTTTTCCTCTCTAATGTATCAATGAAGCTTTCTTTCTGTTCGTGCTCTGCATTGCGTTATTCTATGAGGAACTTTTCTGTGCCGGCAGTGCACCTGATGACATGCATCACTCAGCCACATTCTCAGCGCTGCAGTTCGTTGCTGGAGGAGCGATCTAATAATCGCGGTGCCATTGTAGCAGACGAGTCATCCAGCCGTTCCGCCGTAAGCAACACTGAAGACGAGTGAGTGCGGAGCGGCGCGGCGCCTACCCTGTCGGTTAGGCAGCCCGCCCATCACATTTAACGCGAAACGACAGCTCTTGTCATTCATTTGCGTCGAACGCTGGGACTGCTGCTAACAGCAAATATTACACGTGAGCCAGTTCAATAATTTTACTGTGCGGTCCACAGTGTGGTTAATTTTATAAGAACCAATTCTGATCCAATATTTTACAAGAGCATTCGTCCTGCAGAGCAAATGTGAACTAGCTACTGTTGTGCAGATCCTATCACCTATGTTATGGATGAGATGTGTAGTGAAAAGTTCGTTCCTCTCGTAGCAGACAATGCTGGTAATATGGTAGATACGTTTAACACCAACAATATCCACATACTGTCAGACAAGCTGCGCGGCACGTAGCATCAACCTACTGAGAATATACGTTAGATTTTTACATGCAGTTGGAGATCTTTGAAGTAAAGTCATGTTCCCAAGACAGTATTTCGGGCTAAAAGAAAAGCTGGTACAACATTTATCACCATCAAGCTTCCACCTCGAACGTGATAGCTGCTGTAGCAAAAAGGGTGTGATACCTTATTAATGAACTAGGATGCTACACTAGAAACAATTTTTTGTCCCAACGTACAGTTCGATAAGACCTTGAAGACCATCGTGCTAGAGGGCGAGACAAGACAAAATGTGAATGGTGAATGGGGCTTTTAGGTTATTTCAACCTGTGCCGTAACTCGAGCAAAAGCAGAGAGTACCATTTCGTCCGAAGTACATAAGAGTTATACTATGATTCCAGCTAACACAGAAGCAGCACGGCAAGTGAATAAAATAGAAGACAAATCAGTTATACGGGCTGCCTCTTTTAAGAGCCGTCAGACCTTTTTTCTATGGTTTTCAATAGGTATTTGCTGTTTCATTTTTGGATTGCGTAATAACTGTAATGAAAATGATGCACTTGGTTGTTGAGCTTAGATAAGATTTTACGTTGATGACAACACAGACACTATGCGTACAACACGTAGAAGTAAGGAAGTCAAACATGCGAAAATAATGAACTGCCCATGTCCTGTGTAAAGCATGTATGACCTGTAACAAATTTAATACTGGAGTAATACAAGTACATGTCTGTACATCATAAATTTATTAAATGAATATTAAAGACATATTTTGTAGGCTACTTCGAATGTGACAGTCTATAATAGGCCGAGCACTCACACTAACTAGGTGATGGGATCCCTAACACGAATGTATGTACTTTCTTATTATCTTTGGTCTCTCCTCCCAAATGCTAAAATCTTGTTATTTTAGGAAAAATTTCCGAATTTATAAAATGCCAAAAGTGATAATACATTTTTTTTCTGTCTTTCAAAATTCCTATCATCTATTCGGAAATCGTTAACTTTAAGATTTTCCTTTCTTAATTATTTTTAAGTCTTTAAGTAGACGAAAATCCACGTTTAAATTCGGAGTTACGTATAAAACATAACCCGAAATTGTACTAAACGCTTTCTTTGAAAACTGTTTCGAGCAGTTACCTCATAGGCTCACTCGAATAGTAAACGGTTGTGAAAACAAAACTGATCTCCTAGCAACTATAATCCTGAGCTAATAAAGAGCATCAAAACGGATACAGGGAATAGTGAATACAGTGTTGTTGTAGCGAAACTGAATGCGATAACAGCAAAATCCTCAAAAAGTAAACGAAAAACACACCCACTCAAAAAAGCAGATATACATTGCCTTGACGCCTTCCTGAGAGACAATCTCCACGTCTTCCATATAAACAATAGAAGTGTAGACCACACGTGTTTTCATTTCAAAGAAATGGTACTGACATCACTAGGGATTTATATCAAATAAATTACCAAACGACGAAGCTGATTCTCCTCGGTACCCTAGTACACTAAACCGGTCAGAACACTTTTGTAGAAACAACGAGAAAAGTATGCCAAATTAAAACGAATGTTAAATCCACCAGATTGGCGAACGATTACAGAAGGTTGAAATTTAGCGTGGACTTCAATGCGAGATCCTTATAATAGTTTCCACAACGAAACTGTCTCTAAACATGACAGAAAATCCAAAGAGATTCTGGTCGTATGTAAAGTATGCTAGCGGCAAGACACAATCAATGCCTTCTCTACATGATAGCAATGGAAATACTGTCGATGAGAGTGGTGGTAGAGCAGAGATACTAAACATAGTCTTCCGAAATTCCTTCGTCAAAAAAGATGAAGTCAGTTGTCCAGAATTCTAAACAAGAACAGCAGCTGCCAACTTCAACAACATAGAATCTCTCTATGTTCCTCTTTTCAGAGATGGTTGGGAAACTTGGCTGTTGGCTAGAGGGTCTCAAGTCAAACACGTTTGAACCGTCTAATTTCCAAACGGTTACCGTGTTTGGCTGCCAGTGTCGGTGATTTACTACGCCACCTTCAGGTTCCTGACCGACGTGTAGGAGGATTCGTACCTCGGTTCCGGTCAAAATAAGAGCCAGCATTCAACTACTCATATCTGTAGATTTCTGTCTTACACAGTGATCACCTTATCAAGCAGAAATCTGCCGATACCAGTATCTGAATGCTGGCCCCTATTTTGACCGGAACCGACGTTGTACTCCTCCTACATGTCGGTAAGGGGCTTGAAGATGCCGTAGTAGATCGCCGAAACTGGTAGCCAAATAAAATAACAGTTTGGAAATTAGGCTATTGAAAGCTGTTTGATTTCATATTCTGAGTGACTTAGAGATGAATAACCTTAGAGTATTGAAGCAACAAATCACTTAATAAAACCAACTCTCCAGGTCCAGACTGTATACCCCACACTTATCATGTACAACCGCTCGCTCGACGAAAGATCCGTACCCAAGGACTGGAAAGTTCCACAGGTCACACCAATATTCAAGAAACGCTACAAGATTAATCCACTAACTTGCAGGTCCATGTCATTAACGTCGATATGAAACAGGGTTTTGGAACATATATTGTGTTCGAACATTACGAATTACCTCGAACAGAACGGTCTATTGACACACAGTCAACACGGATTTAGAAAACGTTCTTGTGAAACACAACTAGCTCTTTATTCAGACGATGTGTTGAATGCTAATGACAAGGGATTTCTAATTGATTCCCTGTTTCTAGATTCCCAGAATGCTTTTGGCACTGTACCTCACAAGCGGTTTACAATCAAATCGCGTGCTTAAGGAATGTCGTGTCAGTTATGAGACTGGATTCGTGACTTCCTGCCAGAGACGTCACGGTTCGTAGTAATTAAAAGAAAGTCACCGAGAAGAAACAGAACTGATTTCTTGCGTTCCCTAAGATATTGTTATAGGTCCTTTGCTGTTCTTTATCTATATAATGATGCAGGATACAATCTGAGCAGCCGTCTTAGGCTCTTTGCAGATGATGGGTAATTTGCCGTCTAGTAAAGTCATCAGATGATCAAAACCAATTGCAAAAAGATTTAGAAAAGATGTCTGCATGCATGCAAAATTGCCATTTGACCCTAAATCGTGAGGCGAGGTCGCCCAACTAAGCGCTAAAAGCGTTCCGTTAAACTTCGGTTACATGATAAAGCAAATCTTAAGGCCATAAATTCAACTAAATACCTAGTAATTACAACAAACAACACTAAACCTGGAAAGAACACATAGAAAGTGTTATGGGGAAAGGCGAACCAAAGACTGCGATTTATTGGCAGGACACTTAGAACATGCAACTGATCTACCAAGAGACTGCCTACAGTATGCCAGTATCCTTGTCCATCCTCTTTTGGAGTACGGCTGCGAGATGTGGGATCGTTACCATACAGGATTAACGGAGTACATCGAGAAAGTTCAAAGACGGGCAGCACTTTTTTACTATTGAGAAACAGAGGAGAGAGTATCACGGACATGGTACAGGATTGGGTGTGGAAGTTAAAACAAAGGCGTTTCTCGTTGCGGCGGGATCTTCTCACAAAATTTCAATCACCGAATTTCTCCTTCGGAAGTGAACATTTTTGTTGACGCCGACCTACATTGGGAGAAACGATCACAATAAAATAGGGAAATCAAAGCTCGTTTCTTAAGCGCGCTCTTCAAGAGTGAAGTAATAGAGAATTATTGTGAAGGTGGTTCCATGAACCCTCTGTCAGGTACTTAAGTGTGATTTGCAAGGTATCTATAAAAAGGTAGATGTAGATATTTAAAGCTGCAGTATTATTAATCCATAGTACAAATAAGAAATATCAAAAAAGTTCCATAATCTGTACATGTAAAATTTCATAACGTGAAAATAACACCTATCTTAGTAACTAGGTGGCAGGTCCTTTGTATATGGGTGCAAATGAAATGAACAGGAACTCATCGTGTAGCTGGAGCCATTCAAAACAATTACTGCTCGTTACGTCTTTCATCAGACGTCCAGAGCCAACAGAAACCGTCGGTTAGTTTCCCATTACAAACAACTTATTTTTAAATCGAAATTTTACCTGTCCGTTTAACAGAGTGCTCCCAAATCAGTCAGTTCGATATTCGTTCTATCTATATGTAATAACAGGGCCACTAAAACACGAAAAATAAATAGCAATCCAGCGGCGACTCAGAATCGCTGCATGCTTGGTGGTTGCAGTCAGCGCGGGCCGGGCCAGTGGTCTCGCTGATGAAGCACTTGTTATTCTTCGAGTTTTACTCTTCTTTTTAATACATATCAATAAAACAACTACTTCTTTAGACTAATTTGGGACCGCTCCATCGAATGGATGCGTAAAATTCCTTGTTAAAGAACCATTTTGCTTGTTGCTGTTAAAATTTCCGTCGACACTGGGCTCCGTACGAGAGACATATTGACCCCTTTTTGTTTGGTCAGACTCCCGTCATACAATAGGAAAACGAAATTGCATACATCTGATGAAACACCTGACACCTGTTGCAAAGCTGCCATGAAGCGACGGAAAGAATTGACGTGCAATTGACGGAAAGAATTGACGTGCAAAACGACCCTTTCAGTAGCGAACTACCAGTACCCACGATGTAAGGGATGGGCTGTTAAGGCAAATAAGGGAAGTCAAACAACGGATTCTGTAATAATACTTATAAAATTATTTCATCTTGGTTCCGGATGTGTTGCGGCCAAGCTAGAGGAATGTCTAGCTGTTGCTGTTTTCTCTTCGAAATTAGAATCTGGTAATCACTTGTCTCCATAGAATGACGTTGAGGCCTGTGCACTAAGCAGTTTGGCACACTGGATTTTGAATGTAGCACCTTCAGCTGCACAGAATGCAATTGGTCCGTTCTTGGTAGTATTCTTAGGAAAGCCGGAAACAGGTTGGTTCCAATACCGACATAACAATTCGTGTTATTGCAGTGAAACGTAATGTCCTCTACAAAATACCTTTCTGTCAGCGGATGAGATCTTTGTCTAATGTTCGTCTGCGTATTACAAACTGAGACAATAACTTCGTGGGATTATTTAACGTATCAAGGAACCACTCTGGTAAACCGAGCTAGGTGGTGCTCTCATCAGCACACTGGACATGCGCTTGGAGGGACGACGATTCAAGATTACTGAGTGAGTTGGCGCAGTGGTTAGCACACCGGACTCCCATTCGTGGGAACACTGGTTCAAACCCGCGTCCGGCCATCCAGCGTTACATTTTCCGTGATTTCCCTAAACTGCTCCAACCAAATGTCGGGATGGATACGCTGAAGGTGCACAGCCTATTTCCTTACCCATTCTTAATACATTCAGAGGTTTTGCTCCGTCTCTAATGATCTCGATGCCGACCGTATGTTAAACTCAATCTTCCTTCCTTCCTTTTACGGTTACAGTTCCCGTCCGGTCATTCAAGTTCAGGTTTTCCGTGATTTCCCTAAATCGCCCCAAGCCGGGCGGTTCCTATGAAACAGGAGCGGCCAATGTCCTTCCTCATGCTTCCATAATCCAAGCCTGTGCTGCGTCTCTAAAGACCACACAGTCGACGGGACGTTTAACTCTTGCCTACCTTCCTTCCTTCCTTCCTCCCTCCCTCCCTCAAACTCTCAAGAAGCGCTATTTTTTGTTTGCTTCTGTTATATCTTAGTCCAATCGTTGACTGTAGTAAAGATGATAAAACATTTAAGTGATTCTTCTAGATATCAAATAATTACTTTACACAATAATTGTGAACTCTACGTCTGGTTTGAAGAATATAAACTACATCCAACTTCTAACACTTTCCACTTTTAAAGATACCGAGTTTTATCAAAAACTTAAAAATGTCTTCTCAAACTTTGTTTACGGCTTGTACAATGACCTGGTTTTGGCTTAGTTTCTCCAGTGTTTTAAACAGCTGAAGGTCTGAGGGAGAAACAGTAGAGTTCATATATAAATAAGATAATAATTATCGAGAGTAGTTAGTCTGACTTAAGTATGTTGGCAAAGACCATTGTAGATTCTTCTTCGTAGAGGCAGTGTTTTCTAGAAGTATTACTCGATGCTGTTGGTTGCAGTAAGCTATATAGGTTCAGCCTCTGCGCTGAATATTGACATCAGTAATAATAGTTGCAAATGTAATACACATAAATATTCCACTTTCCATCGTTCCAACTTTTTAATCATAACTGCATAATTACATGAAGCAAGTCATGCAACATGTACTGCTTTTCTACCGAGAATGTACTGCCGCTTACAAACATTACAGTACATATATCAAAAACACACCAGAGATAAGAATCAGGTCCTCCAAGGCTTATTTATTTCAAAGATCGTCTTTTATATTCAGAGAGATTTATATATGATTAATAGTTTGTAAGATAAGCTTTTTACAGGTTAACTTTCAAGAAATATTATACGAACAATGATGACAACTATAATATTAATTTTAAATGTCTTTCCAAAAGCAAAAAAAAAAAAAAAGATTACAACAAATATGTAGTGTTTGCTGTCTTCTTTTTTTATTTCATAACTAAACATAAATAAAATAATAGTGTACTGTTTGACATTCGAAGATATGAAGCCAATTGTTTTATCATATCGGAAAATGTCTATGTATCGACTGATCTGGTTGTCTGAGTACACCCGTAGGTATGCAGTTAGAGTGGTGCTGGATCTGTCACCTCAGATAATATAAAATGATAGATTACCTCCATGAAGCTAATAGGCTACTTGAGAAATCAACGGACATGCACATAGGCAAACATTATTTGGTAAGTTTCTGAACTCGTCAAGGGCCTCGCCTATTGCTTGTGCCTGGAAGACACGGGAATTTCAGTTGAATAATTTACTTTAATAGTTGCTGAATGATGAGAATTTGATGTAGGAAAATAATGTTTACTTACACAGCGTGTAATAATTACCCATGACATATAAACGTCGCGGCTGGAAAACAATTTGAGAATGAATTTACATAATTGAAATAGAACAATGATAACAAAATGGATAGTTGTTAGGGGCGCCATCAGCGTATTGCTGGACTGTTAAGGCTAATTCCCATTAGAGCGCTGCAGCGCAGCGCGTGGTTACCCCAACGGCAAGTCCGCGGTGACGCGGCGACTAGCGGAGTTGGCATTCCCATCTGCAAGTGGCAGACGCTAGCGGTAGCCAATGACCGCCACTGAGGTATGGGGCGGGACCCACTGAAAACTGCGGTGCATTTGTTTATCTACACTGTGAACCTGCACGAAAGAAAGACGAAGTTGGGCAGAGACATACCAATTTTTTATACTCTTATACTACTCGTATACACTCTTTCACATGTATCATTATTTATGTATTGTTATTACGTCTTAAACAGATCTGTTGATTACCGTTCGTGATTGTTCGCTATCTCAACTAGAAAAACGATCACCGCAGAACAGAATTTTATTATTACTCTAATAACAGCTTTTAGTATTGCAAATTTCAGTACTTGAACAAACTTTACTGTAATGATAATACAATGCTTTTAATGTGGCAGGCATTTATATAATATAAATGAACTGAAAATGTCTAATAGTTGATCCTCAGTATTTGCTATGTTAAGACCATGTATTTCAACTACTATATGTGTGATAGGCCTGAAACTATCAAAGAAGTAGTATAACAAAACTCAACATCTTTAAACTGCCATTAACATTATCATAAACAAGATAGACATAAAGGTAAATGACACACCACAGTGATACAAGTTTACATATCAACCTACATCACAGATGATGCACAGATTGCAACAATGTACGATAGAGCAGCTTATTCACATAGTTAAGCGCGAAAAAAATTTTAAATTTGATGAGAGATTGGAATTTGGTAGCAGGTATAGGAAAGCCTTAGGAAATAGTAGGCTTTTGGGAAGGGATGAAAGGGGAAGCCTCCTGGTAGACCTTTGCACTGAGCGTAATTTAATCATCGTCAGTACGTTGCTTAATAATCATGAAAGAAGTATACTTATTCAGAAGAGCGTTTTCTAAACCAGATTTTAAATTGTAAGACATTTCCCTGTTCAGACGCCGCCCGACGATAATTTGTCGGTTATGAACTGCAATTTACAACTACAGAGATAGTAAAAATTGTCAAATTAAGGAGATGGAACCTGAATAACTAAAGATCCAGAATTTTTCGACAATCTTAAAGGAACCATTTGGCAATAACTGACTGACACAGATGAGGGTATCCACTACAGTCGGAATGGATATCTTTGAGAGGAGAAGTAGTGAAGGCAGCAGAGAACGTAAGTGGGAAAAAGGTGCAGTAGAAATCCTTGGATAAAACACGAAATATTGAATAAACTGACAACAGGGGATAGTGTAAAAATGCAGCAATTAAAGAAGTCCCTAAGGAATAGAAATGTCTGAAAAATGACTTTGGCGGAGTCCATTATTCTAACTGCGAATTTACGTAGATACCGAAATTAAATTTAGAAAACAGGATAGAAAAGCTTGCTAAAAAGAGAAGCAACTGTCAAGAGCTTATTTGGCAAGCCAGAACTAAGCATAGAAAAGACGGCTGGAATGTGGAAAGAATATAGAGAGAGGAGAAGGGTAGAGGTTATACAAACAACTAACATCGGCAAAAAAATCGATTCCTGTGAAATGTCTGAACACCAAGGTAGTACTGATCCTACCATTTGCCGTAGTTGACAGACTGAAGAAAGGCAAATCTGTGTTTATAGAATTTGCATATTTAGAGACTATCTTAACTGAGAGACATTCTTCGCATTTCTGGAGGTATCAGCGATAAAACAAAGGGACATAAGATTATCTAGAACCTGTACATAAAAGCAAACTGCTGTTGTAAGACTTCAACAACTTGAAAGGGAAACAGCAATTGGAAAGGAAGAAGTAGAGGGGATATAAAATGCAGGCTGCCTATAACAAGAAAAGCATTTCTGAAAAGGAAAATTTGTTGACATGGAATATAAATTTAAATGTTGGGAAGTATTTTATGGATGCATATGTGTGCAGTGAAGCCTTGTATATAAGTGAAACGTGGACAATGAACAGTTCTGTCAAGGAGACAGTCGACACTTTAAACACGTGGTACTATAGATGGAGGCTGAAGATTAGATGTATAGATCGTGTAACTAAAGAAGAGGTACTGAATTAAACTGAGGACGAGCAGGAAATTATGGCGCAACTTATTCAAACAGCGAGTTTGGCTGACAGGACATATTTAGAGCGGTTCTAGGCGCTCCAGTCCGGAACCGCGCTGCTGTTACGCTCGCAGGTTCGAATCCTGCCTCTGGCATGGATGTGTGTGATGTCTTTAGGTTTAAGTAGTTCTAAGTCCAGGCGGCTGATGACCTCAGATGTTGAGTCCCATAGTGTTCAGAGCCATTTGAACCACATTTAGAGGCATCAAGAAATCATCAGTTTGATAAAGGAGGCTAAATTGTAGTGAGATACCGAGGTTTATTAATGGTAAGGAGATTCGAATGGATGTAGGATGCAGTAGTTACCTAGAGATGAAGACCTCCATAGTATAGGCTGGTGTGGAGCACTGTATAAACAGTCTTCAGTCCGAAGACAAGGCCTAAGAAACAGTGAGATGAATTTCTTGTTAATGCAGCCTAGCGGCAAATAACATCACTTTTGATTAGGTAGGTCAGTTGGTATTTATTGCCAGAATATCTGTGTAATAGAGCCTATGGCACATATCGGGTGTGATGTATTTGTGTATACATCCACATTACTCACTGAACACAGCCTCCCGTTACGAAGAAGTTACAACTTGAATGTAGTTTTCTTATGGCGACTGTCAACAAATGATAAAGTTGAATCACTGTTTCCACCACGCTGCCATTTGTGGCATTTTCCGTAAGACAGGTATTCCTTCATTAACCAACAATTATGTATTGTCCATGACTTTCGAATCCACTGGCAGTTACTAAACTGTGAAGAAGTCATCGATGGAGAATATATCGTAATGCAATTTTGCATATGCTGTCATATGTTTCTCGTTAAGGGGATGGGGTGGGGGTGGGGGGGTGGGAAGGTGACTTCCGCTGACGTCAAATATCATGTGACCATTAACAGGACTATTGAAAGACGTGCTGATGTCTTATAAAAATATTTTTAATTACCATTTGTATTGGGAAAACAGGTTAATCGATTAATAAATACGGCATTTTGGCAACCAAATATCGAATCGGCAGTTGGATCTAACACATAAAGTAGTAACAGTGAAAACAATTACTATGACTTGTCTTTATAACTACCTGCAAGACAGGGCTGAGTGAGAGCGTATGGATACTGAGGACGATCCACAGAATATTATATTTGGTACTGTATGCTAAAGTATTTGACATAAAGATTCGATTATGTACGTAAAATCTTTCGGCAAAAGAAACTCACCTATCAGATGCTATATACAGGGTGTTCCATTGATAGTGACCGCGCCAAATATCTCACGAAATAAGCATCAACCGAAAAAACTACAAAGAACGAAACTCGTCTAGCTTGAAGGGGGAAACCAGATGGCGCTATGGTTGGCCCGCTAGTTGGCGCTGCCATAGGTCAAACGGATATCAACTGCGTTTTTTTAAAAATAGGAACCCCCATTTTTTATTATATATTCGCGTAATACGTAAAAAATTTGAATGTGTTAGTTGGACCACTTTTTCCGCTTTGTGATAGATGGCGCTGTAATAGCCGCAAACGTATAAGTACGTTGTGTCACGCAACATTCCGCCAGTGCGGACGGTATTTGGTTCGTGATAAAATGGACCGTGTAGAAATGGACCGTTTACCAATTGCGGAAAAGGTCGATATCGTGCTAATGTATGGCTATTGTGATCAAAATTCACAACGGGCGTGAGCTATGTATGTTGCTCGGTATCCTGGACGACATCTTCCAAGTGTCCGGACCGTTCGCCGAATAGTTATGTTATTTAAGGAAACAGGAAGTGTTCAGCTACATGTGAAACGTCAACCACGACCTACAACAAATGATGATGCTCAAGTAGGTGTTTTAGCTGCTATCGCGGCTAATCCGCACAACAGTAGCAGACAAATTGCACGAGAATCGGCAGTCTCAAGACGTCGGTGCTGAGAATGCTACATCAACATCGATTGCACCTGTACCGTATTTCTATGCATCAGGAATTGCATGGCGACGACTTTGAACGTCGTGTACTGTTCTGCCAATGGGCACAAGAGAAATTACGGGATGATGACAGATTTTTTGCACGCGATCTATTTAGCGACGAAGCGTCATTCACCAACAGCGGTACAGTAAACCCGCATAATATGCACTATTGGGCATCGGAAAATCCACGATGGCTGCTACAAGTGGAAAATCAGCGATCTTGGCGGGTTAATGTATGGTGCGACATTATGGGAGGAAGGATAATTGGCCCCCATTTTATCGATGGCAGTCTAAATCGTGCAGTGTATGCTGATTTCCTACGTAATGTACTACTGATGTTACTACAAGATGTTTCACTGCATTACAGAATGGCGAATTACTTCCAACATGATGGATGTCCGACACATAGCTCGCGTGCGGTTGAAGCGGTATTGAATAGCATATTTCATGACAGGTGGATTGGTCGTCGAAGCACCATACCATGGCCCGCACGTTCACCGGATGTGACGTCCCCGGATCTCTTTCTGTGGGGAAAGTTGAAGGATATTTGCTATCGTGATCCACCGACAACGCCTGACAACATACTTCAGCGCATTGTCAATGCCTGTGCGAACATTATGGAAGGCGAACTACTCGCTGTTGAGAGTAATGTCGTTACACGTATTTCCAAATGCATTGAGGTTTACGGACATCATTTTCAGCATTTATTGCATTAATGTTGTATTTACAGACAATCACGCTGTAACAGCCTGCGTTCTCAGAAATGATAGGTTGACAAAGGTACATGTATCACATTGGAACAACCGAAATAAAACATTCAAACGTACATACGTTCTGTATTTTAATTTAAAATACCTACCTGTTACCAACTGTTTGTCTAAAATTGTGAGCCATATGTTAGTGACTATTACAGCGCCATCTATCACAAAGCGAAAAAAGTGGTCCAACTAAAACATTCATATTTCTTTATGTACTACATGAATATGTAATAAAAATGGGGGTTCCTATTAAAAAAAAAAACGCAGTTGATATTCCTTTGACCTATGGCAGCGCCATCTAGCGGGCCAACTATAGCGCCATCTGGTTTCCCCCTTCAAGCTACACAAGTTTCGTTCTTTGTAGTGTTTTCGTTTGACGCTTATTTCGTGAGATATTTGGCCCTGTCACGATCAATGGACCATCCTGTATACTGCCTGTAGGAAGTTCATTAGCGATGTTGGAAAGAATAATTGGCAATCTGGTATTATCATATGTAATAATAAAGTATTTTAAACCTTCTAAATAAACAAAGTGTC
Source organism: Schistocerca nitens (assembly GCF_023898315.1). Classification (NCBI taxonomy): domain Eukaryota; kingdom Metazoa; phylum Arthropoda; class Insecta; order Orthoptera; family Acrididae; genus Schistocerca; species Schistocerca nitens. The sequence goes on from NC_064617.1 coordinate 784,726,686, forward strand.
TTAAGGCAGAACGAAATAATTAATAACACAATTTTTCGCGTGGTCGTCATCCACAGCAAGCACAGAAATATTCGTTTTGTAAATAAAAAACACCTTTTTCTTGCAGCGATATATTTTATTTGTTCCAGATGCGTTTCGTCTTTTACTTGAAGGAATATGTAGTTGAATATAGAATGACACAGTTTTGTTTTGATATGCGATATTTGTGGATTATAAAACTGTTCATTTCTTATTTTTTACGAGAATGAGTGATCACTAACAGTTAATCGAGGTTTTGGCTGGTGTCTGCGTTCCCTCTCATCTGCTCACTTGCTGGATGCCACACTGTAACTTCACTTACGAGATGTAACCTATTTTCATGTTACGAATTTTTGCTTCAGAATTTTCATGTTCTTTGTGCTAATTAGTGTCGAGCTCTATTACTCTTCTGTCACTTGCTGCGGATGTTTGACCAGGAACTGATTTGAAGTCGTAACTACTGGTCGTAACTACTGTGTTCAATTTACGTCTCTTCTTATTTTGTTTGTTTATATACGTGTTGGTCAACCTAAGGAAGAGTATGCCGAATAATAAAGTCTGTTCAATTCTGTTCTCTACATATCTATGCGCTCGCATGTTTGTGTGAATGCGTGTGCGTGTGTGTGTGTGTTTGTGTGTGTGTGTGTGTGTGTGTGTGTGTGTGTGTGTGTGTGGGTAGTTTTGGTGTTAAGCTGATATGAGTTTTGCTTTGAATGTTTTGTGGAGGGGTTCATGTAAGAGTGATGAGAGAGGGGTTGGGTGTTAATATTCTAATAATTATCAGCTGTTGGATTGTTATTCTACTATTTTACCTATTGAAGTAAGGAGTGAGTTTACTCTTGCACGAAGCCCTGCACAAAATATTTAAACCAAAACTCAAATCAGCTGAACACCAAAATTTTCAGTCACTCTGCTATTGGATGCACATTCAACATGAAAATTGTGAAGGAAAAAGTTCGTAACTTGAAAATTTTCTATGTCTCGTAAGTGAAATTATTGTGCGACCTTCAGCATGTGACCAGATGAGAGGAAACGCAGATGTCGGCCAAAAACTGTAAGTAACCACTTACATAAAAAAGTAAGATAGGCATTGTTTTATAATCCTCAAATACCGCATATAAAAAAAAACTGAATCACAGTAGACTCCACTGAAGATGCCATAAACTAATAAGCAAATCACGTCTGGAGCGAGTAACTTACACTGCAGCAATAAAACAGCATATCTTACTTACAAAACGAAATAATCAGTAGGTGTAGATACCTAGCATACCAGATAAATAGTTCGGTTTAGCTTCTGTAGGTCTATATAGAATAGTGTAAAAATTAATGTGTTCCATATCACTGTACTTCTCATTTAACATGTTATTAAATGCCGTTTAAAAAAGTGTATCAATGCAGTGTGAAAAACTATAGTTACTTCCCGATCACGACAGATAAATATATTTTGCATATTTATCGTGTGACAAAACATGTGACTCTTTACGAGCTATTATGTAACCACATTTCGATATCTTGAACCGTTTAGGAAATTTGGGGCTGATGTAACCACGTAATTTACGATGAGCAGGGTGGAGCATCGGTCGCATCACACACGGCCAACGTGAAGCCCCCGCGGCCCGTCCTCCAAAATCTCATTCAATATCTCAACGACGATGATAGCTATCGTTCTGATCTCAACTTTAAATACAATTTAGATATGTTGGCTCAATTTCATACACAATAATGTATTATCTAAAATTAACTATACAGAAAGTCAACGCAATTTGTTTTTATCTCTGCACACTCAGTAAAATTTCGTATCGTGGTGTACTTAAAAGTGATACAGCAAGTAACAATGATGAGTAACTAAAAGAAATTCAGGGCTCTATCGAGCGAAGATATCAGGCTGTAAGATTCAGGAGACTCAAATTTTTTCATCAGATAGTTTCTTTCAAATCGGACGGTAAGTTATTTCGTAGCTGCTGCCGCGTTCGCGCCAACACTTCAGTGAAAGTCCGCATAGCTGGGGGGCTCTGTACCTGACATCACGCTCAACGCGTTTTGTGACTGGCGGCGGGGACCTACGGCACGGCTCGCCGCAGCTGTCGCGGTTGGAGAGGGGCAAACCGCGACGCAGAGGCGGCTGTGCCGCGCCGCTGACGGCGTTCCCATGGCAACCATGGCACTGCCACGCAATTTTATCGTGCGACAGCTCTAGTGGGAACTGGGCCTTACGGTTGAGACGGTGCCCGAACACATTGAGGACACCAATTATGCTTTCCACCTCGACTGCAAAACCTTAAAATCAAAAAGGTATAAATTTGAGTAGAGCATTCAACAGGTCAATGAATAAAGAAAGAATCAGAAAGAAACATCACTAGGCAAGTGAGCTCCAGTGAGTTAACTCAGCAGCAAAACAAACATGAATGGGTAAAAAAAAATCCCCTTTGAAACTAAAACTAGACCGAAGAAAAACCAGTGCATGAAGTGCTTGGAACAAGTTAGGAAGATTAACAAATGGAAACCAATTTCCCTCAATATCGCCATTTCCAGAGTCGGGAGCATGCATTACAAATGCGATCTTACTATTACTGTGGTGAGATGGATGCCAACAAATAGGGGCACACCGAATGGCAGCTGCTGCTAACTGTTGGTGGACAGAGCTGATGTGATGTTATTGCAATTTGTGGACCTCATCATCTTCCTAATTACTCGTCACAGATGAGCATAATTCGACGTGACACTTTGAAGACTTGGCAGAGGGCCATAGTCAATAAAGACATGTACGAATTTGGAGTCCAGAGTAGGATCATCAAGCAGAAGTTCTAATCAGAATACCCACATAAATCTGAATACGAATTCATCTCTCATTTCTTCCATGCCTTCCTTCAAAATTCGGATCCTGCAGAGTCCTTTCCAGCCAGTCCTATAAAGGATCTAAGTGCCCTTCCAATCAGGGATCAGGAAGTCCATTCCCTGGCTCCAGATGATGTATCAACGAATGAGATGCGTGTATAAGGAAATGGAAAACGCGTATCATCCTGTTCACACAGACTTCTTTGTCGGAAATACTGGAAACTGTTAGGCTTCGCACAGCTTTCTCACAGGAAGGGAAAAGTTTGGAAGTTCGCATACGCGCGAGTGGCTACTTATTTTGTTTGAGGAGACACGTGTGGAGACCACACATAGCTGGATAACGGCAAGTGGACCCCTCCCACCAGTAGTTTCTTGTTGTGCTATAGAGGACACCAGTCTTCCTCTCCACCGCTCATTGTCTGCGGAGGCTCAGCCAAAGGGTTAACACCTGAAGGGTTCCCCTGACTATCCACGCTGTTTACTAGTGTAGGAGCTGCCTTCTGAGTGACCAGCAGCTCTATCAAAAGCGTGTGAAGTTTCTTCCCGTTTTTACCTTAGCGAAAAGGAGATACACTTGTCAGCAACACATGAATTTGATGAGAAAAAATTGTTGCGAGAGTGAAATGTTAGGTAGGTATAGCGAGGTGGGTAATCCATGTTACTACTGTCTACCACTAACAACACGTGCAATCAGTGCGTAATACCGGTGAAAAGTTGACAAGTAAAAACCGAATCGGAAAGTAAATTAAGCAAGAGAATCTCTGTTGCAAGTATCATAAAATGTGAGGAGAGAAGCCTGAAACAGACCATTGCCTCAACATTAAACCCGCTAACAAATTGTGTTAAACCATTATTAGGATTCCATACCTCGATGGGTAAAAACAGAACCCTTATTGGATCATTTTGTAGTCTGTCTGTACGCCTGTCCCTTTTTCTCAGCAATGGGTGGAGGTAGCTGGTTGCAATCTAGGCCACGAACTAAGGTCTATGATCCCTTGGGGGTGTGAAAGATCTTAGCTTTTAAATCAATGCAGTCAAAAGATGCGGCGAACTATGTAAAAAATTTCACTTGTTGCAGACGCACTCATCAAAGCCTGTATGGTACTTACCGGTGACCTAGAATCATGAAATTTCTCAAGAAGCAAGTTTTCTCAGTAAAAGTGAAGGGAAAAATCCGAAAGTTGTTAATTTGTAGTTATATTGACCAAAAATGTCTTTTTCCCGTTTGTTGTACATCCGTCTGTAAGTCTGTCTATTAGGACCCTATCCCTCAAGCAATGGTAGAGGTGCCAACTTGAAATTTATGTCACATACTAAGGTCTGTGGTTCGTGATGGTGTAAAAAACCTTACGAGTAAGCTGCAAAGTCAATGCAGTCAAAAGATATAGCCATTTATCTCACATATTTTGATACTCGTAAACTCTTTGATTAGAACCTATTCACGAACTGTCTGTATATGTTTGTAGGACCTGGTGGTCTAATGCAAGTAGCGTGCCTGGAAAACAAGAGGCTGTGGGGTCGAATCTCCGTAAGACCATGGAGTATTTCAGTCTTCGTTTTATAACCTACGCTTGGAAATGAGCGATTGGCGTCATTGGCCGGGAGGCCCCTTACGGGACACGTCCGGCCGCCTTGGTGTGGGTCTTATTACATTCGACGCCACATTGGGCAACCTGAGCGCCGGTTAGGGATGAAGTGATGATGAAGACAACGCAACACCCAGTCCCTGAGTGGAGAAAGTCCCCCACCCAGCTGGGAATCGAACCCGGGCCCGTAGGACGGCGATCCGTCACGCTGACCACTCAGCTATCGGGGCGGGCAACCTACCCTTGACAAATCAACGATATCGCCAGAAACAAGATTAAATTGTTAAACTGACACTCAAGTCGCCGAAGACTTATACCAGGCCATTGAGTATTGTCTATACAGATAGTAAAGTGCATACGAAACCCTCGGAGCTCGTTTTTTTTAAAACTAGTCTGACTGAACCATTTTTAGCCAGAGGCAGATTTCTAAAAAGATATTGGGGCACCCGAAAATTGTGATGATACTTATGTAAACTAAAGTGAAACTATTATATTGTAAACTATGTATGTCTCTGGCTTTATAAAGTGTATCGCCGGCTTTGTACGACCGCAGAACCAAAGATGGTGCTTCTGGTCAGAGACTGTAGTGTTGGAGTAAGGGAGCGCTTGGCACACAGCAGTTAGTGTGTATTAATCTGTGAGCGAAAGGGGATGTAGCAGGCAGTTTTTGTGGTGTGCTCTGTAAAGCTACCAAGTGTTGGATTATAATGTAGGAATTTACTTATACTAATATTTTGTGTTATACCGCACATAAAATAGGTAGTTAAAAACGATGAGTGATTTTATAATGGAATGTAAAGTGAAATGATGAAATGTAAATTTAATTTAACAAGAAAGGATTATTGGATCGATATTACAAAGAAGCTTTAGGAGTACATGTATTACTCGAAATATAAATGTGGAAGTAGAAGTCTTCTCGCAGTTAAGATAAAGAAATATTTTTTTTATTATTTTCCTTTTCCCAGCGCGTTAGTGTAAAAGAGCTGACTGATAATTGGTAACAATGCGTTCCAAGTTAAGTAACCCCAGAATGTACCGGGTGATCAAAAAGTCAGTATAAATGTGAAAACTGAATAAATCACGGAATAATGTAGACAGAGATATACAAATTGACACACATGCTTGGAATCACATGGGGTTTTATTAGAACCAAAAAAATACAAAAGTTCAAAAATGTCCGACAGATGGCGCTTCATCTGATTAGAACAGCAATAATTAGCATAACAAAGTAAGACAAAGCGAAGATGATGTTCTTTACAGGAAATGCTCAATATGTCCACCATCATTCCTCAACAATAGCTGTAGTCGAGGAATAATGTTGTGAACAGCACTATAAAGCATGCCCGGAGTTATGGTGAGGCATTGGCGTCGGATGTTGTCTTTCAGCATCCCTAGAGATGTCGGTCGATCACGATACACGTGCGACTTCAGGTAACCCCAAAGCCAATAATCGCACAGACTGAGGTCTGGGGACCTGGGAGGCCAAACATGACGAAAGTGGCGGCTGAGCACACGATCATCACCAAACGATGCGCTCAAGAGATCTTTCAAGCGTCTAGCAATATGGAGTGGAACGCCATCCTGCATAAACATCGTACCTTCCAGCAGGTGTGTATCAGTCAGGCTGGGGATCATGCGATTCTGCAACATATCGGCGTACCTCTCACCAGTCACGGTAGCACCTACTGACGTTTTGCTGTCCAGCACCATCTGTCGGACATTTTGTGATTTTTTTTTCCTAATAAAACCCCCTGTCACTCCAAGCATGTGTGTCGATTTTTCCCTCTCTATCTACATTATTCCGTGGTTTATTAAGTTTTCAAATTTATACTGACTTTTTGATCACCCGGTATGTAAACAGATTTGGTGTATAGGGTAGTTAGGTAATTCCCTTTTGCAGTATTTCTAAGGTTTGTTAACACAGGTATACGTAATTTGATGATCTGTCTTTATGCTTTTTACTGATGTTAGATAATACTTGTTGTACAAATCTCATTGTTTGTGACTAAATCAGCAAAGGAAGGTATTCGTTTAGTAAAAAGCAAGTAATTTTACTGAGTAATGTTATTTCTTTTTTCAGATGTTTTGAAAAGTCAAAGTTAACTTCGAATACAACTTCACTATTGAAAGAATCAGTGTTAGTAATTCACCCAAATCACTACCGTCTCCCTTTCCAGGTCATATGTTTTTTAAAGACATTCAATTTTTCTTAAATGTTTTCATTTAGCAGCCAAAAGAATATCATGTATATTTCAAAGTATTAAGGCCAGCACTGCACACCGCTGAGCCTGTAGCTAGTATATTTTGTTGTTCTTCATGAGAGACCGGAATATAACGCGATCCACATTTGCTGCTTTAGAGGTAAGACAATTTTAATTATTTGTTATTTGTACAGCGGCCAAAGTTACCAGTTTTCAACAGGTCCAGAGGATTCAGTACCTAAGGGGCCGAATGTATTTTGCTGTGACTGTATTTCTTTATTGGAATTGGGAGTTCCATTGCCCAATCAGTATAAAGTTTTACTAACAGTAACACAGAGTAAGCACACCACTTGCAGTTACAACACGCTACACGATAACTCCAGTTTTGTATGCATTACCAGTTCAGGCATTCATTTATGTATTTCAATACTTTTAAAGAACGATACACTTGGGCTGTATGGAATTATTTTCAGTGGCCTTCATATCTGTATCTACCTGTTTGAAACGGTTATGAGTCATTTCTATGTACGATTTAAGATAGCCACGATCGCTAGAAATTTGTCCATAGAATTGGGTGGTGGTGTCATCTTGTTTTTCTCGTATCCTAGAAAACTGTTCATCATTTTTATTACATAGTTCATTGAACTGTTATCAGTTTAGTTACTCTGTTTAACCATCACTTGCATGACATTTTTGAGCATCGCTTCCATATTCTTTTGAGCTGATGCGTCGGGTGTCGCCTGTATTGTGATTTGTGATGTGGAGACATCATCTACAACCATGAATGTCTCGTTTGTTGCATTATATGCAGAATTACCACTAATGGAAACTGACAGATTATTAAAAGGCTGTCTGAGTCCTTTGCACTACTGTGTCCTTTGACAGATTATTGGCATCTTGATTGACTGTAGAAGAATTGGGTGGTTCGTTGACCAGGTTGGATAAAAGATCCTGTTCTGACGCCTGTGTGTTAACAATATCTACCTCACCGTCGTCCGCGATGCCGGAACCGACAGTCTGAGCAAATGGTGAACTAGTTTTAATCATACTGTAAGTAAACTGTACGTTATTTTGGGAAACGGTAATTTTGGGAAACGAAGCTCACGTTCTCTGTGGTGCTTTGCAACTGTTGCACCACAGAGTGATTACTATTAGTTTCAACACAGTTGTCAATAATCGGATAATCGCCCATTTCGGTACCTTTAATGGTCAGATTACTCACTGGACCCTTAACACTTTTGCACGGCATCGTAAATCACATACAGAGACAAAGCAAAGACAAAAAAATTCAACTTTCAAATCAATGAAAAACAAGGCGGAGTATAAGAATGCCGATGAACTACAGAAAAAAAATTGTAGAGGTAAGTTGCGCCAAAAAAATCTAACCACTATTGTCGCTACAGAGTAGTTGAGAGAACAGACATATGTACCTGATTATTGTAATATCAAAGAAAGTTCTCAATGTGAAAGACTGTCAGAGCTGTCACCAAGTGTAACGTTCCTTAAAATTTATACCGTTCTTAAAAAATTTACGTGTTTTTTTCCAATGCATATGAATTGCGTAATGTTTGTGTTATGCAAATTTACAGTGTGATGTGTTGTTGAGCAAATAGTGTGTTTAATCAGGTTAACTGTAATCCAACAATATTAAACAACATCATCTGGAAAACCAATACGCAATGCCCATAATAAAATCAATCCAATCTGAAATTTACGCAAGCTCGTGAGCACCGAGTTCTATGGCCCTGTACAATAAACTGACAAAATGCCCTGTGCAAATAAACAATGGAATACATTTACCTTAAGTCTAGAGTCACAACGGATGTGATTTTGGTATTCTGTTCTCTCCACAGTAGGCATAGAAAATATTGAATCTTGGCACATCGAAGTGCAATACCGGCCGTAAAATAGCTTCATACAAATAATGTCAGTATATTGGATGACAAATGAATAACCTTGCAAATGTTCAGTGAAAATACTGTATATTGGCTCGGCGCTTTGCAAATCTTCCCATAATGGAACTGTTACAAATATTAATACGTCTTCTGATTGTGGTACATTAACATTTTTTATTCTGATTGAAAAATGATATCTTTTAGAAAAATATTCCTAGGATTTAAATAGACACGACTTGAAAGAAGATGGGGTACTGATAAGGGGTACGCTAAGACCGAAAACTTCAGTTTGAAAATTGTATTCAACTGAAGTTTCACACTCACAAAATCTGATATGAAACATGTTACATTAATGAAGTTTCACACTCACAAAATCTGATATGAAACATGTTACATTAATTTCAAAATGAGTGAACTTCTAAACTGTTCTACAATACTCACTTACTGTCGTAATTAGAAACACTTGGATTTTTACATGAGAAAAAGTCTGACATCGTTTGACAAAAAAGATTTAAAAAATTTAACTTCTCTGTATCAGGATTACAAAACACACAAAATATTACAAATCGGATATACCTAATCAGCCTAATCTCATGGAAAATACCTGGTTCATACATTCATGGGTCAGTATTGTAAAATTCAGTCAAATACACATATGGCGTTGCTGCATAATTAAAAGTAAATACATAAAATTTCATTACCTTACAAATTCCCCTTTGAGTTACAGCATAAATTCATTACTCTTCTATAATTGTCATGGACAATGGTCAACGATTGTTAACGACCAGTATCATTTCAATTCTTGATAACCTAATAGCTTCACAAATTAATAATACACACTTTACACATTTGTAGAAGCGACGACAACCTAACATTTACTCGCTCTGTGTGAGCACATACAATATAATTCATCACCTCATTTTATAAAACTGTATTGTGCTGCGTCCATAGAGCAACAACTAAATTCTCACAGCTAGCCAGTAGCTTTAAGTCTTATATAATACCCATAATAGAGTACAACGGCAACTGCCAATACGCACCGTGGGCTCCTACTTACAATCGATTCTGCCACTCGGGCAACATCTCTGGTTCAGTGTAGTCAATGATACAATCTCTTCTTCATATGACAACCGTTTAAGGTCACTTTTCACGAATTACAAAATCGGGCTACGCGTACAAGCGGGCACCTCACAATATATCCAAAAAACGTTATAAATTTTCTGACCCATTCGATTCGCGTACTGAAATAAAAATTTCTGTCTATATGCCTCCTTATTCTCTCTGGTTCCCACGATCCCTACGCTGAACGTACGACGATGACAACATAATAGTCACGCAGTTTTCTTCGGACTGAGACGTCTAGAACCGCTCGGCCACCGTGGCCGGCAGCCAGGGAATGGCATGAAAACATTCCGAGCCATAAAGCTTCCTCCTCTGGCCTGCTCCCCTCTGCTTTCAGACGCTTCACGCCGTGTACGCCAACGATCATGTTTCTGATGTAACATAAAACGTGATTCATCTGAAAAGGTCATATTTAGTCATTCAGTAGGCGTCTAGTTGCCGTATTAGCATGCAGATTCCAGCCTTCGTCACTGACGAACAACAGTCAGCATGAGTGCATGAACTAGGCGCCTGCAACGTCAGCTTACTAGTCGTTGGGGAGGAACTGTTTGTATCCCCTTGGTTCATCTGGACAGTCAGTTGCGCAGCAGTTTTACTTTTATTCACCCGTACACATCTGTGCAAACCTCGTATATTATCTGTGGTGCACTGTAGTTGGCTCGGCGCCGGTTTCGGATATCGGTGTTTTGCTATGCTCGATACACTTTAAGCAAGGTGGCACGCGAACGGTGCTGCCACCTGCTGTCTGCGAATGGTTACTGCACAGTCGTACATAGGCGGTGGTTACGTGAATGCGATTGTGCTGTGTAGCTTAGATGGTGACACAATATGTATAGAGGAAAAGAGCGTAAAATCCATACAATCTGTCGAGCAGTAAGCTATATTACATTTTCATTAACAAAATTAACCAAACTCTGTCAGTATTCATTCTATACGATATAGGGTGCCTCAAACGTTTTGGGTAATTTTGGAATGGTTGATAGCGGGTGCACAACCGATTATATTGAGAGAAGGGATCATTGATTGTAAATGCATTCGCCAAACAATAACATAGCTCATAGTAATTGTTCGAAGTGAAGACTGACAGTCACAATACAAGTATGGCAATGGTGCATGAAGTTCTGTCACACACTCTCGAAGATCAGTGGTGTCTGTTGCATCACGAGAGAGGCAACTTGGACCCTAGCAAGCAAGTCTTCATTTTTTTTACGGGGGTTTCATATACCAATGTCTTGAGGTGTGAGATCCTGCGATCGCGCTGGCCGTGTGACTGGTCCTCCCCTCCATTCCATTTTTGAGGGTACCTGTTCGTGACACGCTCGTGGACACTAACACCGAAGTGACCTAGTGCACCGTCGTGTTCAAACCACATCCTACCACATTATTTTGCTGACAGCAAGGGCTACAGTCTCAGGGACCTGTGTTATTAGGTGATTTTAGCCAATACTTTGAGAAATAATCATTGTTGGAGACCACCGATGTGGGTAGCATGTGGGTTGTCCTTTCTCCAGACTTGGCTGTTGCGGATGTTGAAAACACCATCACAGGCGAATGAGGCCTAATCCGTCACCAATACTAACTGGCCGGAAGTTATACGCTGTTTATTACCTGCTGCCTGTTCCAGTGTACAACAGACACCCGGGATCCTTCCGAGTGTGCAGAAGAACTGCAGGTGACATTGCAATACATGAATAGTGGAACTCGGGGCAGAACGGGATAGCGGGGCACAGTGGGAAATTGCTCTTTTCTAGACTGGACAGTGTTGCAACGTGTTGTATGGGCATGTAACTACTTCTCCGAATGGAAGTTAGGGGAGCCACTCTGATTTAGTTTGAAGTGCGAGATCTAAGTGAATTGTTGTCTGTCACGTTACCGCTTGCGTTGTTCTAACGTTTCGTGAATTTCATCGCCAGGTAAGTTGTTAGTTGTTAACTGTATACCCTAAAATGACACATTCCCTTAAAGTACATGGGATTTGTTATACTTTAGTTATTTAATGTGTTTAAATACGTTAGTTATTACACTCCGTAAAAGTTGTTAACCTCAAAAGTGCTCTTGGGGCGAACGGGACGGGGCAGAATGGGGTAGTGTCCCGTTCTGCTCCGTCATATTTTGATGCAAGTAGAAAGAAAACCCAGTCTGGATGTTCATGGATGCCAGACTCTCACAACCAGCTATGTCCGCCGAACAACTCAGCTTTCCAGATATCGCTCGAGGCTGTCATTCCAATCCCACTAATCTGTCGAAATACTCGGCGGACTAGAAGACGAAAAGGAAAAACCGTCGTATTAACAGATTCTCCTTATAAGAAGGAGCTGCAGAATGCTGTCGCACTTAAAGTAGGCCTACAGAAAGGAGGAGGGTGCACAAATATAAACAGTGTCAGGACAGAGACGTCAGGTGCAATGAAACTTAAGGCAAAAGTATCAAACTGTACACCCAAAAAAACCAAAACAGAGGACATGAAAGACCTTAAGAAAAATAAAAGGAAGAAGATGAAGAAGAAAAGAGAATCAGAGAGAGACGATGCTGAGTGTCTCTACTGTGGGAACTTCTACCCCGTTTCTAATGAGGGCTGGGTCGCATGCCAGAGTGGGCACACAATTCATGTGCTGGCATAGACAGTGAATATGAAGAGGAAATGCTGATTTGTGACTGTTGTCGAAAGGACTAGTAGTTAGTGGCTTGGTGGTTATTAAGCATTGTACATTTTTCAGAATGATATTAAAATATTTTCTTATTTTGAAGAATGACTTTTTAATTGTTTAAATTATACATTCATTAGTCTGAATTGCCTGTTATACATTTCGTCATAGTTTAATACAATATTCGTAATTCAAATTCAACGTTAATGCAATAATTTAAAAAAAATACCCTTATCGTATTCTGCCCCGTGGGTGGGGCTGTACGGGAAATATGCAAGACTTTCTTTGAAAAATTGTAAAAAATGCAAAATGTATTGTTTTAAGTGATTTTAAAATAAGGTACATTAGATTACACTACAGGGTGTTTTTTACCACTTTAAGAAGTGTTTCCTCGTGTTCCCTTATTTTATAGAAATTGTTAAACATTAAGTATCCCGTTCAGCCCCGATTTCTCCTACATGCGTTGTGAATGGCGGTCGTTTCTAGGAACAATTACTACGAGAGTCGTTCTTGTTGTTATTGGAAGTACGCCATGTTCAGGACAAAATGAATATACATTTCCGACCATTGGTTCTCTGTCTCAGTTTAATCCTTTCTGGACTCCTAACCATCCGTTTCAGTTTGACGCCAAAGGTTGGAGATATGCTGTATTCAGAGTTTCAGACATGTTGTGAAGGAATTTGTATCAGCGCCTGACGGCTGACACTCATTTTTGGAGATATTGAAATACATAGGCCATTTTAGCCATTTGTTAGTGACTAAAACCCCGACAAGCATTTGAGTTGCGACGCAGTCTGAGACGGGCAGCAGGGAGTGTTCTGTGCGGCCGCCTGCCCGCCTGTGATAAGCGACTTGTGTAAAGCTGTGCGGGCAGCAGCAGCGGTATCGCCGCGCCCTACATCTCGCGGCCCGCCTGCCGATTGTCCACCGCCTCCTACTCGCACAGCAGGGCAGAGAGGGGACAGAACGGGGTACCGGACCGAGGTGAGTCGACGTTATCAGCCGCAGCAACGGCCGCCAACTTGCCACCACGGCGGCCACGTATTGTGGCGGTCTTCTGCGCCCTGCTTCCTGCAAAATATATTCGCGAGCGTGGCTAGCCCCAGGGTGCGCGCTTGTTTTACGGCTCCGGTCGGCCGCCCACGGAGATAAGAACGGCTCACGAGCAAGTTGTAACGGATGCCCCGCGGGAGCCAATAACACTGCCCGCCTATAAGAGAGTTTACGTAGCGCAGCTTGTTCATAAAAAGTAAACGGGCTACTTACAAGCTTCCTGGCTTAAAAATGCTCAAAGAGTGATGCCAAGGTTTAGTGTCCAACCTCGTCCTTCCTCGCTTAAGGACGCCAAGATTAATGCCTAAAGGAGAGAGAGTATTAACTTGTCTACAACTACATATTCTGATGCATTTTATGTAATATTAAAATATTCAAATCACCGTCTGAGCTATTGTAAAAAAAAAAAAAGAAAAAAAAACTGTAGGTCTGTTTTCGCCACCGGCTGCGTTGATCGACATCAGGTAACGTGTGCTTCAAAGTAAAAGAGACGCACCTCGCCATATTTAGCCGTCACCGCCTCCACAAACCGTGAACCATGCCCGGTAGAAAATCCCGCAGCATCCACGTCAAACTCGACTTCTGTAGCTCAATTTTGTGGACAATGTAACTACTGAAAAGTAGAATGAGATTTTCACTCTGCAGCGGAGTGTGCGCTGACATGAAACTTCCTGGCAGATTAAAACTGTGTGCCGGACCGAGACTCGAATTCGGGACCTTTGCCTTTCGCTTGCAGAAGTAAAGCTGTCAGAACGGGGCGTGAGTCGTGCTTGGGTAGCTCAGTTGATAGAGCACTTGCCCGCGAAAGGCAAAGGTCCCGAGTTTAAGTCTCGGTCCGGGAAACAGTTTTAATCTGCCAGAAAGTTTCATGTCACTCCGCTGCAGAGTGAAAATCTCATTCTGGAAACATCCCCCAGGCTGTGGCTAAGCCATGTCTCCACAATATCCTTTCTTTCATGAGTGCTAGTTCTGCAAGGTTCGCAGGAGAGCTTCTGTTAAGTTAGGAAGGTAGGAGACCAGCTACTGGCAGAAGAAAAGCTGTGAGGACGGGGCGTGAGTCATGCTTGGGTAGCTCAGTTGGTAGAGCACTTCCCCGTGAAAGGCAAAGGTCCCGAGTTCGAGTCTCGGTCCGGCACACAGTTTTAATCTGCCAGGAAGTTACTGAAAAGTAGTTTGCAAGCGCAGAGTGTTGTATATAGGCCTTGTCAGTGTCGTCAGAAACAGTTCACAACAATAATCATACTATATAAGTGATACACACCGGATGAGGGTGCAGGGCTACTTCACGAAACTCATAGAAGACATTTCTCGAGTTACCGTACTAGTAGCGGCGTACTCCTGAAGCAGTGCAGCAACAGTTTCTTTCGCCGGGTGGTGGCGATTAGAAAACTCGTTGTAAAGTTGCTTCTAGACACGCTACACTTTGCTCATAACCCGAGAACATCATTATTTGCATAGTTGTTGCACATGCTCTGCGTAACCAGAGATATTTGCAAAAAATACTGTCGGTACTATCCGTTTGCCCCTCAAAAATTTTATGTAGGACTGCGACAATAAATTGCAGCTCTCTACGAACGTTTTATACGTTAACGAATGACTATGCTCACGAGTAACAGCTAATAAACTCAGTAAGTAAATTAAGTAAAATTTCAGACCGAATCAACTCACTTATAAATTGACAAGAGGATATGCAGTATGTTTTACAAATCTACTTCGTCTGATTGCAAGACTACATTTTTGAGAGTTAATCACATATGCGTCGCAGTCCATGTTTCTTTCCGTTTTGCCACATCTGTCAAATCTTTATTCATCGTCAATAGAAGTAGAATCTTCTAAGAACTTTAAACTTGCTGTGATTTGGAATAGTAAAACTTAGCTGAAGAAAGGAGTAAATAGATGAAACTCTGTACACAATCTACCGCGGGCAGTTATTAACTGTCAAGCACTTCACGGCCTGTCTCCTGGAAATATTTTAATAAATTAACTTACGTATGGATACGAAAGGAAAATACGTTTTCTTAAAAATTTCTAGAATTACTCTTCAGTAACTGCATTAAAGTTCGTGAATAAGTGGGTAAGAAGCCATTCAATAAAACAATGCAAAAGATGAAATTAATGGAAAAGGTCATGAACGTAGAAGATTAAATTTTTTCTGCTGCATACAGCAGCTGGTTGGACTAGATACAAGAAAAATGAAGAAACAAGACTTAATAATTAACAACTCGTATTAAAATTAACTTTAAAAACTGTTGTGTGATACAGTGTGACAGATTTAAGGCTCGAGTCATATAAGCTGTTGCAGATGCAGTGTTAAATTAGTGTGAGAAAGCGATTAATTTGTGATGATCTATGTTGAATTAGCAAGTCAACATAAATGATATAGGTTTTATTGAAAACGAATTAGACGGATTTGAATTAGAAAGGTAGATAATGATAAGTTCCATGATACTAGAGAGTTTCATTGTAACGAACAAAGGGAAACTGCGAGGAATGTGCTGCAGTAAAACCAGGCTGACGTTGCATCGCACAACGATGACGTCAGTCACGTAGATCCCATCAATGGTGCCTTACTCGTATGTACAGCATGGAGAAAAATTGTGTCACGAAATTTTAATTCTGGATAGTTGATGCCAATACGAACCAAAATTACTAATGCTGTGTAGGTCAACAACGCACCGTTTTTAAACTCCTGAAACTTGGCGCCATACAATCCTTTTGGCCGCAGGATTGCCCTGTTGCCGGATGCTTTGGACAACGCATGGCCACGAATGCATTGCCTGCCGGAGATCGGGGCGAGGGACATTTGTGTGTGTGAAAAGACAACCATATCGTTGCCCGTCAACCGACCAACGGCAACAGGGCAATCCCACGGTCAATCGGAGGGCGTGGCGCCAAGTTTGCGTAGTTTAAAAATGGTGCGTTGTCGACCTTCACAACATTATTAATTTTGGTTCCTACTACCATCAGCTATCCAGGGTTAATATTTTCTCCACCCTGTATAATAGTGGTAAATGGAAGCAAGGCGGAGGATAAAAACAGTTGTTAAGTTCGAAGAGCTGATTTAAATAATAAGGTCATAATAAGGTCATCGTAACGTGCCTTCATGCATTGCACGATATGTCCTGTAGTGAGACAGATGTAAATAGCAAACTTTCTTAAGTACATGTGAACTGCTAACCAGCTAAAAGTACAGCTATGTATATGCTTACGTCTTCGTTGCATCGTAGGTATTACAGGACATGTGGTCGTCAAAAATACGCACATTTATCGTAACGAGCGAGGCTTCTTTTTATCTTTAACACGAAATAACGCAGTGTATCAAATTTCATGAACTATGATCGAAGATCATAAATTATTCCATAACAACAGATTCTTCGA
Source organism: Schistocerca nitens (assembly GCF_023898315.1). Taxonomy (NCBI): domain Eukaryota; kingdom Metazoa; phylum Arthropoda; class Insecta; order Orthoptera; family Acrididae; genus Schistocerca; species Schistocerca nitens. The sequence continues at coordinate 784,743,419 of NC_064617.1, forward strand.
CCAGATGTAATTTGTAAGTTACATATTCATAATCAGTACATATTTTCACACTTTTCACTTCTTGTTTTCGCGGTGCAGTAACATCAATAGTTGATGTGCATACATCAAATCCCAGAACTTTACTAGTTGTTCCTACCTACCTACTTGTATTTCTAAAATGTTTATCATATTAACGGCTGGCATTGACAGTTCTATCAATTGTAATAAAGGCCAAATTGGTAACACACTGACAACCTTCTCCTGTATGGAAACCTCCAGCTGCGAATGTCTGAAATTACGAATTACCTGTTTTCAAAGACTTCTGTAATTTATACAGGGTGGTCCATTGATAGTGACCGGGCCAAATATCTCACGAAATAAGCATCAAACGAGAAAACTACAAAGAACGAAACTCGTCTAGCTTGAAGGGGGAAACCAGATGGCGCTATGGTTGGCCCGCTAGATGGCGCTGCCATAGGTCAAACGCATATCAACTGCGTTTTTTAAAATAGGAACCCCCATTTTTATTACATATTCGTGTAGTTCGTAAAGAAATATGAATGTTTTAGTTGGACCACATTTTCCGCTTTGTGATAGATGGCGCTGTAATAGCCGCAAACGTATAAGTACGTTGTGTCACGCAACATTCCGCCAGTGCGGACGGTATTTGGTTCGTGATACATTACCCGTGTTAAAATGGACCGTTTACCAATTGCGAAAAAGGTCGATATCGTGCTGATGTATGGCTATTGTGATCAAAATTTCAAACGGGCGTGTGCTATGTATGCTGCTCGGAATCCTGGACGACATCATCAAAGAGTCCGGACCGTTCGCCGGATAGTTACGTTATTTAAGGAAACAGGAAGTGTTCAGCCACATGTGAAACGTCAACCACGACCTGCAACAAATGATGATGCCCAAGTAGGTGTTTTAGCTGCTGTCGCGGCTAATCCGCACATCAGTAGCAGACAAATTGCGCGAGAATCGGGAATCTCAAAATCGTCGGTGTCGAGAATGCTACATCACCATCGATTGCACCCGTACCATATTTCCATGCACCAGGAATTGCGTGGCGACGACTTTGAACATCGTGTACAGTTCCGTCACTGGGCACAAGAGAAATTACGGGACGATGACAGATTTTCTGCACGTGTTTTATTTAGCGACGAAGTGTCATTCACCAACAGCGGTAACGTAAACCGGCATAATATGCACTACTGGGCAACGGAAAATCCACGATGGCTGCGACAAGTGGAACGTCAGCGACCTTGGCGGGTTAATGTGTGGTGCGGTATTATGGGAGGAAGGATAATTGGCCACCATTTTATCGATGGCAATCTAAATGGTGCAGTGTATGCTGATTTCCAACATAATATTCTACCGACGTTACTACAAGATGTTTCACTGCATTACAGAATGGCGAATTACTTCCAACATGATGGATGTTCTGCACATCGCGTGCGGTTGAAGCGGTATTGAATAGCATATTTCATGACAGGTGGATTGATCGTCGAAGCACCATAACATGGCCCGCACGTTCACCGGATGTGACGTCCCCGGATTTCTTTATGTGGGGAAAGTTGAAGGATATTTGCTATCGTGATCCACCGACAACGCCTGACAACGTGCGTCAGCGCATTGTCAATGCATGTGCGAACATTACGGAAAGCGAACTACTCGGTGTCGAGAGGAATGTCGTTACACGTATTGCCAAATGCACTAAGGTTGACGGACATCATTTTGAGCAATTATTGCATTAATGTTGTATTTACAGGTAATCACGCTGTAACATCATGCGTTCTCAGAAATGATAAGTTCAAAAAAGTTACATGTATCACATTGGAACAACCGAAATAAAATGTTCAAAAGTACCTACGTTCTGTATTTTAATTTTAAAAACCTACCTGTTACCAACTGTTCGTCTAAAATTGTGAACCATATGTTTGTGACTATTACAGCGCCATCTATCACAAAGCGAAAAAAGAGGCCCAACTAAAAAATTCATATTTCTTTAGGTAGTACACGAATATGTAATAAAAATGGGGGTTCCTATTTAAATAAACGCAGTTGATATCCGTTTGACCTAGGGCAGCGCCATCTAGTGGGCCAACCATAGAGCCATCTGGTTTCCCTCTTCAAGGTAGACAAGTTTCGTTCTTTGTAGTTTTTTCGTTTGACGCTTATTTCGTGAGATATTTGGCCCGTTCACGATCTATGGACCACCCTGTATAAGCTTTTTCACGGATCTCACACTGAAAGAAGATAATCGTTTACTTCCACCAAATTACCTGCCCTTGGTCAAATACCGGCAACAGTAAAGCACCCAACGCAACATTCCGCAAGTAGGTGGTTCACAGTTGACGTATGGCCTCGCCATGGCTATTCATCGTCTTTCCTTGTGTCGGGTGTAGCAGTAAACAGCACTCCCAGTAAGTCTTTGATCCACAGACGACGTGCCGGCATTGCCTGGAAGATTGAGAGCGATCTGGTTGCTTTCAATTCCGAAGCCCATTGCGCTCTATCTCCGATACTTTGTAGTTCCCTAGAGTCTGTAGAAACTTTTGTCCAGATATTACGCGGCGCCTGCTGATTATTTTGCTAAAATTGCCCTTACAGTTATATTTAATATTACAGTAAAATACGATGCACGCGAAAAGAAGCATCAAAACGAAGGAATGGGGAATAATCACTAGCTATTTCTGATAAAAAGTGTCTCTGACAACTGTTTAGTGAAACATCAGCGATACGTGACTCAGATATTACAATGTATTATTACTGACTTTTAAAAATATAATTTAAGTCTCAACCTACAAGGTTTCTGAGTTATTGATCATTTTATTTGTTGACTGTTACATTTGGTACATTTTTCCTTACATTTTCCTGTGCTTTCTTCAGGTCTTTGCATCTTATATTTTTTTCCAAGATTTCCTTTTTGCCTTAGAGGTTTCTAATTTATCTGACGTTTCGTCTGTCATCTGTACTCATGATGTTCGTATTTGCGATGAAAGCGTTTAGTTTCACATCAGCCATCAACTGTGATTAACACATCCTACGTTCCTTATCTTTGCGTGCATTTATTATTCTGGTACGTAGGACAGCTATTTACCCGCTCCACACTGTTCGTTCAACCATACATTTTGTTCCATATTCAACAAAACTGTGTACGGTAACATAAATTAAACATATTATATTCTTGCCAAATTCAAACTCGTTAAACGGATTACTTTAAAGTAATTTGGAGTTTTACAGAAACTTCTGATAATCTCTTAGCCTCACTCGAGAGTTCATTATGGTTGTAGCACCTGCGTGGCTTCCGCATCACAATAAAGTCACCAGAATTTGACCTTTATGCCACATTGCGCAACACGTTAATCGCATTTTATCTCATTCTTTCTGGTCGTAACACTGAGTTATAACAACTTTTGGTAGCAGACGAAAATGATATACTCAAAAAGATTCTTGAATGATTCCCTTATAAAGGCCGTTTTGCATTTTGACAAATAACTCGCATCCTAAACTTTCGATTTTCAGTGACACGAAGCCACGCCCTCCACCCGCCCCCAACCCCATCCTGTCTTCACTGTAAAGATATCCTACGCAGGCGGGAAGGAATGTGGTAAGTGAAAAAGAAAATCTGTTCGAACAGGGCCTAATTTTTTGAAAACTATAGTAATTGAACCAATTATGGCCATGAAACTTTCAAAATATACTGCTCCAGGTGTTTGAAGAATGCGTAATACCCCATTTATTGAGTAGGTTAGCGCTGCCACTGTGTCACCTATCAGCCAGAAGGAAATGCCGCTTATGAACTAGCAGATAAGAAATATTCAGAGTTAAACCTAGCACAAAACCAATGAAGGGTGCATAAAAGGTGTTATTACTACAATGCACTGTAATTCGGACCTGCCAATAAAGTGAGTAACGTAATTCGTCAAACCAGTCTTCAAACTTTTTTTTTTTTTTCAGGATGGTGCAACATAGAGATTTGCCTTTTTGTAAAGCTTTATCATAGCGAATATCCCTTTGTAGAATAAAACATTCATCACGAAATATTTGAACTAATTAAGCACAAAGGAGCTTACATTACAGACTGCAGCGTTAGCTGTTTGTTTAGCGAATTTTATGTCGCCTTTCTACTGCGAGTACACAATGTGTCTTATTGCTAGTAGCACGTTTTATTTGACAGCAAATATGGCCGAATAAGTAAACATGCTGTTGCCTGCGAAAACTAAAACGCTTCGTTATAATTATGAAGACTGGCTATGTACCAGGCGTTATCACACTATCGGAGGATTCAAATTTCTTTTAGTGTTCCTTCACCTTGTACCTCAATTGTTCTAGTGCACCATTTATTAGAAAGCGAACGTGGAGTATAATTTATGACTCACCTGTTATTATGCAGGGTTGTAGCATTTACTGCTTATCAGTAACCGTAGAAGATCGCTTTACCCACTCACTTCACAGGAAAATGCACCGTGGCGGGAACCGCGTGCGTTATAGGTTCCTGACCACCACACACCTGCGCTTCCTCACTGTATTGCCGTTGTATCCAATTATCAACCTCTCTGCAGGCTGCGCGCTTTCCATTCCACGCGGTAATTTACGTTTTAATTACGATGTTTGAATCCACCACATAATCGCAGTAACGTTTACGATCCTCAGTCGTTATGCGCCGTCCATTAAAAGTATTCGAAAACTGGATTTCCTCAATTTTAATGTAGTGCCTCTCCGTAATAACAGTGATAATCATAAGCTGTGAAACTGTTACAGTGCTTTTCATTCTACGCATCTATTTTTTTTTCTTTTCATGATGTATTTTCTTTTCAAGGGCAAGGCCTAATTTACGATGCCTAACAGTGGCGACTGCTTTTCTTGTATATTAAAAATACTTTTCCCCAAGGCAACCCCTGTTCATTCAATGAACGTTTCCAGGGAGTAGGCAAAACACATTTCCGGATCATCAGCGGAATATGCATCTACGTATTTATGCCTTTTGTACTACTTTGGACGCGATAGTTCTTACAGCAACAGAAACATGTGAATACGCAAACAGATGGAAGTTGTTGAGTCACAATCCTGTGAATGTAATAACAGGCAAAAATTACTGGGTTCTAATCCTGTTGCAAAGTGTGGATGATCCATAACTTCTGCATTAAATTCCTAAGTTCCTCCCACCACCAAATCATTTCTGTGGCTAGGTATATTATTCCAATGCAAGTTTACTTACTTTCGCAACTATGGCCTCGAATCATGAATTCTGCAATTGACTGGCTGTATTTCATTTTATCCTCATGAAGATTTAGAGATGATTTCTGTATGGTACCAAAAGTGACAGTTGGCTCTAAATAAAGACAAGTCTGAAGGCTGGAAATTTAGCTAGATATCTAGGTGTTACAATTATGACCTAATTAAAATGGTATGATCACATAAATAATGTTATGGGTAAGGTAAAACGAAGACTGCGTTTTATTGGCAGAACACTTGTTAGGTTCAACATATCACTGAAGATACCGCCTACAAAACCCTTTTCCGTCATGTGCTAAGGTACTGTTGTGCGGTATGGGATCCTTAACAGAGGTTGGCATTAGCGGAGGACATCGAAAATGTTGAAAGAAGAGCAACGAATTTGATACGCGAGAGGGATGGCAGTCACTCAAAGAAAGATGTGTTTCGTGCAGCGAGATCTCTTCACGAGTTTTTAGTCACCAACTTTTTCCCCGTAACGCGAAAAAAAAATTGTTAGCGCTCACCAATACAAGAAGTGATGATTATCGAAACAAAATAAGATACATCAGAGGTCGCAAGGAAAAATGCAACCTTTCTTTTACCCTCTGCGTTGTTCGATATTGGAACGGTAGGGGAATAGTATCAAGAGGGTTCGATGAGTCCTGCCAGACACTTGAGTGTGAACTGCATAGTAATCATGTACGTCTAGGTGCGTATTATTGTATTATTCCTAAGGAAACATATTTCCGTCAGCCGGCCGGAGTGGCCGTGCGGTTCTGGGCGCTACAGTCTGGAACCGAGCGACCGCTACGATCGCAGGTTCGAATCCTGCCTCGGGCATGGATGTGTGTGATGTCCTTAGGTTAGTTAGGTTTAATTAGTTCTAAGTTCTAGGCGACTGATGACCTCAGAAGTTGGGTCGCATAGTGCTCAGAGCCATTTGAACCATATTTTCGTCTATATTAATCGAATTATACACGGAGGTGACGGAAGTCGTGGAATACACGTATACAGATGGCGGAAGTATAGCGTAGACAAGATATAAAAAGGCAGTGCATTGGCAGAGTTGTTATCTGTACTCAGGTTATTCAAGCGTTCATACAGCGCAGTTTCCGCACGTAAGATGCGTCCACCGCCTTCTCGGGCACCGTGTGCCAACGCTCCAGTGGCAGCGGTGCGGCATACTCCAACGTGCCCACAGCGGGGGTGTCACAAGAGATGCAGCAGTCATACTGCTAGAGTTGACGGACACAATCAGGATAATGTCCCACGTGATTAATTCGCATCGCCGTGGCACGGGAGGGGAGTCGTTGGGTGGGAGTACGGAACAGGTCTACCCTAAGTCGCGACGCTCTTGCTCTGATTGTATTTACGGGTGATGGACTTTGGCTACGAACTTGGACACGAGTGATTACGCTGAGTTAAGTTTCACCTTGTTTTCAGAATAAACCTTCTAATTTGTAATTAATTCTGATTTTGCATTTGGTAATTTTACCTGGTATACAACAGTTTCCGACGCGGCTATGACCACACGACGAGAATTAACAGATTCTGAAAGCAGAATGGTAGTTGTAGGTAGACGCATAGGACATTGTATTTCGGAAATCGTTAGGAAATTCGATATCCCGAGATCCATAGTGTAAAGTGTGTTGAAATATCAAATATTCAGGCATTACCTTTCACCACGGACAACGAAATGGCCGACGGTCTTCACTTAACGACCGAATGCCTGGATGGTTCCTATGAAACAGCACGTCTGATTTCCTTCCTTAGTCTGTATTTATGCTCTGTCGCTAATGACACGACGATACGCTAACCCCCAACTCTCTTCCTCATCGTTAAAAGCTGACATCACTTGCTGAACGCTTAAGATAGGGAAAACGATGTTCCACTTGTTTAATTTCACGGGCCATAATTGCCGGAGTATTACGTGTAAAGCTTATGCAGAATGACAGTAGCACCGTGAAAACCTTCTAAAGTGTTGAAATTAATATCACGCTTCCGTTATCAGGGAACGGGAAAAATGGATGTTCTATTATTTTCCAACGGAAAGGAAAACAAAGTGCAGTCTGAATACGAAAAATCAGACGAGAGAGAACTGCACTGCAGAAACAGGACTGGCCTCTCCAATACGAACCGTGAGGCGCATACAAAGTTCTGCAGATGGAAAACACACGTTCGGAGCGGATGTGTTGCATTCTCTGGGGATACCTCGTCCCATCTCCTCTTCTGAAGCTTCAGTTTCCTCTCCACGTACATTTATCAATCTCTCAATACTCAACCTACATACCGGTGATGTTTCCTGCAACAAATTCTTTCTACAAATAATAGGAAAACAGGTTTTTCTCTCCTAGTAGAAACACGAAGAGTATATTGACGAATAAAGCCCAACATCGAAGGAATCATACTGGAGGTCCTTATTGTCTCCTCATTGCAATAGGACACAATTTATTACATGTCGTTGAAGAAGCAGCCTGTAACACTTAATGAATTACTGTCTTCTTACACTTCACTTAACGTAGATAAAGGAAGCATTATTCAAAAATAATAATTTTAATATGGTTCGTTGTAGACAGTGTTGTCGCGTTGACTGTGTTACTTTCGTAAAGAGCAAACCATTTTCAGCTACTATAATTTTCATTCCAAAGGCACGATGCATTTCGAGGCTTGAGGTTTTATTTTTAGGTACTTAGGGATGTTTGAAAACATGTTAGCACAGGCCCTGTACAGTGTAAATGTGCAGTTTGCAAATTCCATAGAATGTGTTAGAATACAGCTACAGTTCTTACAAAAGTAAAAAGAAAATAATATTGCTGTTGCCAGGACTGATTACATAGATTCCATGTACCGTAACTGTGAGCATACTAACGTGCATATAAACGGTCAACCTGCGACCGCACATTTGCACAAATTTCAGATAAGTCATATAATATCTCAATGTAGTGATGTTACATTTTTTGAAAACACATTTGTTGTTTCTAAGGTGATACGACGATATACACAGATGTAACTTATAGAAACGATTCATTCTCCTGTTTCTCCTGCAGATATCAGATGAGAATGGTTACAACAGTTAGATTCTGGCTTTTTTTAGCAATGAATAAATTTTTGACATTCCTGGCTTATAAACTCACTTTATTGTCTTACATATTTTCAGAAACATTTTCTTTGTGTGATAGCGTATCTAGTTGTTCATACAGGTCAAGCCTTCTTTCATTATTTTCTGAATGAGATACGATTAGGCAGTTTTGGATGTCAGTGTGTCGCCTGTTGAAGCTTAGCAATACTGGATTTTGCAAAGCGGGTGGCCGTGAAACCATCAGTGAGGTTTATGCAGCGTATATTGAAAGTTCTTCCTGTTTTTCCTGTGTAGGAATCAGGGTAACTGTTATTCTGTAATTTACATAGTCCTCTACGTTATGTTTTAGGGGTGTTTACGTTTAATATAAAAGACAAGTGATGGAACAAGTTTGTCGTTTGTGCAGAGTGATATATTTTAAATAAATTAGCAATCTTTTGCGGTTCTGTACGGAAAACTTATGAAGATGTGGGTAATGCCTGTTGTTATTCAGTTACTGATAGTGGTCTGTATTTCATTGGACACCTTGTCAATTGATTTTACTGAATGTCCTGTATTTCATTGGACACCTTGTCAATTGATTTTACTGAATGTCCTGTATTCATTCCAACTGTTTCGATGCTGTATGTTTTTGTGTCAGTGCTTTCAGTTTTAATGGTGACATTGACAATTGTGGGTCGTAAGAAATTTATTGAATTGTTTATTTCATCTTCTGTTACTAACTAAATGTTTTAAGGAGTGACTGTAATTTTGCAAGACTTTCATCAATCACATCTTTGTGCCATCGAACAGGAACAGAGTGTCTTCAGCGTCAGTTTATATTAAATCAGAATTGTGGACCAGATGTTTGTTGATTTTCAGGACTTGCAAGCTCAGTTCTTCGCCAAGTGGAGGACGTGGTAGTGTATATGGTAGCTCTGACCCCGACCCATTTCATATTCAGCAACTGCGAAGCCATTATTCTGGAATTTACAGGTGCGTTCATGTTGAGCACAGCTAATTGTTATGCCTCTCCCTGACGACAAATATAAAACTTTTTGCAATATGGACAAATAATGTTCTGTATCCCACTGTTGGCTAGCAAATGACTTTCATCTCTGCTATTGAAAACAACCTGAGCTGTGATGCTCCTCACATAGCAAGAAATCCTAAAGGTAGAGGTTTATAGCGTTTTTGATACACTCAATGATACCCATCCTAGGTGCAGGATTGTGCAATGCTTCCTGCATATAGAAGCAGGAGCATCGGACGGAGCGTATAGGAAATATGTAATTTTCAGTTTCTGCTTCCTACGCGAGGTATGATCACTCAGAATAGGACTGTAGCTATTGGGTAATGCAATAAATTTTGTTGTGTTTAACACAGCTTTCAAATTTTGTTTTCTCGAGGGAACAGATGTGAGATATGACAATGAAAAACTGTATGTTTATGTGTTACTTAGTAGTGAGCAAAAAGGTGTGTCTAGCTGTAGTTTTTCTATAAATTTTGAAACGACATTTTCACTTACATGTCAATCCCTATATCTACAAAGTTTATGGATTTATTGACAGTATTCATTGTAAACTTAATATTATTACGTTGACTGTTGAAATTATGAAAAAGTAAATGCTTTCAATTGTTGTGTAGTATCTGTTCACACACACGGTTCGTCATCTATATATCTGAACCCATATTTAATGTAATGAACTCAAAATTTCATTAATCAAAAAATGTTCAAATTTGCCCCTGAATATTTCAGCCAAACGTAGACTAATAAAATGCCTCACGGCTAAGCCATATTACTATACATAGAGAGTCTCTCTGAACTGAAACTTTTGTTGTGCTAAGAATGTCTGATTAGCGAGCTTCAAGCCATTCAAATCCATAAGATTGACCTTAGCTCTGCACATAAACTCTGCCAATTTACTAGCCAGTTTGTAAGATGAAACACTGAATGATGATAGAACTGGTCAGGTGCGTGTACCGTGCTTGTGCAGTTTTGGAACTCCATACAGCCTAGGAAGCACATCATGTCAGTTGATAACTTTGTTTCACTATCAGAAAATATTCTTTTATATGAACGGATTACACATTTAATATTTTTGTATAATTTAGTAGAGTCTTTAGAAAGGACTTGGCAGCTTTTAGGACTCTGGTACCATTAATTTTTCAAGTTATCACACTTATTCGAAAGTACGATACTGTTTCCTTATGTGATTTTGTGAAAATGATATTTGGTGATGTAATTTCTTTTTAAAGTTCTGGAGGGTGTTGAACACTTTAGCCTGTGGGATGTTAAACTCAAATGTTGTTCCTTTCTTTAGTACATGAGCAACACAATGATTCGTAATAGCGCCTGTAGTTAAAACATATTGGATATCTAACTTGATTACATCGAATTGTCGTTCTCGCAAATATTGTCTATTTGTCTGAAGGACCAAGTCCAACAAGTTAATGACACGCTGTGAAAACTTCTGTTTGCAATTTGGGATCAGAGGTGCACTTACACTTGGAGTCACAACTACCAGCCACAAATCCATGTCCTCCACCTAGCAAACAAATGGTACAAACTCAACCTGTTCGAAATCCTGGAAATCAACAGACATCTGTCCCACAGTTCTGATTCAACATTAAATAACCAAACACAGCTCAATACATTCTCTCTTATGAATTCCACATATTCCTGGCAGTTTTTCTTATGCTTTCCCCACTGTCTGGTCCTTTCTCTTCTTCTAAACTTCACCTAGTCCTCACAGTTTTCCAAATGCTTCCCAAATTTTCTGTTTCTATCTATTACTCCATTTTTCTGTAGTTTCTTATTTTATTATGTTTGTCTATGTACTTAATATGTTTTATTGTTACAACCGTCAGTTCTACCTTTTACTCTATTTATGTGTCAGTTTACATTTGTAATACCTCTTCAGTTTGTTGTTAGTACTATTCTCAAGTTCTAATTTTATTTATTGGGTTTGCTAACTTAATTAAAATTGTTAGGTAGGGACTGTTTTTAGAGTTAAGTCTAATGATTTTCTGGTTTGCTCCTTTTATGTTTATTTATTGTACACATTCTACCTTTTTAATTGCATTACCCCTGGGCTGCGAAAGACGACATTTACTATGTATTCTGCCGCAGTCGAGACGAGTAATATCTTTTCCAGTGTTATTATAAATATTATGCCTTATTTGACGATGATAGACAGTTAAAGCTCTGTAATCCGAACTCTTGTTAAATGAATAAATTAATCTGGTACAACATACACAACGTTGTGATTTTCGTTCATAGCCATTTTTTTCATACTGTGGGTAACACAGACCAGGATTTTGAAGCATCGATGAAGCTGCATCGCACATGAACGTTAGTAACTCATTTCACACATACATAAACTCAATAAACTGGCCTCATCAGTTTCTCCAAAAAAGGAGTAATTTTTAAAAAAATCTGCGATCTGATTAATACTTTGGCACGTTCATAATCAACTGATTCTCACACTTTAAATTGGAAACTATATTGCGTGCCAGTATTAATTACCTCTGCGACAGGTGCGATATTACAGTGAAGTCCCGGTGCATTAATTCCAGCAGTGATTACCCTATCCTTTATCTCTGTGATCTCTGTAATTGGCTGATGATTACTCGAACGTACAAGTTGCCACTTGAATTACATTGTTCGCACTCCGTGCGTTTACCATCTCTTGGGCACTAAGGTTTAATAAGAGAATAAAATTCTCTTTTTGGTTTAGATATGATAGCTATATGTGGTCAAAATTCTTGATGTACTGATCCGTACCGGACGTTCAATGTAATACATTCTTTTTCGTTTTTTGTAGCTAACCTGGTATGGGCTACATTTTCTAACAATTGAACAGTACTAAAATTTGCTAAAGTTCAGCACTTCGTAAGAAATTATTTCATTGTTTCGAATGCAAATTCCGTAGATCATTCAAGAATTTACTTCCCTAAATACAAAGTAAATGAGTCATTTTCATTACTTGCCTTTATTCGCGTACCGTAAGGATCTCCATGCGTCACCATTCTTATGGATTAAATGGCAGCATTGTCGCGTGTAAACAAGCACGCAGCAACTCAGTTTAAATTTTTTTTAATTCTGTGAACATTATTCCTGGATCATGGTGCATATTAATGACTACCTGTGGAATATCAAGCAACCCAAATTCCTGTGAGAATCCAGTTGAGATAGAAACGTATTCCCTGAATTATCTAGACATAAACCCTCACTGCTGACGTCTATGTTGTCTGGCATTAGTATTATCGCTGGTGTTTGGACCCACAATACCACAAATATATGGCTGTGCCTATAGAAATACATCACTTACCAGCTGCACATTTATTCGGGTGCATACAAAGTAGCTGCTAAAGTTCTATGGGCCGGTTTTGATATATAATTTCAACTGTGCAATATGTATGCCAAACACAACGTAATTATTTCCTTATGCTGAAGCACAGGATCATTAACGGCCTCTGAAGCACTTATCTTTCCGATTATCAGTTGGTGTGTGAGCGTGGGTCTGAATGGTTTTGGAAGGAGTGTTCCGCACATACGAAAGGATGTACGCCTACTTCACATAATACCAATCCTCTTCTAGCTGTTAATTTCGCGCTCTGACTTGCTGAGGGTTCTTTACTTCATGGGGTAAGTGTTCAGTTTGCCTGTTCTCAGACGTAGAATGCGATCTTTAGAGTAAGGTTCCAAAGACTATGGTAGTCTGTGAAGGAGGGTTTACGCTGAACATCTGTTTGTAACAATCGGCATTGTTTACCCGAGGTAGAATATTTTCCCTAAAGTCCCAAACACTGTAACACTAGAAGAATTATTGTATTGTGGTAGGAGGTAGGGGAGGGGGTGATGGCATCTATGTTCTGACTGGTCTGATATGTCTCAACACAATTTCCTCTACGTTTCCAACCTCTTCTTCCAGGGTAGCCCTTACGTGTGACGTCCTCGAATATTCGTTGCATTTATTCCTGTTACTGCCTTCCTGCACTGTTTGCGCAACACTAGGCTCAATCTGTGCCAGTGGTATCTTAACATATGTCCTATCGTCCTGCTTTATCTTTCCTAACACATGTGTTATTATCCTATCTTTTCTTCTTGTCACGGTTTCCGACGTATTCCAGTCCTAACCGATTCCACGAACAGCCTCCTGATTTCTCATTCACTTCCAATCCATATTTTATGTTTATTAAACTGTCCTCTCCGTTAAAAAGGTGCAGTAATTGTTCCTCACTTCCACGGACGGTGAAAACGCCATTAGCGAATCTTATCATTCGTATCTTTTCACAATGAATTTTAATTTTTCTCCTGGAGCTTCGGGCCGGCCATCCTTTCATCTCCCGCCCCATGGTAAACTATGATTTTGACAAGCATAGAACCACGACGCCCGTTGAATCAAATCTATATATCGATGTTAGTGACGAGAGAATTAAAGTCATCTACACAAATCAGTGTACGTAGTCTGCAGAGGCAATGCAGTGGAGAAACGATAAACTAAATGCTATTTCGATGGTGAACTCCATTTAACAATACTGAATAGGTAAGGAGTAACACATTTACCATAGTGTATTTGACGGAACCGTGACAAATGGAAAGGGCAACATCAGAGAGTCGAATTGGGAAAATAAATAGTAAGTTCAAAAAATTAAGGATGATGTTTCTTACAAAAGACCAGCAGTTCAGGAGGTCTTCAGAGATGAAGCTGACTCTCACATTGAAGAGGAATGGGGAAGGAATCCGGAGCGAGCTTTTCAAAAGAAAATAACGCATTAGTCTTAAATAATTTTGGTAATCAACGTAAAATCTAAATTTAATCTGGATTACCGAACAGGATTTGAACCGTCACCCCTCCGGAATGCAAGTCGAGTGTCTTAACCATTTTGCCGGCCTACTAGGTAGATCTAAATTCAGGTACGTGAAGATAATGTAAAAGGAAATGTTTCTGTTGGGCAAAGGAGCAGGTACCGAGGGCAGGCGCTTCGGAAACTTCTGGTATTCACCGCGCTTGGCCTTGTTCGCCCTATGTGGTTGAAATTCCGTTCCACTGTAACGTCGAGACAAAAGGGTCCTTTGGCGACTTTGCTTTAGGTATGGTGGACGACCAACAGCATTTTCGCACCCCCTGCGACGCAAATTTTCCGAACCAGAGAGCAGCGCAATACACTGGATATCAACAGCCAAACGGCATAGTTCTCGGATTATGCTGGAGGTTGTCCTGTTCTGAACAATGAATTAGGAGTCAATGACATGGGCATGAGGTCCTTTCTCTCAGTTAAGTCAAATAGAAGTGATCCGCTACAACTGATGAAGGGATAACAATAGTATCTCGTGTTACAACATCAAACGAATAATGTTTCTGCCTTGATGAAAGTAATACATAGCATTCTGTAAGTGTATAGAACGTTACCAGCAATACGGATGAAAAGTTGAGGAATATTCTTGATGATGCTTTTACGCAAAATACGACCATTGAGATTCTCTTCCGATCAGTACAGAAGCAGGCTGGGAGTATTGTGTTGTCAGTACAGAAGCAGTGGCGCGACTGTGAAACAAGAAGGGCCTACCACAGCTAAACTGAGACAGAGAAGATCTCACTTACTGTCAGATAGTGACCGCTAAGCATTGAAGAGGGTTAATGTAAAAATAACATGAAATCGCTTGAAGGGTTCAATCGTGCTACTAGTTATCAGCAGTTCAGCTAGCAAACTAGCAAAATGATTCTGTGTACTGAGTTAAAAGGGTTGAGCTACAGTGGTCGAACTGTTCCTCATAAGCCACGTTACCAGTAGTCAGTGTTAAGCGATACTTTAGTTAATGTAAAGAGCGAGTCCAGTGGACAGTGGATCCCTGTAAACGAGTGATTAATCTCGTTATACCGAATGGTAGTACGATACAAGGGTTTGAGTTTGAAAAATCCCTGGAGAATATCTGCCATCGTGTATGAGGGTTGTTTGTTAAATATGGTAAAAAATCGAGAAAAATGTTAGATTCATAAATAACTCACATTACTTCTCGATATAGTCTCCTTGGAAGGCTATACAGTTGGTATAGTGATCCACCAGCTTTTTCATGTTCTGTCAAACTCTGCAAAATAGGCGTTGATGGTACCTATCACTTCGTCATTTGGCGAAAATTTCTTCGCAGCAAGCCAAATCGTAACCAATTCAAATCCCAATTCATGCATTTTCGCCATTATTATTGCTGGTGGATAGGATGGTGGACTATCCTGGTGAATGAGCTCTTTTTTGAGTGCTAACCTTGGTCATTTATCAGCCAACTAAGGGTTAAAGCTATCCAGAAATGAAAGATAACAGTGTCCAATTGTTCAACTGGCTCTGAGCACTATGCGACTTAACTTCTGAGGTCATCAGTCGCCTAGAACATAGATCTAATTAAACCTAACTAACCTAAGGACATCACACACATCCATGCAGGAGGCAGGATTCGAACCTGCGACCGCAGCGGTCACGCGCTTCCAGACTGAAGCTCCTAGAACCGCATGGCAACACCGGCCGACAGTGTCCAATTGTGGTTCTACCTTTTTCCAAGTAATGGATGACGATTATTCCGTGGGAATCCCAAAAAAAAAAAAAAAAAAATTGCCCATCACCTGCGCAGATGAGAAAATTGTCGTTGCCTTTTTCTTTGCCCTTTCACCAACCTTTGTCCATTGTTTTGACTGTCCTTTTGACTCTGATGTGTAATTCTGGATCCTGGTTTCATCAACAGCCACAAATCGGCACAAAAAGTCTTACTAACAGTAATCAAACATTGCTAGACATTGTGTTGTATGTTATGCCAGATGCGCTTTTGATCGACTGTGAGAAGTTGGGGCACCCACCTCGCATACAGCATCATAGCCAATTGTCCGTGCAGGATATTATGCAATCACTTAGCTGAGATGCCTACAGTGTCAGATATTTCACGAAGTTTTATTCGACGTCTAGAGTTATCAAATCATGGATTTTGTCAGTGGTTTCCTTTGAAGTGGCTTCAACTGGTCAGGTGTATTGCGCCTCCCCTTCGGTGATTTTCCGACCACATCTAAATTCATTAATCCAAAAGTAAATGGTTTTCAATGAGGGCGCAAAGTCCGTGTCAACTTCACTCGCTTCTTCTTTAATTTGTGCAGCATTCCAGCCCTTCAAACGAAAATGTTTAATAACATCACGAATCTATGTTTTCTCCTCTTGCAATCGCATTCGACACTCTTACGAATTCAGACAGCTGTCACCGAAGAGCTGTACGCTGCACAATGCCGAAATTCTTTATAAGACCGTTGGGATAATGTTCCGTTTCTTCAAGGAAATTTACCAGACTTATCAAACGACCCTCTTAAAGTGCCAGTATGAAGTACAGTGTTTTTCGTGGCTAGGGCGTTGTCCCCTTACTGCGCTTCAGAAAAAACGTATTTTACAGCATTGGGTAGTGCGTTCAGTAAGGGAGTATTTCAGAGACGATACTGTCATGAAGCAGAATCTGGGTCGTAATTGATTTGTGGACAATAACATTCCTGATATTCACTAACATTGCCCATAGTTCGGACCTGAACCCAATGAAACCCCTGTGAGATAAGTCAGAACGTTAACTACCGTCCAGACTCCAGCGTCAAACATCACTTCCTTCTCTGGTGTTGGCTTTTGAGCTAGAATGTACTGCCATTCCTCCACAGAGAATCAGACACCACAATGAATGTGTTCCCAGCAGAGTTCATGACGTCATAAAGATAAACGGTGGATACACCCTATTTTAGCGTACGTGTGCCTGAATAGTGTAAGCCATTAGTACTTAACCTGCTGTAGGATTAGATTTTGCCTTTTGCCGTTTAACGAGGACCGTAACGGCTGTGTCTTTCAATATAAGAATTCCGGTGACCAATGGTCAAGCCCGTGATCTTGACGCGCGGGAATTTTGACCTACAATAACTGCAAACCCACAAAGAAAACTGATTTTATTCAAATTGCCTTAAAAGCAGAAATTAGTACCAAGATATACTGCTTACAGTTATTAAGCTACCATCACCAAAAATGTCAAACTTGTTGCGGGGTAACGTGTTACAGTAATGGTCACAACAGACATGAGTTCTAATGACGGTTGCTTAGCAGTTGAAGCCCGTCAATTTTTTATTGTTTTCAGCGATCGAGACGATATTTTGTATCAAAGAGCATATAGTGAGAGTGAATCTTCAGTCTTGGGCTCTGCAATAATTGTGGTGGACTGAGTTGTTACACACTGATGCAGACCACAAACGTAGCTTGTGTAGTCAGAGCCAAGCAAAATTTCGGCTCTTATTAAGACTCGTCAAAACGATAAGTGCTGTCACACCGTAGGTGACTAATTGTTTCTCTACTTTCTATCATCCAACAGGTTTTATGCGGTCTTTAACGATTACTTTTCCTGTTCTAACGTCGACATTCATTTGGTGGATATATTCTTTATGTTCCCCTACCATTTTTGTTCCCTCCGGGGCTTACTCAAGTACCATAGACGTGTAATGTCAGAGTAGCACTTTCAATCTAGGTCCTGAGCTATTTGCTAGATGTATTACAATCTCTGCTTTCCTATACAGCTTTTAACCTCTACAGCTCTCTCTAGTACCATCGGAGTTATTTCATGATGTCTTAATAGAAGTCTACCATCCTGTCTCTTCTTATTGTCAGAAATTTCGAAATATTTCGTTCCTCTCAGATTCTGCGCAGAACTTCCTCATTCCTTATCTGACCAGTCCACCTAATTTTCAACATTTGTTTCTAGCATCATATGTGAAATGCCTCGATTCTCTTCTGTTCCGGTTTCCCCACCGTCCATGTTTCACTACCACGCAATTGTGTACATTCTCAGAAATTTCTCCCCCAAATTAAGGCCTATGCTATTAGTAGACTTCTCTTGGCCAGTAATGAGCTTTTTGGCAGTGCTAATCTGCTTTTTATGTCCTCCTTGTTCTGCGCATCATGAGTTATTTTGCTGCCTTGGTAGCAGAATTCCTTAACTTCCTCTATTTTGTGGTCATCAATCCCGATGTTAAGTTTCTCTGTTCTCATTTCTGCTGCTTCTCATTATTTTCGTCTTCCTTCGTTTTACTCTCAGTCCCTATTCTGTACTCATTAGACTGTTTATTCAATTCAGCAAATTTTGTAATTCTCCTTCACTTTCGCAGAGGATAGTAACGTTATCAAGGAATCTTATCACTGATATCTTTTCACCTTGAATTTTAATTCCACTCTTGAATCTTTCTTTTATTTTTATCATTGGTTGTTCGATGTATAGATTTAACAGTAATGGCGAAAGAAAACATCCGTGTTTTACACTCTTGTTAAACTGAGCACTTCGTTCTAGGTCTTCCACGCTTATTATTCTGTCTTGGCACTTTTGCATGTTATGTATTACAAGTCTCTCCCTATGGATTACACGTATTTTCCTCAGAATTTCGGACATCTTGCAACATTTTACATTGCCTAACTCTTTTTCCAGGTCTTGACTTTAAAGTACTCCCATTATCAGCGACAACGTTACAATTGCCTCTCTGATGCCATCACCTTTCCTAAAGCAAAACTGATCGTCATCTAACATATCTTCAATTTTCTTTTCCATTCTTATGTACACTATTCCCGTCAGGAAATTGGATGCAAGAGTTCTTAAGCTTATTGTGCCATAACTGTCGCACTTGTCAGCTTTTGCAATCGTCGAAATTGTGTGGATGATGTCATTTCTGGAAGTCAGATGGTATATCACCAGGCTCATAAACTCTGCACCATTACTTAAACAGTCGTTGCTACGTCCCGAATAATTGTGGAAATTCTGACGGGAATGTTGTCGATTCCTTTTTCCTTATTCGACCGTAAGTTTCACCAAGCTTTTCTAAATTATGATTCTAATACGGCATCCCCTATGCTCCTCTCACTGAGGCCTTCAGTATACTCTTTCCATCCATTCGTTCTCTCCTCTGCATTTAACAGCGCAACTCCAATTGCATTCGTAATGTTAGTATCCATTATTGAAATTACATGGAAGGTTCTTTTGGCTTTCCTATTGTTGAGTCAGCCCTTCCGACAATCACTTCGTTTTCGAGATCTTCACATTTTTCATGCATCAATTTCGTCTTCATTTCCCTGCACTTCCTATTTATTCCATTCTCAGTAACTTGTATTTCTGTATTCCTAAAGTTCCATAAACATTTTGTACTTCTTTCTCTCATCGATCAACTGAAGTATTTCTTCTCTTCTCCCTGGTTTCTTCGTAGTTACCTCCTTTGTACCTACGTTTTTCTCTCCAATTTCTGTGACTGCCGTTTTTAGAGATGTCTATTCCTCTTCAACTGAACTTCTGGCTGAGCTATACCTCATCGCAAATAACTTTAAGCGTATCTCTTTATTCCTTAGTACTTCTGTATCCCACTTCTTTGTGTGACTGATCTCTTAAACTTCAGCCTACTCTTCATCACTACTACATTGTAATCTGAGTGTATATCTGCTCCTTGGCACGCCTTAGATTCCAGTACCTGATATAAGAATCCCTGGCTGAAATCTTCTCGTATCACCCAGCCTTTCCAAATATACCTCATCCTCTTGTGATTCGTGAACAGTGCATTCTCTATTACTAGCTGAAATTTAAGGTAGACTAAATTAGTCTTTTTTCTCTCTTCATTCCTAGTACCAAGCTCATATTCTCCCGTAACACTTTCTTCTACTTCTTCCCCTACAACCACATTGCAGTCCCATATGAGTATTATATTTACGTACTGAATTACATGTTCAGTATCCTCATACTCTTCCTGTATCTCTTTATCTACAGCTTGTAGCATCGACAGGTATAACTGAATCATCGTAATCGGTGTTGGTTTGCTGTTGACTCTGTGAGATCAATCCTATCCCTGAGCTGGTCACAGTACCCACTCTCTGTCCTACCTCCCTGTTCATAACGAATTCTATTCCCCTTACACCATTTTGTGCTACTGCTCGTATTACCTTATACTGATCTGACCAGAAATCCTTGTCTTCCTTCAATTTCACATCACTGACCCCCCACTGTATTTAGATCGAGTCTTAGCACTTCCGTTTTCTGATTCTCCTTCTTCTCTATTACATTCAAACTTCTGATATTCCACTCCCCGACTCGTAGAACGTTATAATTCACTGTCATCTCCCCTTTGACAGCCCCTCCCTGAGTTTCGAATAGGGGACTTTTTCGGAATCTTTTGCCAATGGAGAGATCATCATGACATTTTTTCAAGTTTAATAAACGTAAACATGGTCCGTATTAGGCAGTAACATGATTTTTATTTAATCGTGCGGTTAGCTAATTTCGACTGCTTGTCATTGTCAAGCACTTTTTCAAGTACAGGTCACCTGTCCTGTGGATAATCATCATGAGTCTTTAATGCAGTGGTTTCCATTGCATTCTACATCCTCATGCCTTTGACCCATGCTGATTCGTCCGCCTTGGTGGCAGTTTATCACGTTGATGTCCACTCCTCCGTCCTCTTTGACGAGGCCGTTGCCAGAATGAGGGTGACTTCTCACGCCGGAAGTCTTCGGCCGCCAATGCTGATGACTTTTATTAAAAATGTAAGTGGTGGTGGGGTTCGAAGCCGGGACTGAGTACATTTTGATTGCTAAGAAAGGACAATAGTCTTTTCTTCCCGTGTTGTTCGTTACTGTCGGGGCAGACGTCACGTGGCACCTGTTGAAGTTCCTCATAGATTTTTTGACTCCGTTTTTTTGTTGTAGAAGGCAAACAGAACTCTGACCGAACATTCTGAGCTACTGGGCGTCACATCCTAAACCACGGGTGTATTCTTATAGTTAGCATTTTCCTGAACGATTCCGTGAGGAACCTCTTCATTTCTCTTGCTATCAGTATACTTCATTAACAATATCCTTCTGTAAAACCACGACTCGAATAATATTGTTTTACCACATTTAGTATTCACTTCCATGCAACGAATACCGTGATCCCGAAGTACGTTCTCAGGAATTTCTTTCTTAAATTACGTCCTATGTTTGTTACTAGTAGACTTATAGAAAGATCTTATAGCCTTACAAGGCCAGTGTGAACTGTGTTTTGAATTACATTATTACAGTTGTTACTGATACCTCTATGCTCAAAATGAGTGCCCCTGGGAGAGAGATATTTATTGGATACTTTTGAAGCACGTATTTCAGTATAACATCGTCTTCTCTTGTGTTTATCGCTGTCACACCACAGGACGTTCGCCTGCCATAGTGCTGATGCTACATACTTTACGAAGTAGCCATTGAAGTTTAGTACAGGAACAACATGTCAATAGCACCCCGATCTGGCTGTCAATAATGTTTAGTGTTAAAAGCAAAGCAATTTTTCTCTCTCAAATGTGATCAAGATACGTAGTAGACTGCCTCACAAGATGCGTATTATATCAAATACTGAATCTGCGTGTAGGAACTGTTCTAACAACGAAAAAATGTATGAAACAACAGCTGGAAAAAGGACACCATGATAGAGCACGTACAGAAACATCTGGGAAGAACTTCCATGGTTCTGCAGAGAGCGTATATACAGCAAATAATTGACGGTGTTAAGTGTACAAGCTATTCTGCGATAAAGGGCTTGGTACAGAAGAGGAAGTGCTAGGAGGCTGCACGAGATCAGTAAGCATACTGTCGACCCAGACAGAAAAGTGACTTCAGAAAAAACACAAGGTTACAACTGCTATACTCTTGATCGTTGGAATGTGGGATATTGAGATATCGTCGACGTAGATTTTGATTTTTATCATCGACGTCTAATCATCGATCGTCGATAAAAATCGACTACAAAACCTCGACGTTAATTGACAAATTTCTAGAATGACGTAAAAATCATCCTACACTTGAATCTAATGTCACTTATGTTAGTCAATAAATACAGCATGCGCTAATGTATTCCAAAGCGCCACTCATAAAAATGAGATTTTTCCGCGTCTCATTTCTGAGGTTCTGTTGGTGATAGAAAGGATGGTCAAGGCTTTAGACAGCCCTTGGCCTAGGGACCATAAGTAA
The DNA here is from genome assembly GCF_023898315.1 of Schistocerca nitens. Lineage (NCBI taxonomy): Eukaryota > Metazoa > Arthropoda > Insecta > Orthoptera > Acrididae > Schistocerca > Schistocerca nitens. Next base: position 784,765,710 of record NC_064617.1, read on the forward strand.
ATGAACCGTCTCAGTGTCACTATCCTACGGTACAGTGTCAAAGCGTAAATATTACACACCTCCTCTTGCTTAGACAAATAGAGACAATTGCTTAGTTAGTTTTTTGCTTTTCACGTGAGCTACGATGAGCCTTAAAGGGCTTATGGAGACAGCACTAATTCATAGACGGTTTCTTATAAAATACCCAGAAAAGTTTTTAATTACTATTTTTTGTACCAAAAAATAGCCGCGGATTCCAAGTCGGCTATGCACAGCAAATGACTAAAACTTTTACAATATATTCCTACGAACCCTACCTCAATCAAGCTTGAAAATCTCCTTCATTTTTTTCCGTTTCCGAGATACAGACGTCCAAACTTACCATACATGTACACATAAAATACGCACGTATTTTCCATTGTGAGGCGAAATGTTAATAATAAATAACCGCAGCAAACTGCTCACATTTTAACGATACATTATCTATCAGCAGGCATTTTTCTAGATGTGCCTTCACCCCTTTTTCAAAACAAAAAAAAAATCCCATTGGCGAGAAACACTAAAAATGTGGTTTTTGAGTACCAAATTCGCGCCGCAGATTCCAAGACGACTATACACAACAAACGGGTGTAACTTTTACGATATATTTTTGCGATCCCTATGTCTAACAATCTTGAAAATTTTCTTGTTATTTTTAAAAGTTTTCGAGATAGAGAGATTCAAATTTAACCTATTTGCACACGGAAAATACGCACATCATATCGGGGGTGAGGCGAAAAGGTAGTTTATAAAGTGATATAGCCCGTACAAAAATATGGTTTATTTGAATTATTTCTGTTGTAATGTCTCAAATGGTGCATAACGCCCGACGGAAGACGCATCTTGTATTGTTGTTTTGACAGCAATAAAAGCCACTGGGTCGATCAGTCTGATGTTGTTCCTAGCAAGGCATATGTGCCAAAGGCTGGAACGTGTTACAGTTTTGATTTGATGACATCTGCTCTAAAGTTTAACCATTGTCTTCACGCAACGTAACGTTACATAAGTAACCTATGTATGTCATGACAGTTGTCACCTTGGTTAATGTTATTGTCAAACCTTAATTTTCTACGTATTATTTTATTTGGTTTCTTAAAATTTCATTCTTATGAAGACATCCCTACAGGTGTCGAAATTTAGGTCGCTGTACCAACCGGTTGGCTGTGTGATTCCTATGCTGAAACTTATACACTGTTGCTGAAAGACAGCCATCTTTAAAACTAAGGAATATCCAGCGGCCCAGTTTTCTAAGGCTGTATCAAAATACGAAGGCATAAGATGAAAATTGATAAACACAGTTAATTTTAATAAGCATTGCGAAGAAAACGGATATTTGCCAAGTTTTGTTAACTCCTATCTTAACATAAGACAGTATGATGGGTCCAAAAACTTTTCAGTGCCTATGTAAATGTAGGCTTCCGCGGCCGTTGTCACAGTGAATAAAATTCTTCTGGGTTTTAGCCGCTTCGTCATCTGTAACTGCTGGTTAGAAATACACCCTGAGGAAGGCTCCTTAAACACTCGCCGAAACGTCGGAATTTTACAGATGACAATGCGGCCTGAAACCCAGAAGAATTTTATTGACTGTTTTCAGTGCCTAGTTCTAAAAATTATTTCCGATAAAATTAGTGCTTTATATAACAAAAAGGACAGATAAAATTAATAGGTCTATGTTTTGTATTTTGAAGTCACTAAAATTTTTGCATAAAATTTAATTTTCATATTGATGCATTTTGGGATTTTATTAATGACGCGATGGGTAACTATAATAATTCTATTGCAAAACGACTCGAAAATAAGCTGGCTAATCTTAAAGGCATTTTATCTGTAAACATGTTTGTTTTAGGTTTCAAAGGTGTGAACATTCATTTTTCAAGAGAAGAAACTGCCTTGTTGGAAAAAGGGCTTAAATACAGTGTCATGCTTAACCTGTCAGACAAAAATGTAGAAAGTATGATTGTAGATCTGGTTCATCCTCAATGAACAGTTATAATTACGTGACAAAAACTGTTTCAATGGCTTTAATCCACTACTCGCGGAATTTTTTACTATGTTTTCCTGCCTCTAGTTCTGAAACATCCTTTTCTTCGAATCTCATAGATGTGTACTAATAAAGTTACCTCCATGCAGATAGTTTTTGGATTGCACAGCTGTTTGTATTAATTTTCTACAATATTCTATGCTTTACCTTGTGGTAATTTCTGTGAAGTTTATTAGATGGCGCTTAGTTGAACTTCATTTGCTTGACTACGTTGTATTTTCAAAAATACATTACGCTCTCTTCCTTTGTATTTTTCTTTTTAATTCAGTGTCGTTTACTTCAGTTATTTCTGTTGTAATGTCTCAGATTGGCACACATCAGTGTCCGCGTCCGATAGACGACGCAACTTGTATAGTTTTCGTGGCAGCAATGTAAGCCACTAGACCGATCGGTCTGATGTTCCTAGCGAGACATACGCGCCGAAGGCTGGAACGTGTTTGATTTCTGACTTGAGCGTATCTTTTCTATACTTTTAGCATTGCCTTTTCGTAATGCAGCTTTACCTAAGTAATCTTTCTATGTCATGATAATTGTCACCTTAGTTAAAGTTTTTGTGAAACTTAATTTTCTATGTATTATTTTCAAACGTTTCTCGACATTTCATTCTGTTGACGAAATCATTAGAGGCGGCGAAATCTAGGTCAGTGTACCAAAGAGTTGTTTGTAACCGGTTAGCTGTGTGATTCCAAGGTTGAAATTTATATAGGGTTGCTGTAAGACAGCCATGCTTAAAACTGTAATTCTTATGCACTGTTGTTTTTTGCTGCTTACTTGCTGATAAAAACCAGTACTGTACCACAGCTTTCCTGGTCGCAGCTGAGCAGGGTTGCCATCCATTTTCCGGCAAATGGTGCGGTCGGGATAACCTTCTCGTGGTCGGTCCTCTGCTGCCGGGTTATCGGGGGTGCGCGCCTGGATCAGCGTCTAAAGTGGGCGCATTCATTCCCCGCCGCAGCACCGTTTACGCTCCACCGCTGAACTATCGCTCCCTCAGCTTCCAGAGGCGACGCAAATGGCCGAACGTGACCGCATGCAGTCACCTTACAGATATTCGAGGCCTCTGGCGCAGCTGCATAGCATGGATATCGTGCCAATCGGATGTCTAGCCTCGAAAAAAGCACTCAGAAAGGCACGTATCCATTCCCCTCAGTACCATTATTGTTTGACATTTCCATATCTATTTATTTGGAGCGATATTTCGACGTATAGGAACAGTCAAAAGACGTGCAGGTAATGGTGAAACGAATCGAAAAGTTTCCCGTAAACCAGTATTTACTGAGCTATCGTTCCTTCTTCAGTTGCTCACATCAAACTAATTCATGCATAAAACGAGCACATTATGGAGAGCTTATGAGGTGCTTACTTTTAACAAAGCAAGGTGATCCGGTGATTGCAAAAAGCACGAATATTTCCATTAGTGTACCGAGCACAAGAGTGTCGTGTCTTTAAAAACATCGAACTTTCTCTAGTATTGACTGAAAGCTCTTGTGATATTCGAGTGAGTGTGACTTATTCCGACACCCTAATACTGCTGCCTGATCTGACCTGAGACAGTTTCCAATAACTGTACCAATAGAGAAAAACAGGCATTAATTACTAACTAAACCATTGAGCAAAGAGAAAAAGGACTGATAATCAACGTCTGCTAATTTTCTATACATTCCTCTGGCCCAACATACACAGTGAAATTTTACTTAGCGTACGCAACAAATACGCAGCAGTATTAGGGACTTTCTCTCCTATTCCATTTGGAGCTAGAAGGGTACGTCTCCCTCATCTGGCCTTTCCATGAGCCCAGTGCGAGATATTCAAAAATGGCTCTGAGCACTATGGGACTAAACATCTATGGTTATCAGTCCCCTAGAACTTAGAACTACTTAAACCTAACTAACCTAAGGACATCACACAACACCCAGCCATCACGAGGCAGAGAAAATCCCTGACCCCGCCGGGAATCGAACCCGGGAACCCGAGCGTGGGAAGCGAGAACGCTACCGCACGACCACGAGATGCGGGCGAGATATTCAATGGAGGAGGTTTGATTCTCTTCAGAACCACTTCGACGTCGTGAGAAAATGGAGACAAAGGACTACGGGATTTATATAGTTGACAGCTTCAAGAGGAAGAAATTTTATCAAAGCTCTTCTGTTTTACTTATCTATGCTATAAACTACAGAGAAACCTAAAAGCTGTAATATTAATTTTATTTTTACTCGATCAGTTTCTAGTCTAAGGTCATTACGCAGTCATCCTCAAAAACAGAAACCATATAGTAATATTGTACGTTACAAAACTGTGTCGCGGCACAGAGATAGCGGATGACACTTGGTGCCCACCAATTAGACATGCAATAACATACATTATGACAGCCCCATGAATATTCACTACAGTTACACACAGCTTTAGTATAAAGCAATACAGGGCAGAACTTCATTCACTTACAAGATACATCAGAGTGTGGAAGACATCAGGAAGACTAGGTTAGGGGGTGCTTGTTCGAACTGCGCCGTCTAGGAGCAGTTCTATCTTGTACTGTTCATCTTTTTTCAGCCTTATACAGGGTGTTACAAAATGGTACGACCAAACTTTCAGGAAACATTCCACACACACAAAGAAAGAAAATATGTTATGTGTATTGGAGTGAGGTCGTACAGCGCGGCTAACGGGCCGAGGGCAAGTGGAGGAGCGACAGGGCCAACCGTCGGCTTGCGCGAGACTCGCGGAGCAGGGGGAAGGGGACAGGGAGCGGGCGCAGCGCTGGAATTGGCCCCGGCCGCGAGGTAATTGCTCAAGGGAGGGTCAGAAATTCCTCCATTAACCCAGGGGGAGGAAATCCCACGTACCAGCCTCCTCTACAAAGATTTGCACGATAAGTGGATCCACGACCAGAACTTACCACTATGCTATATGCAAATAAATTGCCATATGTGGGTAGGACATCACATGTTCTTTCCAGGAAAGTAAAATCCCGGAAATAAACTCCATCTTTTTACGCTAGGAATACTGTTGCCCACAGTGAAGATAAGATTCCTCCTTTAGAACATAGTGGAATTTACAGAATTTCCTGCAATCTACGTCTAAATTATATGTACGGCAGTCAGGTAGGGCTATACCTGTAAGTAGGCTGTTTAGGTTTTTATATTGGTAACGCCATGTAGCGCTCTATATGAAAATCACTGACTGTGCTGTGTGCAGTCTGTGGCTGGTTTGCATTGTTGGAATTCGCTATTGTAGTGTTGGGCAGTTATCTGTTAACAGCGCGTAGCGTTGCGCAGTTGGAGGTGAGCCGGCAGCAGTGGTGGATGTGGGGAAGTGAGATGGCGGAGTTTTGAGAGCGGATGATATGGACGTGTGTCCATCAGTGACAGTAAATTTGTAAGACTGGATGTCATGAACTGGTATATATATTTTGACTTTTGAATATTATTAAAGTAAATACATTGTTTGTTCTCTATCAAAATCTATCATTTGCTAACTAAGCCTATCAGTAGTTAGTGAGTCCAGTACTTAGAATCTTTTATTTAGCTGCCACTATTGACGCTCGCTGTATTGCAGTAGTTCGAGTAACGAAGATTTTTGTGAGGTAAGTGATTCATGAAAGGTATAGGTTATTGTTAGTCAGGGCCGTTCTTTTGTAGGGATATTTGAAAGTTTAGTATTGGAGGGCAGCGTGGATGGTAAAAATCGTAGAGGGAGACCAAGAGATGAATACACTAAGCAGATTCAGAAGGATGTAGGTTGCAGTAGGTACTGGGAGATGAAGAGGCTTGCACAGGATAGAGTAGCATGGAGAGCTGCATCAAACTAGTCTCAGGACTGAAGACCACAACAACAACAGATTGCGTTGCGCTAAAAATATTTTGTGTCAGTTTAGTGATGATCAGAATAAGTAAAGAGAGAAATGTCTGAGTACGTTCAGTTTTGCTCAGCTGTTTGGAAATCAAATAACGTAAGGGATTTATCAGCACAGTAATTCAATAATTTTTCTAAGCGTACGTTTCATACCTACTAGACTGACTGTGCATGAAAGGAGTTGGAGACTGAAAAACAAATATTCCATCTTTACTGAACATGCTCTGAATGAATGTCATTCTTAATATCCGAAGTCTGATATTCTCCTTAAAGAAGCTAAAGGGATAAATCTAACATTACTTGAAATTCTGCTCATTAATAAACACAAATCAAAGAATCCTGACCTAGTCCTTAAGGACCAAACACGGTTCCATTACTCACATTTATTAAAGTAGAAGCCAGTTATTATTCCTCTCACCATTAGCTAATAGGCTAATTACAACTATTCCACACTCACATTCCATAAATTTCTTTCTTCCCCTGTTCGTCACATTAACCATTTCGCCCATGTGACATAGTAGCCTGTGCCATTACTCACTTCTAGAACATTCCTGCTATACAGGGTGTTACAAAAAGGTACGGCCAAACTTTCAGGAAACATTCCTCAAACACAAAGAAAATATGTTATGTGGACATGTGACCGGAAACGCTTACTTTCCATGTTAGAGCTCATTTTATTACTTCTCTTCAAATCACATTAATCATGGAATGGAAACACACAGCAACAGAATGTACCAGCGTGACTTCAGACACTTTGTTACAGGAAATGTTCAAAATGTCCTCCGTTAGCGAGGATACATGCATCCACCCTCCGTCGCATGGAATCCCTGATGCACTGATGCAGCCCTGCAGAGTTGTACCACAGCCGTCCACAATACGAGCACGAAGAGTCTCTACATTTGGTACCGGGGTTGCGTAGACAAGAGCTTTCAAATGCCCCCATAACTGAAAGTCAAGAGCGTTGAGGTCAGGAGAGCGTGGAGGCCATGGAATTTGTCCGCCTCTACCAATCCATCGGTCACCGAAACTGTTGTTGAGAAGCGTACGAACACTTTAACTGAAATGTGCAGGAGCTCCATCGTGCATGAACCACATGTTGTATCGTATTGTAAAGGCACATATTCTAGCAGCACAGGTAGAGTATCCCGTATGAAATCATGGCGGTGAATCGAGGAAGTACAGTACATACTGACGAAACTAAAATGAGCTCTAACATGGAAATTTAGCGTTTCCGCACACATGTCCACATAACATCTTTTCTTTATTTGTGTGTGAGGTATGTTTCCTGAAAATTTGGACGTACCTTTTTGTAACACCCTGTATAAAGGGGTTGACCGCATGTGCGGCAACAAGCATTACAAGATACATATTTAAAATACAAACAGAAATCTTTACACTAAGATATTTAAGTTACAATATGTAAAGGAAGCAAAAAGGCATCTATGGCCATCATACCACCGCTACATTCGTCAAATCGACGAAACAGATTTTGGATGCCTCGACGAAGCTAGTCATACAAAAACAAATTTTCAGAACACCAACAAATAGAATCATAGACATATTAGATAGACAAATTAGAACGATATGGCAAGATATGAGAGTCAGATCTGAGTAATACCACATAGTGAGCAATAAAACAATTACATGAAAATCAGACTTAAAACAGTGATGAAAACACTCAACCAGTTATGAAACCATTACATAGAACCCGGCATATAATAGAGGTATATCTGCCTTTAATGTAATGGTACCAAAGTCATATAATCCCAAAAACTATATATTTATAGACGTTGTAAATTATCGTACGTAAAATGTAATCTTTTTTCAAAATGTAAAACTGCATTATTTTATCTCTCAGAAAGTGAATGTAGAGCAGAAATTAATAATAAAACATTGAAATATTAATGTAGCAGCACATTTCTAGTAGAAATTTAACATTGTATTTCATCCTTAAGACGTAGCTTCATGGAAATAAAAACTGAGGGCGACCAAAATTATTTTTATTGTGCATGAATCCAAAATACACCACTCACACGCGTTGCCTAGCTTCAGAAAAAACTGATAATTTTCTCCTGTGGCAAGCCTACTAATTGGCAAGCAAATTAAAACAACCGACGGCACTAATAGACTGCAGGAATGGATCACATTGAACATTAGCAGTATATATTACAACAATAATCCTACATCCGATAGCAGGCTGTGCGGAAAGTGGAGGAGAGGGGGTAGGGGTGGAGGCATAGAATGGCGGGGAATAAGATGGTGGAGGGGGCATAGGAGACTCGAATTTAAAGCCGAGGTTATGAATGTAATGATAGGTACGCGAATGAGACAAAGTAACCAACGCATTGTCTCACAGAAGCATAGTGCAACACAAATAATTATGTTCACTTTATCGGCTAACATGCAGCATCAAAAACGCCTGTGAGAATTGTAAGAGCCCATTTCCAGGTAACTGATCTGTAAACAATAGGGACGAGGAGTGGGGGGGCTGTGCGGAGTGGAACTCAGAGGGAGAGGGGAATCAGACGCGAAAGAAGGCGTAGAAGGAAGGACCCGAATTTAAAGCCAAAGATAGGAAACAGTTTATATCTACTCGAATAGGGAAAGTAGCCAACACACTGGCTCAAAGATGCACAGAGCACAATACATATAATTACATTCACTAACTTGGCCAAGGAGCAACATCCTCTAAACAGGAGAATTCTAAGCGCAACAAGATCCATGTATCTCATCTCTAAACAAATATAAGAACCTGTCAAAATGGAATTCCGTATTTTATCAGGTTCCTTAATTTTGTGCGGTAAATCTATAATTCCTCCAATTTGTTAAGTTACAACCCATTTGATATGTGATGTACAATTTCGAATGAGTTCTTGATATCTTCTACTACATGACTAGCCTCCCTCAAAAGTTGGCCAGAGGTCATTTCATTTCCAGGTCTTACTTGCTCTTGGAATGAGTAAGGTATGTCCTCCCCGTCTTACTCACATAGAAAACATTACATGAGCCACATTTCAGTTCACACGCTCTGGAAAAGTTGTACTTTCTATCATTTGTTCCAGTCAACTATTTTCAAGCCTTTACCTGACCATACATCTAAACTTGCTTTTGGTTTGGAAACAACAGTTGAATCTGTAACGATGTAGTTGATAAGGAATTAAGAAGACTGAAAAAATAACTATTGCAAATATTGTAGGTACAAAGGTTTGGTTGTCACTCGAATTTATGATAAAATTAAAAGCGGTCAGAAACCAAAAGTAGTCAGAGATATTAAAATGACTTTTAAACATACAGTATCGAGGTCCTATGTCCTCTAGATTGGCTTCTGCTCAAAGAATGTATCTGAACTAAAAACCATCTTATATATATATGCTGAGACATAGGCTTGAAAATAAGGAGCAAGTGATAATACTTACAAGTATAAATTGAAACGGACAGACATTCCTTATTCGTTTCAAAGATAACGTAAGCCCTGGAATATTTTAGGGACGCTGATCATGTGTTAGGGAATATCAAGAAGTCAATGGAAATTGAACATCGCATATCTTAGGGTTACAACTTGACATACAAGAAGAATTAGAGATTTACCGTGAAAAACAAGACACCCGATAGAATATTAAAAGGTCTGTTGCGTTCTTAAGAGATGAGTTACATGGACCCTCTTGCCCTTAAAAAATCTCATTGTTTAGGGGATGTTAGTTGTTGGCCCAGTAAATATAATAATCTGTCTTGCGCTCTGCGGTGCTATGAACCAATGTCTTGGTTACTTTCACCTCTTCAAGTAGCTGCCAATACATTCCTGTCTTTTACTATAAGTTAGGGCCCTTGCTTCTATTACAGATGCATTCACTTTGTTATTTCCCCTCTCCATTCCCCCCACCCCTCCTTCCGCCCCTTCCTGTTGTTTAGAGGTAAGTTAAATGCTTCTTGGTCCTGAAAATTCCTACATGATAGGTTGATGCTGGATGTTAGCTGATTGAGTATAATAATCTTTACATGTGTGGCACCCTGTTTTGGTGTGAGACAATGCATTGGCTACTTTCACTTATTCGTGTAGCTAGCAGCAAATTCTTAACCTCGGCTTTAAATTTGCCGCTCCTATCCCCCTGACTTTTCTGCCCTCCTCCTCTTCTTTCCATACTCGGTGACACCCTCCTCCCTCTACACTTGCCGTACATTCCAGAATTGGGAATATGATGCATATTCAGAGTACTGTTGCACAGTACAGAACTAATCTTCGTTGTATTCCTTAATATGATACGTATCCATTCCTATGGTACGTTAATCCGCTTGGTTGTCTTGTTATCACCAGAAAAAATTATCAGTTTATTCTGAAGCTAGGCACCTTGCTGTTATATTAATATTTCAGTGTTTAAACTGTTGATTTCTATTCTACCCTCTTTCTTTGAGAGGTAAAAGAATAGAGTTCCACATTGTGAAAAAGCATTATGTTTTACACATGAAAATTTACAATGTATATGTACACATGTTTTTTGGGAGTACAGAATTTTGTAGCCGTGATTTTTAAGAGCAGATATATCTCTATTTTATATCCTACCACCAGTTTATGTCTGATTTTTATGTAATTGTTTTATGCCTGACTATGCTGTTTCATTCATGTTGGACTTTCTTATCTTGCCACTTTGTACTAAGTTGCCTAATTTTATGTAATGATTTGTACTTGACTGTGTGGTTTTACCACTATGTTATGCCTGATTTATGTACTGGTTTCACAACTGACTTTGTGACTGACTATAAAAAAAAAGTAAAATAAGCCTACTTCTAGACAGCACAATACCGACTGGGTGATGACAACTTGTAGCCTGCAAATATAGCTCCGTGTGAGTTGGTTTGCGACAGGCACTATGTCCCAGTGTACGATCGGCTTTTTTCTGACTACGGCATCCAGGAACGTTAAAATACCACCTTTTTCCACTTCCATTGTGAACTGTATATTCGACTGGAGTGATTTCAGATGCCGGAGAAACACAGGTAATGTCTCTACTCCGTAGAGGCATACCATAAATGTATCGTCTACGTACCGACAGAAGCAGGAAGGTTCAAATGGTTTAAATGGATCTGAGCACTATGGACTTAACTTCTGAGGTCATCAGTCCCCTAGAACTGAGAACTACTTAAATCTAACTAACCTAAGGACATCACGCACATCCATGCCCGAGGCAGGATTCGAACCTGCGACCGTAGCGGTCACGCGGTTCCAGACTGAAGCGCCTAGAACAGCACGGCCACACCGGCCGGCGAAGCAGGAAGGTTTGAGACTTGCCAACTGCAGTGATTTTTTCCTCAAAATATTCCATAAAACAGTTGGCCACAATAGGAGACGGAAGACATCCCATAGTGACACCGTCTACTTGTTCAGAATACTGGTCATTGAATAAGAAATAAGTTGAGGTAAGCCAACATTTAGACAATGTCAAAATTTCTTTCTCAAATTGGCTGCTGATAATCTCCAACGAGTCCTGCAGAGGTACTTTCATAAATCAAGGTACAACGTCAAAGCTAACCAAATTATACGACGGTTGTAGCTTAAGTATCTTCAGGCGTCCTATGAAGTCCTCTGAATTCCAGATATAGAGGTCACACATGCCTCAGAGAGGTACCAGCAGCGCTCTAAGATGTTTGGGCAGAAAATGTAGCTCATTATTGGGTAAAGAGAAGATCCATCCTTCAGTAGGTCTTATAGTCTTGGGCGAACTGCATCCTGTTGGCGTAGGCTCTTAATGACTTTAGAGGGAATAGAACTCTTCCTGAGAAGGTGTAATGTTTTTCTCTGGACTTGGTAGTCGGATCCTCTCTTAGCTTGCGATAAGCAGGATCGTCGAGCAGCACCTACGCCTTGCTGTTGTATTCAGTTCGTAAGAGAAGGACGGTGGCGTTCTCCATGTCACACGTAAAATGACGAGATGTTTGCTCACTCCCAAGTCTCGCAGAGCCTTCCGACCTGCTGTGCTGATATTAAACCTTCTTGTTAGGACTCAAGTAAAAATTCGGCATGTGTCCGTCCTGATCTCTTCTGCAACGTCACTGTGAAGTTTCAAAATTGCCTTTTCTATGCCAGCTATGATATCTCAAATTGGAGCTGTCCGCAGTATTGGTGTGTAGTTCAAACCTTTCTCGAGCACTGAAACGGCTGTGTCTTCCAGTATTCTATCCGTGAGATTAAACACGGTGCGTTGACGTGGTGCATTCCTTTTTGCGGTTGGGCCTCGTGACGAGTATACTTTGCTATTCGGCAAAGCATGGCTTGTCATTTTGACCCGTCGTTTAATTCTAATGGCGGTCGCAAAATCAACATGATGTTTAAATTAAGCAAACGTTGGGACAGTTTGCTTACTACGGCATAGTGCACAGCAGTTTACCTCTCTTATTACATAATTTGTCTAACTCACTTACGTCGTTGGCCGCTTTCCCACCGTAGAGGTACCAGGTATGACTTTTCAGGCTTTCCCGACAGATCTGATGGAAATACACTTCTCGAGTTGTCCGTCGGTTCGTATTGTGTAAATCACACTATATATTTTATCGCTGCAACTGCTCAACATCTTCAGGTGGTGGTAGCTGCTGTCACTGCTGTAAGAAACTAGTGATAGTAATGGCGAGACGGAGTCTAAATTTATCAGGCCGGGAACAGGACACGGGGCATCGCATGTTTTACGAAAAGAATGAAATGTTATCCCCAGCGTCACTTTTCTCGGACTGTATTGTTAAGGAAGCCATTCATAACTGTACGGCGGACAATCAACAGGGAGGCATGGTTTCAACTAAGCGCCGACTGGAATCAAGCACTGACTGCCATTAAAACAAAACAGGGGTATCAAGAACATCCGATTCATGACTCGACTCAGCGAACTTCTGAGAATTAATTCAGCTTTTAACCACAGGAGCCTCCATCAGGACGGTCACTGCCCACAGCGGACGCGCGGAAGGTCGTTCTGTGGAGCTCAGTAGCGGGGCGCGAGGAGCGCAGCTTTCTTCCAACTGCGAGCGTCTGCCCGTGCACGCGCATTGCCTGAAAAATTTCGACGCCGCTGCGCGATTAGCAGCAGTTGCGTCTTGCAGCAGTTACAGCAGCTACTACCACCACCTGGAGATGTCGAGCGGTTGCATCCATGAAATATTGTGGGAGTTACACAATACGACGCGGCCGCAAAGCTGAGAAGTGTAGTTGTCATCATTGTCTTTATACTGTGTCACATCTTTGTAATGTACAAAGTGATTACTGTGGAACCCTGCCCACTCGTGTAATATAGGGTGCCTAGGAAGCTGTTTTCTCGGATAGCTAGCCGAGATACAAGCAAATGGTATTAATATAGTTTATTACGATAAATTGAATTGACAATACTTAACTTTGAAGCAATTGATGACTTGCAAATAATCAATGTCCTTCGCTGTATACAATTTCCATGCAAGCAATTGATATAAAACCCAAGTCTCAGCTAAATAGTTTGGATGACGGCTCATTTTCTAGTGCGCCTCTATTCTTCTAGTGCGTCTTCTAGTGTGGCCGAGGCTTGACTAGAGTGGCGCTCATATTCTCTTCGGATAGAGGCCGCTCCTGTCATGGTGCAGTCCTAGTCAGCGTTCTACTGGCTGACGTCGTCTCACAGCCTTCTCTGCGGCTACGTTTCGGGCCGACGTGCCGGCGCTTGATGGTACGTCGAAACACTTACTATCGGACTTCTGTTTTTCAGGATTATTTGAGAATGAGCTTGAGCTCGAAACTTGTCATCAAGTAATGAAGGCAATTGTTATTGCAACTTTGATGGTTTACAGAAATTTATGGCATAATGTGTTTAACCTGAATAGTTGCTGACATCATGTCTTTCAGAAATCTGGAAATTAGTGCACTTTTCTGTTTCCTGATGACTGTATTCCAGTTGCGGATAACGAAGATAACGAAGAGAGACCGCTAAACGAACTACGTAACATAGCAAAACAACACAGTTGAAACCTACCTACATGTAAAAGCAAGTCGATGGCATTTCAAGACTTACAATCTTTGACATCTAAATTCATATTATAAAACAAAGCTATTGAACAAATTAACACCTCGGATTCTTGGACTATTACTTATCACATCTCGGCGAAATGGATATTGAAAAAACGATAAAAAATGTGCTGAGACATTTTATGCGATACTTGGTTTCATCAAAAGGCTGCTCAAGGGAAAAGCCAGAAATGACACAACGCTAAAATTTTATGAAGTTACGTCAGTTTCCTGTTGACTATACGAAAGTGAAAAGTCGAATATGACGTATAGGACACGAACTACACCATGAGGAGCAGAGATGAGGTTTTGGTTCAAATGGCTCTGAGCACTATGGGACTCAACTGCTGTGGTCATAAGTCCCCTAGAACTTAGAACTACTTAAACCTAACTAACCTAAGGACAGCACACAACACCCAGCCATCACGAGGCAGAGAAAATCCCTGACCCCGCCGGGAATCGAACCCGGAACCCGGGCGTGGGAAGCGAGAACGCTACCACACGACCAAGAGACGCGGGCGATGAGGTTTTGAGAACAGTCTATGGAGTAAGAGGAAGAGACAGAGTAGAACTGAAAATATCTGGACCAATGTAGGCATTTGCAACTGAAATGAAGAGATTAAACCATACCGTTAAGAACGGAAAGAACATACAGAAAGAATGGAGATGACTCTATTCCAAAACAACTCTTACCATATATCCGTAATGAAAGATGGAACATTGGTGGAACCAAGGAAGTCATAATTGACCAACTAGTCTAATGATTGCGGGAGAAGACAGAACAACGTCGCCCATTATTCCACTCATTCATTTTCCTTCAGTGAGCATTTTTTTGCACTTTTGTATGATATATTTTGACCTACTATTTTCTTGAGATATTTCAGTTGCTCCAAATATATTTTTTAAATATTTGTTAAAACTTATATGGGCAATGTTTTCATATTAGACTTTGCTGAATTAGGGGATGTCCCTCACAAATCGTATCCTGTCACTGTGAGTAAGGAGTGGTTGTGACCGCGTGAGTAAAAAACAGCTTCCCCAAGAGGAACCGAACACGAAAAATTGAACCTTACGAAGAAACCTGATAACGTAAATACAAGTAAAATGATCGCTGTTTAAATGAGCTGGTAATTTCAAGCAGTTGTATGTAGTAGCTATAAGTGTTATATCGGAAGCAACTTTTATTACGTAGAATTTAGGGTATGACGGATACAGGTGTTTTCATTTCAAGCAGTCGGTTTGGAGCAGATCGAGTAGTCGCAGCCGAACTCGGATTTATGGAGTGGCGAGAGGAATAAAATATTTCAAAAATAGTTCAAATGGCTCTGAGCACTATGGGACTTACCATCTGAGGTCATCAGTCCCCTAGAGCTTAGAACTATTTAAACCTAACTAACCTAAGGACATCACACATCCATGCCCTAAGCAGGGTCCGAACCTGCGACCTTAGCGGTCGCGCGGTTCCAGACTGAAGCACCTAGAACCGCTCGGGCACATCGGCCGGCTAAAATGTTTCAGGAACCCTTCATCAAACAACTAGAAACTGCGGACAGGACAATACTTTTATGCTAGTTTCAGCCAGTTGTTAATGTTCCGCTAATCTCTTATCCTGCAGTGAGAGTAGGCCCACTAATTACTATTCCGTGAGATATGTTAGTGAGAGAGTGATTGAGTAAGGCGCAGTTAGTTGTCTCCGGCGGTTTTATTACTTGAGTAGTGTGGCTCCACGAGTCGAAAATATAGCCCGCATTGGCAACCATCCAGGGTGGCTGCAAAGCTTTACTCCTGTTACGACTTTGCTGTTGGAGCGGGACCATTTTAGCTCGAAGGTTTCCCTCAAAATTTCACGTTAACACGAAGACACGGAAATAAGCGATCCCATGTGCGACCGCATGTGCAACACACTACACGTGAACGTAAAGGGCTCTTATTAATGGCCACTACCACATATTAAATTTCAATGAAAGTTGTTTATGGCAATCACGTAATATTTCTGGTATCACTTGTGTACTAATCCCACTTTACAATAACATTTTGATAATTATTAGTACAGCATTTTGGTGGGATGGGTTTCGGCTGAGGATTGTGTGAGTATGGGCTTATTTCGAAAAATCTTTTATTGATAACCATACATTGTGACATAAAAGTTCTAACGACATATGATAAAATATCATCCACAATTCAATATTAAAATAAATAATATTCTGCTCAAGAATAATTCTTGCTTAAAATAGGTACAGCAAAATAATACAAAACATAAACTTTTTTCCAAGCATTTTAAGATATTCGTGGAGAGTTATTTTATTCGGCCCAGGAGACAAACAAGTCGGCGTTGATCAAGAAACAAATAGCATAATATCCGCTCGTGATACCTTTACTAGCGGCCCAAAAGGTACGCTGAATATCCAAAACGAGCATTTCCACCAAAAGAGATTTACTCTGTCAGGACAAACCTCCACCAACCACACAACTAATTCTGTGGCCCATACAGCTACACAGAGCAGCCTGCTAAACAGACGAAGGCCAGCAGCGCGATACCGAAAATACAGTGACAGTAAGGCTCTCTGTGTGAATACGATGACCACACAATACACTCGCCATAGGACACAGAAAGTTCACTCCATTTCAGGTGCCAGCTGACTTTACGAGTTGTGGAATTTTCAGCAAGTTAATTTACTCTTTCACAAACTATCAGTCGGACAGCAATGTACACTGAGGTGACAAAAGTCGTTGGATGGGAACATGCACATATATGGATGGACGTAGTGCCGCGTAAAAGGTATAAAAGAGTAGCGCGTTGGCAGAGCTGTTAATTGTGCTCAGATGTTTCATGTGAAAAGATTTTCGACGTGATTGAGGCCACACTACGGGAATCATTCGTTAGGGAATTCAATACTCCGAGATCCACAGTGTCACGAGTGTGCCGAAAACACCAAATTTCAGCTACTGCCTCTCACCATGGAACGAGAGATGTGCCGAGGTACTTAGGACACTGGACTCTCAGTAGGTACGATGACGGTTCAAATCCGCGTCCGGGCACCCAGATGTAGGTTTTCCGTGATTTCCCTAAATCATTCCAGGCAAGCGTGGGGATGGATCCTTCGACAGGGCACGGCTGGATGCGTTTCCTGTCCTTGACACAATCCGAAATTGTGCTCCGTTTCTAATGACTACAATGTCTGTGGACGTTAAACCCATTTTTCCTTTCTTCCTTTCTCACCATGGACAGTTGATGACCGAGAGCAGAGGCGTTTACATAGAGTTGTCAGTGTTAACAGCCAAGAGACACGGCATGAAATTGACGCAGAGATCAATATGGGACATTTTATGAACGTATCAGTTAGGACAGTTCAGCGAAATTTGGCGTTAATAGGCTGTGCAGCAGACGACCAACGCTATTGCCTTTGCTAACACCGCGACGTCGTCTGGGCTCGTGACCATATCGATTGGCCTCCAGAGGACTGGGAAACCGTGCTTTGTCAGATGAATCCAGATTTCAGTTGGTAAGATTTGATGGTAAAGTCCTAGTGTGGAATAGATTCCATGAAGCCATGGGCCCAAGTTGTCAAGAAGTAACTGTGCTAGCTGGTGGTGGTTCCACGATGTGTGGGCTCTGTTTACTTGGAATAGTCTGGGTCCTTTGATCCAAAGGAACCGATGACTGACAGGAAATGACTATGTTCGACTACTTGGAAACAATATGCAACCATTCATGGGCTTCAAGTTCCCAGACGACGATGGATTTTTTACTGGTGACAGAGTGGCGCAACAGAACATTTTGAACAATTCTAGCGAATGATTTGGTCACCCAAGTCACCCGATCTGAGTCGCATCGAACATTTATGGGACATAAACTAGAGGCCAGTTCGTGCGAAAAGTAGTGCAGTAGCAACACTTTCACAATTATGGATTGCTGAGGAGGCAGCATGGCTCAATATTTCAGGAGGGTAGTTCTAATGACGTCGAGTTGCTACACCACGCCGGACGACGCCCCACATGATATTAGGAGGTATTCCATAACATTTGCCTCATCAGTGTATGTGGGTCACAAAACACTAGGTCCTCTGCACAATTCTTCACCAACTAAACGCCCCACTATTGTTTGTCTCTCTGGCTGCGGACACTGGTGAAAGACACCGTCCGCTTTCCGACTGAACGATGTCCACGTACAGCTCGGCCACGACCAAGTTGAACCGTTGCTACTCAGCAGACACTACTTGGATCGACGGCTCTCATTTTCCGATCTCCATCGCTTTCTGGCTGTCAACGAACTACCACCCGCTCAAAAGGCGCTTGCATCAATGCCCGCGCACAGCAAGTTCCCTTCCAAGGTGCGTGCTACCACAAGCGGCCAGAATTATCGAGACTCGTAGCGGGAATTACAACTGTGCTGCTTCGCACAGCACTTTTTCAGTTTCAGATTCGCATACTGAATACAGTATATTACGTAATGTACATGTAATCGATTCGTGACTTCTGTCATTCGATTTTTATTTCCATCGGGTGTCAGAATCTGTATGGACCGGATATAATGGCTACCGTAGCCTGCCAACGAGAGTGTGAATCCTTCTGCGAAAGTTTTTAATCTACACAATGGCGAAATCATTTATGAACAGACTCTAACGATATCGAAATTGCCAATGATGAACATGTTGACTAAGATTATCAACATACACGGCGGAATCACAAACATGGAAACAGCAAAAGCACAACATTTTGTGGGAGAAACTCTAGTAACCAAAACCACTTCCAGTCGTCTCGGAATAGATAAATACACATCCTGTATTATCTTCAAGGGAATCATACACCATTCTTAAAACAAAACAGTGTCAACATGAGGTAACACTGTTGGACGTAAATAGCTATCTCACACTATTCTCTCCAAAGTAGAGGGCAAAGAGTCAATAATAATGAGCTCTGGTGGCTGTAGTGACAAGGAGAGATGTGACAGTTCATACCCGTGTTCACAAAACCACTCCTGGACGATGCATGTTGTGAGAACAGCTCGTCTTCAAACACGTCATGATAAGGACCTGATCAGCCAAGACGGTCACATAATCGTTGACAGGAATGAGAGCTTGCAGAGTAATCATGGAACAGCACGATATGGCTGTCCACATTATCGCAGAACACCTGCCATGCTTCCTTCTCGGGACGTAATAAGCCCCGCCATGTTTCACTCTTGGACGTAAATTCCGCCATAAGTTGAAAACAACGTGAAACAAGCCTCACCGACTAAATGATTTTCTTCCGTTACTACATAATCCAGGTTTTATTTCTTTGGCACCTCCCGTTATAGCCTTGTGCATAAGCGATTTTTCTTGAAACTCCAGTTGGCCCTGCAGTTCCCTGGTCTTGGAGCTTCCATCGCGTTGTTTTGGTAGTGACCAAATTCGCTAGAAAAATGTTCAAATGTGTGTGAAATCTTATGGGACTTAACTGCTAAGGTCATCAGTCCCTAAGCTTACACACTACTTAACCTAAATTATCCTAAGGATGAAGACACACACCCATGCCGAAGCGAGGACTCGAACCTCCGCCGGGACCAAATTCGCTAGAGACACATTCAGTTTTGCAGTAACTTTTGCATCTGTCCTCCCCTTAACTTTCGTCACAACCCTCTTCAATGATGGTCTGCCACAATCACTTAACACACACTTTCGTCCGCTTTGTCTTTCAGTGGATGTTGTTTTTCCACTTTCCCTGTGTGCTGTACGTCTTCGAAATGGTGCCTCGTGAAATACCAAACACTGGACTCGCTTTCGGAAGGACGACAGTTCAAATCGGCGTCCGGCAATCCCGACTTTAATTTTCCGTCATTTCCTTAAATTGCTTCAGACAAATTCCGGGATGGATCCTTTGAAAAGGCACGACCTATTTCCTTCCCATCCTTCTCCAATCCAAACTTGCGCTCCATCTCTAACGACCTAGTTTGTCAACGAGACGTTAAACAGTAATCTTCTCCTCCTGCTCCTCCTCGAAATACCAAACACATCGGCTACTCAGTTAAGGAAGCAACCACCATAAGAGTACCAAGAGTTTGCCTGCTTTCTAACTCACTTAGGTCCGACATAATGCTCTCATAACTACATAGAACACTGTTCTGATACGACTGTCACTAGCAACGTATTGAGGAGATTACATACGTGACATTCGTGGTCAAATACAACAACGCAGTCTGTAGGCTTCTCTAGCATATGCAGATGCAAAGAAGAGAGGTGCGTTTAGTCACAGAGTTATTTGGTAGGCGTGATAGCGTTACGGAGATGTTTAGCAAACTCAAGTGGCATACTCTACAAGAGAGGCACTCTGCATCGCGGTGCAGCGTGCTGTCCAGGTTCGAGAGGGTGCGTTTCTGGATGAGGTATCGAATATATTGCTTCCCCCTACTTATACCTCCCGAGGAGATCACGAATGTAAAATTAGAGAGATTCGAGCGCGCACGGAGGCTTCCGGCAGTCGTTCTTCCCGCGAACCATACGCGACTGGAACAGGAAAGGGAGGTAATGACAGTGGCACGTATAGTGCCCTCCGCCACAAAACGTTGGGTGGCTTGAGGAGTATAAATGTAGGTGTAGATGTAGATGTATCTTCAAGCAAGCATTTCTCGCGGTGTTCCCGTATTTTTGTCCAATCCCGGTATACTGCAGTCCAGCAGTTCATTGTGCTTTAGAATGACGTTCCTTCCACGAGAGTAAGGCCGCTCAGTTGAACAGCCCGCACACGAGGCGGAAGAGGTTAAGCCGTAACGCGGCTTGTGCGGTCAACGGCGCGAGGTAACGGCGCGGTCAGGTGAGGGCAGACGGGAAGTAATCTCTGCAACAGGTCGGTATCCGTCGCCGTAGCCGGGATTACGGCCTAAACGGCGGCGCTGAATATCGCATGACCCGCCGCTAAAGTCCGCGGCGCCTGCGGCAACTACCAACGCTGCGAGCGACGTTCCAGGACCATTTACGGCGCCGGCTTAGCACGTCTCCGGCAGGCAGCCTACCGAGGCGCGGTTCCGCCTTAATAATACACGGCAGCGGAAGCCGCAGCTGCCAGCTCACACAGGGCGCGGCATCGGGCTGGCAGCTGGTTTCACGACCGCCGTTCCTAATAACTGTCTGCAGCGCCTATGGGATATGAACGTGCTCGAGTCGGAATCGTTCCGTGAGAGAACTCTCGCCGAAAATACTATTACATCAATATCCCACGTAGCTTCCTACGGATGTGAAGATTCGGGAACTCCATAAGGTTGTCCCTTGGATATTCCCACTGACACTGGGAGGCGTTTAATTCTGGCTGCATCTTGCCTGTGTCATACAATGAGGTGAGAAAGTCATGGGATAGTCATCTGCATACATACAGCTGGCGGTAGTATCGCGCACACGAGGTATTCAAGGACAGTCCACTGGCGGAGCTTTCGTTTGTGCTCAGATGATTCATACGAAAAGGTTTCCGACGTTGTTATAGACGGACGACGGGAATTAATAGACTTAGAACATGGAATGGTGGTCGGAGCTAGACGCGTGCAACATTCTATTTCGGAAATCGTTAGGCAATTCAATAGTCCGAGATTCACAGTGTCAAGAGTGTTCAGAGAACACCGATCTCCAGGCATTACCTCTCACTATTGACAACACACGGACTTAACAACTGAGAGCAGCGGATTTTGTGTACATTTGATATCAATGTGGAACGTACGACGCACGTGTCCCTTAGGATAGTGAGGCTAAATCTGGCGCTAATGGGCTACAGCAGCAGACGAGCGACGCGAATGCCTTTGCTAACAGTACATCACCTGCCACGCCTCTTCTGGGATCGTGACCAGATCGGTTGGACCCTAGGTGACTGGAAAAGCGTAGCCTGGTCCGATGAGTCCAGATTTCAGTTGGTAAGAGCTGATGATACGGTTCGAGTGCGGAGCACACCCCACGAAGCTATGAACCCAAGTTGTCAACAAGGCAATGCACAAGCTGGACAATTCGAGCGAATGGTTTGGCTCCCCAGATCGCTCAGCATGAACTGCATTGAAAATTTAAGGAACACAATCGATAGGTCAGTTCGTGCACAATATCCTGCACTGGCCAGACTTTCGCAGTTATTCGCAGTTATGGGCAGCTGTAGAGGCAGCAGGGCTCAATATTTCTGCAAGAGATTACCAACGACTTTTTGAGTCCATGCCACGTCCAGTCGTTGCACTAAGCCTGGAAAAAGGAGGTCCGACACGATATTAGGAGGTATCCCACGACTTTTGTCACCTCAGTCTATATGACAGACCGACACACATGTGTGTCAGAAAATCAAGGTGTTATTCCCTGTTGCAACCAAAAGCTTAATTAGAAGATAGACAAAGACATGACGTCGAGCATGTCTAGACTTTTCGGGTATCTCGTGCTGCAATTTAATAGAGCACCTAGTCCGTAAAGTAATACTTATAGTTCCTGTACGTCATGTAGCTGTTCAGGAAAGAACTGGTTTTGGAGTATATCTTTTTGGATGCTGAAATCAAGACAAACTGATAATGCAGGCATTTATTGTGAACGATAGCATAGAGAAAATCCATCTGAAAAGTGCCCAGTAATTGACAATAGAGAATGCGTTACTGTGCAACACGATATTGGCAGGCACTGTGCAGTACGAATTCTGGAAAAAACTCGTTCGGTATTCCGCAATTGTATTTCCATTTATTCCGATCGTACAACATTTTCTAAGCATCAAAAAATGTATATGTTGTCCGAAACGCCAACTACAAATATTTTGCTCGGGAAGCAATTGATGTTCACGATACTGCAGAGTCTGTATCGTTCAGAAGTACGCATGCGACGACTACAGCCATTATGAAATACATGAAACGTAGTCGCAGTTGCGAATGTGGACAACTATCATATGTGTATTGGAAAGACTGCAACGATAATTTTTTCCGGACCGGGACTCGAAACCAGATTCCGCGCTTATCGCGAGCGGTCGCCTTACCATTAGGCTACCCGAGCATGACTCACTGCAGGACCCAAATTTCTATAATTCGTCAACCATGTGTCTACAACCTGTATCCGTATATCAGTTAAATGTTTTCCCGCACAGAGCAGACATTTAATTGGAATTCATCTGTCTGGTGTCTACGGATGAATACGATATTGCAGTACCTGTGTTGTTTAGAAGTACTGAGCAACGTTCCTTTGGACACGAATGCAGGTACGGGAATATACATAATGGATGTACGAGTGTAGGCTGACGACTTATTGAAGTTCGGGTCTGGTGGTGAGTCTTGCTCGGATTGCCTATTGGTAAGGCGACCGCTCACGATAAGGGGGAAATCCAGCTTCGAGTCCCGATCGGGCACGGAGTTTCATTGTCGTCATTCCATTGTACAGTTGATGGTTTCGAATACATCATGCATGTGTAAAGGAACACTGCAACGTACTTTTGAATATTACAGGCATTGTAAAATCGTACGTTTGCTACCTGGAGCATATCTGGAATACCTTGTAACGAACTGTTCAGAAGAGATCTGCACACGCTCGCACTCTTATGGATTTATGGACAGTCCTGCAGGATTCATGGTGTCACTTCCCTCCAGCACTACTTCAGACATTAGTCGAGTCCATGCCACGTCGTGTTGCGGCACTTATGCGTGCTCGCGGGGGCCCTGGACGGTATTGGGCAAGTGTATCAGTTTCTTTGGCTCATCAGTGTAGGAAAACACAGATCGCATAGGTAAAGAAAATAATCGCTATGAGGTAACGCCCGATTGGTATGCAGCACACCTAACGGTACAGGTCAAGCAGATATGATCTGAACTGACCAAGTGTACCGGGTAAACTACCATAGTCTACGCTTACCTAAGGTAGTCTACGGTAGCCTGCAGTAGTTTTCCATCTCAAGACGAAATGTCGCGGCAGGTGTTGTAAGGAGTATTTCTGCTCCACGACAACGCCACAGATGCGCAGGACATAGAGATGCTGCTTTTTTGGCCCTCAAATTTTGACTCATCTACCAATTCCCATATCCCGAAGACAAATCGGCCATTGCCTTGTTCGTTTTTCCACGAATAAAGAAACCATGGCGGTGCAGGCATTTACGGAACGACGGTGAGATGGAACGTTCCTCAACAACCAAACTGCCGACTTCTACAACCAAGTGACCCATCGTTGGGAAAAACGCGTCGTACTGCGTACACGAGGATTAATAGCATGACAAAGTTTCGCGGTAGCAGCTTCATACTGTTAAAAACGTAACTTAAAGTGTTGTTCCAAGAAAATATTTTTCGCACTAACTCTAATTTCAGTAGCAATTCATTGAGAAACGGATATTTCGCACAACTGCGGTAATACTTTTCATTTGTTAGAATTCCACATTTTTCGTTTCTCAGCTCCATTACTGTCCGCTACTGCTAACAAAGTGTAGCAACTATACAGCAACCGAAGCAGTAGTACTGTCATGCCATCGTTTACCACACAGTACAACGACAAGTTAAGTTCCTTACAAATATGCAAGGCTGAGGACACCGAATTGGAGCTTAATTTATAAATTACGTTAATTTGACGCTCATGAGAAATGAGAAAAGAAGGAATTTTAGCGAATCAGTCCTGTTGTATTTAAGAATATTGCGACGCAGAAAATGAAAAAAACAAATTAAAAAGGCGGGACCACGATATCAGAACCGCACACAGCCAGTGGAGAGAATTTAGAGACACTCATTACACGTGCCGTTTCTTTCGAAAGGAACCACTCTAGACTTCGAAGCCGGGTTCATAGCGTTACAGCTCCAGTAACAGCGAGGGGGTGGTGTGGTGAAATCGAGGACCTGTGTGACCTTTAACCTTCCCAGAACAAACTAATTTCCGGGCGCTCGTCTGAACCGCAACCGAAGCGAACCTGGAGCTACTGCAGCACTCTTAGGACGAGAAAAATATTTCGCTTCCACTAATAGATAGAGTTTTCAGGACTGAAAATTACACCGCAGAGCAGCTTCAGCGATTCGTAGGAAATCAATGTGCAGTGTAATTGCCAGAAGAATAAACAACCTTTCTTCCTCTTTTCAGATACTTCAGCAATTGTAACGCTGTTCTGTAACGCTACGCATATTTCGTGATTCCTGTGACACGACCTAATGAAGGGGTAAACGATAACGTTTTACAATGTACCACATGTAGTGTAAATGAAGTCGAGCCGAACAGTTTGTTGTAGGAAACTTCAGATCTACCAAGCCAGGAACCAACCTCGAACTGGCATACGTCAGCCAATGTACTACAGAGAACCGGGGCCGCTACAGATTTTTGCTGAAGTAGTCCTTATGTATTACAGACCCCTTGTTCTTGCACATAAAAACATAAAACTGACTTTAGGGCAATACTTACATCAGAATTGTGAATTTAGTATTTTATCCAACTTCAGCAACTGTAGTTGTATGTATCGAAATAATCAGCAAACAGTTGCTTTTCATTCTGTTCTGAATAACGGTTGAGGGTATTAAATGCCAGGCATATTACTCGGTCGTCTTTCCCGCTCCACCTTCGCATACTGCAACCATCTTCCGCTACAGGACTCCGAATCGTAACGTAAGTACGTTGGTACGTGACAAACAGAGAGCTGTAATCGAGTTTCTGACTTCATTGAAACTTCGTCCATACGTGAAGCACCCTGTCCTTCAGCATGAATATGCTAGACCACACACGAGGCCTGTGACATCTGTAACAATCCGAATTCTTTGGGTTCACTGTCATCGATCATTCTTCATACAGTCCTGAGTTCTCCAAATAATTTTCATCTGTTTCCAAAATTAAAGAACAACTTCGGGGACTTCACTGTGATAGCGATGAAGCGGTGCAACCAGACGTGAAGCTGTGACTCAGTCAAAACAGTCAAACGTCCTGTAATGACGGTAACAACAAACCATTCCCTCGTTGTGAGAAATGTGTTCGTCGACAGGGTGGCTATGTTGAGAAATAAATGTGTATACATGAAGAAGAAAGGTTTATAATGCTAATAAAGGTTGTTTTTATTTAAAAAGCTTTAAGAATTTTCCAATAAAAATTTCTGAGGTGTCACTTTTCAGCACGCCATTGCATGTAGTAATCTGTAATGAAATAGATGTAACCATACGTACAAGGAAACGAAATTAAGGCTACACCACGCCCTCGTATAATTTCGCTCTGCTTGTCTCGTCTTCTTACGGCAGTACTGCGCTTGTAAACGTTCAGTTTAGGTCGAACTTTTAACGTAACTAGTTTTTGCGTACCGTGTACAAAACTATTTTTTTTTCTTTTTTTACGCTCACGGGAAAATTTTAATTAATAATTTTAACGACATAGACGAATAAGCCGGTGGTTTAAGGATATATTGAAAATCTTGTGCGGTGCGCGTGTGCTTCAGCTTAGGTGGCTCTGGAAGGCCAATTTGAGGTTGTTTCGCAGCTTCACAAGTGTCCTGTATCGAATTATTCGTCTCGACTTCCCGTACAGTAATGTGGTACGTTGTAAACAATTATCGATTACGCCCTGCTTTATTATAATACCAGATTTGCAGAGGATCAAACGGCAAAAAGGAAAAGCCCTAGTAGAGTCCCTTGAATAACATAGGAGATACTGAATTTAATTCATGAATTGAGAAAATATAGAAATTCAGCTAATAAAGCGAATACAAAAGTCTAAATAATGAGACAAACAGAAAGTGCAAAATGGCTAAGCAAGTATGGCTGGAGTATGACTGTAAGGATTTAGAAGCATGTTTCTGCAGGCGAAAGATAGATATCGCCTACAGGAAAATTAAGAAGGCCTTTGACGAAAAAAGAAGCAGCTGCTAGAATATCAAGAACACAGATAGAATACCAGTCCTAAGCAATGAATGGAAAGTTGAAAGGAGGAAGAAGTAGTTAGGGGGTGTACATAAAGGAGAAGAACTTCAAGGGACTATTATAAAAATGGAACAGACATAGCTGAAGATGAGATGGGAGATAAGATACTGCGAGAATAATTTGACAGAGCAGTGGAAGACCAATCCGTAAGTCGAAATAAGACCCGGGAGCTGGCGACATTCCGTCAAAATTAGTGATAGTGTTGAGAAAGCCAGCCACGACATATCTCTTCTATCTGCTGTACAACATGTGTGAGACAGGCGAAGAGTACTCTCAGACTTCAATAATAATATAATAATTCCAATTCCAAAGAAAGCAGTGGCTGACATGTGTGAATACTACCGAATTGTCCGTTTAATAAGTAATTGGAAAACACTATCATGAATTTCTTAAAGAAGAATGGAAAACTGATAAGAGCCAACTTCGAGGAAGATCAGTTTGCATTCCGGAGAAATTTAAGAACACGGGAGGCAGTGCCGACACTACATTTTTTTTTTTTTGAGTCAACAGTCTCTCTCTGGTTAGATGTGGCCCTCCAGGAATTCCTCTCCTGTTCAACTTCTTCATGTTACAAGAGAACGTGCAACCTACGTCCTCGATTACTTGAAAGATGTATTCCGATCTCTGTCTTCCTCTACAGCTTTCGCCTTCTACAGCTCCCTCTAGTACTATAGAAGTCCTTCCCTGGTGTCTTAACAGAGGTCCTATCATCCTGTCCCTTCTCCTTGTCAGTGTTCTCCAGATATTCCTTTCCTCTCTGATGCTGCGCAGAACATCTTCATTCCTTACATTATCAGCCCACCTAATTTTCAATATTAATTTGTAGCACCACATCTCAAATGCTTCGATTCTCTTCTGTACCGGTTTTCCCACAGTCCGTGTTTCATTATCATACATTGCTGAGCTCAAACTGTGGTGTCACCGCCAGACACCACACTTGCTAGGTGGTAGCTTTAAATCGGCCGCGGTCCATTGGTACATGTCGGACCCGCGTGTCGCCACTGTCAGTGATCGCAGACCGAGTGCCACCTCACGGCAGGTCTCGAGAGACGGACTAGCACTCGCCCCAGTTGTACGACGACTTTGCTAGTGACTACACTGACGAAGCCTTTCTCTCATTTGCCGAGAGACAGTTAGAATAGACTTCAGCTAAGTCCATGGCTACGACCTAGCAAGGCGCCATTAGTTACTTCATGAATCTAAAGAGTCTCACTTGTAGCATCAAGAATGCTGTATACAATGATGGATTAAAGTATTATAGCAGCTACGTACTTTTCTTTATAGCATTCATTACGTCTCCTGTTTCAGACCTATCTCTAGCCTGCGTCAGTAACGCGTGCCTTTCGGCTACTTCAGTGTGGCGTAGCGGTCTTGTTACGCCACAACACGAACCGTACAGTCTCAGAAATTTCTTCTTCAATTTAAGGCCTATGTTTGATGCTAGTAGACTTCTCTTGGCGAGGAAGGTCTTTTTTGTCAGTGTTAGTATGCTTTCGATGTTCTGACTGCTCCGTCCGTTACGGTTTATTTTGGTATCTAGGTAGTAGAATTCCTTAGCTTCATCTGCTTCGTGACCATCAAAGATTCCTGATGTTAAGTTTCTCGTTGTTGTCATTTCTGCTACTTCTCATTACTTTCATCATCCGTTGATTTCTCCCAATCCAAATTCTGCGATCATTAGACTGCTCATTCCATTCAACAGATCATGTGAATCGTCTTCAGTTTCACCCTGGATAGCAATGTCATCAACGGATTGTATCTATGATAACCGTTCACCTTGAATTTTAATTCCACTCCTGAACCTTTCTTTTAATTCCATTATTCCTTCCTCGATGCAGATACTGAGCACTTCGCTCCTGGGCGTCCGTTCTCATTATTCCCTCTTGGCACTTGTACGTATTGTGTATTACCCGTCTCTCCCTACAGGTTACCCTGATTTTCCTCAGACTTTCAAACATTTGACATTGTCGATGCTTTTTCTAGGTTATATGAATATATCTTGATTATTTAGTCTTGCTTCCATTATCAACCGCAACGTCAGAATTGCCTCTCTCGTGCCTTTACCTTTCCTAAAGCCAAACCGATCGTAATATAACACATTAACAATTTTCTTTTCCATTCTTCTATAAATTATTCTTGTTCGCAACTTGGATTCATGAGCTGTTAAGCTGATTGTGCGATGATTTTCGCACTTGTCAGCTACTACAGTCTTCGGAATTGTGTGGATGGTTTTTTTCCGAAAGTCAGATGCTATATCGCCAGACTAATGCATGCTACGCGCCAACGTGATTTTAGAAATTATGATGGAATGTTATCTATCCTTCTGACTTGTTTGATCTTAAGTCATCCTAAATGCTCTTAATTTCTGATTCTAATACTGGGTCCCCTTTCTCTTCTAAATCGATTCCTGTTTCTTCTTCTTCCGCATCACTCAAATCTTCCCTGTCATAGAGGCCTTCGCTGTAACCTTCCCACGTATCCGCTCGCTCCTCTGCATTTAACAGTGAAATCTGAAATTTGCGTTCCTCTTTTAATATTACCACTCTCGCTTTTAACTTCACTGAAGGCTGTATTGACTTTTCTATATGATGACTCAGTCCTCCCTAGAATGATCGAGAATAATTTCTTTTTCGATTTCTTCACATTTTTCATGCAGCCATTTCGTCTTAGCATCCCTCCACTTCATAATTATTTCATTCTTCAGCGACTTGTATTCCTGAATGTCCCTGAACTTTTTTGCACTTCCTTCTTTCATAGAACAACTGAAGTATTTTTTCTGTTACTCACTGTTTCTTCTTAGTTACCTTTTCTGCACCTATAATCGCCATTTTTAGAGATGTCCATTCCTCTTCAACTGTACTGCCTATTTACCTATTCCTTATTCCTGTAACAATAGTCTTAGAGAACTTCAAGCGTATCACGTCATTCCTTAGTACTTCCGTATCCCAATTCTTTGCGCATTGATTCTTCCTGACAAATCCCTTAAACTGCAGATTACTCTTCATCACTACTGCCTTGTGACCTGAGTGTATATCTGCGTCTGGGTACGCCTTAAAATCCAGTATCTGGTTTTGGAATCTCTGTCTGACCATGATGTAATCTAACTGAAATCTTACTATATCACCTGATCATTTTGAATTATACCTCCTTCTCTTGTGATTCTTGAACAGATTATTCGCTATTACTAGCTAAAATTTGTTACAGAACTCAATTAGTCTTTCTCCTTTCTCATTCGTTGTCCCAGTCGGATATTATCCCGTAACCTTTTCTTCTAATCCTCTCCCTACAACTACATTCCAGTCCCCTATAACTATTAGATTTCATCTCCCTTTCCATAGTGTATTACCCCTTCAGCATCCTCATATACTTTCTCTGTCTGTTCTTCTTCAGCTTGCGATGTCGGCATGTACACCTGAAATACATTTGTCGGTGTTAGTTTACTATCGATCCTACTGAAAACAACTCTATCACTGAACTGTGCACATTAACACCCCCTCTGCCCTACCATCCTATTCATAACGAATCCTTCTCGCATTATACCATTTTCCACTGCTGTTGATGTTAAAATACACTCATCAGCAAGCATCATCTTCCTTCCATTTCACGTTAGTGACCCCTACTGTATTCCGATTGAGTCGTTTCGTTTCCCTTTTCAGATTTTCTTGCTGGCCAGACTCGTAGAACGTTTTCCTTTCGTTGGTAATTCAGTCTTTTCCTCGTGGTCACCTCCCCCTTGGCAGTCGCTTGCCGGATATCTGAAATGGGGATTCATCTTAGAATAAGGGAAGGCAGACCCACGTTTATAGCATTCGTAGACTTAGAGAAAGTTTTCATAGTGTTCTCTGGAATACTCTTTTTGAAGTAGTGAAGGTTGCAGAGGTGAAATACAGGAAGCGAAATACTATTTACACCTCTAACTACCGTATGGTGTGTGCAGGGGCATGAAACAGAAGCAATGGATGAGAAGGCAGTGACACGGTGTTGTAGCGTATCCCCAATGTTATTCAGTCTTTACACCGAGCAATCAGTAAAGAAAACAGCAAAGAAAAGAATAATTTAGAGTAGGATTAAAGGAAAGGGAGAGCAAATAAAAACGTCGTTTGCAGATGATGTTGTAAAACTGTCAGAGACAGCAAAGGGCTTGGAATAGCAGATGAACGGCGTGGACCGTCTTGACAGGAGGCTGTAAGACGAACAAAAGCAAAACAACAGTAATCGAATTTAGCTGAAATAATCACGTTATTCTGATGGAATTATATTACGAAACAAGACGCTTAAAGTAGTACATGAGTTTGCTATAGAAGGTAGAATATCTGGTCTTAAGTAAGAACAGTCGAATTGATGAACATTTGACTGTAGATGAATTCAGTTCCGATGCAGCTGACGGATTCAACTTCTTAGGAGACTTTCCGGTAAATACTACAGAACAGATACAGAAACAGATGCCCGTCTAGCAGCAGGTAACAAAACATTTTTTGTTGTATTGACGTCTTAACGAAAAGATCACTTCGCACTAACTTCATAAGTCATTTGTATCAATCATCTCTTGTTCTGGTAATACATTCTGAAGCGAAGTATTAAAACAAATGAAGAAAAGCTGTTAAATTTCGAAAGGTGAATGCTTACGAAAATTATTGGTCTATAATAGGCGAAAATCATATGTAAGAAGGAAAAAAATGCAGAACTACGGGAGATGTGCAAAAATCATAAAATCGCCGATGTGTTGAAGAAGAGAAGACGGATCTGGACTGGTCACTTACAAAAATAACGGAGAATAGCAATCTGCAGAATAATACACGGACACTACACTGAACTATAGGAAGAGGAAGACCCAGAATTAGGTGGTGAAAATCTTACCGGCAGGACACAGCTAGAATGAAAATCGATTCCAGATGGACAAGCAAGACATGGAAGAGGCTTATAGAGCGGGTTATAGTCGATGAGGCTATCGCCACATGTAAAGGAAAGTAAGGTAACAAAAGCTCTTACAGACTAGTTTTATAGTACAATTAATAAAATGTAATCACAATCAAAGTATGATTTACTAACTAGTTGCAAAACAAATCATCATAGAATCATGAAAATAGCGAGGCATTTTTCAGTTTATTATCACAATTCACGACATCGACTATGCAATGCGCATAGCACAATTTGTTGTTCGTTTATGTGTGAATCAAGTGTCCAGTGCAGTATCTACGAGTCTTCTAGAATCTCGGTTCTGATAAGTTTTCTACAATACAATACCGTTAAAAAAACAAGTGAATGGGAGGGTTAGGTACCTCTCTTCTATACACATCACAGTTTTATTTCAAAAACTCTTATTTACGAAAAACGACAATGTTCGACTACACAAATTCCGCAGAAATTACAAAATGCGAATACAATCAGTTGTGAAAGATGTGGTAATGAAACGAATTAAATAAAACAAATTTATAATCCACAATTTTTCATGCATGGAAAAATACCGCTCTGACTAGAGATGACATTAAGCCTCAATAATATACACTCCTGAAATGGAAAAAAGAACACATTGACACCGGTGTGTCCGACCCATCATACTTGCTCCGGACACTGCGAGAGGGCTGTACAAGCAATGATCACACGCACGGCACAGCGGACACACCAGGAACCGCGGTGTTGGCCGTCGAATGGCGCTAGCTGCGCAGCATTTCTGCACCGCCGCCGTCAGTGTCAGCCAGTTTGCCGTGGCATACGGAGCTCCATCGCAGTCTTTAACACTGGTAGCATGCCGCGACAGCGTGGACGTGAACCGTATGTGCAGTTGACGGACTTTGAGCGAGGGCGTATAGTGGGCATGCGGGAGGCCGGGTGGACGTACCGCCGAATTGCTCAACACGTGGGGCGTGAGGTCTCCACAGTACATCGATGTTGTCGCCAGTGGTCGGCGGAAGGTGCACGTGCCCGTCGACCTGGGACCGGACCGCAGCGACGCACGGATGCACGCCAAGACCGTAGGATCCTACGCAGTGCCGTAGGGGACCGCACCGCCACTTCCCAGCAAATTAGGGACACTGTTGCTCCTGGGGTATCGGCGAGGACCATTCGCAACCGTCTCCATGAAGCTGGGCTACGGTCCCGCACACCGTTAGGCCGTCTTCCGCTCACGCCCCAACATCGTGCAGCCCGCCTCCAGTGGTGTCGCGACAGGCGTGAATGGAGGGACGAATGGAGACGTGTCGTCTTCAGCGATGAGAGTCGCTTCTGCCTTGGTGCCAATGATGGTCGTATGCGTGTTTGGCGCCGTGCAGGTGAGCGCCACAATCAGGACTGCATACGACCGAGGCACACAGGGCCAACACCCGGCATCATGGTGTGGGGAGCGATCTCCTACACTGGCCGTACACCACTGGTGATCGTCGAGGGGACACTGAATAGTGCACGGTACATCCAAACCGTCATCGAACCCTTCGTTCTACCATTCCTAGACCGGCAAGGGAACTTGCTGTTCCAACAGGACAATGCACGTCCGCATGTATCCCGTGCCACCCAACGTGCTCTAGAAGGTGTAAGTCAACTACCCCGGCCAGCAAGATCTCCGGATCTGTCCCCCATTGAGCATGTTTGGGACTGGATGAGGCGTCGTCTCACGCGGTCTGCACGTCCAGCACGAACGCTGGTCCAACTGAGGCGCCAGGTGGAAATGGCATGGCAAGCCGTTCCACAGGACTACATCCAGCATCTCTACGATCGTCTCCATGGGAGAATAGCAGCCTGCATTGCTGCGAAAGGTGGATATACACTGTACTAGTGCCGACATTGTGCATGCTCTGTTGCCTGTGTCTATGTGCCTGTGGTTCTGTCAGTGTGATCATGTGATGTATCTGACCCCAGGAATAATAAAGTTTCCCCTTCCTGGGACAATGAATTCACGGTGTTCTTATTTCAATTTCCAGGAGTGTATAAATTGGTTTCCCCTGTCATAAACAACAATTAACATTTATGAACACAGGTAATAAAGCTTATTTTAACTTGTCGCAAAACTGAGCTGCTGTTAAATATAGCAACCAACAAGACTGGAGCTACTGCTGTCATACACTTACGACAGCCAGCTTGCCTTAGGTCAGCCATGTCATCGGCTTCCTGAATCAGGACTAGAGCCTTTCGGTATCACAAATAAGCTTTCTAGCACTTCTACGCATGCAACGAGGTGTTCAAATGCATCGGTGCTGAGGATACTTTTGAGTCGGCACAAATAGTTTCCAGTATCTGTACCTACGTCACGCCAATATTGAATTTAAGGATTGTCTATGCGAAGAGGCAGCTGAAGTTCTTTATGATAAACGGGTATGTTTTTTTAGACTTATGTGTGTGAACGTCCAGAAAAGAGGCAGATATTTGCAATAGTTTAGTGATATTACTGTTATTTGTGTTACATGGCTTTACGTTAAACTTCATAACGTAGTTTCAAGGAAACTGCGTATCGATAGGGCTTTGAGTCTCTCAACAAGAAATGGTGTTTCTTGCTGTTTAATCTTAGAATGCAGCTCACCAGAGAGTTTAAGTTGACTGTACGCAACCAACTTACTCCAATTTATGTATGCCGGCGGCACTATAGCCCGATATTTGTAACGAGTAGCCCTTCGTCGCGTAATGTAAGTTACCGTACTGTAAGTTAAAGCTGTTAATTTATCGTATTGTATGATGGTGTAACAAATTGTATTCCTACAGTTCTGAAGAAGCTCGCGTTGGTCGAGTGAAAAATGTAAAATAAAAAGAAGTTAACGCGACATGTGGCAGCTCTACAATTTTAATTTCTAACCGTCACTGTTTCCATGCAGGTAACTGCCTGAGCTCGCAAAACTTCGTGAGCAGTTCTTTCTTGTGCGCCATTTCCATAAGGCCCGTCTTACTGTTTCACCAAGCCTTGGAAAAAACTGTCATGTGGGTTCCATGCCCAGCAAAGAAGTGAATTTTTATCTTTCTTCGCTCAAAGGGTTTTACTTATGATATCACTGGTGCGTGATGCAAGACGTGAAACATTGTCCGTGAAATATAAACTGATCAGCTAGATCATTAAGACCAACGCCTTACTATCGCTATGAACACAACCAGCGTTACCTATCGAGGAATGACTGTTAGCCAAACACACCCACGGCGCATGTAGTATCAGGGAGAGTGCTGTCCGTGTGTAGAACGGGGAAGGCGCGCGATATATTTGAGTTTGATCGAGGGAGATTGTGATGGCCAAGGGGGCTGGCACGAGCATTTCGGAAACTGCATGACTTGTTGGGAGTTCGAGTAGTGATGTAGAGAGTGTCTTCAACACGTGTCGAAACCAAGGTGAACTCACGTCCAGACGTCGTCACTGGACGTTGGCGCAGTGGCAGAGCGTTCCATGCTCTGATGAATCCCGATACCTTCATCATCTTGCCGATGGGAAGGCGCGAATCCGTCGGCTTCCAGGGGAACAGCTTCTGGACACCTGTACTGCGGGATAGTCAAGCTGGTGCCAGCTCCTTTATGCTCTGGGCAACATTCGCGTAGGCACCCACGGGTCCAGAGGAGGTCGCGGAAGGCACATGACGGCCAAAGAGTATCGTACACCGGTTGCAGACCAAGTACAGCCCTTTATGTCTATGTTTCCCGACGGCAACGGTATTTTTCAACAAGTTAATGCGCGATGTCACAAGGTCTTGGTGTGATGGAGTGGTTCGAGGAACACAGTGGCCAGTTCCTGTTGATGTCCTGGCACTCCAACTCGCCACGTCTGAACCCGATCGAACACATCTGGGATATGTGGCTACGAAGTGTTTCGCGACGTATTTCTTGAATAAAAACCTCTCGGTGTACATGCCGCGTCAATTCAGGATAAAACTCCAAGCTTTCGACCACTACCTCGTCGTCAGGGCTAAAACTAACTGTCGTGAACTAGCGAGGTTCCCACTTTTATATGCAAAGGACGGGTTCTGATTGGCTGGAATACGTCATAGCAACAGCGACATGGCGCGTAGTGAAGTGGTGCCCTCTACTTCCATAGATGTAGTTTCTATCCCGCGCTGCCTGCAGCGCCATCCCTTGAATCAGGAGGTAAAGTGCGGGAAGTTTTTCTCTGCGATTTTTCTTTATCCAATGCACTCTTCCAAGTGTTGCTAAGTGCATAGCCGCTGTCTCTGTTAAAGTTACTATCGCTAAGTCTAATTTCGACTGCTTCCCGGATCACAGAGTCCCAGTAATTCGATGCGTGGGCTATTACTCTGGTTTCCTCAAATAAAATCTTATGCTTGTTAAGCAGGCTATGTTCAGCCACCGCTGAATTTTCCAAATACCTGTATTTGAGGTGGCGCTGGTGCTCGATGCAGCGGTCGGCAACGGTTCTTAAGACTGGCCCACGTAATTCTTGCCGCATTCGCAAGGAATAGTATAAATTCCCGGCACTCTTAAGCCGAGACTATCTTTGACTGATCTCAACATTTCCTTAATTGTCCTAGGTGGTCGGAAAACTGGTTTTATTCCTTGCCTCTTCAGGACTCTAGTTATCTTGCTCGTTGTAGCACCGCAAAAAGGAAGCCGCGCTATGTGTTGGTCCTCTTCTTGCATATGGCCGGCATTGTGTCTTACTTTCTTGGACAATACTGATGTAATTTCACCGGCAGAATAACCATTCCTCTTGAAAACAGTCGTCAAATGGTTAATCTCGGGACCGAGGTGGTCCTTGTCGGAGAGAGTTCTGACTATGTGTACTAAAGTATTTAGCATAGCTCTCTTCTGAGACGAATGATGGAAGCTATGGCTATGCAGATATAAGTCTGTATGGGTTGGCTTCCTGTACACGCCCAGTCGTCCATCCGGCTTTCGCTCCACCAACACATCTAAAAAAGGTAACTTCCCTTCCTTCTCTACCTCCAATGTAAATTTTATGTTTGGATGCACACCAATTAAATGTTCGACAAACTGCTGCAGCGTGTCGCTGCCGTGTGGCCAGATTAAAAAAGTATCGTCGACGTATCTGTAGAAGCATGATGGGCGGAGGTGACAACTGCTCAACGCTCGTTCATCAAAGTCCTCCATGGGATATGATTGAATGTGGCGTAAGGGCTCATAGCCCACCCCCCTCCCGGAAATTAGGTGAATTGTGACTTATAACTTTCATGAATATTAGGAATTCTCCACTTCCTACGCATTCTGACGCATTTTCGCAAGTAATGGGCTACCAGCAAGGATCGTTGCTCGATATGTCGGAGCATTTTCCTAGCTAGTAAATCACATCTTCTCTCATCGTGCCTAAAAATTTGTCTTAAATTATTGGAACATTCGTTACCAATATAACCCAATTTTGGCCATTACTTATGACATTAAGAACGAGATGCATAAAGGTATCGAATCAAGGGAAGACGGAAACATAATCCATGTTGTATAGGAAGAAAATTTTTCTCTTCCTGCGTTCTATGGTACTTCCATTCACACGTATAAAGAGATTGGAATTATTCAATCGAAAAAAAAAACCTTATCGCCAGGAATAACAACGTTCCGCCGAGGAGCTCCTCTTATACGAACGAAAAAAATATGGGCCTTTACAACGCGTATCATTTGTTATCTGCTGACGTTACATTGAGATTCTCAGAAAGCTTTTGGAAGGCACACTTTCTGCATATATTTACAAATGATGCATCATCTGTCACTCGCCATTTTGACGTTCGAGACTTCGACGTAGAGCAGAATAACGTTTGAGTAAATAAACGCTGAAAAGAAAATCTGCTGACGTATAGTACTACTTTTATAACTACTACTAAGGAAAGCTCATAACTAATTGAACGGGTTTAAACAGCATATTATCGATATTATGAATTACTTTGAATATTAAATCTTATATATTCAGCTAAATGATAGTGAGGAGGTTTACATTGTGCACAGCAGTTACACTTTAACGGAGCGAGAGATGCTAAAAGAACCTGAATATCCCACCGACCAAAATCTTTTACAGTCCAAAGAGACACAACGGTTACTCCAAGCTTGCAGCAATAAAAATGTTCTCCACGAAATGAAAGAGCACAGCACCTTCACGGCGTCATATACAATGAGGTGAGTAAAATCACAGACAACCGTGTCCCAATGATAAGCCCATCGTTTGTTGGAACATGAAGTCCATGAATAGCTGCGAATGGTCTCCCAACATCCAGAGGGCCCAGTCCATTCCATGTAAACACAGCCCATACCATTATGGAGCCACCACCAGCTTGCACAGTGCGTTGCTAACAACTTCGGTCTGTTTTTGTGTGTCTAGCCTTCTCGTTGAAGGTTTGAGGCACTTCGATCGCTCACTTATGTAATAAAATGGAACACTTGCAGCCGTCCTTCCGATATTATTTGTCGTATAGCTTCGAGTTTTGTTGGTTGATGTAGACACGACATCGTTGTTATGGTCTACGAAAACAGTTCATAGATATTGGCCACTGATGGGATCGTATACACGACTGGAGTTAACGCCCTAGGCGTCAGTTAAGTTCTGTTGATAATGACTGAATCACTGAAACTGGTAACTGTATAATAAGTGATATCGAAAGGATGGCAGCGGGTGTTCCATTTTGGTACATACGTTGGTCCGTGGCTTCGTGGGGTCTGCACCACAGTCTAACCCTATCATCAGCTCTTACCAACTGATATCAGTTGATCAGGCCACCGTTTTCCAGTCGTGCAGGAGAGGCGCTGCAGGCGATGTCGTACTGTGAACAAAGGCACTAACGAGCGTCGTCTTCTGCTGCTGTCCTAACGGATACTTTGACCTTTGTCAACTCAGTGTATGAATGTGGCCTACATCTGAAGCCTCTCCTATAGAACTATCAGACTTTTGAGATTTTGACTGTTACAAATAGTGTCAGACATTCTAACAAAAATAAATATGCAAGTAAGGCTTTAAGTAAAGGATACATTTTAACGCAGTTACACAGTTATCTTGTATCGACCAATATTTCCAAATATTAAGATCAGGTTTTTTAAGGGGCCGGCAGAGGTGCCATAGCGTACATGAGTTTTCTTCAAACCACAGAAGTTGTGCACAAAGCTGTTGTCATCTTGGAAGATGTATTGCCTACGCATACTCTTCATTAGGAGTACGAAAAAGCAGCCCAAAACATCACATAACCACCTCCAGTCTGAGCTGCACCCTCCTCGCATGGCAGGTTAAACGTCTTACTCGACAGTGCCTGCACTAGATGCCTTGTATCAAGTGAGAAGTGTCAACACCTCAACTCGCCGGATCTCACTGCACACCTGCGGTCGGCTGCCCTTCAGTGTCTTTTTGGCCCACCGAAAGCATGTAGTTTTATGACATCAAGTATTCACTTTCGCAAGTGTTAGTATTCCCCAACATTAGCAATTACTGTCAGGTTTGAAACAGATTGGCATTGTCAAAGGGTGACGGTCAACTCAGATTCCTGTCAGTTAGGATCTTTTTACGACCACTATTAACATGGCTGCAAGTGCTCCACTATTACTTGTAGACACGACTGATAAACCAACAAATTGTGCAGCGCCATTAACAGTATGGTCATGGGCATGTCCAAACAAAACAGGTCTTTATCGCAATTCTGTCACGTTCCTATCCCTACCCATCTTAGTGCGTTGAGTTTATATAACTTATTGACACATTCAAACCACTTCTCCATCATGACATACGTCAGTGGTGGATTGTGGCATGACTGCGTGGTACCAGCACTGAACAGTCCGCAGCCCTCCACACCGAACAGTATGTTCTTTTGAGGGGTGACTAATATAGTTTGCAATATGTTTACCTTAATGACGTCTTTGTAAACACGGCAGTTAAGTGGTCAGCGCGACTGACTCCCCAGTGGACAGCCCGAGTTGAATACCTTTCTTTCCTTAGTTGGAGGACTGGACCAGGCTGCACTCACATTAGGGAGGCGCCAGATAGGGCCAACTGATTAGACTCATATGTAGCAAGTAGCTTTATGTACA
This sequence comes from Schistocerca nitens, assembly GCF_023898315.1. NCBI lineage: Eukaryota > Metazoa > Arthropoda > Insecta > Orthoptera > Acrididae > Schistocerca > Schistocerca nitens. The sequence continues at coordinate 784,805,400 of NC_064617.1, forward strand.
AACTAAATGGGGCAGCATGTAAACATATTTACTAGTTCATGAAACTTCTTCTAATTGATTCAGATCTTTTGGACAGAGTAGTACCCTTAATAAATGTAATAGTGAAAGGCTATATTCCGACAAACTGCTAACAAAGAAGAGGAAGTAGGATCTATAGTAGGATTTCTCTCTTGAGAATAATGTAAAAATATTAAATAATAACAATTCAGATCTCACAACATATTGAAATTCAGTATTATTAAATTTCAGTCGGTATGATTTCTAAGTCCTATGCGTACACTGCTGAAATCACATTTCTATCTTTCATACACGTACATTCACTACCGGCGGTAATCAACGTATGATACACACTGCATAAGGCACTCGCGATATTATTTCGTCTCCCCCTTGTTAACTAACTGCGTACCTCTATGTCTTGAACACGAACACGCGTCTCGCATACATACTCCACCCTAAACCGTTTCTCTCTGTAATTTATAGAACAAGAGAAATCTCTTGGTTACTTCTGTTATGAAAACTTTTCCCAGTACGTCACGGGATATAAAATTTCTGATTACTATGCAATTTCCTGACGGGCGAGAGAAATGTTCAAAGATGGCAAAACCGAGTAAAAAGTATAGATAAATGAAATTAATTACGTATTACATTACGTATTCACATAATTATGAGTTTACCGTCTATTAATATCGTGAGACGCGATATATCAAGCCACTGAAGCGACTGTTGACATTGTTCGAAATTAATTGACCACAACCTAACATGTTTCTTAAGCAAAAACAAAAACAAAATTATACGTAACAAATGAAGAGAAATAATCGGCGACTTGACCTCAGGGTGGGTCTGCTCAGCCATGCTGAATAGGTAATGAAAGAACACACAAGGTTTTCGGTCGTTCTACCCACGTTCAATTCGTCGTCAATGCTTTCTATTACGGCCTCTGAAAAGAAAGATCCCAATATTCGTACAAAGTTATGGTAATTATGATGGGATATTTTCAGTCATTATACTATAATTAAATTCCACTTACTCATTAAAAACAGTCGTACATTTTATTTAACAACAAGGTACATAGTAAACGTGTGCTCACTCTGAGACAGCCAGGCAAGGAAAGACGCCATAGAGTGAGGTGACAAATCATTTGTTTTACAGAAAAAGATATACTGATTTCGTTTCCGTTTGGCCTGTTTAACAGCAGTCTGTGACCAAGCGACTTTTATTGAGATATTAATTACAAAGCTATTTTTACATTGGAAAACCAAAACACAAATTCACACTATATCGAAGTACTAATACGTTCTATTGGGTTTTTCATCTGAGATCTGAAACGATAAATGAAGTCACATTGGGACAATGTAAATATGTATTTCATAGCTAGCATGTATAAAAGTGAAGGCTCGCTCATAAAATGCCCGAGGTCTGCCGTAACTATGCTGCGGTTTTAAGAGAACTGATGGCAGAGGTACGGTCACCACCACGGGTAAGCTGACTGGTTGTCTTACACGCTTCACTATAGACATCTGATGTCGATTGTGGTGTTTCCGTCGCTTGCCCATTACCCCTTCCACAACCCTTAGGCCCTGGAATCGGTTAATTTCCGGTCTATCGCCGGACCAACCCGCAGTTAGCACCACTGATGACAAGAGCAAATGCGCGCGGTGACCAGCATTACGGATCCGCTAATGGATGGACAGCAACAGATTAAGCGCTAGCGGTGGACCGGCGACGGCGACGGCGGCGGTTTCGGTGGCGGTGCCGGTGGCGACTGTGGCCGGCGGAGCGCGTGAGGTGACGTGTGTGGCGTGTTGCGTGCGCAGGCGGCGTAGCGGTGGCAGAGGCCGAGGCAGGGCGTGCAGGATGCGCGCGGCCGTGCTGTGCGCGTGGTGCGTGCTGGCGGCGGCCGCGTGTCTGCGCGCGGGGGCGGAGGGCGCCGCGCTGCGCGACCGCTCCAACCAGACCCGCCGCGGCGGGGGCATCAAGGTCGGCGGCGGCTCCGGCAGCCACCGGGGGGCGGCCGGCGGCGCGGGCGCGGGAGTGGGAGGCCGGCGCGCCGACGGAGCGCGCGTCCGCGAGGGTGGGCTGCGCGTCGGCGTGGGGGCGGCGGGAGACGCGCGTCTCGCCGCCCCCCAGCAGCGCGCCGGTCTCGGACAGCCGGCAGCTTCTGCCCCCGGTGTCGCTCCCGCCTTCGCGCACTCGCCGTCCCAGTCTGCCCCCGCCAACGCCTCGATTCCGCTCGGCCACAGGGCCGAACACTCCAACAAGACGATCATCACGGCCGGCATCATCATCCCGTTCCACCTGTTCTTCTGGAGAGAGTACCGGAAGACTGTAAACCAGACCATCAACCTACTCAAGCGGTCTACGCGTTCGCCCGTACTGACCTTCTTCGAGAAGTTCGATCTGCAAGTCTACATCTACATGATGAACATGACGCCCACTCCTAATTGTAAGTTCGTCGTAGCTTCGTATCCATCCTTTTCTGTTTACTTGTCCTGTTCACTTGTGCGCTGCGTCGTGTTTACTTATGTCTTGCGTCCCTTTTACTTGTGACCCGTCTACTTGTGTACCTCAGTATTTTAGAAGCGTCATTTCCCTCCTGAACTGTTATATATTTATTCGCTGTTATACAGGGTGTTACAAAAAGGTACGGCCAAACTTTCAGGAAACATTCCTCACACACAAATAAAGAAAATATGTTACGTGAACATGTGTCCGGAAACGCTTCATTTCCATGTTAAAGCTCATTTTAGTTTCGTCAGTATGTACTGTAAATTTTCACAATCAACATGTGTGACCTGACGAGAATCCGCACGCAATTGTGCAATCACGTCATCAACTCAGATTTTCTGTAAACGTTTGGGCAGGCATTGTTGGTGATGTCTTGATTGGGCCCCATGTTCTTCCACCTACGCTCAATGGAGCACGTTATCATGATTCCATACGGAATACTCTACCTGTGCTGCTAGAACATGTGCCTTTACAAGTACGACATAACATGTGGTTAATGCACGATGGAGCTCCTGCACATTTCAGTCTCAGTGTTCATACGCTTCTCAACAACAAATTCGGTGACCGATGGATTGGTAGAGGCGGACCAATTCCATGGCCTCTACGCTCTCCTGACCTCAACCCTCTTGACTTTCATTTATGGGGCATTTGAAAGCTCTTGTCTACGCAACCCCGGTATCAAATGTAGAGACTCTTCGTGCTCGTATTGTGGACGGCTGTGATACAATACGCCATTCTCCAGGGCTGCATCAGCGCAACAGGGATTCCATGCGACGGAGCGCGGATGCATGTATCCTCGCTAACGGAGGACATTTTGAACATTTCCTGTAACAGAGTGTTTGAAGTCACGCTGGTACGTTCTGTTGCTGTGTGTTTCCCTTCCATGATTTATGTGATTTGAAGAGAAGTAATAAAATGAGCTCTAACATGGAAAGTAAGCGTTTCCGGACACATGTCACATAACATATTTTCTTTCTTTGTGTGTGAGGAATGTTTCCTGAAAGTTTGGCCTTACCGTTTTGTAACACCCTGTATATTTATTCACCATAATCGTGATTTTGAGTAGTTGTTGGTTTGGTATTCTATCCGAATACTGTCCTGATAGAGATCTCCACGCTTCTCTGTCATCTGCAAGCCTCTTCATCTCCGAATAACTACTGCACCAGCTTCTGAATCTGATTACTCTAATCATCTCTTCGTCTTCCTCTAACATTTTTACCCCATCACTTTCCTCTATTTTAAACTGTTGATCCATCGATGTCTCAGAATGTGTCCTATCGAGAAATCCCTCATTTCAGTCAAGTTGTGCCACAAATCTCTGATACTGAAGAAAATTTGACAAGCCAAACTCGCAAAAAAAATCATCGGATCTTATGCTTTAAACTTTTTTACAGCGTGTTGTCCTTGAGTTGCAAGTTTCTTCACATTGCGAGACAGTTTATTAAGTTGTAATTTCATGACAGTAAAATTTTCCTATCAACTTCTGTTGAGCAACTTTCTACACCCGTGGACAACATCTCATAAAAATGTTTTATGCGAATGATCCAAGGATGACAGCATAGGACTGTCGAAAGCGTGCTCCTTAACGATCTTGGCTAGTGAAGTGCTCTTCCATTATCATGCACTGCTGATCGCCCTCGCACTTATCATGCCAGAAGTACGCCACAGTTTTTTTCTCTCCCCAGTTCTATTCATTACCACCTCATTAATTACGCAATCTATCCATGTAGTCCTCAGCATTTTTCAGTAGCACCACAGTTCAAAAGCTCCTATGTTCTTCATGTCTACACTGTTTATAGTCTATGTTTCATTTATAATTTCGGCTTATAATTCTCTCTTCAAGAGACAGCTCACTTTGGATCGCGTCAGCGGCCCGTTGTGTTTTCTAGCACACTGTTCTTGTGTCATTTGTGTATCAACATTTCATATGTAGTCTTCGTCATTTGCGTAAAAGAGGCGCTACCTTCTTTTAAGTAAACGACAAACCTCATGTGTTCTCATACTTATTGCGTATTAAATGTGGATGACACGAGGAGTGCTTATTGTTAAAAACGACAACGCACTGACGCTCTCTGCAGTGAGCTATTACTTCAAATTGGCGTTATAAGCTTAAATCCCGATCCTGGTGAATAAATAAATAACGGCCCAGGAGGATATTTTTGCCCTTCCTAAAATAGCTCAGTTTATATTTTATTTATTTATTGTACCTGATGAGATTAGACTTTTCAGGCCCTTTCTTGCATCATAAGAGAATTTAGAAATAAAATATTACATTTTAAAACCTATTTACGTGTGAAATAACAATAAAATATTATAGCCTGAAGCGAGATTTCTGTAGCAATACAACAATTGTTGCTAATAATGGTAATGAAAATAATATTAGTGATAGTAACATCCACAACATGTTTGTAGAACGATATTTTCTGGCATAACAGGACGCCTTAGGAAATGAGAAAGATTTGGTTGGAACGTAGAAGGTTGAAGGGTGTGTGCAGGACAAAGGCAGAGATTACTGTTGTAAAGATACGCCTTAACTGCTTTCTGAATCTATGTATGCTCTGATGGAAACGAGTGTTTCTGACGTGTTGTTCACACAGGAGAATTACGGGAGTGTATACATTCATAAGACGGTAGATGAGATACACTAGTAGTGAGGGCGTGCTGACACTACCATCCAGCGCAGTTAGACGTTTGCAGAGTGGTTTCAGGGGCAGGTCACCAAACCATATACACTCCTCCCAGCCACGCTTATCCTACTCCCCGAACTCTCCCCCTTACTCCCACCTCCTTCACCGCCCAACCCTCGCCTATAACGCAGTTGGACTGCTTCCGCCATCTTGAATTTTTAGTTGATTCTTTCATTTTTAATACCATGTTGTTGGTTGGAAATAGGGTGGATGGGAGAGAAGGGAAAGAGAGGGGTAAGAGAAAGGAGGAGAAGTGAGTGGCAGGGGTGGGGGCGGGGAGCTGTCGCGTGTACGAGTTCATTGACCCTTCCCCTGATTGTAGACAGCCTTTGTGCAAAGGTCACACCGCTACTACTTATAATTTGTGGAAATGGCTGAGCCTGTTTGCATATAAACAGGACAATGGAGCATAAGGTGATTAAATATGAACAAAAACTCGAGCAACACAGGTATATTGTCGGCAGCCATTTACCACTTGTTCCAAGTGGTGTGTATTTGTCTCTAAACACCATTACTGCGTAATCTCCTTTGTAATCAAAAACTGGAGGAATGAGTGTTTCTACAAGTTCCTTTTTCAGGTAAAAACGGAAGACTACTTAAATTTTTATACGCCACAGAGGGATGCTGTCCTCTTCTCGCACATTTGTAAACTTATGCTCTTCTCAGATTAGGTTTACCTGTGATTCACTAGTCCACATTACTGTGTCATAAGCAGCGTAATACCGACGCGACACTCCATATCAATTACGCATAAGGTAAGTGCTCCACAGAAAATTTGCATATTTTTTTCATTTGTTAATGCCTTAAATGTCCCGTAGTTCACGAGAATATTACTTACTCGCATCTGACGCAAAGAAAAGTTGTGTTTTTGTCCCTCCTGTACTGAAACAGCCATGTCTAAGTACATGGATCGACAGCAGCAGTGAACAATATACGTGACTGAAATCACTTTATCACCTTCAGCTGAATTTCATGTTAAAATTTCGGACACCCGTTAATGATGAGTCTAGGAACTATTCAGTCTAAAATTAAAACTAGCGTAATGACGCTATAAACTTCAAAAATGTTTTTTTCTGATATAATGTTATTCATGATTTGAACCAACTGCTGTAGTTAACAATCACTGGAAATACTGTCAGATGTCCCATTGATTGTCACATGTGAAGAGTGAAGTGAGATGACAGGACAGCAGTGGATTTGTTCAGTTACTTCTTCATTCCGGCTCTTGGTCATAGGACATCAGGAATAGTTTGATGGAAGCATCCAGTTGCCTCTCATAAGAAAAAGTAGATATCCGGCATTGCCGACAGCACAAAGAATGGCGCTGAGGGTGGCGTCACTTGAATGCCACTGTCAGCGACGTCTCCGGCTGTGACTGTTATGGCAGCATGGCAGCGCAGCTGACGATGGCCATGACCTCCCTCCAGCGGGTGGGTGGCTCTCTGCTCCATCGGCAGCTATCTCGTGATTCAGGGCAGGCCGCATTGTCCTGTCGTCGAACAGTGGACCCGTACTGCATTCTGGTATGTCGCTCTGGGTGTCACAGGCTCATGGTATAGGCTATGATACTCAGTCAAGAATAATTTAGTACACGAATAGCTGATTATTTATACACTCCACACTATTTTCGTTTAGGGTTTAAGGCACGTACTTTAAACACTTCTTTGGTGTCAAGTGAAGAAAGGCTCCCGTCTTTCCACTAGCATATTGGAGCGTCGTCTGTTGCTATACGGCACCCATATAGCTCTGCTTCCCAGTGCGTGTTGCTTGTGTTTTGCTTCGCAACGCGTAACAGTCTTGCGTGCCTGCAGCTGCCTCTGTTGCAACTCACTTCCGCTCTGGCGTACTTTTGACCTAATATTGTTGATATGCTACATAATGTACCAGCGTCAGCCAAAGGTGTGAAAAATCGACCAAGAAAGGACCAAGGCTATTCTTGACTACCCATGTCCTAAGCGTAAAACAAGAGTAGCAGATTTCCTGGAATGATCAATTTCTTTCGAAAATTCATTCCGAATTTAGGACAAATTTGCGTTCCCTTAAACCAACTTCGTAGGAATGGAGTAATTTTCTGCTGGTCTGAAGCACAACAGGCTGCCTTTGACGCACTCAATGGGGCACTTTGTAGAACGCCAGTTTTGTGAATTCCGGCTTTTGAGAAATAGTGTGTTCTTCAGAGTGATGCGACTAATATTAGGGTAAAAGCAGAAAGGAGAGCGGCGACCGAATGCATATGCGTCGGAGTGTTTGACTGAAGCGGAGATGAAATATTTTCCGTATGAACTGGAGGCTCTTGCGGTATTGTTTGGACTATAGACATTACGTTATATGAGCCATAGGAGAAGTTTAATCGTTAATGTAAGTCACCATATACTTCCAGCACTTGCCACTCTAAAGTGTCTGAACTCCCCGCGGTTGGTTTTCCGACTTGGGTTCAGGCAACCCACGTTGCGGAAGATCTTAGACTGATATATACACACTGGTCTTAGTTAACGTGACGCACTCGTCTGATCTGTATAAAATCCCCTAACTACTTTCCATGACGATATCATTTACCCTGTGTGTAGTAAGTGATTCGTGCATACCATTATTATGTAGTACATTTCCCCGTGATACCAAGGGCACCTCCGAGAATTAGATACAATTTTCTTACCTTCTTAATTAGATACGTAAGGAAAATTAAAGTTTAAGGGAAGAAACTAAAATTGCTGATAACATTGTGTTTGTAACAGAAACTGTAAAGGACGTGGAACAGCAGCCGAACGGAGCGGCTAGTGTCCTGAAAAGAGGCTGGAAGGTGAACAGTAACAAAAGTAAAACGAGGGTAATGGAACGTAGTCGAATTAAATCCTGAGAGAATTAGCTTAGCCATTTAGCTTAGCCATTTCTATTCGCAAACCATTATCACGGATGGATTCTCTTGCCTGTGTAGCACATGGCGTGGTTTAGAATACATTTTCATCTGTTTCTGTGACAGGAAGGGGCTGTACCACAATTTAAAGAAGACTAGATCAGAAAACAGAATAGTGCACATTATGGAAAAAAAAATTAAAAATACTGAAGCTTAATGCACATTCATTTGTTAATAATGGCCCACAGTAAAGTACTGCAAAAAATCTTCTTTAGTCAGAGAAACATAGCACTAAAATGATTTTGAAGAGGGAGAAACGATAATCTGTCAATAGAAGTAGAGGACGAACTGAATTAAATGAAGACAGCATGTGTTTCACTGGGAGGGGTCTGGTACAGAACACATGGATGAGCATAAGAGAAGGATGAAGAAATATTGGCGGAATGAGGAGGTAAGACTGTATTACGAGGTCCATAGAGGCGGCTAAGACTTCCGGCATAAGAAGTTACCCTCATTCTGCCAAAGAACTTGTCAAAGAGGCCGGAGGCACGGACAGAGGGTCAGGGCACTCTCTTGTCCATGGGGTTGGAAACTGGCCATAAAGACGGAAGAACCAGAATTGATTAACGGCAGGAGGATGCAGGAGGTAATGGAAATCACACCATTATAGACACATAACAAGTATCCACAGGACAGATGGCTGTACTTGAAAAAGTGTCATGATGATCTCTCTATTGGCAAAAGATTCCGGAATAGTCAACCATTCGGATCTCCGAGAGGGAACTGCGAAAGGGGGAGGTGACCATGAGAAAAGTATTGAATAACCAACGGAAGGATAAAGTTCTACCAGTCGGGGCGTGGAATGTCAGAAGCTTGAACGTGGTAGCGAAGCTAGAAAATCTGAAAAGGGAAATGCAGCGGCTGAGTCTAGATATACTAGGGATCACTGAAGTGAGGTGGAAAGAAGACAAGGATTTCTGGTCAGATGAGTTTAGGGTAATATCAACAGCAGCTGAAAATAGAATAACGGGAGTAGGATTCGTTATGAATAGGAAGGTAGAGCAAAGAGTTCAGTCATAGGGTTGTTCTCATCAGAACCGATTGCAAACCACCACGACAAGGATAGATCAGGTACACATGCTGATGTCGCAAGCTGAAGATGAAGGATAGAGCAAGTACATGAGGATGCTGAAAGGGTAAAACAGTACGTAAAGGGAAATGAAAATCTAAGAGTCGTGGGAGACTGGAATTCAGTTGTAGGGGAAGGAGTAGAAGACACGGTTTCAGGATAATATGGGCTTGGGACAAGGATTTAGAGAGCAGAAACACTGAGTTCTGTAATAAATTTCAGCTATTAATGGCGAATATTCTGTTCACGAATCACAAGAGGAGGAGGTATACTTGAAAAGGCCAGGTGAAACGGGAAGATTAGATTACATCATGGTCAGACAGAGATTCCGAAATCAGACACTGGATTGTAAAGCGTACCCAGGAGCAGATATAGACTCAGATCACAATATAGTAGTGATGAAGGGTAGGTTGAAGTTTAAGAGATTAGTCAGGAAGAATCAATACGCAAAGAAGTGGGACGCAGCAGTACATGTACACTACTGGACATTAAAATTGCTACACCGCGAAGATGACGTGCTACAGACGCGAAATTTAACCGACAGGAAGAAGAAGCTGTGATATGCAAATGATTAGCTTTTCAGAGCTTTCACTCAAGGTTGGCGCCGGTGGCGACACCTACTACGTGCGGACGTGAGGAAAGTTTCCAACCGATTCCTGATACACAAACATCAGTTGACCGGCGTTGCCTGACGAACCGTTGTTGTGATGCGTCGTGTAAGGGGGATAAATGCGTACCATCACATTTCCGACCTTTATAAAGGTCGGATTGTAGCCTATCGCGATTGCGGTTTATCGTATCACGACACAGCTGCTCTCGTTGGTCGAGATCGAATGACTGTTAGCAGAATATAGAATCTGTGGGTTCAGGAGGGTATTACGAAACGCCGTGGTGGATCCCAACGGCCTCGTATCACTAGCAGTCTAGATGACAGGCATGTTATTTGCATGGCTGTAACGGGTTGTGCAGCCACGTCTCGATCCCTGAGTCAACAGATGGGGACGTTTGCAAGACAACCACCATCTTCACGATCAGTTCGACGACGTTTGCAGCAGCATGGACTATCAGCTCGGAGACCATGGCTGCGGTTACCCTTGACGCTGCATGACAGACAGGAGCTCCTGCGGTGGTGTATTGAACGACGAACCACGGGGCCCGAATGGCAAAACGTCACTTTTCCGGATGAATCCAGGTTCTTTTTACAGCATCATGATGGTCGCATCCGTGTTTGGCGACATCGCGGTGAACGCACATTGGAAGCTCGTATTCGTTATCGCCATACTGGCATATCACCTGGCGTGATGCTATGGGGTGTCATTGATTACACGTCTCCGTCACCTCTTGTTCGCATTGACGTCACTTTGAACAGTGGACGTTACATTTCAGATGGGTTGCGACCCGTGGCTCTACCCTTCATTCGATCATTGTGAAACCCTGCATTTCAGCAGGATAATGCACGAACGCATTTTGCAGGTTCTGTACGGGCCTTTATGGATACAGGAAATGTTCGACGGCTGCCCTGGCCAGCACATTCTCCAGATCCCTCACCAATTGAAAACGTCTGGTCAATGGTGGCCGAGCAACTGGCTCGTCACAATACGCCAGTCACTATTCTTGATGAACTGTGGTATCGTGTTGAAGCTGTATGGGCAGGTGTACCTGTACACGTCATCCAAGCTTTGTTTGACTCAATGCCCAGGCATATCAAGGCCGTTATTACGGCCAGAGGTGGTTGTTCTGGGTTCTGACTTCTCAGGATCTATGCACCCAAACTGCGTGAAAATGCAATCACATGTCAGTTCTAGTATAATATATTTGTCCAATGAATACCCGTTTCTCATCTGCATTTCTTCTTGGCGTAGCAATTTTAATGGCCAATAGTGTAATAACGAGATACGATTGACGTTCTGTAAGGCTGTAGATACTGTAATAAGGAGTAGCTCACCAGGTTGTTCTTCTGAAGAGAAATGGAGACCTCTAAAAAGCGCAATCACAGGAGTTGCAGAGAAAAACATAGGTGCAGAAAAGATAACTAAGAAGAAACAGTGGGAAACACAAGAAATACTTCAGTTGATCGGTGAAAGAAGGAAGTACAAAAATGTTCAGGGAAAATCAGGAGTACGGAAATACAAGATGCTAAGGAACGAATTAAATAGAAAGCCCAGGGAAACTAAGACGAAATGTCTGCAGGCAAAATGTGAAGAAATCGAAAAAGAAATTACTGTCGGAAGGACTCTCAGTGTATAGAAACGTCAACACAAGCTTCGGTGAAATTAAAAGCAAGGGTGGTAACATTAAGGGTGCAACTATGATTCCACTGTTAAATGCAGAGGAGTGAGCGGATAGATGGAAAGAGTACATTGAAGGCTTCTATCAGGGGGAAGAATTGTATGATGTGCTAGAAGAAGAAACAGGAGTCGATTTAAAAGAGATAGGGGATCCAGTATTAGAATCAGAATTTAAGAGAGCTTTGGTGGACTCATGACAGAGGGATGCATAAAATTCCATCAGAATTCATAAAATCACTTGGTTGAAGTGGCAACAAAACGACTATTCAGGTTAGTGTTTAGAATTTATGAGTCTGGCGACACACCCTCTGGCTTTTGGCAAAATACAATACACACGATTCCGAAGACTGCAGGAGCTGACAAGTGCGACATTTATCGCACAATCAGCTTAACAGCTCATTGCTGACAAGAATAACATACGGAAGCATGGAAAACAAATGTGCTAATGTGCCAGATGACGATCGTTTTCACTTTATGAAAGGTAAAGGCACCAGAGAGATAAATCTGACGTTGCGGTTAATAACGGAAGAAAAACTAAAGAAAAATCAAGCCGTATTCATAGGATTGGACGACCTGGAAAAAGCGTTCCACAATGTAAAAATGGTGTAAGGTGTTCGAAATTCTGAGAAAAACGGCTAAAATCTAGGGAGAGAGAGCAATATGCAATGTGTACAATAACCAAGACTGAATAGTAAGAGTGGACGACCAAGGACGATGTGCACAGATTAAAAAGGGTGTGAGACAAGGGTGTAGTCTTTAGCCCCTACCATTCAATCTTTACATCGAAGAAGCGGTAAAGAAAGGTTCAGGAGTGGAATTAAAAATCAAGGTGAAAGGATATCAGTGATACGATTCGCTGATGACATTCATATCCTGAATGAAAGTGAAGAAGAATTACATGACCTGCTGAGTGGCAAGAACAGTGTAATGAGTACAGAGTATGGGTGGAGAGTAAATCGAAGAAAGCCGAAAGTAATGAGAAGTAGCAGGTATGAGAACAGGAGAAACTTAACATCAAGATTGATGGCTACGAAGTAGACGAAATTAAAGAATTCAGCTACCTAGGCAGTACAATAACCAATGACGGACGGAGCAAGGAGACATCAAAAGCAGACTAGTATTGGCAAAAAGGGCATTCCTGGCTACGAGAAGTCTGCTAGTATCAAACATACGCCTTTTTGAGGAAGACATTTCTGAGAATGTACGTTTGGAATAACAGCAGTGTGTGGTAGTGAAACACAGACTGTGGGAAGACCGGAACAGAAGAGAAACGAAGCATCTGAAATGTGTTGCTACAGACGAATGTTGAAAATTAGATGGACTGATGCAGCAAGGAGTGAGGAGGTTTTGCACAGATTAGGAGAGGAGAGGAATATGTGGAAAAGGCTGACTTGGAGAAGGTACAGGATGATAGGAGATCTGTTAAGACATCAGGGAATGACTTCCATGGTACCAGAGGACTGTACAGGGCAAACAATGTAGAGAAATAGAGAGACTGGAATACATCCAACAAATAATTGAGGCCTTAAGCTGCAATTACTACTCCAAGGTGAAGAAGGTGGCACTTGAGAGAAATTCCTGGCTGGTCGCATCAAACCAGGCAGAAGACTGAAGACTAAAAAAAAAATTTGATTGCCACAGCAAGTTGACGAAGAGCATTTTCAACTCATTAGAGAGATAGAAAGCAAAGTTTCACTTATCGCTCCAAAGTAAATACTCGTGTGTTTAGTAATCCTGTTGCAATCCTTAGTGGCTTAGCGAATTAAGCCTACACCTTTGTTAAACGATGAATACAGCGACAGATACATCTAAACGGTACATAAGCAAAAATCGTGACTGTTTCAGTGGGAGGGAATGATCTTACGAGGTGAACGTAATTCAGCAATTTGATGCCAGTAAGCGCACAGGTAACGTCGCCGACGTCGCCCCACATGCTTTTCACTGGACGCTATGAACAGCTCGCTCATATGCAGGATGACGTTTCTATGATCTCTCGGAAGTTTATAACAAAAATTAAATGTATTATTGTGTTACGTAGGCAAAGATCGCTATGAGATGTCGTTCTCAGCAGAAAGTATTAATTTCATCTGCATTACAAACGAAATGTTACTCAAACTGCTCTTTACGTCCCCAGTCTTTAATACTGGGTCATCGAGATACTGATTACTCTTTGTGTTGGGACCAAAACTGAATGTCACACTGTAGGTGATCCAGGTTGCTCTATCGACAGGACAAGAACAATTACATTACAGCATTTTATTTCTTGTATAAACTAAAACAGCGTTTCCTATTGGCAATGGTCGTCCTAAAACAATTCATCAGCTTCATCAACACCACATAGAAACCACACTGAAGTTCCTGATGAGTCTTAGGAACAACATACGTATTTCATGCGAGCGTGCATACGTGCATGCGTGCGTGCATGTGTGTTTGTGCTGTGTATATGTGTGTGTGTGTGTGTGTGTGCGCGCGCGCGCTTGCGTGCATGTGGGTGTGTTAGGTGCCATTTCTCAGTAAATTCTTATGCTATTAATTACACTGTCTATGCTAACATTTCCAAGCACTTGATGAGCTAAAACTCTTACGTAAGTGATTCACATAACGCTTTTAACATATCAACTGGGAAAGGTTTTCTGCTGATAGGGCTCGCGTTGCCTTAGAAAAAAGATACAACACCCACGTTTATGATCATACACTTAGTCAATCGTGATATGGTCGGTGGGACGGCTAACAACTTCAAAGCGAGACTTCACGTCTGTGATTACAGAGATTATCATTTAACTGCCTTTATTTCAATTGGTACTTATCTGCGTTGACGGTCATCAGATGTGTACTTTGCTGTAAATTATGCATGTCTTACTAGCTGAAAATCTATGTAGTAAGTTAGGGACCACCGGTAGTCATAAGTTTCAAAACTAAAATTTCAGAAATACCATATTTTTATTTTAATTAACTTCCAATCCTTTTAATCGAATCCAAAAGTACACTAAGGCCATTTCTTTTCACAATTAGTTACCTTTTCGATTTCGATATACTCTGTCACAAACGAGCCATGTACGCACTTTAAATGGCGTGTTAATACTTGGTTTACTGATATGGCCAATATTACTGAATTTCAATTGTATTCTAAAAGTTTAAAACTCATCCTTATCAGATTCAAAGGTATTATTTAAAAAATTTGTTGTATATTTCTCGCCAAACATGAAATTACTACTTCTGTGAAGACAACCGTCAATCAACGTTGTTCCTTCATTCATCGAACATTAAGAATTAAAAATCTTATAGAGTTTGCAGTGGCAACACTTTGAAATTCCTTTTAATTAATATTTCAGGCATGAGTCACATGACAACACCGTAGGTCCTGGTCGCCATTCTAATGTAAAAAAGATTTCTGTTTATCTTGAACGACACTATACACCCATCATCTACCAATATGAGGTACGAATGGCAATGGTTTTACTTCGTGATCCTCCACCACGTGACCGAACTGTGCCATACATGATAGCAGGATCTCGGTCATGAGAACCAGACCATTTGTTTCCATAAAATTCTACTCTGTTGCCTATAACACATTGTTCGACGGTCCACATAGACTGGTGGATGTACAACATTCGTCATTTGCAAGGAGTGTTGCACCTGTATGGTTAGAGAAACTGATGGTCGTCTTTACCCTGGCGGAGAAATTCACGATTCTTGCAGATTGCAGTAAATATGTTTTATATCTTATTCCCGTAAAATAATGTACACGTTATTTTCAGTTTCTCCTTTCCAACCAAATCCTTCCCACTCCGCTTTCCACGAATCATGTGCTTCTTTTCTGTTCATTAAATATGTTCTACACAAAACTGTTGGTTGACTACGTGTTTTATAGATAATTGTCGGGATTTCTGTCAAAATTATATAGAATGTGATATGCTTAGCGATTCAAACCTTCCCCCTCCAAACAAGGTGATCTAGCCGTGTCATAAATTATCTTTTCTTGTGCGTATGGCTACTTGATTTTGATTACTAGTTAGCATGTGCTGAAACGCTTCCGAATTTTTATGTGAAAACAATTAAACTTTTAAATAAAACAAACATTATTAACATTCTACATCTTTGTTCTTCATGTCTACACATTTATTTCTCAACAAAGACGCCCTGGCGCATTTATCCCATCGAGAGGCCAGTTTGTTGATACCGTCACTTCAGAACGTTTGAATCTGTTGACGGAGTCACCGTCTCACTCGGGTGGCACCGCTTCATCGCTATCAAAGTCAAGTCTTCGACGGTGTTCTTTATGTTTTGTAAAGAACTGAAAATCGGATGAGGTGAAGTCGGGAGAGCGTCGATGATGATAGATAAGAGAGTAGACCCACGGCTTCTGATTGTTGCAAATGTCGTAGCACTCATGTGTGGTTTGGCATTGTCATGCTGAAGAAGAGTGAGCTTCATACGTGGACGAAGTCTTCGAATTTGAAACTCGATGTAGTTATGTTATACATCGCCATGTTGCACACTACAATTCGGAGCCGTCTATTGGCAGAGGACTGCAAATATGGAATTGCTTTTAAGCACGCTATCGTAAGACAGTGACTAAATTCTCGAAAAATTGTACATTTTAGCCCCTGAATTACAAATGTTGCTATTGAAAATTACTTAAGTCAAGCAGCAAAAGTTTTCTCTCCCTTAGAGCGCAGACTTCTACCGTGTAGTGAAAATCTGGTCTATTGAAGAGGAAACTTGGTCCGGAAGACACCATTTCACTTTAAATTTAAAAATACTCTACCAGAAGTGGTCAAGTTTGCTCCACTGCTCAGAATATTATAAGACTGCGTACTGAAAACCATTCTGTTCTAGCCGGCCGAAGTGGCCGTGTGGTTAAAGGCGCTGCAGTCTGGAACCGCAAGACCGCTACGGTCGCAGGTTCGAATCCTGCCTCGGGCATGGATGTTTGTGATGTCCTTAGGTTAGTTAGGTTTAACTAGTTCTAAGTTCTAGGGGACTAATGACCTCAGCAGTTGAGTCCCATAGTGCTCAGAGCCATTTGAACCATTTTGGACCATTCTGTTCTGCTATAAGCTTTAGCCCGGACTATATATCGCCCATTTTCCTTCTAGTGTTGTAGCTGTGGATATTATTATTCTTTTCAGATTGTGCGTTACCAGTTCGGAAAATTTCACTAGTGAATACACATACTGTTTCAATATCTCACTGCCGGCCGCGGTGGTCTCGCGGTTCTAGGCGCGCAGTCCGGAACCGTGCGACTGCTACGGTCGCAGGTTCGAATCCTGCCTGGGGCATGGATGTGTGTGATGTCCTTAGGTTAGTTAGGTTTAAGTAGTTCTAAGTTCTAGGGGACTGATGACCACAGCAGTTGAGTCCCATAGTGCTCAGAGCCATTTGAACCATTTTTCAATATCTCACTCATCTCACTCGTTGTCGAAGCACTTAGAAGATGCTTACTACATACTTCGTGAAACCCTTGTGCATGATTACTCACCCCAGAGAATTGTAGCATGACACTGAGGGGAAAGTTAGCAATCAAGAAAAATCAAACGTTGCTGAAGTTAGCTTTATGAGAAGCTTCCTGATACGTTTTCTTAACTATAGTTCCACAAAATCACAAAAATTCGTAACATGCTGCCCCGCTAGCTGATTCCTATGCATGTGGTACAACAGAACTTGATGTTATTCGCTCTCTCTCTTTCCAGTTTCATGAGACTCCGTTTGTGTTTGGGTAGATACTTCAAACATTTTCTTGAAGAACATTATTAACGTTTTCCTTTCTTACTATCATTCTAACAGAAATAATTGTTTCACTTGTAGCATGTGCAAAATTGTACCAACCATATTTTATACAGTACGAAACATAAATGAGAGTATGGATCAAAATAAGAAATGGACTCTAGTAAAAATAGCTCTAAAATCCATACCTGGAAAGCTATTAACACTTGATCGTCATCGACACTACGAAAACCATCTTTATCACTCAAGCTCTTTGTTTTCCATATTTTGGGAAGGTATAATATGGACTAAAACAATAAAACAATGCCCAGTAAACAAATGCTGTGAAACGCTACGTTAAGAGCTAAGAACGCTTGCTGAATGGAAGAGATATGTGCTTATAGCTCTTAAGGTGTGCACTTAAGAACCCCTGTTTATTGGTTACTTTTTCCCTTTTTTGGTCCTCACTACACCGCTGACTGGTGGGTTGTCGTTCAGCCAGTATATGGGAAATATAGGGTCATTCAAATGCATAAGGACTGGTTCCATTTTATCAGCCTGGACAGCTAGAATCACTCGGGACTGCAGGATGGTCAGAATTTAGAGACGGGCCGTTTCGGAACGCTAAGGGATGAACTGAAAGTGGCCATGTCTGTTCCAAAGCAACTGCCTTGGCATTTTTATTAAACGAATCAAGGAAATAAAGAGAAGCAGAAATATGCATCCCATGACAGAAGAGTGAACCCTGGTAATCCAAAATACGAGCCGGCCTTAGTGGCCGAGCGGTTCTAGGCGCTACAGTTCTAAGTTATAGGGGACTGCTGACCTCAGAAGTTAACTACCATAGTTCTCGGAGCCTTTTGAACCCAAATACGAATGCCGTGTCTGAACAACTGGGAAACACCATTTGGTTTCTTGTTTGAGTGTAGTACGTTAAGGACGGTTTGATTATTCAAAACAGATGCTACAGAAAACAAAACGAAATACAGTGCCGCCCACTGCGGCAGAGAGCGTGACTAGTCTGATGGCCAGAGTCCGTCCGTTGTGTGAGAGGAGGGGAACTGGTCTCCCGGGTCACATTCCGGCCTAATGCGATTCAGATAGGCAGCCAGCAGCACGGCACTATCGCCTCAGGTGAGTTCTCGTCTTGAATGCATAATAAGGACCGGCAGCTGGCGCGGACACCAGAAACTTGCAGCAGCACTGGCTTCTCCGTTCAGGGCGCTGCGGCGCCCGTATTTCATCACATTATGAAGGTGCCGGCAGGAGAGCCAACGGTCGCCTCATTCCGCGGCACTAAAAGAACAACTTGGAAGTTCTGAAGGAACTGCCACCAGGACGGAAAAGGAGGATAAGAAACATGACTTCTAAGGAACGTTCTTTTACAATGAAGATAAAAGCAGCTCATCCCGTGCTCCTTTCCCTTCCTGAAAAGTTTATACTTATGAAGGTCGTTTACCATCCTCCAAGCTTCTCTTTTCTCCAACAGTCTAGCATCTCCTTCTATTGCAGTGCTCTTCGGTTCACATTATCCTTCACCAGGTCTCTCCATCTTCTTCGTGATCTTACAGTTGATCATAGTCCAGATTCTAGGAAGTCTTTCTGGTCCCATTCCTTAATGTGGCAGAACCATTTAAGTTTTCTCTATACTTCCCTTTAAGAGCTTGATGTGCAGGGTGTCTCGTGCTCTTTCATTCGTTATCCTGTGCCTTCTCGTCTTACCAAAGATAACTCGTAGGAAATACATCTATGTTGCTTGTAATCAGCTCAGATCTTCTGCTTTTCCAAGCCCAACTTTCTGATCCATAAGTCAAAATTGGCAGATAGTCTTGGCTTTGGCATGTATACTTTTATTTCTAATTGTTTCGGATACACAATAATAAAATCTCTAACAGTTTTATATTCTCTCCGAAATTTCATCCTTGATATTTCCTTATATAGTTAATGTACGTTCTAGATATTTGGAAGCATCTACTTGATTAATAATTTTTCCATTGCAAGTTTCATCCATCATTCTTTCTTTTCACCTGCTCATTTTCATTATTTCACTCTTTATAACGCTTGTTTCCATGCCTGCTTCTTCATTTACTCTCTGCCAGGTATTTAGTTGTTCTTCCACTTTCTGCTCATTTTCTTCCAAAATCATCACATCATCTGCATACGCTGTGATTTTCATATTACCTGCCGTGGACCTTCCCTTATGAAGCTCTCCATGACTATATTAAAAAGTGACAGTGAGAGCACATTTCCTTGCCGAGCCCTTCTGTCCATTGTAAACCGTTCTGACTTTTTGTCGCCTATTAAAACTCTATTCAAGTTTTTTGTGCGCCTTTAGGATTCTCAGTTGCATTCCTGTTGAGAATTTCAGTCTATTCAAACCTTGCCATATCTCTTCCATTCTAAAGAGTCATAAGCTATTTTTTATATCAGTGAATGCAACTACAACATCTTTCCCAAATTACCATTTCTTTTCTACAAAATGTCTAGCTGTAAATATGGCATCTAAAGTTGATCTCCCAGGTCCAAATCCTGGTTGTTCTTCTCTTAATTGTGATCTGTCTTATTCCTGATTTTCTGTAAAATTATTTTTTCAAAAATCTCCATGCAGTGGCACAGTAGTGCCGTTGTCAATCCACCTCAACGGAAGCAAAAATAATGTATATAATCAATGTATTAGGCATTTAATATATCTCACAAACGTGGTCCTTCTGTAGTCGTTTTTAGACTCTTTATCTTCCGATTGTGTCCATTCCATCCTCGACTTTCCCTTTTCATCTGCCAGTCTCTTCATCTCTATAAATCTATCGCAATAGAATCCCACTATACCATACAAAAAGAGTCCTGAAACACTTTCCAAAGAGCCAACATCGTCCCCCCATACTTAACAAGGTGGACCATTTAAAGGTACATCTTTAGCCATAGCATGTAAATCAATTTTTTTTTTTTTTTAAATCAGAGAACCCTGTTTAATAAAGCATGAAAGCCAATGCAAGTTATCTTGTGCGCGGACGCATGTGACCGCTGGTGAGACACTGAAAGGATATTCACAGATTTTTTAAAATATTTCCATTCATCTCAGTATATATATATATATATATATATATATATATATATATATATATATATATATATATATATACTCCTGGAAATTGAAATAAGAACACCGTGAATTCATTGTCCCAGGAAGGGGAAACTTTATTGACACATTCCTGGGGTCAGATACATCACATGATCACACTGACAGAACCACAGGCACATAGACACAGGCAACAGAGCATGCACAATGTCGGCACTAGTACAGTGTATATCCACCTTTCGCAGCAATGCAGGCTGCTATTCTCCCATGGAGACGATCGTAGAGATGCTGGATGTAGTCCTGTGGAACGGCTTGCCATGCCATTTCCACCTGGCGCCTCAGTTGGACCAGCGTTCGTGCTGGACGTGCAGACCGCGTGAGACGACGCTTCATCCAGTCCCAAACATGCTCAATGGGGGACAGATCCGGAGATCTTGCTGGCCAGGGTAGTTGACTTACACCTTCTAGAGCACGTTGGGTGGCACGGGATACATGCGGACGTGCATTGTCCTGTTGGAACAGCAAGTTCCCTTGCCGGTCTAGGAATGGTAGAACGATGGGTTCGATGACGGTTTGGATGTACCGTGTACTATTCAGTGTCCCCTCGACGATCACCAGTGGTGTACGGCCAGTGTAGGAGATCGCTCCCCACACCATGATGCCGGGTGTTGGCCCTGTGTGCCTCGGTCGTATGCAGTCCTGATTGTGGCGCTCACCTGCACGGCGCCAAACACGCATGCGACCATCATTGGCACCAAGGCCGAAGCGACTCTCATCGCTGAAGACGACACGTCTCCATTCGTCCCTCCATTCACGCCTGTCGCGACACCACTGGAGGCGGGCTGCACGATGTTGGGGCGTGAGCGGAAGACGGCCTAACGATGTGCGGGACCGTAGCCCAGCTTCATGGAGACGGTTGCGAATGGTCCTCGCCGATACCCCAGGAGCAACAGTGTTCCTAATTTGCTGGGAAGTGGCGGTGCGGTCCCCTACGGCACTGCGTGGGATCCTACGGTCTTGGCGTGCATCCGTGCGTCGCTGCGGTCGGGTCCCAGGTCGACGGGCACGTGCACCTTCCGCCGACCACTGGCGACAACATCGATGTAC
Organism: Schistocerca nitens; assembly: GCF_023898315.1. Taxonomy (NCBI): domain Eukaryota; kingdom Metazoa; phylum Arthropoda; class Insecta; order Orthoptera; family Acrididae; genus Schistocerca; species Schistocerca nitens. The sequence continues at coordinate 784,826,749 of NC_064617.1, forward strand.
TGTGGAGACCTCACGCCCCACGTGTTGAGCAATTCGGCGATACGTCCACCCGGCCTCCCGCATGCCCACTATACGCCCTCGCTCAAAGTCCGTCAACTGCACATACGGTTCACGTCCACGCTGTCGCGGCATGCTACCAGTGTTAAAGACTGCGATGGAGCTCCGTATGCCACGGCAAACCGGCTGACACTGACGGCGGCGGTGCACAAATGCTGTGCAGCTAGCGCCATTCGACGGCCAACACCGCGGGTCCTGGTGTGTCCGCTGTGCCGTGCGCGTGATCATTGCTTGTACAGCCCTCTCGCAGTGTCCGTAGCAAGTATGGTGGGTCTGACACACCGGTGTCAATGTGTTCTTTTTTCCATTTCCAGGAGTATATATATATATATATATATATATATATATATATATATATATATATATATATATATATATATATACAACCACTACGCTGTTAGCAGAGATGTGCGATATTTTATTTTTATCTTGCGTATGGCAATACAGCGACAATATTTTATATAAGTACAACAACATGTAAACGGAATGTATAAAGCAAAACAATGTGTAAATAGTACATGTGTAAAAAACAAGCAAAAGCACAAAAGGATTACAAACACTCAAGGCAAAATAACTACACGTTAAAAGCTTGGAAAGCCTGACTAGAAACTTATTCATATATTTAAAGCTCAATATCTACATTGCACAGCCAATGCAAAGCAGAGGGTTTCACATATATAACCTCAGAGACAGGTCCAGCGTATCTTCTTAAGGGTCATTCCTCTATAATATGGTGGACGTTCTGTTATGGCGCTCCACATCACAAGCTGGTGAGTCCCATAGACCCCACTTATATGCATTGCATCTTGCATGGCCCAGGTACATCTCTTCAGGTCAAAGCCCGGTAATTCCAGAGTAGGATATTGGATACCTTGTTTATTAATTCCAGAATCATTCCAAAAGTGCCGCCATTGCTCCTTGATGTCAGGTTGATTATCTTGTGTATTAACCCATATAGGCTTCCGTGACTTCAAGAGGGTCGATGGTATTTCGTTCAGAACATCACGGAGCCTCTGATTCAGGGACAACAGTAGGTTCTGTTGAAGATGCTGCAGATGGCGGGATGAGTCTTCATCTCGTAAGCAAGACTGGCAGTCTCTGCTGATTCATCCAGCCGCCCAAAGCCAGGGAAAATCTCTTCCGATCCAGAGAGACACACATCGTTACTTCCGACATGAGTCACGACCTGCAGTTAGCTGCACCCTGTGCTCTTCATGACATCTGTAAGCACCTTTTCCACATTCAGTGTGCACATTTGATTTCTTCCCCTCCTTGGTATCCATATTGCTAAGGACCCCCATTACACGCCTAACGCCGGACGCTGTGGCCGAGCGGTTCTACGCTCTTCAGTCTGGAACCGCGCAGCTGCTACGGTCACAGGTTCGAATCCTGCCTAGGGCATGGATGTGTGTGATGTCCTTAGGTTACTTAGGTTTAAGTAGTTCTACGTCTAGGGGATTTATGCTCTCAGATGTTAAGTCCCATAGTGCTTAGAGCCATTTTTTACACGCCTAGCGTTGGAGCTCCCAGCTACTAGTAAACCCACTTTCTGTGAATGCCCAGACCTTGCAGGGTGAGAGGCTTCCTCCAGAAGAGAGCGAATGACTTCATTAACTCAGCCAAAGATTGCGCCCGAAACCTGTTTGTCTGAACGGCGTCCCAGAAAGTCTTTCGCTACCTGCCTCTCCTTGGAGCGACCTCCCGCTCGACCACGGCTGGGTGGTCAGCTTAGTGCAGGCGGCTCCCGGAGCGGCCACAGTAAAGGACGTATCGCGGTATACATGGGAAGTGCTGGAGGTGCCCGTATCCTCCTTGCTTCGTCCACCATGAGTAACTTTGCTATCAAGTTGCAGAATTTCTTAATTCCATCATCTATTTTGATGTCAAGTTTCTCACTACTCTCATTTCTGTCAATTCTCATTATTTCCGTTTTTTTTTTTTTTTTCAGTATAGGCTCAACACATATTCTGTGCCCATTACTCTGTCATTCCATTCAACAGATCCTGTAATCTTTCTTCATCTTCGCAGACAATTGCAGTGCCATCGGCGAAAATCCATATTCTTTCACCCTCGCTTTCATTTCCGCTCTCGAACCATTCCTTTATTTTTACCATTGCTTCTTCGTTGTACAGATTGAACAATAGGGGCGAAATACTAGTTCCCTGTTTTACGCCCCTGTTAATCCTAGCACCTCGTTCTCAGTCTTCAAACTTTATTGTCCCCTTTTGCTTCTTGTACAAGTATGTGTTACCCATCTTCCACTAACGCCTACTCCAATTTCTTTGAGAATTTCTCACATGTTGCACCATTGTACATTGTCGAATGCTTTGTCCATGTCGACAAATCGTATGAATTACGAACAACCAGCAGCTGTATAATGAAATGACGACAGTGAAAATTTCTCCCGGACCGGGATTTGAAAATAGATATCCCACTTTATGCGATCAGGCGCCTCAACAGCTTTGGCCAGCCATGCACTACTCACGGCCAGACTCAAACTTTCATATGTCATCGTTCCTGTGTCACAGACTGTACTCGTATGCACTTTATGTAATTCCCGTATAGGGTAGGACACTTTATTTCAATGTCTGCGATATCGTATTTATCCGTCTATACCAGGGAGCGACTTTGAATTAAATTGTCCTCCGCCGTACGGAAATGACGTAATGTGTGTTCGCGTATAGTTTGTGACGCAGGAACGACGAAATATGGAAGTCTAAGTCTGGCTGTGGATTGTGCACGGATAGCCACTTTGGTTAAGTCGACCGCTCGCATATAGCGGGAAATCAGGGTTCGATTTTCAGTGCCGTCATTACATCATGTAGTTGATGGTTATTCGTATTCACAACTGCGAATTAATTTCACGCATTTAATAACGGTTGTAATCGGCACATACATTTACGTCCAAAGGAACACGCATATATGTCCGAAGGAACATTGCGTAGTTATACTTAACAACAAAGGCCCTGCATAATCGTATATAATCCTATGAAAGTGTCCATATCGTACTTCAGTTTTGCTCCCATTATCAAGCGCAACGTAACGGCTGCATCTTTTGTGCTTTTACCTTTCCTAATGCCAAACTGATCGTTAGCTAACACTTCCTTAATTTTCTTTTCCATTATTCTGTATGTTATTCTTGTAAGAAACTTGGATGCGTGAGCTGCTGAGCTGATTGAGCAATAATTTTCGCACTTATTTGCCCTTGTTGTCTTTGGAAATGGGTGTGCGATATTTCTGCGAATGTCCAAGGGTACGTCACTAGTCTAACACATTCCACACAGCAGCCTGAACAGGCTTTTTGTTGTCAGTTCACTTGCGACTTCCCCCAATGATTTTATAAATCCCGATGGAATGTTATTTATTCCTTCTGCCTTATTTGATCTCAAGTCGTGCAAAGTTCTTTTAAATTCGAACCCTGGATCCCCTATATCTTTTATATCGACCCAATTTCTTCTTCCATCACGTTATTAGACAAGTCCTCCCCCCTCATGGGCGCCTTCAGTAATACCTACCTGCCCCTCCCGTGTTTAGCACTGGAATTCCTTCTTGCATATAATTTCATCGAAGGTTGTTTTATAACCGTGGAAGATTCTGCACCACATAACCAGAGTGTTTTACAGTGAAACACTGTCGCTGAATACTTTAAGCATCTCAGCATAGATTATTGCATCGTCGTTCCGCTTCAAATGCAAAAAACACCCCTGTTTATCGTGAAATTATATTTAAATAAGACCCTAAGTTGTCGACAGGCCTTGATACATATCAACGGGGATAGTTGAAAATGTGTGCCCCGACCGGAACTCGAAACTGGGATCTCCTGCTTACATGGCAGACGCTCCATCCATCTGAGCCACCGAAGGCACAGGGATTTATCCCTTGCACGCTCCCCATGAGACCCACATTCCCAACTTAATATCCACACACTACATTCGTAGTGCCCCTGCCCACTACACTCATTACTCGCGGCAGACAATCTTGCCGAGTCCCGTAAGACTGCGGGCAATGTGTGTGCATCCGCACAGAAGAAGGTCAATGGCCGGTTCGCCTTAACTATATGGAGATGAAATGTGTTCATCTCCATACTCCTGTTTATCAGTGGGCTGCGCCGTTTCGGCTGCTCTGGAGGCATGCCGCAGCACTGTGGGACAGATGTCTCAGTATGTATTAGACCTGCAGACATATAACTGCAAACAGACAAATATTAGTTGCAGTTTTAAATATGGCTGTTTCTCAGCAACAGTGTACAATTTTCAAACATAGGAATTATATAGCCAACCAGTTGCAAATAACTGTTTGGACAGTTGACCTAGGTTTAGACGCCTACTAAAGCTGTCTCCATCTGAATGAAATTTTGAGAAACCGCGAAATTGCTTTGCGAGAAAGTAAGGTCAGAATTTAGAGCAGCTATGCTGAAATCAAAAATAAAACAAAATACTTTCCAGCGTACGTGACAAGGCTGGAACGTATATTTTTCTATTTCTGACTTGGGCATAGCTGCCCTGAACTCTGACCGTTGCTTTCTCACAATATAATTTTAGGGTTTCTCAACATTTTATTCTGATGAACACACCCTTACTAGGTGTCGAAACCTAGGTCAGTTGTGCCAAACAGTCATTTTCAGCCGGTTGGCTGTATAATTCCTACATTTGAAAATTTAATTGCGCTACTTTTCCTAGTTTATGGGATGGCATAAAAAATTTTTTATGACCATCACTCGTACGTAGATAGCATGCATGTGCGGATCCCCTTTCACAGCTCTGCTGTGATAACATTTAAAAATTTCCTTACTTAGAATGCACGATTTCTATAGGTGCCCAGTACAAGTCTGTTAATTTCGACGTGAGGTCTGAGCTTGGTAGTGAGCTAGCCGCAGCGGTTACATGCATGTGCTCGAAGCCCAGCAGGTGGCTTGCGTGACAAGGCTGACGGCTGGGGGAGGGGGGGCTACCACTGCTCAGCTTTGAGCGCGTCGTGACACCGCATTAGGCCGTGTCAAATGCTACGCCGTGCTGCGCTAGCACTTTGCCCACTGCCTGATGCAGTTCCCGGAGTCCGCTCAGTTTAGTTTTCAGCAGGGCAACGCGTTATATTGGTCGGACATCCGCAGCTCTCATAATTCTATGTGGCACTCTTGTTTGTCATACAGCAGCATGAAACCCTCCACGAAACATGAACGAGTCACTGGACCGTCAAGTTTCTACTCATTAGCGTGATGGATATTTATCATGAATTATCATTATCAGCTGGATCACCTGGACTCCCCATCTCCTTACCATCCAATACAAAGCTCGCGACAGACTCCACCTCCTGAAACTCCTGTCCAGCCGGACATGCGGTCTGCATCCATCCACCATCCTTCACACCTACACGTCCTTGCTCCGCCTCATCTTCTGTTACGCCAGCGGTGCTGGGATTTCCGCCCCTCCCTGGTTAATCCCTCCAGATCTTCGAACGCCATTCTCTCCGCCTCGCCTTTCACATACTCCTTCCGTCCCCCACGCGCATCCTCTACGACCTCATCCCCTTCCCCCACCTTCTCTTTTTCCTTGAACACATCCGCACACTATATATTGTCCGCTGCATTGATCCCCCTCACCCCATGGTGTCTCCCTTCCTCTCCACCTCCAGCCCATTGCCGCGCCTTTACCGTTGTGTCCCACCCTCCATCTCCATCTACACACCCTCTACCACCTTCCCCAACGCAACTTCCACCACCTACACTTCCCAGATGATGAGCATCGCCCTGACATCTACCCTTCCTTCCAACTCTAACCTCATCTTCCTCCGGCCTTCTTCTCTGGGCTCCCTCCTCCCTTCTCCTGAGCAGCTTTCCCCTCCCACTCCCCCTCCCTCTCTTGTGCTCCCCTTCAGTGTCTCTTCACTCTCTCATGCCTTGTCTTCCCTCTTCACATCCTGCATTACCAGTCTCCTGCCTCTTGGTGTACCTGCTGATGCCCCTCCTCTTTTCTTCCTGCCTCCTCCCCTACTGCACCTTACTCTCCCCTCCTATTCCATCCTCTCCGGCCTCTCCCTCGGCAGGTCCCACCTTGCAGTTTTAATCTTCATCTTGTGTGTTCCAAGTGGGTTTAAAGTGTGCTGTTCTAGAGTGTTTTTAATACTGTGGCCGACTTTTAACCTTTGTGTGTGGCTTCAGTGTCTTCTTTGTGTTTTAAGCATCGCCAACTGTGTTTTCTAACTTGATGTTGACTTTTTTAACTGTCCCCCCGTGAACGTCTCCCTTTCAGTGTATTTTTACCTTCATTATCTCCCCTTACTCTGTTTTATGTCACCCTTTTTTTATCGTCTTATATGTAACATTTTATTCTTGTTGTCTTGTCACTCAGCTCAAGAGCGGCGGATCGTGCCCCTGACAGCCCTCCCCTGCCCATATGGGGCAGGGGAATGAAATCACAATAAAGAAAAAAAAACAATCAGCTGGAGTGAACTAGAACGTGGATACTTCGCTTTCGCGGAAATGAACTACCGTTTCAGTTGTTCCAGCATGCAACATGGATCGATACAAATTTCAACGTGCCACAGTCCGCATTTCCGTGGCGTATTGCCCAATCTCTATGAAGCGTTTACATATCTGGAAGAAAAATGTAGTGGAGCGTTTTTACGATGGCATATTTTACTCTTTATCTACAGGATATCCTAGAAATGTAGCGGCAAACTTCGAGGGTTGTAGAGTCCGTCTTGAGAGACAGATCGAGGATAGGCAACTGTGTCCGGAAACATCATCCGCCGTCGATACGGATCGTCGAAGTTACAAGCACTGGCGCCTACCACTAGAGAGAGTTGAAAAGCTGTTTGCTATTCAGTGGCTGCGACTGACTGATACAGTCGCCAGTGGAGAAAATGGAGCTAGCAGCTACATGGAGAGACGGTATCTCTTACGAATGACATTCTCTGTTGCCTTCGTGGATGATGGTTTTTGACATAGGTATCCATCTGTAATTTCTTTTTCTCCTGTGCATCGATAAACAATGGAAATTTTCGAGTATTCAACGAAAAAAATGAAGTGTTGCTGGAAACCCGTGTCCAAATCCGTCATCCAGCGAGGCAACAGAGCATCGCTTTTATAGTCCTATCTGTGCGGCTGCTCCCTCCATGTTGTCTACTGGTAATCAGTCGCGATCATTGAATAACAAACAACATTACGAGACTCCCACCCATAGCCGGTCAGCGTACAGAGTCACGTTTGCTCCCGAAGTGGTAACCTATAAGCAGGGACTGACGTCTATAGCCTTAACGCTGTGCAGCGTCGTCAGATGACGTTTCCGGACACAGGTTCCTATTCTCGCTTTGTTCCTCAAGACATCCTCTGCAACCCCACGAAGTTAGTCGAAACATTTCTGGAACATCTTGTATGTTACTAAACCGTTATCCCAGTAACCGTTTCAGTGGCAGGTTGCCTATCTAATGGCTTCCAGGAACAACAAGAATTTGAATACTGGCTGCATTCTCTTTTGGCTGTATGAAAAGCAGCCAGTTATGCTTATTTTTCAATAAAATTGTCTTGGTTGCAAAATTGTAATTATTAATAACAATTATCCTTTCCGCTCTTTCGACTGAGTTTGTTTTATCAAAAAAGTAAAAACAGGATTCAAAAACTTCATTTTCAGATTTTATCGTAATTTAAAAATTTTAAGAATAAGACAATTATTAAAATTATAAACTGTGCAAATTGAGGAAGCATTACTGACAGCTTGGAAATATTCAGATTTCATCGTAACACAATAAGACAATTATTAAAATTACACACTGCAAACTGAGGAAGCGAAAGTGACAGCGTGGAAATATTCAGATCTCATTCACCCAGTATTTGAGAATGAAAACACTCAAGGACAAATAATTTCAAACCTTTACAAAACTTTTCATTGTTCACACCGCCATCAAATTGATGAAAGAAAGAACGTTCATCACTTACTACATTTTTCGCTGTTCATTCAGTTAATCATCAGCATCACGGATTACGTTTTAATTGATTACTTCTTTACTGGAGACTCTATTCATAACGCAGTTTTCAGACAATAGCCACATATATCACTGAATGTCTCTGCAAAATTATATCACCATACGACATATGAGTCGGGAGATGTATCACATACATATACATGCATGAAAAATTTGCTTTTCCTTAAAATGGAGCGCCAATTACCCAGAATATAAACTTATCCAGATTATCATAATGGGAGCACTTAGCTTTTTCCAACGAACTTTAAGCAGAATTTCGTGCTCCTTCTAAACTTTTTCTCGCTTACATCCTTAACGACAAATATTTAACACGTTTACTCATTTGCAGTCAGAAGTTTGAAGCTGTTTAATATATGTCAGTTCGATGGTTCGATTCTTTAAAGAATTGGTGCTTTACTGCAGCACTCTGGTACGGAGTATCTTCTTTGAAATCCTTTTGAGTAGGAGTTCCTAATAAGTTAGAATGTGCAATAGAAATGATAGTGAGGATGAACGTGTTAAATGGAACATCTCACCGTCTGGACAAACCAGGTGTTATCGAGGTTATTATCTTCTAGACTATAGAACCTTAATGCCTATGATAACGCAATGTAGAAAATTGGTTTTTGGATACACAGAAGCAAAATACATTATTTTCGCTGAATGTATGTGCGCTTGACGGCTGGGCATTGACTAAGTGTATCCTTCATCGCTTATTCACCGTAATTGATTAACTGTTGATTGGACGATGGATTTTCCATTGAGAAATGCCAGAAAATATGCTACGAGAAGGAGGCTCTTCTCTAGTAATACTCGTACAGGAATTCGTTGTTTGCTCCCCATACTAGATACTGGCACGATATTCATTCTTTGTCTTTACCTGTCTAAACAGTGCATGTATTATGACCAAACGGAAAAGCCGTAGAATTATCTTCCACAATTTCAGTCAAACCTTAATATGAATCGGAAAAATGATGGCCTTTGTTTGAGAGCCTGAGGAACAGTTAACATTCCACTAATCCAATGAGATTGTGAGAGTGTTCGGAATACTTCTGCTTACTACCGCGCAAAATAAAAGTCTTATACCATCTGAACTCCACAACGTTCTTATTTACCAAGTTACTTTCTTTTGTTTCCTCGAGTGAGAATGTAATGCCCACGCATTATAAGAGCTATCCCTAAAACTAAATGCCGAATATATCAATAGTGGGTATAATCCTAGGATATCGTGAATAATAATTCGAACTTATTAACGTTGATTATAAAAGCTGTCCTCTCATCGTAACGTGACAATGAAGCATTATTTCTGTTCGTGCTCATCAGTACGTTATGGTGTGAGGAGCTGGTACAATCTATATTCCGTGTCCTCTGTCTTACGGATCTAGTCTGCGACTGGGAGTTCAGAGCGCCTGATGACGTGCGTCACTCGACGCCATCCTCAGCGCTGCAGTCCGCTGCTGGAGAAGTGATCTATTAATCGCGGTGCCATCACAGAAGATGAGACAACCAGCCGTTCCGCCGTAATGAGCATTCGACGCGCGAGTGAGTGCCGAACGGCGCCTCCCCTGTCGAGTAGGCAGCCCGCCCATCACACCTAACGCGAACCGACAGCCCATGCCATTCATTTGCGTCGAACGCTTGCACTCCTATCAGCAGCATATAGGTCTGCTGTCAGGACGACCTCATTTTCTGTACCTATAACAAACTGACCTGCGTCCACGGAGTTACAATTAAACACCTCGCAGCAAATAGGTGGAATAGAATGAAACAAACCCACAAATGGAGTGAGATCATACAGTTAATGAGAAGGAAGTTTCCTTATTGAAAAGTGACGAACATGCGCATTTGTTGCATGATTTTTAGCTCTATTACTGAATCCAATAAATCTCAAATTTACGTAGACATCAACTAAATTTAATTATGTTATTATTTTTGTAGTGAAAAAATTTTAGTTGACAGTGAGCAAGACACTAGATGGTCTGGAAAATCTATCTCATGTAGAACCCGCTTTTACTTTGAAATGGGGAGAGTGTACGATAGTTTGCCGTGGAAGGAATGCCAAAAATGTTATTTATACACAGCCAATAGAAAAGGACGCTGTGTCGATGATAGATAATACATTGTCTGCTACATCACTGAACTGCTATATGTGGGAAAGAACTAAACTGTTCCGCTTGAAAATTGATCACAATGCCGAAATTGTAATTCTATGTTTTGAAAATAATTTCAGCAGTAAAGGGGCTGCCACAACCCCATTTAAAATAGTTATATAATTGTGATCACTACCTCAGAAAAGTAAAACTGTTCTTCTTTAAAAAGTATTCAGAAACAATGAAATGAACTAGTCAATACGAAGTGTGTGTGAGTGAGTGAGTGTTTGTGTGTGTGTGTCTGTGTGTGTGTGTGTGTGTGTGTGTGTTGAGGAGTCTAATTGCTCAAGATTGTCCTTTGGTGATCTGAAAGAGATGAAGAGTGATTGCCGTATGGGGTGGCTGCTGCTCGTACTCGTATTGGTAATCTCAAATAATTATTGAAGTCATGTACCTCAATATAGGTTAATAATTTCAGATAGGTCCTTCATGAAACTGCACTTCTCTTAAACATCAGTGAATGATAATCCATATTCTTTACTTTGTTTTTTGCTTGTAATGATCTCTTTTTTCGTCTCTGTCTTAAACTACTTCTTCTTGCAAAGGAGTCGGTGACGAGTGTGTGAACAACCATCTGTGGTTATTTGTAGGGCAGCATCTTTGCTCCGCATTTTTTATATTCGGTTCCGTATTTAACTGGACATCCACCAATAACACATGTCCTGTCTCCAACAGAATTTAAAACGGGGTTTTAAGTTAATTAGAATGATTTACAACAGGAAAGAAATTTTATAGCAACGACTGCCATAATATTTTTTTTTTTCTTGTATCCCGCATGGATGGCGGCACGTGGGTCTGCTTCTGGAAACTGAAGGGTATCCTGAATGTAGGAAGTGAGTAGGAACAGCTTTTTACGTGAAAGTACATGTAATTATTAGTCAGTGACATACGCCACTTTACAACTGAAGAGCCCGTAGCTGCAAAACCGTATTCCCGTCGTAAGTAGTACATAGTCTCAATAGCAAGCTGAGGCTGAAGCGATGTTTCCTGGCCGTCTGCTCTTGATGAAATGGGCAGAACCTGGAGCGGAGCTCGTAGATCTGCACAGCACCTGCTAGAGGGCGTTATCGTCGGTGTCGGTCGTAGTGCCAACTGAAGTACTTGAACCTACGCCGTGGCATCGTTGCTATCGATACCACGATTTAATTATAAAATTAATAAAGAGAAAATCCTGTTTAAGATTTGTGCAGAATATCTAGTAAACATGGCATTGAGCTGATTCCATTTCGTAAAGTAGAAAATGCTCATCTAACTATACGAATATGGAATACACCCAAACATAACTTCTTCATGCCAAAGACGAAAGTCGATGTTTGTTAAGAAAATAGGGAGAAATGTAGACTATCATCAAATATTCCTTGTAATAAATAAATGCATTCGCGGTGACTTCTCTTCCATTGTTCTGCATGAAATGCACATATTTAGATCAGTTCGTTGTTTGTTCTCTGAAAAACCGTTTCAATACATTGTTCACAAAAGTATCAGAAGATATGATTTGGCGGCAAAATAACGGTCCAATAGCTCTGCTAACTGCACAGCACTCTGTCTATATCACATATGCAGGGGCTATTAAAGCAGCTGAATTTTAAGAACTCTGCATATATAAGTTGAAGTCCCCTGGTCCCTTTCTGTCTGTACATTCGGAATAATCCAAGGAACTTATGTAGAAATTTTGATATGTGTTTCCCTAATAGATACACTAATTCTCCTATGGAAAGTGTTCCTGAAAGTGTCCTAGGTTACTACGTAATCATTCATACAACATTGTGGCTGTTGTAGCTAATGCTCCATCTAAAAGCAAAGTAGCAATTGTGGTTGTTAGACAACGACTAAACAAAATGGATATCATGCTTCGAATTCGATAAGCGAATCTCTAAAAAATCTCAGAATTACATCGATCCTATGTCATCCTACAATATTATTTGGCTCTACCTTTATGTGAAGACTAATATTCAATCAATATCCCACAAGTTGGTCCTCTTACTGAGTCTTCATGATAGAAAAAATTTTCATACATCAATTATTATTCCTATCGTGCAATAGAACACAAGTACAACTTTAATGCTTAACTTAGATACGGTGTATAATAAATCAATATTTAGTTTATCAGTTCGCTAAACTCGAGTCGGAAGTTTTGGCATTCATACAATACAATCAGATTAATTGAGCACTGAAAATTATGTTCATTTGCGTGATGCCTTGCATTAAAATGAACATAACCAAAATATTAGAGGAGCAACGTATCTAGAGGAAAAGACACAAGATACGTTGACCTTTTCATCACGAAGACGTATAATCCGAAGTGGCCAGAGACTAAAGATAACATTTATCCTAGTGCCACACCTCAAGAGAGATATGACACAGCTGCGTAGTACCGGAAACTAGTCCACTGTGTTGCCGCTGCACCACCTGATTCGATTGCTGCCGTGAAAGAAAATATCATTGCTTGATAGGTCGTGGTACGATGTGTTGCTGAACGACTGACGTAGGTATTTTAAGTGGTGAGTGATATCCGGTTTTTATTTGGTGACAGTAATATTTTAAGGGTCCGTTATTGTTGGCAATGGCAACACAGGTACTAATGAAACTATGTCACGTAAGAGCGTGCATCGCTTATTCCAGTGATAGTACGTAATCGGTCCATCCTGTATCGGCGCGATAATGCCATTTTCCAGGAAACAAAGCACAGTTGCAACGTATTCTGATGGCCTGCTGGAATTTCTTAATTCTTTGTCTAGGGACTCGGCCAGCTTTCCAACAAGTATTATGGGCGTTCCAGCTCTCGTGGTGGGTGATAGGTGGTAGATGGTTGGGATTTCAACGACATTTTTATTAGGTTTTCATAAGATTTTGACATGACCTATTTCGAAAGTAATCATTATTATATGATTAACTTTCTGTAATTCGGCTTTATAAATTTTATAAAGTACAGTTACTTCCTTACTTTATAAATCACCATTATTGTTGAAGAGGTGAGCGGTTAGAAAATTTTACTGCTGACAGAGATACAAAAGTGGGCGGTAGACAAGAAAGGTAGGTACCCCTGTGGTGTACCGTCTTTGCGTGCCATATCATCTCTCCTAATACCTAGGAAACAATTAGTCGTCACACTTCACGAAAAGTTTCACTTCTGTCTTATCACAATTTCGTTTAAAGCTTTCTCTGACGACTGAAAGCTACATCAGTAGAAAAAAGGTAGTGAAAACTTTTTTTTACACGTCTGGTTTCCTCGAACAAAGATGTATGCTGCTGACGAAGAGCTTTCCCAAGACGATGCACAAATTTGCATTGGATGTTTAGGAGGACTAGAAATCTGCAATGACTTTGTCAAAAGGAATCATCTCTGAATTGATGTGATGTGACTTTTAAAGCTGTAGGAGACCTAAATAGAGATAACCACATGGGGTTTATGATCCCTCTCTTTCCAATTAGGAATCCAGAATCTTCCGAATAATAATTTGTTGCTTCAGAGTTAGGTACCCGTACCGGTATTGCCTGCTGCTTACTAACTGAAAAGTAAGTAGTACTGATGATAACAGGGTTTCCCAGCAAACTTTAACGTAGTTTTCCTAAAAAAATACATTTTTATTAGGCACCTCACCAGGCGAATTCAGATTCGGTAATGTAAATCCTCGCGGTAACAAGGCAATATTGTTTTGCGCGCCGTCTCTGATGACCTTTTCTTCAGTTGAACAGTAACCATAATCTTCCCTCCTAGATATATGCTACCACGTGCGCTCTGGTGTATGTTTTTATGTTTGTAATCATTTATGTTAAGTATATGGTTGAGGAGTACATCTTTCCTTTACGTAATTGCTGTTAACATCGGGGAAGTCTGGGGTAATTAGCAACAGCCATCCAAGGATACATTCAACTAGGTGAAAAGTGTTACGACGGAGTTGATGAAGATAATAAACAAGCTATAACGTTATACCGACACCAAGGGAACGAAAAGTACGAGTTAAATAAATGTAACAAAGTAGAAAAAAATGCAGTCCATTACCATGAAAACTGATGCAACCTTGTAACATGGTGCGCTTCATTGCTTACCGAGTGAAGTTTTTATAAAGTTTTTATAAAAAGATACTGTAAATTCATTTTACGTTGCATTACACGGTTTAATTTCGTAACGCTAAGGTTTCTCGGATTCATTGCTGCACATACTCTAAATTGAACGCAATAAGCACTGACGGTAAAACCAGCGCTGCCACTCTTTGTGAACTGTACCTGTTAATACTGTGACGAGGATCGGGAAAAACATTGCCTTTTCGTACGTCAGGAAGTGAAAATGATGACCTCTGTATTCCGGTGTTTTCAAATGAAATTAGAATGTAAAATGCGTGATTGTAGTGTGGAACTCGATATAGCATGCTTTCTTCCGTATATTCACTGCATTCCACTATCTTTCGAATGTATACCGAGTCAGGAAACGAATGATTTACACCCAGGGACGCATTAGCATTTATTTTCTCGAATTGCAGCGGATTAAAAGCTATCGAGCATGCTGGATTGACGTAGAGCTTTTCGTAGGAAGGTATTTTTCCTTTTCGTTGCCACAATCTGTGGATGTGTTCATTTGATTTGAGACGCTGTTCTCGCATTCGAAAGCAGTCGGGGTCTGAAACCTTGTTCAGTTGTTCAGCAATTCCAGTTTACGTTATTTAAGTTTCCAGAAATTCAAAAAGCGAATGCCAGGATTGTTCGTTAAAAAAAAGTCATCCTGTGCGTCGTTTCTGAAACCGACAGCTTTCCCAAAAGCGTATTTTCAGTGCGTCGATTTTTGACCCGACAGCTTCCTCAAAAGTGGATTGGCAGTAGTGTTCCTGCGCCACGGCCTACTTGATCCCCTGACCTGCCCCTGTGGCCTTTCCTGTGAGAGGGAGGATGTGCAACCATGTTTAGAAGACCGCTGTTGAATCAGAAGGGGATCCGGTTGCCCGAATAGTAGCAGCAGCGGTAGGAATTATTAACACTCCTGCAGCCTTTAACAATATTAGGCAGAACATGACCCAACGGTGTAACCTCTGTTTACAAGTTAATGATGGGGTCTTTGAACTTCTAGTGTAACTGAAGTAACTTGGTAATAAACAACTAAAACTAGCCGGCTGGAATGGCCGTGCGGTTCTAGGCGCTACAGTCTGGATCCGAGCGACCGCTACGGTCGCAGGTTCGAATCCTGCCTCGAGCATGGATATGTGTGATGTCCTTAGGCTTGTTAGGTTTAATTAGTTCTAAGTTCTAGGCGACTGATGACCTCAGAAGTTAAGTCGCATAGCGCTCAGAGCCATTTGAACCATTTTTGAAGTAAAACTATTGTGACACTTCTGTCATCACAGGAAAATACATTATAGAAAGTACATTACTGTCCGATATAATCTCCCACAATTTGTTAGCTTAATTATTATTCATTCAGAGAAAATTCCCTCTACCCGTTTAAAAAAAAATCCTCACAGGAAAATATGACGTAAGAGAAAAGTATTAGTTTCGGTGTCCCGTACAACCTCGAAGACTTTGTTGGTTTAAATAATTTCCGCCCCGTATAATTACATACTCATCGAGATGATGTTGAAACGTAATATTAATTATTTCCTATGATTTGAAACGTAATCTTAATTATTTCTTATAGAAAACGATAGTGACGAAATTATTTGCTGACAGCGTGAGATATACCGCTGAAGGCTACAACAAGAAAATTCATTTGTTAAACATATTCGAAGCGAGCGACAGTCTCAGTCTACAGGAATTCTACTCGTTCCTTGATATGGACAGTGTTTTGTGGAAAGTAATATGGTAACATAATATTTCAACTGTAAACTCGTAAGTCGAGTATTGTGCTTGTCATTCCTTTTAGGTTTTTGTAGAAACACTTATTCCGTGGTGTATCAGAGAAAGTAATAATCGCCATTGATGGCATAATGACACTGTATTTTGTTAGACATTTACATTTTGTGTGTAAAATTCCACATGTAGCCAGTAAATTACTGGCATTGCGTTCAGTGACACAAGTCAACAGTGTTTGACTTCAGTCGATAATCAGAAAAGAAAGACAATGAAATGAAATTCGGGGTTTTCGAAAATTCTTTAATGATTGTCGAAACTTAGTGATGATGACTGAAAAGTGAAGTGCCGCAGATGTCTTGACAATTCACTGAAAGTGCCATCAACAGCGCAAAAAATGTGCACTAGTGAGCGTTTTCCCGTACCTTTTGAGAGCCAGTGACATTACATGATTGCCATGTAGTATTTCAATAAATCTGTTTTTTTTTTTTTTTTTTTTTTTTTTTTTTTCCATCAGTCTACTGACTGGTTTGATGCGGCCCGCCACGAATTCCTTTCCTGTGCTAATCTCTTCATCTCAGAGTAGCACTTGCAACCTACGTCCTCAATTATTTGCTTGACGTATTCCAATCTCTGTCTTCCTCTACAGTTTTTGCCCTCTACAGCTCCCTCTAGTACCATGGAAGTCATTCCATCATGTCTTAGCAGATGTCCTATCATCCTGTCCCTTCTGCTTATCAGTGTTTTCCACATATTCCTTTCCTCTCCGATTCTGCGTAGAACCTCCTCATTCCTTACCTTATCAGTCCACCTAATTTTCAACATTCGTCTATAGCACCACATCTCAAATTCTTCGATTCTCTTCTGTTCCGGTTTTCCCACAGTCCATTTTTAACTACCATACAATGCTGTACTCCAGACGTACATCCTTAGAAATTTCTTCCTCAAATTAAGGCCGGTATTTCATATTAGTAGACTTTTCTTGGCCAGAAATGCCTTTTTTGCCATTGCGAGTCTGCTTTTGATGTCCTCCTTGCTCCGTCCGTCATTGGTTATTTTACTGCCTAGGTAGCAGAATTCCTTAACTTCATTGACTTCGTGACCATCAATCCTGATGTTAAGTTTCTCGCTGTTCTCATTTCTACTACTTCTCATTACCTTCGTCTTTCTCCGATTTACTCTCAAACCATACTGTGTACTCATTAGACTGTTCATTCGGTTCAGCAGATCATTTAATTCTTCTTCACTTTCACTCAGGATAGCAATGTCATCAGCGAATCGTATCATTGATATCCTTTCACCTTGTATTTTAATTCCACTCCGGAACCTTTCTTTTATTTCCGTCATTGCTTCCTCGATGTACAGATTGAAGAGTAGGGGCGAAAGGCTACAGCCTTGTCTTACACCCTTCTTAATACGAGCACTTCGTTCTTGATCGTCCACTCTTACTATTCCCTCTTGGTTGTTGTACATATTGTATATGACCCGTCTCTCCCTATAGCGTACCCCTACTTTATTTAGAATCTCGAACAGCTTGCACCATTTTATATTGTCGAACGCTTTTTCCAGGTCGACAAATCCTATGAAAGTGTCTTGATTTTTCTTTAGCCTTGCTTCCATTATTAGCCGTAACGTCAGAATTGCCTCTCTCTCCCCTTTACTTTTCCTAAAGCGAAACTGATCGTTACAATTCAATAAATCTGCTGAACAGATCCCAGATGACACGAAGGAATTGCTTCGTAAGAACTAAACTATTGTATTAATGACAGGGAGAATAGTATTCTGTCACGTTATCGGTCCGAGGACGACAGTGCACGGTACCGACATGATTCAAAAACCCGCTCGCGAAAATGCGATTTTTCAGGGAATCATACCTTGGGTCCTACAGATCGGTTCACGTGTTTCGGACGGACATTGGCCTAGCGACCATTTGTATGTCTAGCGGAAGAACGCTATACTGCAGCTATCCTTCAGTACAGGGTCAAAATTTAAACACTACACACTTCCACTAGCTCACACAAGTTGAGCAGATCGGTTGGACATTTTGCGGCAGTGTGGTCTAGGGTGGACTTCAGACAGCTTATAAAATCACCATTTGCTCATGAGCGGCTCCTGAGAAAACTACGAAAAACCATGATTTTTGGTTACGAGGAGTAGCAGTTGAGGGGATGGCCACTTGTATAACTTTCCTGAATTTAGAACGAGAGATCTATGTTTTGCCTGGAAAAAACTTTCAAAAGCCAAGATATGGTTATTAGTCTTTATTGTTGAAATCCATTTTCGACGGTTGTAACTACCCGTCGTCAAGAATTTTTTGTTATAAATCGTGTTCCTGTGTGAAACTCCCAGGCCGTGTAATGACTATGATGGATAAATTACAGCACATTATTCATAGGTTTGTCGAAAATAAAACTACTTACAGCTAAAAAGTCACCTTGTGCACATGAATATTTTCTCATACAGGCCTCTGTGAGCGCCACGTAGAGCATGCTCTTGTGGAAATCCCCACCTACTATGGCTATATGATCATGGTATTTTCGCACTATGCCGGCTTGGTGGCCGAGCGGTCCTAGGCGCTACAGTCTGGAACCGCGCGACCACTACGGTCGCAGGTCCGAATCCTGCCTCGGGCATGGATATGTGTGATATCCTTAGGTTAGTTAGGTTTACGTAGTTCTAAGTTCTAGGGGACTGATGCCTTAGAAGTTAAGTCCCATAGTGCTCAGAGCCATTTGAACCATTTCGTACTATCGAGATCAGGCTTGAATGAAGCTACGACCGATGTGTCTGCATTTAGTGGTGAGTAGAAAGAAAAAGCTAATTCAACCAATTCCCGGCCACTATCCGTTTTAGTTAATTCTGAATTACTTGGGACCGCTCTAGTAGGAATGTTTCTTTTTATCACTTTAAGCTCTCCTTCTCTTGGGGAGTGTAATCTGCATACGATCCGAGTGATTTCGAAAAATTTCCAACTCTTTGATTCGGCTTGTAACTAACTTTGAACTCCTTGTTTGATTTAGAGGGACTATTTCCTGTAAGGAATGTGAGCTGTGGGACTTTAACGTGAACACTCCAGCAGTTAACACCTAATATGGCGAGTTCTTATACTGCGTATCTGCTATCCGTGATGTTGAAATTATTGGCTTCGGTTCACCTGGTGCTAAGTTGCCTACTGGGAGTCTTAAAAAATTGCTGTGTGTTCCACGTCTATGCTGCCAACAGAGTGGCCGTCTCGTGTATTTTGCACGGAGAGTGATTTGAAAAGTTTTCACAGTATAGTGTAAGCCGAGAAATCTACCGTCGCTCTCGTCACAGGACCGTCCATGCCTCCGGTTTAGACCCTCCACTCGACTCCAGATCAAAGGGCCCCAACCACTCTTCGGAATGGTACTGCAAATCGGTGGCTATGCGGAGACTTCACGGTATCTTCAGAGATGGTTTTGCAGGAAATTCTGGAAGGGAGAATAAGGGTTAAATTCCCGTCGAAAGGCATTGACCGATTCCTGTTTCAAGAGAATGTAACGCATTTTCTTTTTTGTCGATTTAGGGCAAACGTAACGATTCCAAATCATAATATCGAATGTAAAATGAGGGTTTTCACTCTTTTTTTGAAGCAGTGTATGTGACAAGAAGATTTTAGTACTGTCGCTGTCAATTTTTGTGCTCCATCCACTTCTTTACGACTCCTACAAAACAAATATACATGCACACCGTCAGTCAAAATCGGCACAGCAAACGTGGATAAGTTGCAGTCTCTATTAGTAACAACGTCTACGTAGACGATTATTTATCAGCTGGCGACAAGGACTTACTTTATTCAACTGTTGTTTTGACAGGTAAAGGACCAAGATCAAATAACAACTACGGTAATCAAGTCGCTGACTATAATTTATAGAAAAATGTAACACAAAAGTATTACAATCGTTCTGTATTAGGAAAGAGAAGTGTAAACAACTGCGATGATTCCAGAATGAGATTTTCACTCTGCAGCGGAGTGTGCGCTGATATGAAACTTCTTGGCAGATTAAAACTGTGTGCCCGACCGAGACTCGAACTCGGGACCTTTGCCTTTCGCGGGCAAGTGCTCGACCATCTGAGCTACCGAAGCACAACTCACGCCCGGTCTCACAGCTTTACTTCTGCCAGGAAGTTTCATATCAGCGCACACTCCGCTGCAGAGTGAAAATCTCATTCTGGAAACATCCCCCAGGCTGTGGCTAAGCCATGTCTCCGCAATATCCTTTCTTTCAGGAGTGCTAGTTCTGCAAGGTTCGCAGGAGAGCTTCTGTAAAGTTTGGAAGGTAGGAGATGAGATACTGGCAGAAGTAAAGCTGTGAGGCCGGGCGTGAGTCGTGCTTCGGTAGCACAGATGGTAGAGCACTTGCCCGCGAAAGGCATAGGTCCCGAGTTCGAGTCTCGGTCGGGCACACAGTTTTAATCTGCCAGGAAGTTTCAACTGCGATGATATTCAGCACAATGCGTTATATGATGGAATATCCGGAGACTTTTTCTTATCTCTAGTGGGATTTCTATGCCCTGATTTATCTGACTGGTATTCATGGAATGATATGTTTCGAGATAACGTGTGATTGACATTGCAAATTACCGTCAGATGCCATCAGTACGTACAAACGTGACGGGTTCATATCTATGTCCAAAAGCTAATCATTGTATGACGGCTGTATTCACAGTTTTACAGATGTAACGCGGGGGGGGGGGGGCGGGGAAGAGGAATACTACTAGTTTAATTTGTCTGCTTGGGTGACTACCATCCGCAATAGCTGTTATAAATCATTTTGTTCTTTTTCCCCTGTTTCTTAAGCGTATTTCAAATTAAGACTGACATTGACAAAACATCATCAGTGTTGCTGTTGTTGTGGTCTTCAGTCCCGAGACTGGTTTGATGCAGCTCTCCATGCTGCTCTATCCTGTGCAAGTTTCTTCAACTCCCAGTACCTACTGCAACATACATCCTTCTGAATCTGCTTAGTGTATTCATCTCTTGGTCTCCCTCTACGATTTTTACCCTCCACGCTACCCTCCAATACTAAATTGGTGATCCCTTGATGCCTCAGAACATGTCCTACCAACCGATCCCTTCTTCTGTTCAAGTTGTGCGACAAACTTCTCTTCTCCCCAATCCTATTCAATACTTTCTCATTAGTTATGTGATCTACCCATCTAATCTTCAGCATTCTTCTGTAGCACCACATTTCGAAATCTTCTATTCTCTTCTTGTTCAGACTACTTATCGTCCATGTTCCACTTCCATACATGGCTACACTCCATACAAACACTTTCAGAAATGACTTCCTGACACTTAAATCTATATTCGATGTTAACAAATTTCTCTTCTTCAGAAACGCTTTCCTTGCCATTGCCAGTCTTTTATATCCTCTCTACTTCGACCATCATCAGTAATTTTGCTCCCCAAATAGCAAAATTCCTTTAGTACTTTAAGTGTCTCATTTCTTAATCTAATTCCCTCAGCATCACTCGACTTAATTCGACTACATTCCATTATCCTCGTTTTGCTTTTGTTGATGTTCATCTTATATCCTCCTTTCAAGACACTATCCATTCCGTTCAACTGCTCTTCCAAGTCCTTTGCTGCCTCTGACAGAATTACAATGTCATCGGCGAACCTCAAAGTTTTTATTTCTTCTCCATGTATTTTAATACCTACTCCGAATTTTTCTTTTGTTTCCTTCACTGCTTGCCCAATATACAGATTGAATAACATCGGGGAGAGACTACAACCCTGTCTCACTCCCTTCCAAACCACTGCTTCCCTTTCATGTCCCTCGACTCTTATAATTGCCATCTGGTTTCTGTACAAATTGTAAATAGCCTTTCGCTCCCTGTATTGTACCCCTGCCACCTTCAGAATTTGAAAGAGAGTATTCCAGTCAACATTGTCAAAAGCTTTCTCTACGTCGACAAATGCTAGACACGTAGGTTTGCCCTTCCTTAATCTAGCTTCTAATATAAGTCGTAGGGTCAGTACTGCCTCACGTGTTCCAACATTTCTACGGAATCGGAACTGATCTTCCCCGAGGTCGGCTTCTACTAGTTTCTCCATTCGTCTGTGAAGAATTCGCGTTAGTATTTTGCAGCTGTGACTTATTAAACTGATATTTCTGTAATTTTCACATCTGTCAACACCTGCTTTCTTTGGGATTGCTTCTGTAAATATAGGATAGGTCATAAATTTCTGTATGCAAATTCTTATCGATTTAGATATTTTTTACTTGTGAACGTGTTGTATAATTTACTGACGGTTTTATTGCTCTGTTTTACATGTTTTCCCTTCGACAGGCTTATCTCTCGTTGCTAGCTGTGCAGACCAAAAACCTTAGTTTCGCTCCCATCTTTTTGATTTTTTTAAAGTTTTAAGAAGCTTCGTTTCCTTTTGATGTATTTGTCTTCCTCTCACTTCTGCACTTATTCGCACGTTTTCTTAGCAGAAATGTTGTTGTTTCACTTGTTTGGCATTCAGCGCCATAGTTTTGTGTGTGCTTTTGTTTTACGTGTTGTTAATGCTTCCAACGTCGCGAGTGCAGAATTATGAAGTAAACTTGTGTGTGTATGTGTGTGTGTGTGTGTGTGTGTGTGTGTGTATGTGTGTGTGTGTGCATATGCATGTGCATGTGTATGTGAAAATTATAGAGACCTGTGTTAGGAGTTTACCAGAGACGTGAGGTGGCGAGTGGGAGAAGGGAGCTGCTGTGAGGGAGGAAACTCGATTGCGGGAAGAGTGGGGGTATGAGAAGAGTCCGGGACATAAGAGCATATATTTAATGTTAACTAATTTTTCCGTTAATTTAAAAAAAAATGTATGGCTTACTTGGTTGGTCTGAACATTTAGGAGTTGGCTCTTTCCTGTTATAGTTTTATAAATGTGGTAGTTTTCTTTTAGAGTGCTATGGTGTTTGTTGATTAGACTTCTGATTTCCATGTTAGTGTCGCTGGTAGTAATATTTTCTTGGAGACAGTGTAAGGGTATAGCATGTTCTTTACGTCATACGTCACACCAGCAGAACATTGACATAAATTCACAAAGATAACTATGGTTCTGGAAGAGGTAACAAAGTGAAACGTGGTAACGGCAGAGATATGTAGCACATGTAAAACGCAATAAGGCGAGCAATGTTAAAATTTTGTGCTCATTCGTACCCCCTCAACTTTACAGCAACCTCTGTACAATATGGTCAGAATTCAAAAGGAAAAATATAATCATTCTTCACAAAAATGCACGCTCCGCCCACAAAGCGCTTTCTCAGTGAAACTGGGATATTTTGAGTACAAACTGTTTTAATATCTACCCTTTCACCAATTACGACATTGATATTCACAGCAAATGACGTTTATTGGTGAAAAACGGTTTGACTTCAGTGAGTCATTTATGGCAGCCTGAGGTGACTATTTTACAGAACTTCCTTGATCAAGCTTCGGAGTGGAGTATACAAGTACTTACTGAGAAACGTTGCAAAAGTACACTGACGTAAAGAAGGATCACTCAGAAAAATGTCAATTCTCGACTGAATCCTCATTGTTTCCCTCCCATGCTCTTTCCCATAAAAAAGTAAACATAATTAAGGCTCTAGGAAATGCTTTCGAAGAGCTTCTTAGAATATCGTACAACGTCTATAATAGGATGAATGGGATAGTCACAGAGTTAAAAAAATTATATAGAGAAATCAAGCTGCGTCCGTAAAACTTTGTGCTGCTGTTATTCCGTCAATATGACACTCACTTCGCAGCAATTTATGACGTGTAAGAGACGGTGGTTGTCGATGTGTTGTTTTAGTTGTTCAGGAACCATTCCTCCTCGAAAATCACCTCGTCGTCATTCTACAGATGCGTGACACGCAGTGGTTTCGCCATTTGAGGATAAAGAAAGGTCACACCAAGTCATGTCAAGAGATTGGGAGGGGTGAGGCTAGACTTCATTGCTGACAGAAGTGACATGAGTGGCTGCGTCCCGTGAAGAATTACCTGGGGCATGGTCATGGAGCAAAACTACCCTTGGACATCTTCATTAACATATTGGGCACAGCGGCGATCACAATGACGAATAATAAAATATTATCGCATTAAATCTCTTTCACTCAGAAGTAGTGACCCGTTTCGAACCGATGTGGAACCTCTTCGGATATAATTACATGTGGAAGCAGTACACGAAGTGGGACCTGTAGACGCCACTCACAGTCGATATCGGTGGATGATATACACAGTAAATTCTCCATGCCACCGTCTCGCCGTGTCATTATTTTCGAAGTGGATCCAAATCGATTCGAAACGGGCACCACTTATGAGTAAAAGAGCTTTGTCCGATAATATTTTGTTACCTCTGGACAGATTTATGCGATGCTGTGCCTTGACGGTCTCCAGCATCCTCGTTAGGTGATTTTCATGCTATGCTCCAGGGACGGTTTGCTGTTTACTAACATAACCTGTGAGCACTATACAGTAACTGATCCAAAGAGCACTCCGCATTTTAATTAATGATTATTCTATCACTGCCTGTTTTTGGCTTTCTTTGCTCCTTGGTGTCGACGTCTCAATTATAGTCCCAGCGGTCCTCCGTGTTAAACAGACAGCTAAGGAAATCATCTCCATTTGCCTACCACAGCTGCAACACTTTCGCTTCTTCTTTTGTTAGAAAGACCTTTAGAAAGGGTGCCAGATATCGCAGAATACCACCTCATGTTCAAAATGTGCAAGGTGCTAGAAACAATTCGTGACTTATTTTCACTTTTACTACTGTCGACTCAGTTGTGACAAGCCTGTCATCGATCGTCATGGCCTTCTCTCACGATTCCCCGTTCTTCACAGAGAGATGGTCCGCCAGTTTATTCTTCTAATTGTAAGAGCGACAGTAGGAAGAAAACAGATAAGAAAATATGACATATACACATAATTCTATGTATAATTGTCCTGTTGCAGTAATAAATGAAGTAGAATACGATAACGAAATAAAACAAAATATAACTACTTTCATTCTTCATCATTCAGACTTGTTTGTCCACCCTGGAACCATCTGCGAGAACTAACAACTGTAACTTTATGGTGCGTTGTTACTGTGCAGAACCAAAACCTAAGGGTGGACTGTAGCAAAAAGATGGTGACCTAGAAATGCAACGAAACTAATTACTCTGCGATACTTCGCTCTGTAAGTCCACAGTGTAATTCTGTTTTGATCCGTCTAGTGGTGTGTTACTGCGGGGGAAAGTCGGGAAAGTGTACGCATTACTATTTAACCGCTCGTATCTAGTTGATGACAAGGTTGAAACAAGCTTTTCTGCTGGTTCTTTTGTGAACCACATGTATCAGTTACAGCTGCCTAACTCATAACACAGACCTTAAATTTCAAAATGTGTAAGACACTGCTTGTTCGTATCCTTAGTCGCATCGTCTGATATGAGTACGTGACATGTAGTCAAAGAGTACACACTGACATAAATCACAAGAAAATTCACCATGTCCTTCCCAACCTGTGCATTTTTCAGACCAATGGTTTAGCTTGTTTTTCTAACAATGCAATTTTTGTACAGAGACCCAGACAAAATGTCGGATTTTTTGCCATCTTCTTCTTTGTTCTATGTCGATCATATTCTAGCAGTCGATGAATATTAGATACGCCTACACTTGTTCGTACACAAGCACTCTGAACTACTTTTGTGTCACGTTCTTGGCTTTTTCTTGGTGACTGCGCAGACAAATTATCTGTCGCTGAGGAGCAGCCTTTGGCTGTAGGCTCCTATTGAACTCCTATGCCTTCTTAAGTTGTTGGAAATTCGACTCTCTCAATTGATTTTTATGGAGCAGAGTCGTCTGCTGTGAAAACATCCGGATTGAACAGAATATTCCCATTTATTCGAAGGATTCCTCAGCTGTTTGGATTGCTCATACTCTGGAATATGCAGCTAGAAACTAAGCAATCACATGTGTCTGCCTAATGGGTCTTCCTAGATTAGTAACAATGAACTCATCAACTTCCACTGCGTATGCCGATTTTAGAGGACCATAGACGCCCTCGTCCAGTGCTAGTACTTGTGAACGGAATAGAGAAGCAGGGAAAGAAGAATGCTGACTTAGGAAGACCGAATAACCCCTCGTCGAGTGGTTGTAACCTGTGACTAGCACGGGCAAGCAGGAAAGGAACAATTATATTATTTTCTCTGCAAAATGTAGTAGCTTCAAAAGAACAATGGAAGCCATGGTCATACAAAACGAGAAGTACATGATCATTAGTCGAGTGTTATACGAGCTGAGCAAAGTGCTTCAACCTCTACATGACCAGTTTCGAGTTTATGAAAGTAGTCTCAGAAACCAGGGCTAAAGTCCCTATTCGGGCTCCAGAGAATAGTTCTGGCTTTATACGTTTACGAGGGAATACCAATGCAGGTGGAACATAGATTCCTGTTGGGCTGTTGACACCTCTGTCTCGTCCATGTTGGGTTGAAACTTCTTCTCATCATAGTACTGCTTCAAAATATTAAAAAATAGATCTAATTGGGTTTTGCTGAAACCCATAATTCGCCCCACGCTGTGCTGCTCAAGATTACGAACAGATAAACCGCCTCTCTTAGTAATGTCAATCAGTCAGTACTTTCATACCAGTTTTGTATTTCGATTGAACCTGTGATCAAGATTATTCTGCTCTGTAAAATCGAGTGCCAATCTCATCATTTGTCTACTGGTCACGCAATAAAATCTGTGGTCTAGCTCCCGGCAGCCGGCCACTTTGGCCAAGCGGTTCTAAGCACTTCAGTCCGGAACCGCGCTGCTGCTACGGTCGCAGGTTCGAATCCTGCATCGGGAATGGATGTGTGTGATGTCCTTAGGTTAGTTAGGGTTAAGTAGTTCTAAGTCTAGGGGACTGATGACCTCAGATGCTAAGTCCCATAGTGCTCAGAGCCATTTGAACCATTTTGAGTTCCCGTCAATGATCTGCAACTTCTTTCTCCATGGCAGCATTGAATGTCTTCTTGAATCTGCCTAATGCTGTAGGCCTGTAAAGATAAATAAAAATCTCTTTGGGCTGAGGCACACTGCATTACGCCTAAAAAAATAAAATAAAAAACACACTGTGGGTAAAAAACGGAGAAAAATAATAATAAGGAAATACTTATTAGTTTTATCGCTTCCTTAGTGTGCATTCATTCGTCCCCAAGGATTTGCCAACGTTTCCTTCACTTTCCACATTAGCACCTCTCTTTATTCCCTCTTTAGTTATAAACGCCGTATATGAACCTCCTTTCTGTTTCTCTCTTATTCTTCCCCATTTTAAATAAAAGAAACAACATTACAATAAAACAAATATAGTTTTCTATTTAATTTCGTAATGTAGGTAACAGAAACTTCGGTCATGGGCTTTCGACATGTCATTGAGAGCAACACACTACTCGGCGTACCAGTCAGGGAACGCACGCGGCCCACGCCATTCACTTAGTGCTCTCTGAATTGGCTCGGTCGCAGTGGTTGCTCATCGCTAACCAGAGGAAGGCTATTGGGCAGCTACGAGTGGCCGTTTTGTGGGTCTTGAAGGCTACAAACACCTGTTGGAATCGACCCGTAAGAGAACAGAGCATACGCTGATATAATCAATGTGGTAACCTCTCAATGAAGACCATTAGTAAGAAAAAACTATTATTCAGAAGAAAAGGTACGTGAATATTATCATTTCCGGTTTACTAACCTTTACACAGCAGACCCTTTTTCTCGTCTGTCCTGTATTCCTGCGCAACTCAGCAGTAATACATTTCTCCATCATTAACAGCTGAGCTTCCTGGGCCCCTTGTATTAATCGGCATCCCGCCAGTTGTACATTTTCTTCTTTCCTCCTTTTCACATTCCCGTGCTACTGTAGTTGATTCTGTTGATGAAAATGCGTAATCGATTTTTGTAAAGTTATTGCGTGTCAGAGTAAATCATTTATTTTTTTCCTCTTGAAACCATTGTCGTATGGCTTCAGAAATCCAATTCTGCAGCTAACAATTCTGAATGCATTTGTCATTTCACTCTCTGAACTTCTGAACCATAAATAATTCTGTTCCTAACTGCTGTTTTATATATTCCTCTGTTTATGTGTCTATTCCAGAGAATTCTATTTGATAGATACCTCGTTTTCCCAAATTTATTCTTTATCCAACGTACGTGTCTTGTTTCCCTGTATTTGTACCTTTTTTTTTTTAGGATGGGGCCCCTCCACGCCCACACCAACGTGGTGACCAAACCAAAAGTTCTACTGTCACCTCCGTAAACATGTTAGTTTTTGAATCAGGAGTCACAGGATGCGGGCTGTGATGTTGTCCATGCGTCTGGGTAAGATTACTCATTAACATGGTCCATCAGGAGATGAAATGAAATGAAATGAAATGATCGTATGGCATTGTTGGCCGGGAGGCCCCTTGCGGGGAAGTTCGGCCGCCGTATCGCAAGTTCTTTTTAGTTGACGCCACTTCGGCGACTTGCACGCCAATGATGATGAAATGATGATGATGAACACACAACACCCAGTCATCACGAGGTAGAGAAAATCTCTGACCCCGCCGGGAATCGAACCCGGGACCCCGTGCGCAGGAAGCGAGAACGCTACCGCAAGACCACGAGCTGCGGACATCAGGAGATAGAAGTGGTCGAAAACGGTTGAAGGGTAGCGGTTGTAAGGGCAGAGGAAAAAAAGTGCCAAGGCAAGAGCCAAGGGAAAAAAAACCTCTGCGACAGTAGGACGGGTAGTAAGGGCAGTAGCGGCTTGCTATCTGCGACAGTGCATGCAAGGTGTGGTTGTGTTAGTTCGAGGTATCGTGCATCGTTACCTTTGTCGTTGTTGGAGCTTGTTGCGGCGCTTGCTGCAGTTGCTGCGTCCCTGCAACAGTTCAAGGTCGTTGTGGATTAGTGGGCGATCGGTCATAGATCGGCTCACAGACGGTGTAGGGGGTGTGTGTGGCTGGTTTGCGTGCTGTGTACAGTACGGTTTCCCTGCAGTTGCCTGTTTTTCGGCTAGTCGCACATCTGGGTTTCCAGTAATAACTGTGTTGCAGGGGTTCGCCAGTACTGTCGTGTTAGCGTTCTATAGACCATAGATGTTCAGTTCCTAGCCAGTAATGTCTTTGGTCTGTTATGCTTCCATCTATGGTTGTGGTCGTAGTTACCCAGAGAAAGGATAAATGGGTTGCGCGAGTGTCTCGTGTTATTGTACAGTCGTGTGGAGAGTTTTTGGAATACCTGCAAGGTAGTATCTAGCCGGTATTCCCGGTGAAGGTCCGCGATGCGTGTGTAGCGCGGAGCATTGCTTATGATTTTGAGTACTTTGTTCTGTATGAGCTGCAGACGGCGCAGGCGAGTTGGCGCAGCGTATCTCCAGACAGGGGCTGCGTACGTCATCAGGGGTCTAATAAGTGTCTTGTACATGTACCTAGACACCCTCCTGTTCAGTGTGCTACGCCTGTTAAGCATAGGGTAGAGTTGTTTGAGCCTCGCGTTAGCTTTGTTGGTCACGTGTTGAATGTGGTCCCCCCAGAGTAGTTTCCTGTCCAGCCAGACACCGAGGTATTTGACCTTCTCGCGGAAACGTATTGGGCGTGTGTAT
This sequence comes from Schistocerca nitens, assembly GCF_023898315.1. NCBI lineage: Eukaryota > Metazoa > Arthropoda > Insecta > Orthoptera > Acrididae > Schistocerca > Schistocerca nitens. The sequence goes on from NC_064617.1 coordinate 784,856,290, forward strand.
AGTGTTATTGGGTTGCAGTGCTGATGTTTGCGCAGTTGCTTCGGTCTTCTAGTGAACAGAACGGCCTCGCACTTGTCGACGTTTACTCTAACACGCCATTTCACCAGCCAAGGCTCCACCGTTCTGAGTGCGGTCTGTAGTCGTGAGTTAATGTTAGACGGCTTCCAATCTTGCGCAAGGATGGCAGTGTCATCCGCGTAGATTGCTACCGTCGTGTTATGTGTAGCTGGGAGGTCGTTAATGTAGAGGTTAAACAGTAAGGGCCCTAGGATACTTCCTTGGGGTACTCCTGCCTGTATACCATGTCGTGTCGATTGTTTGCCCTGCACGTCAGTGTTGAAACTCCTGTCCGTGAGATATGAGTGTATGAGACGTACGAGCCCGTCGGGGAACCCTGCGTCACTAAGTTTGCGTATTAGGCCGTTGTGCCATAGACGATCGAAAGCCTTTTCGATGTCCAGGAACACCGCCCCAGTTGCCTTGCTTGTGTTGTATCCGTGTGCTATGTATTCAACGACGCGGAGGAGTTGTGTTGTTGAGTGGTGATTTCTGAAACCGAATTGCTCCGGTCTCAGGGTGTCGTTTGTGATGCAGTGCCTGGTGAGTCGTTTTAATATTACCTTCTCAACGATCTTGCTGAGCGCGCTCAGCAGACTGATGGGTCGGTAATTTTGTGGGAGGGAGTGGTCTTTCCCCGGCTTCCTGAACATCAGGACCTTGGCCGTCTTCCAAAAGGCGGGGAAGTGTTGGTGCTTGAGTATGGCATTCGTAATGTGTGATAGGTAGTCTACAGCTTTGTCCGTGAACTCCTGGAGGACACGGTTTTTAATGCCATCGTGACCAGGGGCCTTCCTAGCGGTGGTATGCATGATGGCCCACTTGACTTCTGCTGTACTAGCTTGTCGGATGTTGTTGCGCGCTGGTTGGGCCAAGATGCGTGTGACCTCCTGGTCCGTAGCAAGTGTGAACGCTGGGTCTGAGGGATCCAGGTTCGGTGTGAATGACGCTGCGAGTGTGAGGGCCATCAGTTCCGCTTTCTCTTCCGCAGAATATGCTGGTCCGTCTGGCCCTTGTAACGTGGGGGTGTACAGTTTCTCCCTGGTGAAGTGTCAGGCTAGCTGCCACACGCCAGGTCGCGTGGTGTCCAGCCCTTCGAGTTTCTGGTCCCACTGTTGTGTCTTGAATGTTTGTATTTTTTCCCGGATTATATCCTGGAGCCTGTTAATGTGCCGTTTGAAGTGCTGACGCCTGGTACGCTGCCAGTGTCTCCTGAGGCGGTTCCTCATTGAGATTAGGCCCAGGATTTCCTGGGGCAGGGCAGCACTGTGTTGTTGTGGCGTGCGGATTGGTATGGTGTCGGCTATTGCGTCCTGGACGGCGCCGGTGAGGGTTTCGACTGCCTCGTCATTTTGGGCTGTCTCGTTAATCGCGTGGGTTGGTGGGATGCGACTGTCAAGCGTTTCCTTGAACTGGGTCCAATTCGCGCGCCTGTAGTCTAACATCCTGCGTTGTTCCATGTGCTGCAGTGTTTCTTCAATGTACAGTATAACTGGTTGGTGATTTGAGGGCAGATCGTTTTCAACGGCAACGTTGAGTATCGTTGTTATGCCCTTGATGAGGGCCATGTCTAACACGTCTGGCCTGTGTCCCCTCCGGTAGGGAATGTGCGTCGGTTCGGTCGGGGCTAGTGTGATGCAGTTTCGTCCTAGTGCGTGTTCGTATAGTTTCTTGCCGTTGGAGTTTCGTATTCGTGAGTTCCAGTCCGGGTGTTTTGCGTTAAGATCTCCAGCGGTTATTACGCGCGGTGATATGTTGAGTATTGTGCTGATGTCGCGTGTTTTAATGTTTTTAGGGCTGTTGTATACTGACACCAGTGTAGTGTAGGCTCCGTTGAACTTGACCCTGACGGCGGTTGCCTCTAGTTTTTCAAGTTCAGGTAGCACTATGTTTGTGTGTTCTATGTCTTTGTGTATGATGATGGCTGTTCCGCCGTGACCGGAGCCGTCCGGTCGGTCGGTACGATAGACGCAGTAGCCGGTGAAGTTTAGTTGGTTGCGTGGTTTGAGCTTAGTTTCGCTCAACAGTGCGATAAGGATACCCTTACGCTCCATGAGCGCGGCGAATTCCGCCCTTTTGTTATTGATCCCGTCTGCATTCCAGAATAGGATCTGTGTCAGTGTCTGGTTGTTTGCGATGGGGGCGGGGTGTGGCGTGTTATCCATGTATGGGTGTAAACAGTGTCGTGAATGCTGTTTGTATGTCAGCCATGTACTGCCGGGGTTGAGCAGTCGTGAGCTGTGTGAGGAGTGTGCCGACGACTACTACGATCTTGTGAAAGATCTGAGCGGTCGTGTGACGGGGGAATATTGTTTCCAATAGACCCCCAGATGTTGTGTTGGCGTTGTGTGTGTCGGCCTGTGGCTCGGTTGTGGTGTTGGCGGCCGCTGGTGCGGGTGTTGGCGTTATGTATGGGCTCGCGCTTGTGTTGTTATGTGGAACATTTTGAGGTGCCTGTGTGTCAGGTGTGGTGGGGGGTGGAGTAGTGTGTGTGCTGGTGTTGCTGGCTTGCTGACTGTGTGTCTGTGTGGCATTGTTTTGTTGTCGCTGGGTATTTTGTTGTGGTGCACGTGTGTTCCCGCACCTGTTTCCACGTGTTCGCCTACGCCTTCTCTGGTTTTTTGGTTCTGGGGTTCCTTGTGTTAGTGTGTTTTCTTGTGTGTCATGTGTAGGTTCGCAGGCAGTGGCTACAGGGGGTGGGGTCGTGTTGTTTCTGGGGGCTGGTGTTGGTACCGGTGTGGGTGCGGTGTCGTGTGTTGGCTGGGACGATTGTGTTGCTGTCGCAGCGGTTGTGATAGGTGCGTGTGCTGGGCGCAGAGGTACCGCGGCCTGCACAGCTCCTCCAGGGCGTGTAGCCATGGCGAACGACACTCCGTTCCTGACAGGGTTTGGTGCGGGCCTTGGTCGTGTTATGACGTTGGATGGCTTTGACTGTTGGTTTTTGCGCCTCTGCGCCTCTCTGTACACGTTGCAGCCCCTGTAGTTGGCCGCATGGGCTTGGCCACAGTTGGCGCAACGGCGTATGTTTTCATGTATAAGTGTACATGCCTTGGATGCGTGTTTGCCAGCGCATCCGCGGCAACGGGGTGCCAGGCCGCAGCGGAGGGCCGAATGATCGAACCGCCGGCAGTTGTTACATTGTTGGGGGACCTGTGGCGGTTCGTAGATTTCTACCCTTACGTCCATCCGCAGAAGGCTTTTTATCTGCAGAAGGCCGCGGGAGGTGGCCGTGTCGGCCATCTCGACCAGGTAGTGTGGTAGACGGTGGTGGGAGCGGAAGCCTGTCATCCTGGAAGCACTTTTGCAGTCGAATCCAAGAAAGTTAAGCGCCGCTTGTACTGTGTTGTTTGGGGTACTGGGGTCCACCCCCTTTACCACGTACTGCTGTGTCCGTTCTTCGGCGGTCCTGTACGTATAGTGTTCGATTTACTTTTCTTTGAGGAAGATAAGGAGATCTTTATATTCATTGTTAGTTGATACGTACAGTGAGGCCCTATCCCCAGAGTACTTCGTGTGTAGCGTGCAAGGTGAGTGCCTTTCCGCGAATGTTGTGTTGAGGACGCTGAGGTCCCCGTAGTTCAGGATTACGACTGGGGGAAAACCAGTCTTCTGTTGTGCGGGCGTAGCTGCGGCTGGTACTTGTATGGTGTTGCTGACCGCAGGTCGGGTCGTGTTTGTTGTTGTGTTCGTGTTCCTAACCGGAAGTGCGGGCTTTTGTGTAGGTAGCAGCGCCTTTCGGCTACCTTGCGAGTGTGGTTGCTCGCTTGCTTGCGTGGTGTTTCTCTGTTTGCGACGTGGGCCCTCCACCTGCCAGGGCCTAGTGTAGTGTTGTTCTGTGTCCGCATCTGCGGCTGCTGGTTCCGCCGTTGGAGTCAGCTGCCGCAGTGGGACAGTGGTGCATGAGTCACCAGTTGCAGGTGAATGTAGCGTTATGTGGAGTGTGCTTGTTCGTGTGGGGGACTCACTTGGGCCGCAGAGGTCGGTTATCAGTCGACGCTGGCTCAGCAGTTCCTGCGCTTGCGCAGCGATCTGCCGGTCCTTGTCGGCCAAGACCACCTCAACGGCGGCAAGCGGGACGCTGACGTCGACGGGAACAGCCGACTCTCGCGCCTCTTTAGCTGCAGCCTTGCTGCGGGTTAGGGCGGGGGAAACACCGGCGGACTCTGCCATCTTAGTGTTTATAGGAGCTTTATTTGGTGTGGGTAGGAACGACAATTATGCTTTTTCTGAAAGAAAAGGCTAACAAGTAGGTCCTACAGAAGAGGGGGAATGCCCTACGGCCTAGCGTGCGCCGTTGGTGCAGTGGCGCGGAACCTAAAGGAGGTGCGGAGGAAGAGAAGTGGCCTACAGTACGCGGGGTGGTCCGACGTGAACGGGCCCCTGGCACTGATCAACCCTAACACAGAACGAGAGAGTCTCGCTAGGATTGTAACCGAAGTTACGGGTTACTGTGAGTCAGTGACTCTTTAACGACAATAGAGCTTCTCCGCGAGCTACGCGGCTTTTCGACGAAAGGGAGCAAGCTCAACCTTCCGCCGATCCACCGAGCGCTACTGGCGCCTCGAAAGGAACTCTCTGTAGAGCAGAGCGGTCAGCGAGGCCTAAACCCCAATTGCTACCGTTGCACCGACCATCGCCGGCTGAGAGCTCCTTCCGCTACGACGGCAGGAGCGCGTTGTACCTTTCACTACTAGGTATGTATATTCGTCAGAGGCACTACCTTTCCCATTCCATCTTCCAATACCAAAGCTTCGGAGTGACAGGCAAGGGTTTGCCAATCAGATATACTTCAGATGACTCAAAACTGGTACCTGTTGCTTTGTAGTTTGGACACTGGATCATTTAGGGTTAAGGGAAGAAAGTCTCGTGCACATATTACTTCGTTCTCTGCTTTGCGGTTGATGCAATGAATCAGCATCTCAATTATAAAAAAATTACTTCTTAAAGAGACTGTAAGATTTCACGCAGAGGCGTATAAACCAAAATACTAATTATATATAAAAAATAACTCGCAATTTAGTCCTAGACGCAGGTAGTTTTCGGAAATATTGCTATAACGTTCCAACTATTGCAATGTATTCCGTGCGGGGACAAGAACGTGCAATATAGTGTATCCGTATAATAGAGAGACGTCAAGGAAGCAGTTAAGAATGTTCATTACTCTTGAAAGAAAGCAGCTGTCATGATATTTCTGATAACTAAAATTTCACTTGGCAGCAAAGTGCAGACTGTCTCGATGTAGCCTGACACATTCAAACTGTGGGCTTGGCCTGGAACCCCGAATCTTTGCATTGGTAGGAATTTCATGTTAAAGGGTATTGGTTTGGTTCCAAACAGGCACTTAGTTTCGGCTTATCAACTTGTACTGAACTTTTATACCATGTGACACAACGAGTAAGTATAGACGTGGTACAGTTAGTGACGGCAGGCATAAAGTTTCAGTTATCAAATCGGAGAAATATTGTTACGTAATTCATTTTTTATTAGTTTACAGGTACATGTCTGCAAACGTAGTACACACGGATATCTCAGCGCCACGGTATGGTAATGTCGGATATGAGTACGCGTCTGGTAAGAGTTGGCAGTGGCATTTTCTCTACATTGGACAAACTGACAGACAACGGAAAACTAATTTGAGTTGTTGCTTCTGTAGTGACGCCATCACATGTGATCTTGAAGAGCTCCGCCAGATTTATTGGTTATAGCAGGTAGGTATAAGTTTATGTTTCAGTTTATGTAATCTTTAAGTTATGTATTTTAAGCAATAAACACTGTCTAGGTATGCACTAGAAACTAAAATTATTTAGCAAAAGAATCAACGTATTGTGAGGAACAAACCACGGCACTACAAAATGCGGCACAAAGCGGTGACTGCCATCTGTGATAGTTTTTTGAACTGTGTGGAACATCTGTTAAGAGTACACTGTAAGACAGAGGGAAAGACTACGCTTGTATTCTTAACATCCCCAACCATTTCTCGGTTTGTTTCTAACGTGCTGCCTAAGTGATTTTCTTTGGTTCAAAAAAATTTTCTACTACACCCGTCGACAGTTTTATGTCGACAGCCAGAATCAGCCACCAATGACCATCATCAGAATCGGGAATCGAAAAAACCAGTGTATCGGTATTACTTTGTCAACTCCATGCATATAAGACAACATGGAAAAGTAAATACGGAAAATAGTTTTCATAGAGAAGCTAATGCTGCTTCAATATAATCTCTGCCAATATTTGTAACCTTGATAAGAGTACGTAATACGAAAAGTTTGAAGGCATACAAGCCATACGATGCAACCACAGTGGCCATCAAACCACTCCATATCACAAAGTAAGAGAGCCGAATAAAATGAATTTAGAGATGCCAATCACAGGTGACGATTTGCCTGCAAATTTCCAAGGTCAGCGATAGTAATCTGACTGGATGGATCATTAATTACAAAGCCACACAACTGCATCAGTCAGTTTATGTAACACGATCAGTTTTCCCCAGACAGTGGCTACTACCACGATACGTCTGCTTGGGGGATCAGCGATTGCAAAGGAAGAATTAATTTATACATTAAATAATTTCTACAGTCGCCGTTTAATTAAATTAGAAAGTATTCAATATGGCGAAATTCTGTAAAGTTAGTTTCAAAACTTTAAACTGAGCAGAGGAAAACTAAATCCTCCCTCGCTGGGGGAATTGGCACCCAAATATGTGTTCGAACTTGAGAACTGAGAGACGGCACTGCCACGCTGGGTCAGGGCCGCAGCAACGGTTCCGCCTCCACCCCCTGTCGTGTTATTTGCTAAGTGCAGTCGCACATTACGGTGTGGCTTCCGAGTTTTCAAATAGCACCGACAGCCGCTCTCCAGTCTCATTCGTTCGCTGATCCTAGGTACATCCACTTCACACTTAGTAGTGTTGTCTTCCATCACCTTGTGAGTAGCCTTGTATTAAGACCGTCCAATATGGTTTGAATTATTCGTGACAGAAAGCTTACAGCAACCGTTTTGGTGGCACAATGCAATCACTCCACTTGCACTGTGATTTTCCGACACCGCGATTCCACAACGGTTATCCAGACTAGAACCTTATCGCAAGAAAGAGAGCCGTAAGAAAATACTTTAGTATAGTTTGTCGTTCGGTCGCTGTCTCTGTATTCGTATCACAGAGTCTGCTTGATTTATTTCGACTGAAAATTGCTCGCCCTCTCTAGGGACTGGACATATTCTCTTTTATTCACTGTTTGTCAATGTTCTTTATATTTCATTCCTTGTACAGAAAGGTGCGTACTAGCCAAGGCATTCAGAATCGTGAGCGCACGACATGAAACACTGCGGCAGGACTGCATCACGTTTTTGACGTTATCTGTAACATATTCAAAGTTAGTCGTATGCAGTGACTATTATTCATCTGTAACTTTGCCACTGTCCTTTTTTTAAAAATTAACTTTCACTTAGGAGCTGAAACACGTGGACTTCACGGCCCAGGGACAGAAGATCACAAATGAGTGTAGCTTCCTGTGTGGTAGGGAAATAGTGAAATGCAGTACGGTCATCCATTCAAACCGCAGACATTTACAAGCACCCATGACATTTCCGAAAAGCGGTTTTTTTTCTCGAAAAGAACAAGAGCCTACCCTGTCTAGCTGTTTCTCGTAAACTACAGCACATTTTTGCCGATTGCTGTAAAGATCTGCAGCACCATTACGGCCGCGTGCGAATATAACACCGTGGTTTGTAGCAGAGTCGCTGAACACCCGAGTCCGTCAGTGCCAATGTCAGGTTTCCCGTGTCAGCTCGGGGCAATCGAGTCTGAGGTTCCCTTGGTCCCTCCAGGATATTGGATTTCTAGAGGATAGGACACCTCTCGCTATCGGCAGGCGATCAAAGGCAAACGCTGCGTCTGCACCGGCGCTCCTGAGCGAAGCTGCGATCTCGCTCTTCTGTTATCCTTGATGATTTTCGAACCTGCTCTGTACGTAGTTTAGTACCAGGGACGCTGATATCGTCCTCTACATTCCACAACTGACAATTTTATTGAAATGTGAATCAGAAGCTAACTAACTGAATGAATGTGCAGAATAATGTGCTAAAACTCAATTTTGTAAATATCAGTCTGATTACCACATGCAGGTAACATGTACTTCCACATTTACTTCTAGAAAATGCTGTCTGCTATGCAAACTGTATTTCCTTTTTCTTGTCCTCTTCGTGCAAAGCTAAATATAGTCAAAACAACTATATTTATGACACCTACCGAAGTTGTCTGGAAAATACGTTCTAAACAATAGTCATGACTAACAATCTCATGCAGAAATCTGCCAAGTAAATAATAAGGGCTTGTTTTGCAGAAGTCTTCACAGACAACGACCATCAAATAAAAGTCGAATACAGGAAATGCTGAGAAAAGTGTTACATGATTTATGTAAATATTACAAGATAATTAGAAGAAATGGTGAAGAGGTCATTCTATAATAATACATTACCCGAAGAAAATGGTGCTGTTGTTCTAAACAAGAACATGAAGTATTTTCGGAGATCCACAGCGATATGAAGATGTATGTTTACGGAAGGAAACGTAGTTTGCAAGCAGTTTTTCCAAGAATTAGACGAAAGAATTAGGAATTGCAAGAAAGAAAAAGGTTTCAGGCAAGAATTTCCGGTGCAGTAAGTATGTATGGGTGGAAAAGAAGCATGGCATATAGTAACACAACAATGTAAAGAGTCGAAACAGTGCTGATAAAACTCATAAGGAGAAGAAAGAGAAAGCGAACTATGTGCGACAAGTGAGATCGTCTGACGTGTCATCTGTCTCTGGAAATAAAAGAGAACTGTAGTATAATCACGTTTATCTCAAATTCTTGGAACGAAATAAATTTATATTCAACCAAATGAAAAGTTAAAAGTAACGAATACATTGCGAAAAATCATTCACGTAGGACCGAAGATGGTACTTGTACTCGACAGACATCTGTATGAGAAGTTTGCAATCAAAAGAATTATTATTGTGTTATTCTTATGTTTTTTGTGTGTGTGTATTCCTCACATTGCCAGAATGGAAACAATGCCACTTATTGCGCTGTAATTGTGTTCCTCAAGTATCCGGTATTATTGGAAGACTAAAAGTAGTATTATTATACTGGTCTGCTATTGCGATTCAGCGAACGCTGACTGCCTCCGTTGTTTAGTGAGAGATGCAATAAATCTCCGTTGTGAAAGATAACGCTTACCCTTACGCGATCGAGTGTGTGTCATCTGCACCATTTGGCTGAGTTATATTACGAAGTTGCTGACGAAAGTGATCAAAATTGGAATTAGGCAAAATATTTTTCCAAGAATGTGTTTCGCTTGTAACTGCAAAAAGTAACCGGGATTAGTAGTATACCAGGGCTTAACAACTGGCCGGTTTTGAGCGCGAGTACTCGCGTCTGCTCAGGCATGTGCTCGCGAGCAAGTGCAAGGTCGCGGAGTAGGGAGGGAGGGGAGGGAGGGGAAATGCGCGCGCACGTTTGAATGTGATCTCGCGTTCTTAGCAGATTTAACTAGCCGTCTGAATGCTTTGAACATTTTACTACAAGGTAAAGATCTGCTAATTACTCATTTCATAGATCGAATACGAGCTTTTAAAATGAAATTGACACTTTGGGTGAGTCAGCTGGAAACAGGAAACCTAGCTCATTTTCCTAAATTATCATTCATGCAAGATGTTCACAAAGACTGTGAACGTTATTCACATAGTTTAGTTGATCAGCGCTTTCAAGATCTGACAGCACTAGACAATGATTTTGATCTGTTCTCTCCATATTCAGCGAATATTTAATAGATTCGTCCTGAGCTGCAGCAAGAAATTATTGACCTGCAGTGTGACAGAGAATACAGAGACAAATTTCAGAACAATAAAAACATTTTGGAATTCTACAGACACTTCCCTCAGGATAGATTTCCTCGTTTGCACAAACTGGCGGCTACAATAATACCAATGTTCGGTTCCACGTATGTTTGTGAACAACTGTTCTCTGCAATGAAGTGTAACAAGACGCGCCTGAGAAACGCACTGTCTGATCGAAATTTAAACTGCACGCTGCGCCTAAAATGCACAAGAACAATTACTCCGAACATAGACGCAATTGTAAAGGACAAAAAGTACAAGATAACCGAGAATCCCACACTTCAGTGACACCTTTTATTGTGTAACAGTTCACAAATTAATGCGAATGTAGAGGCATACACTAAGCTAATAAAATTATGTGGCATGTGTACATTCTCCTTTATTTGTTTCATTTGTCGCAGTAATAATTCGTGAGCGATATCCCTGCAGGTGGCCACGGATTTACATTGACTGGCAGCAGCTGTTGTGTGCCCCACGTGACTCTCCCCCCTCGCCGCTCTGTTCCGGTAGTGGGGGGTAGCGTGCTCGCGCTGCTCCGTGCTCGCGCCTCGCTGCTCACAGCTTGCTCCGCGAGCACGTATGTTGTGAAGCCCTGTAGTATACAGACCAACAGCTAGCTGTAGTTCACCAATATCCTTAAAATGTCTAAGGTAGAACGCCTATCACAGTGGTTCTGACACGAAATATATTGTAGCCTTGATCACAGAAGAGTGACAAATTCACATCCATTCTGAAATTAATGGAAACTTTGCATTAATCTGTGATATGGCTTCGTGGTGAACGTCTGCTTCTCTTTAATAATAATGAGACATACAGACGTCTACAGCGTCCAATGTTGGGTGATTATTGTGAATGACACGGAGATGCAACACTTAGCAGAGTTTGGAGGAGCCTCGTTGTCGGGCTTCATTTGGTGGCTGGTCGGCTCACACCGTAATCAGATTTGTGGGTCATACAGGTTTGAGAGTGGCCCGTTTGCAGGACTGAATGGGAACGTGGGTGCACGTCTTCAAGGTTCTGGTACACCACGTCTGACCACCACCAGGGGTCATCGCCGTATCTCACATCAAGCACACCGTAACTCCTTTACTTCTGCGCTTGATATCCGAGAACAAGTAATGGCATCCCTGCACTAACAATAGCCGTATTAGTGAATTATCATCCTATGCGTAGACAGTCATTAACACCACAACACGGCTTTGTTTCCAGTGGTGCCATGAATGGGAAACAACGGATTTCTGACATCCATCCCAACTGAATCACAGCCTGCATCCAAACCAGAGGCGGGGCAACATCGTACTGATAACTGAGCTCATATTACCAGGATATTCGGTTACGGTTCTCGCTAAATTATAGCGGACAATGTGATACATTTTCTGGCGTACGTAGAAGGAAAACACCGTCATATATGGAAGTTTAAGAAAATTAACAACAGCGTCACGAAGTACTGTCCAACCCTGAAGGCAAGAATTTGAGCAAAATACTCCCTTCCTGTACCTGATCTAAGAGAGATTCTGTCAAATACCACAGAGAAAAGGATGTAGTTCTATTTTACGAAATCGAAGGCGGTGTCATAATACGACAGTTATGTTTTTTTCCTGCCGTCTTCGGACTGGTTTCTAGGTTTGCCTTTCCCTAAAGCTTTTACCGTCATCAACTCCCTCTGTATGAAGAAATACAATCTTTAATGCCTTAGCACATATGCTTTATCAATGTTTTTCAAATGTCCGTCTTCTCTCTGTTTCTGCGGAGATCTTATTTGGCATCGTCCATCATCGTTCTACAGCTCCACATCACATTTTGAATCTTTGAACGGACAACTTTTCTCGTACATATCTACGCTTGCTATTTTCGGAATTGTGTGAATAATATTTTTCCAGGAGTCTGATGATCGTAGATTCCAAAAGCAACTCCGTAGGCCTTTAGTTATCACTTTCACCACTGTGCCTTCCGCCTTATTTGATCTAAAGTCTTCCAAAACACCTAAACTGATACTCTTTTGCATCGAATCTCATTTAGTCTTCTATCACGTCTTCAGACAGCTGCTCCCACCCTTAGACGTCTTCGATATACTGTTTCCACATATCCAATCTCTCCTCCACGTTTAACAGTAGAACTCCTCTTGCACTCTTAATGTTGACGACCATTTCTATCTCTATCTCTTCGCATTCCTCCTGCAGCCATCTCGCCTTCGTTTTCCTGTAGTTTTTTTCTTTATTTCATTCGTAAGTTGTTTATATTGTTGTATATCATGCCTCCATAAGAATGACACAGAGCCCTTTTCAATTCAGCTAAGTAAAAATTTATATTTTACGAGGGACACTCAATAAGTAATGCAGTACACTTTTTTTCTGAAAGCACATGAGTTTCATTCAGGATTCAGACATACCATAGTACTCTCCACTCTTTCGGCTACAAATTCTTATTTTGCAACATAATTTCTGTTCAGTTCGACGGCCTAACACCACCACACTGCGAGGGCTTATATGTCCGTGTGGTACCACGCAACTGGTCAACGCCACAGCAAACATTTTGCTGCATCAGTAATCACCCCATCATCCCGGAGAGCGCATGCTTAAGTGGGCCAAATGGATGGGAGCTGAAGGTGCGAGATCCGCGCTGTAGAGTGGATGAGGGGGAACAGTTCAATGAAGTTCTGTGAGTTCCCTTCGGATGCGCAGACGTGTATGAGGACTTACGTTGTCATGGTGAAGGAGAACTTTATTTGCATTTATGTGGCCACGAACATGCTGAAGTCGTTTCGTACACATCCTGAGGGTGGCAGAATGTATTTCAGAGTCGACCCTTGCAACACGGTGGAGACACCAAAGAGAATAACCCCTTCAGAGTCCCAGAAGACGGTCACCGTTACTTTACTGGCTGGGGATGCGGTTTTGAACTTTTTCTTCGGAGGACTGATGGTGTGGTGCTACACCACGGATTGCTGTTTTCTTTCCGGTTTGAACCCACGGTTTATCGCGTGACGACATTCGAGAAAACATTGTCACGATCAGCGCAAGCAATTTCGTGCAGCTGGTCCTTGGTTGCTCCTAAAGGTCTTCTGTTAGGCAGTAAGGAGCTCAGTACCGCTGGTGGGCGAGTGTGTCAGCATTACCAACAGAGACGTCCAGTTGTGCAGCGAGGTGTTCGATTGCGAGCCTTCGATCACCTCGAATGAGAGGGTCCGCACGTTCCCACTTGCAGGTGTCACAGCTGTGTGCAACCGACCGGCACGTGCGAGTTCGGACAAGTTTGCGCGTTCTTGTTGCGATGATGACAGACGCCTCGCTCAATGATTCACTAGTTTTTTTTCGCGGCCATGTCTCCGCTGATATTCTACAAAAACGTGTCAATATCTGCGATGCTATGCTTTTCCGCCAAAAGAGACTCAGTGACACCTCTCTGCTTGGAACTCACTTCCGTTAAAGACAATATTTTAAAGCCTACTTATAGTGCCGCCACCAACCGCAGCTTCACGAAACTATAGTATCTGAAGCGGTAACATTCCGCGATGTCCCACAGCAGATTCACATTTTTTCAACATAAAGTGGCCGAGAAAGAATATGTGTTGCATTACTTATTGAATACCCCTTGTATTAACGTGAACATACCTTCCAACGCAGCATTCAGTGTAACG